>NC_083231.1:91748260-92433260 GCF_032191835.1 Heteronotia binoei
AGACGTTTCCCCTCCCCCCCATTTCTGGTGACTCTGAAGCAGGGGGTTGGCCTCTCTACTCATGAGTTGCTGCCAGCTTCTTCACAGCAATACAGACACACCATCCCAAGAGGAAGCCTTTCAATCGGAGACTGAAGCCTCCGGAGGTGCAAAGGCACATGGTCCTTTGGTTGCGGGGCTTCCCCCCGCCGGCCAGCTGACTGGGGGCAGGAAGGAGTCAGGGAAAGCGGAAGAACCCCTGCTGGGACCTGGGGATTGGCAAGCCTAATAGGGAAGCTGTTTGGTGGGCACCCGACTCAGCAAGCAGGCCCTTTCAAGCACCGTCTGACTCACTGAATGACCACGCTGAGTTCTTTGAGGCGCTGCCTGGCTCACCATTACTTGGAAGGACTGGGTCCTTTAAGGAGCCTCTGCTTGTGGTTCAGCTGTTCAGCAATGACCTCTTGGGAGCAGGGAGGGTGAGGGTGACAATGTTCAGGAAACTGGCACCAGATTTGTAAGAAGGGAGGAGGAGCAAGAGACCCAAGGGAAGGTGCTGGCTTTGGTTCTAGAGTAAAGGAAGAGGAGGACCTAAGTGCCCCAGCCAGAACCTTCTTTGCCTGTGCGATCTGAGGGGCAAACAGGCTCTTCCATAGGGTCCATAATATAATCTGTTTGTGTACTATATGTGCACCTAATAGCTCTGCTTTTAACTAGCATCTCACCAGAGCAACACTTCTTCTTTTATTTGGAAAATCAGCCTTGGAAGCATGCACTGAATTGGAAATTCTGATTCTTTTAATATATTGGAAGTTGACAGTGGAGATTAGTTCAATGGTATACTTTCATGATGCTTAAACATGTACAGTCCCAGTCAAGCCTCATTTTGGGTAGGAGCTCACAGGAGCGAAGCTCCAGAACCTCTAAATTATATTGTGCTCTTTCTTTCTTACACCCCCCCAATACTTGCTTCTGTGCTCCATTGTTCAAACCCCCTATGAGAATTTTGCTGAGGTCTAAGATTTGACAAACTTTGTAATATTTCCCCCCACAAAAAATGGGAAAATAACCAAAACATACAAAGCAGACAGATGAAAATCTTCATCATGCCACTTTGGCCACATAGGAGAAAGTAATTTAAAAAGTATGATGGGAGAAAGGTTTTCTTATGACAATTCTAATACAAGAAGCATTTTAAAGTAGAGGCTGAGCTGCTATAATTTAGTACACATTCCGGTGATGGCAGGGGTGTGTGGCATATGCAAATGAGTTATGCAAATGAGTTGTGCTAATGAGCTCCAGCACCTCTTTTTTTCTACTAAATGACCCCTGGTACCAATCGATTACAGCAATATTCAATCAAGTTTCTTTTATTGTGTAGGAATTAAGCAGCAAACAAAACTGTGTTTTACCATCTGTCTTTTAAAATTGTATTTTTATTTCATCAACTATCTTTAATGAACGAAAATGTGATTGATTTTAATTATAAGCTATTCAAGAAGCACAAAATTCAAATGAAGGATACAAATACATAATTAAAAGAAATGTTTTTCTAACATAATAATCTGAAGATGGGCTATTAGACATTGCAAGTGGCTCATTCATTTGGTGCCCATCAAATGTTTTAAGATCTGCCAATGCGGGTTGAAGATCTATACCACTGAATAACTGTACTTATTGGATTGGTTTTAATGTTATTAAGTTTAATGTTTTAATGTTTTATATTGTTAAATCTAAAGGCTTTTATCTACTATTGTATGTTTTTATAAAATGTTGTTAGCCGCCCTGAGCCTGCCGAGGTGGGGAGGGCGGGATATAAATAAAAATTATTATTATTATTATTAAGATACTTTTCCTGGTGCCCACCAAATGTTTTAAGAAGATGGGCAGGGCCAGGTAGGCCTTTCCCCAGCCAGTTTGCAGTAGTGGTTAAGAGCAGCAGACTCTAATCTGGAGGACTGGGTTTGATGCCCCACTCTCCACATGCAGCTGCTGGGTGAACTTGGGTCAGTTACAAGTTCTCTCAGAGCTGTTCTCTCAAGAGCATAAGAACATAAGAGAAGCCATGTTGGATAAGACCAATGGCCCATTAAGTCCAACACTCTTTGTCACTAAGTGGCCAAAAAAAACAGGTGCCATCAGGAGGTCCATCAGTGGGACCTCCCACTATGCCCTTCCAAGCACCAAGAATACAGAGCATCAATGCTCCAGACAGAGAGTTCCAACAATATGCTGTGGTTAATAGCCACTGATGGACCTCTGCTCCATATGTTTATCCAATCCCCTCTTGAAGCTGGCTATGCTTGCAGCTGCCGCCACCTCTTGTGGCAATTCTCGAAAGAGCTCTCTCAGCCCCACCCTAACACACAGAGTGTCTGTGTTGTGGGGGGAAGAAGGGAAGGAGATTGTAAACCACACTGAGGCTCCGATTGAAGGGTGGGGTATAAATCCAATCTCCTGCTCCACCTCCACCACCATCACCTCCTCCTGGCCATTGGAAATTTGGTTGGCTGCACAGGTTTTTAAAAACAATGCTTTGGCAGCAGCTTCAACCACAGCACAATGATCTTCCCTGTGTGACTAGGGTTAGCTGCAGCAACCCTTCTGTGACTAGCTCGACCTCCTGTCACAGACATTTTATGACAGCCATTTTGTGTCTGGACCCTCTATGTGGTGCCAAAATTCTAAAGATGCTTTCAGGCTTTAAAAGGTTGTACTGGAATATACATAGGATCAAACATGACACCTTCTGTATGCAAAACATGTACCTCATCACTGAGTCAAAGCTCTCTGAAAATTAAAGGAATAAGAAAGTTTGGAGCTTGGTCTAAAGGGACTTCTTTGAGAATAATGACTGCTAGCAATTTGGCAACAGTAATTCACTAAATGTTACATGTAAATAGGAAAGATTGAATCCTGAACTAGAACATTTGTACTGGTAGCATTTTGAATCTCAAGTTTTCCTCATTATTTAGGAAGGAAAGAGTTAATGAAACCAAAGAAATTTACCAGATGCGAATCCCCCAAATGATGAAAAATAGTTGATGTTTTAGTATGAATAACCGCAAAATAAACAAACTGAATGAGGAAAGGCAGAATATCTATAGCGTCTCTTTGTAAAACAAGATAACATCCTGCTGAACTTTGTGCAGTAATAAGAGAATAAGAGCTGTGCACATTTTATAGCAGGAATTGATTGAGAATAGCAATCTGTGACTAATCAATGACATTTTAAAGACTGCCACCTGCCATTTTACCATACAACAACAACCCAATAAATCCAGTTTCATGTAAATCACAAGCTTTTATGCATACAAAATGATTCAGGCATGGTGGAATGCTACAAGGGGGTATTGAGCTATGACAGAAAGTAAAACCGTTTGCCATAAAGCAAGTAATGTCTATTTAAATATGTGAGAATCAGTACAGTGTCTTCTGGTTAATCTTGGATCTGGGACACCTGCATTCAAGTCTCCATTCTACCATGAAACTCACTGAGTGACCTTGGGCCAGTCACTTTCCCTCAACTTCTCCTACATCAAAGGAAAATAAAATCAGAAAGGACTTTAAGAAATTCTCTTACCTAATGTCTTCATAAACATGATGTTTTGATTCCAGAAGTTTGGCTGAGTCCTGATTCGTTGATTTTCTGTCATGAACTCAATCTCTACTGAGCCACTGGGGACTTCATCTCTCAGAAGAATGAATATTTCTTCAGGGTTCTATGAAGTTAGAATTATAGCCATTTAGATATTCAAACAAAATAATGACAAAATAAAATGCCAAAAAGGGTTCTAAGGTAAACTGAAGCTGCTTGACAAGTTATCAGGAGATTATTTTCATTCTGAGACCCAATCATGTAAAAGTGATAGCAGCACCGTCATCATGAGTGCAATCCTAAAAAGAGTTGCCCCATTCCAATAAACAGATTTAAATAGGTCAAGTCTGCTTAGGATTCCACTACAAGGGTAGCTAGATTCAAGTCCAGTAGCACTTTAGAACCCAACAGGACTTTTAGGGTATAATCTTTTGAGGGTAATATCTCTCTTTGTTGGCAACGGGACTATGAGAGCTTTGACTCTTGAAAGCTTATTAGTCTCTGAGGTAGAGTCCATTCAAGTTTACTCAAGGTATGAGCTTTTGTATGCAAGCACATTTCTTCAGATACTGAACTGAAAAAAATAGCTGAAGAAGTGTTCTTGCACATGAAAGTTCATACCTTGAATAAACTTTTGTTGGTCTTAAAGCTGCCACTGGACTCAAACTTTGTTCTACTGCTTCTGCCCAACATGGCTGCTCACCTGGTCTCTGAGGCATTGCTGGACTCAGATCTAGCTGTCCTATTACAATCCAGCACAGCTACCCTCTGACAATATAAGGGTGTGCCTGACAACATATATATTAAAAAGGTAAAGGTAGTCCCCTGTGCAAGCACCAGTTGTTTCCGACTCTGGGGTGGCATTGCTTTCACAATGTTTTCATGGCAGACTTTTTACAGGGTGGTTTGCCATTGCCTTCCCAAGTCATCTACACTTTCCCCCCAGCAAGCTGGGTACTGATTTTACCAGCCTCGGAAGGATGGAAGGCTGAGTCAAGCTCGAGCCGGCTACCTGAACCAGCTTTCGCTGGGATCGAATTCAGGTCATGAGCAGAAGGCTCCAACTGCAGTACTGCAGCTTTACCACAACATATAATAGGAGTAATAAGTTTGCTATAGAGGTGCATTTGATGGTCAGGACATGTAATGTTTTTCTACTGAAGGCAATCAAAAGTTTTTTCTCCCATTAGTCAGGAATGTGAGCGTATCTTCACCAGTCTAACAACTGCAGAGAAAAGAGCACAGAGCTGTAAGTTGTACAGACCATTTATCCCTGGTTTGCAGTGCAAAAAGGTGGCTACAAGATCTCAAGAACTAGATATAGTCTACCTTCACTCTTAGGGTTCACGACTCTTCAAAGAACATTTCTCAGACTTACATTTCCATCCTAAGCATAGTGCTACCCTTCTAAGCCCATTGACTTAAAAGGTTATAAATTTTAAAGAGCATAACTTTGCATAGGTTGGAACAGTTTGTACCTGATATAAATCCATGCATAATATAAATCCATTCAATACTTTCCTTTGAATTTCATATTATATATTTCCCTTGCTAGGTATGAAAAAGGCAGATGTTTCCAAATATTTTATTGGAAATTCTTTTACCCCACTTGTTCTTTGAAGCTTTTTACATACAATATGCAGAAATACCTAAATAACACTGAAATAATTTTAACATCAAAACTGCTCAATAAAATAAACCAGTCAGGATTTAAAAGCCAACTGCTCAATGGCAACCAAGTGATTTGTCTGTTAGTTTTTTGTTTGTACTCTCCCTTGGAACTGAAGAATGGAGAGGTCATTCAGAAGCAGGAACATAATATCATGTTTACTAACACTTCTAAAAAACAACTCCTTGAGTCTTACCTCACATGATATCCTTCTGGGTAGCACTAGGACTTCTGGCCTTTCCAATGTTTCAGGGATTGACTCAGTTACTGCACTGTCTTCTATCTTCAAAACATGTTCTAAATCCAATGGCAGTGTATCAAGATCTGCTCAAAACAAAGTTATATTTACTGATTAATAGCTCTTCTCCTAGCCCCAAACAAGCTAATCCTACATATTCTCTTTTACTCACCCAGCACATCATTATACTGTAGTGTAACCTAAAACTGGGACTGGGATGGAACATCTCTCTATGAAGAACGCAAAAGAGTTCGAGGGCTTCTAAAAGTTTTTTTAAAAGACAAATAATAGAGGAAATCACTGATGTTTATAAAATTATGATCAGTGTGGAGAGATGCTTTATTGTCTGCTATTTTGCTAGGCATTTTTATGGTATCAGTGTCCCCAAATTTCCAGGTACCTGATCTTTTCAGTATAATTCAGGACATTCAAATTAACATTTTAGAACTACAGTTCTCAGGCTTAAGCAACCCAGGAACCCCGACTATGGTGAGAAAAAAAATAATGGATCTCTCCAAAACTTCCCTTCCTCCTTCCAAAGCTCTTGCCACATGCCAGAGCAACACTTTTCAAAGAAGGTGCAGCAAGCCACATATGCCCCTGAGAAGCTTCTGTTCCATTGCATCTACAAAATAACACAATAAGACCTTTATCACATATATTGTGAATGCAGGGTTTTGAAAAAGCTTTTATTGTGTGTACATGGTCAGGTCTCAAAAGGCAGCTGATTCTATAGGGCTACAACTCAAAAGGGTCATGTTCCAGGTACTAATTAATGTCACCATCGGTTGGTGGAGTCTTTGCAACAGAGACGGCAAGAAACTTCCTTATTAGTTCATAATTTCTAGACAGAAGCCTGCTGTACAAAGGTGGGAAGAGGCCAGGCAAAACTTTAAGAGTTGCTCATAGAGATAGAAAAAGACCATCATCACATAACATCCGAATGTCTGAGATTCAGTTGAAAACCACCTTTGGCTATTATTGTCTATGGATATAGAAAAATCTTGCTCTCGCTCTCTTTTTCTTCGTATGTGAGCAAAGTGAAATCCTTTGCACAGGAAAAATAGACTTAAAATACTCAGGCTAGGTATCCCACTTGCTTCCTCTTATTCCTCAGCATCCATCGCCAGCAGGAGAAAAATGGGTGCTCCATTCTTAAGATTTGCCTCAGACTCTATGATTTAACCACTTGGGGTGCAGCCAGACGTACCATTAGTGGCAATCTCGCTGACGGATTAAATGTGTTCGTTCAGTCATCCACATCTGGCAATCGAGCGTATTCCAGTGTCATCCCGGCTTGCTACGCATCTATGGTGCATTAATTTGACAGCACATAAAGTCCGGTCCTTTTTCAAAAAAGCTGCACAAGATCGGCTTTTTCCTGTTTGGACAGCTCACGCGCGATACTGCCTCTCACTTAAAAAAAAAAAAAGCCCCAGCAGACATGTGCATTGCCAGATCATCCAGGAATCTGAGGTGACGCTTCTGCTTCTCCAATCAACACAGGGTCGGAGGGGGGTGGGAAACATTATCCCACTATTTAGAACAGGAAAAAGTCTCTTTTTTTCAATGTGGAGGATTTCTGGAAACTTCCCCCCCCCCTCTGAAGTAACGTTTGATTTCCCACCTCCAAACAGTTGGGCGCATGTTCAATGGACCCCCCCCCTCCCAGAAATCACCACCTGATCACGCATGCTCCAAGAAAAGAGCGTGATAGTATTGGATGTCTGAACGCTCAACAACAAAATGAGTCGCATTCTTGGATGCTCGTCTGAATGGCCCTGCATCGAATCAATATTCAGCTGTTCAAATTTGAGCGCTACGCACACACTTTTAATGTGAGGTGTGACCGCACCCATGGTGTAACATAGAGTTTTTGGTGAACCCCAACATCATGATATCACTTCCAGTTTTTCATTGAAGGTAGCATCACATGATGTCCTTGATCCCTCCCCAGTCCTGGTTAATTGCCTGCTGTGCATTGAAGGTTCAAGTGAAAACCAGTTGAATTTTATAGAGAGAAGTTATGATGACCGCATTAGAGCTGAATCTCCTTGGTGCTACTCAAGCAGTTAAAGTTCCTATGGTTGAGAAATTGGTTCCCAGCAACCAATCAGCAACATCTTCTGGCTGATTTTTCCCTTCCTCTGAGGTGGAGAGTCCCTGCCCCCATTCCTGGAAAATAAAGGGGTTCTGTTTTCCTGTTAGTCAACTGTGTTAGACAAACAGTTCACTGAGTGAACCATGGTAGTCCAGATCACTGGCTCTGTATGGTTCACTCTGATTATAGCAGCTCTCCAGGATCTCATGTGAGAAAGGCATTTCCCCAGTATTTCCTACCTAAGATCCTTTAACTCGAGATGCGCTGGATGGTTCTGTTCGAATACTTTTTTTGAGTACTTTTTTCAGGGCTTTTTTTGAGCAGGAATGCACAGGAAAGCAGTCCTGGCTGGTTTGGTTTTTAGCCTAATATGCAAATGAGTTCCTGCTGAGCTTTTTCTACAAAAAAAAAAAGCCCTGAGTACATTGGAAAAGTAACTTGCAAGACAGACTCCAGCTACTCCATGTACAGCTAGACAATCCATCAAACTGGCCTTGTCTCTGCTCACAAATGGTGATTAAAATATGAATTAAACTATGAGGTGCTCAAATATCCCTATAGGTCAGGGGTGGCCAAACTTACTTAATGCAAGAGCCACACAGAATAAACATCAGATGTTGGAGAGCCATAAGACATTAATGTCAGGGAGGGAGGGAGGGAGGAAGGGAAATAGATGGGGGAGGGAGAAGGAGGTAGAAAGAAAGCAACTTTAACTTTAAATGCATTCTCCAAGCTGCCGGCTGGCTTGGCTCAAAGTGATTTAATGAAACAAATGCCTTCTCCAAGTTGGCCAATTGGGCAGTGGGAGCTTCAAGAGTCACACAATATGTGTGTAAGAGCCACATATGGCTCTCAAGCCACAGTTTGGCCACCCCTGCTATAGGTGATGCTATTCTACCTGTGCTGCGCCGGCTACACTGGCTTCCAGTTGAGTATTGAGTTAGATTCAAGGTTTTGGTTATGAACTTTAAGGCCTTGAGCGGTCTGGGACCAATGTATCTACAGGATCACCTCCTGCACTATGTCCCTGGAAGAGCACTCCACTCCACTCCACTGGTTGAAATCTACTGGTGATTCCCCACCATAAAGAGGTTCAGCTGTCCTCAATGAGGCCAGGACCTTTTCAGTCCTGGCCCTGACTTGGTGGAATTCTCTGCCAGAAGACACCAGGGTCCTGTGGGATCTTTTACAATTAAGGGTGAGGAATGCTCCCAATGCTTAGATAGCAGAATAGTAGCATGCTATAGAGAATGTTCACTGTGCTGTAACTGTTTTTAAATTACCTGGTTTTATTGATTTTATGTATATTTTCATACATTGCTTAGAGCCTGGCATTGGCTGGGATAAGGCGATCCATAACAACAACAGCATTTTATATGCTTCCTGTTACACTTAAGCTGGCTGGTGTCTTTAGTAGTAAGAAGTTGTGACTTGTTTCAGCTGTACCTCAGCTTGGAATAGGGTGCCTACTACTACAAATGAAGTCTCTGAACTTTTATGAAATAAAAAAAATCACCTTACAGCCATTAGCTAGCATTTTGAAAGAAGCAAACTAAGAAAATGGGATAAAAATGGTGCAGAACAGAACAAAGACTGCAGTTACTGCTCTTGCAAGAGATAGATGAGTCACCAGAGTCATGCTGTAATCCGAAAAGTACTTTCTTCAGAATAAACCCCATTGAATAAATTGGGATTTCTGAATGGATCTGATTAAGATTGTTTTCATGGACAGTTATTCAATAACACACCTTTAAGGATGGTCAGAGATATACAATATAGCAAAAGCAAATTATAACACTTATCTTAAATATTCTAATTTCTGTTTTGTAGATAAACAGAAATATTTCACACAGTAAGATCTTAAACTAGAGGTGTCTCATTTCCAGACACATCTGCTTAAAATCAGAATTGTCAGAATTCTGCCTGAAGCAAAAATGGAGGGGGCAAACTGGCAGTTCTTGTGTGGGAAACCATCCCAGGAATCTAAAAAG
This sequence comes from Heteronotia binoei, assembly GCF_032191835.1. Taxonomy (NCBI): domain Eukaryota; kingdom Metazoa; phylum Chordata; class Lepidosauria; order Squamata; family Gekkonidae; genus Heteronotia; species Heteronotia binoei. The sequence continues at coordinate 91,757,837 of NC_083231.1, forward strand.
AAGCAAAACAGACATAATTAAGGGCTAAACTAATGCAGGAGATACAGGGCTTCTGTGTTTTTCACCCACCTTCAAGATGTATTCTCCAAAGAACACATCACAGAATTTCTCTGTTTTGCCCTCACCAGTGTACCTCGGTTATCCTGTGAGCAACACTTTGAATAATGGCAACCTAGCCACATGTCCTCTCTTGTACAATTCCAGAATCTGAATTCATTAGCAGTGTCTAATGATGCTTCAACTGCATTCTGAGGTGGAAACTAAACAGAAAAATCTACAGTCCAGTCCCCTTGAGTATTAAAAATAACATCTGCTGAGATTATAGTGACTCAAGTGCCATATGAGGCTGCTGTCTTCTGCAAGCTTTTGACAAATACCTATTGCTATACTTCATACCCAAAGAATTAATCTTAAATTGTACTTTATATCTTGGTAATCAAATATTAGCCCAGTCTCTGTTATATACATTCAGTGATACACTTAATTGGGTATTGTGCTGATGCCTTGGGTTTTATTTCAGCAGCTCTCCTTAATTCATAACACTCAATAGCTTCATTTCAGCCTATCTTATGCAACATCATTTGGATGGTGTTATGGCTTTTAGCCCTCCATTATCAAATGAATTGATGGAATGACTTTGCAATAGCATTTCCCTGAATAAACACAGCATTTGTAATGAACATTCTGCCCATTATCACTGAGTCAGGAACCAACATAGCTGTGAAAGAAAGAAAATGTATCCTGCAGTGTATCCAGGATGAAGGATTCTATCCTTTCAACACAGCTCAGCGCTTATGAGCAGTTTGTGGTGGGAATTTCATGATGGGGATATGTATCTCTTACATATTAGCCTCTTTCAGACACCGCAGTGGCAGGTACCAGGAGCCTGCCAACCACACTTAATGGGAATGCATGCCATCTGCAATACTTCTAATACTCATGTTGTGTTCCACTTAGGGTTGTCAAGTCCTATTCAAGAAATATCTGGGGACTTTGGGGGTGGAGCCAGGAGACTTTGGGGGTAGAACTAGGAGACATTAGGGGTGGAGCCAAGATCAAGGCTGTGACAAGCATAATTGAACTCCAAAGGGAGTTCTGGCCATCACATTTAAAGGGACGGCACACCTTTTCAATTCCTTCCTTCCATAGGAAATAATGAAGGATAGGGACACCTTATTTTGGGGCTCATAGAATTGGACCCCCCCAGTCCAATCTTTTTGAAACTTGGGGGGTATGTTGGGGAGAGGCACTAGATGCTATACTGAAAATTTGGTGCCTCTACCCCAAAAGACAGCCCCCCCAGAGCCCCAGATACCTGTGGATCAATTCTCCATGATTTTCTATGGGAATAAATCTCCGTAGGGAATAATAGAGTTCCCAGCAGACATTTCCCTCCCCTCCCCCCGCTTTCTGACGACCCTAAAGTGAGGGGAGGGCCTCCAAACCAGGGAATCCCCTGCCCCACCTGGGGATTGGCAACCCTAGTTCCACCTCCTCAAATGGCCCAGCCCCCTTTGCTGCCATTGCCTGGCCACGTTGTTCTTCTGCCATGGGGTGCTGGCCAGGGTGGGGAGGCTGGAGTAGCTTCACTTTGCCACCTCCTGTGCTGGTCATTCCCTCACTGGCTCCTGACTCTCTCTGGGTCACTCTGCTCCAGTTTCCAGCTCCACCGTACACTCATCATAGACCCTTGCCTCGGCCACACTCTTATAACCCTCCCTGCTCCCTAGCCTTCCCCCCATTTGTGGTTTCTCTGTGCCCCTCCTCCCTTTATCAGCAGAGATTCTCAGCCCTGAATCGGAGCTGCTGCTGGCCCCACCCCCGAAGCCTTTCCTGCTACTTCAGTGCAGGCCCTATGGGCCTGCCATAGCTTTGGAGGACTCTGTTCTACTTCTCTGGGGGGTGGCGAGGCTGTGGCGCCTTGTTTCACCCAAGTGTGGGACCGGCTCCAGTCCCCTGTTGTGCTGCCCCTTCATTGCTTCCTGGGCAAGGGAAGGAAATCTGTCATGGGAAGGAGAGGAGTCATCGTGGACCACTGCCTCACCCACCAGCCGATCCATCACCCTGGTAGACATCAGAGGGTGGCTCCCATATCAGGCTGGGTGGGCTTGTCTGGGGCCTGGGGGGGGGGGGGGATGACGGCGTTCATGGTTGGGACAACTCATGGCCACTATGTTGTGTGAATAGAGCTATGTGGGTAATCATCTTGTGCATACAGCTTCACACGAATCCACAAAGCTACCTTTATTAAATCAGACACTGTGCTCACTGTATGTCATGACTAAGGACTGAACTAGATGTTGGCCATGTGCTCCCTGGCACCATATGCCTACTGCCCATCCTCATGAAGAACTCTGTCTGAAAGAGCTAGAGCTGCCAAGCTCCCAGTTTGGGCTTCTTCTGGTCTGGGGGACCCCAACCTGCCAACGTGGAGCAGGCCACCAGGGGAATTCCCGCCCCCCAAAAGTGCCCAGTCCATCATGTCTACTTTGGACAATTTTAGTGCAGTCTCAGTTCAGGTTGAACTGCCATGATATTTCCTAGCAGGGTAAAGCTGAAGGTGCCCAGCTAAGACCAGTAGCAATGCTACTGTAGATGGGTCTTGAATTGTTTGTTTTTGAAATTAGTTCTGAAGCTCTGGTGCATTAATGTAATAATTTGCATTCCCAAACTGTATGAACAAGAAAATGTTTAAAATTGGACTTTCTTTCTAACAGTCCCTGGAAGCAGTTGGATATTAAATTGGGAGTTATCTTATAGTTATGGGAAAACGTTCATCAAAATGCTTAAAAGGGAGCAGTTACCAAAGTTCTGCAATATGTAAATGCATCTTGATTTAACAGATTAACAGATTAAAAGGCAGGCAGTTAATTGTTTTATGGAAAAAAGAGTTAGCTGGGGGAAACTCTTGTGATCATGATTAATGTACAATACCCTGGTTTCTCTTCAGATTAGATTAATATACACTAACAAGGAATATATGTGAACTGCAAATCTACTTCATGATTCATGGGTGTGTTTTCATGCTGGCTGCATCGACGAGTCATACATATGTTATACTGCAATGATGCATATGAAATAGAAATATTAATAAACAATTTGCATATCCTCACAGACATTTCCGTGCTGGGAATTATTAGGAAGAGAATTGAAAACAGATCAGCCAGTATCATAATGCCCCTGTATAAATTGATGGTGCGGCCTCATTTGGAGTACTGTGTACAATTCTGGTCACTGCACCTCAAAAAAGATATTATAGCACTGGAAAGATATTATAGCACTGTTATACATACTGTTGTAATGTTTAGTGTTTTAAGGTTTTAAATGTTTTAAATGCTTATATATTTAAATGCTAGTTTAATTTTATGTTTGACTATCTGTTGTGAGCCACCCTGAGCCACTTTGTGGGAAGGGCAGGATATAAATAATAAATAAATAAATAAATAAACAAACAAACAAATAAATAAATAAATAAGTGCAGAAAAGGGCAACTAGAATGATTAAAGGGTTGGGACACTTTCCCTATGAAGAAAGGTTAAAACGCTTAGGGATCTTTAGCTTGGAGAAATGTTGACTGAGGGGTCACATGATAGAGGTTTACAAGATTATGCATGGGATAGAGAAGGTAGAGAAAGAAGTACTTTTCTCCCTTTCTCACAATACGAGAACATTCAATGAAATTGCTGAGCAGTCAGGTTAGAACGGGTAAAAGGAAGTACACCCAAAGAATGATTAACACATGGAATTCACTGCCACATGAGGTGGTGATGGCTGCCAGCATAGATAGCTTCAAGAGGGGATTGGATAAGCATATGGAGCAGAGGTCCATCAGTGGCTATTAGTCACAGCGTATTGTTGGAACTCTCTGTCTGGCGTAGTGATGCTCTGTATTCTTGGTGCTTGGGGGGGGGCACAGTGGGAGGGCTTCTAGTGTCCTGGCCCCACTGATAGACCTCCTGATGGCACCTGGTTTGTTGGCTACTGTGTGACACAGAGTGTTGGACTGGATGGGCCATTGGCCTGATCCAACATGGCTTCTCTTATGTTCTTATGTTCTCTTATGTCTACCTTAATGACGTGCTGTGAACTTGTTCTAACCCACTACAAAAAATAAAAAAAAAAATGGAATGGGAAAATTAGGAAAGAAATTGTATGTGAAAAAGTGTAAACATAAAAATAGATAATACAATAGGCTGAGTTAGGTCCATCAAAATCTTAACAAGAACACCCTGACAAATATAGAAAACTAAACAATGACACACAGACTGCAACCAAGAAATCAGGTTGGGACTGGAGAGGGCAGTCATGAGGGAGCTAGAAGATATTCTTAAGTGTAACGACACTGGCAACCAAGATCAAGATAATTCATACCATTGTATTCCTATTACTATGAATGGGTGTGGAAGTTGGAATGTGAAGAAAACTGACAGGAAGAAAGTGAATTCATTTGAAGTGTGGTGTTAGAGAAAGTTTTACAGATACCCTGGACAACCAAAAAACCACAAGTGGGTTCAAGAGCAAATCTAGCCTGAATTCTCCCTAGAAGCTAAAATGACTGAAGTGAGTTAGGTTTGCCAGCCTCCAGGTGAGATCTCCCACTTTCACAATTGATCTCCAGCTGACAGAGATCAGCTCCCCTGGAGAAAAATGGCAGCTTTGAAGGGTAGACCCACTGGCATTGTACCTTGCTGAGGCCCCTCCCCTCCCAAACCCCACCCTCTTCTGGCTCAACCCCCAAAGTCTCCAAGTATTTTCCAACACAGACCTGGCAACCCTAAGTCTATTGTACTTTGATCATTTTATGAGGAGACAAGAGTCACTGGAAAATACAATAATGCAAGGAAAAGTTGGAGGCAGAAGGAAAAAAGGAAGAGCCAACAGAAAATGGATTGACTCAATCAAGTAAGCTACAGCCCTCAGTTTGTAAGACCTGAGCAAGGCAGCTGCTAACAATTGGATGTTTTGGTGGTCATTAATTCATAGGGTCACCATGAGTCAGAAATGACTTCACATGTGCCCCCCCCCCACACACATAGAATGGATGATGAAACATTCTCCAACATTTCCATTTTGGAGTCATCGCTCCATAACCAAACAGTTAGATTACCCAGTTAAGAGCAAGAATGCTGTTACAAAACATAAGTAAATACACAAGAATATCTGTGAGTGGTTAAGCACTTTGTGAAGAGCACTTTAGCTTTTGAAGCACTCAGCTGTGCTGTATATCCATATGGCAATGCAAAATTACATATCAGATGATTCTCACATTATTCATTGAAATTAGGCCCGATAAATCTCCATTGCTGTGATTAGCATTCCATCACTGGGTTTTTCTCATCACTCCCAGGCCTTAATAAATCAATCATTTTCACTTCGGTGTGTAACATATATTTCCGCAAAGAATCCCAGCTATCATATTGGGTTTTTCTCTTCCCATTTTCAAACTTGCATACCGACCTTTCCCCTCAGGGCCCTGGGCAATTCACTTTTGTCTGTCACTCTGCATTGACTTCTGGCTCTGGTGCACTCCCCCACCCCCATCTATCTTTGCTTTATTGGATATATTGTTTACTTTCTTGCCATTTGTCTTGTCAGGGGCTTGTGCTGTTCTCTCCCGTACTAATGATTCATATTTGTCATGCAGGTATTATATGCCAGATACAGTCTCCTTCCATGCCTGAGCCATGTGGTCATCAGTGGGCTCTCCTTGTGCTGCCTTCTCCTTCAGTTCTATGTACTGAAATTTCTCTTAACAGTTGTGTTAAACAGCTGTGCTTTGAATTCATACCTATATGTCAGTGTTTTGCTTCAATGCCATTACTGGCTCTCTACAAAAAGCTGTTCTAGTCAAAGTCATGATTACCTCAGATCCCAAGTGTCCCCCAGAAGTAGTGTTGTGAAGTGGTTGAGCCTATCACGATGCAACGGGGGCTCCAGGGTTCACTCCTTTAAGCTTTGCTGTAAGGGCCCAAATTCTGGTCGGACCACAGGTCCCTGAAATAGTTCCAGGGACATTATTTGCACTCATATACCCCAGTGCCATTCTGTGGATGAAAAACTGTGTGTGGGGGATCCGGTCCTCCCTCCATGGTGATCCTGACCAGAACTGGATTTCTGCAGCTACCTTTATAGGTATTCCTGGGTGGAAACTCCAATTAAAGTCCAAAGTCCAATTGAAGAAATATCTGGGAACTTTGGGGGTAGAGCCAGGAGTAAGGTTGTGATAAGCATAATTGAAATCCAAAGACAGTTCTGGCCACCACATTTAAAATGACCACACACCTTGTAAATGCCTGCCCTCCATTGGCAATAATGAAGGATAGGGGCACCTTCTTTTGAGGCTCATAGAATTGGATCCCCTAGTCCAATCCTTTTGAAACTTGGAGGGTATTTTGAGGAGAGACACTGGATGCTATGCTGAACATTTGGTGCCTTTTCCTCAAAACACAGCCCCACTAGAGCCTCAGATACCCATGGATCAATTTTCCATTATATTCTATAGGAATTGGTCTCCATAAGTAATAATGGAGTGTCCAGCAGACATTTCCCTCCCCCCCCCCCGCTTTCTGATGACCCTGAAGCAGTGGGGAGGGCCTCCAAACTGGGGGGTCCCCTGCCCCCACCTGGGGATTGGCAACCCTAAAACAGCCATTTTGCTTCTTGAAAATGGTGGCGGGGGGGGGATGATCTCATGTCTCCACATCACAATCTCCAGCAGGATCAGGCTCCCATGACTTTTTTAAACAGTTAAAAAACAAATACTAATATGGTGCTACGTCTTCCTGGCAGACTTGGGAATGCAGGATCATCTTGTTGGGCCCTGAGCTGTGCACTAGCTTATCCTGAATTTCAATCTGACTGTTGCCAGAAGTAGAGCTGCCCCTCCTCAAAATACCTTCCCAAGCTTCAAAAAGATTGGACTGGGGGGTCCAATTCTATAAGCCCCACAATAAGGTGCCCCCATCCTTCCTTATTTCCAATGGAGGGAAAGCATTTATGGTGTCCAGTCCCTTTAAATGTGATGGGCAGAATTCTCTTCGGAGTTCAATTGTGTTTGCCACATCCTTGCTCCTGGCTCCACCTCCAAAATCTTCTGGCTCCACCCCCAAGTCCCCAGATATTTCTTGAGTCGGACTTAGCAACCCTAGCCAGAAGCCTACTGTCTATTCCTGGGGTGTCAAACATGCAGCCCAGGGGCTTAATCAGGCCCCAGAGGGCTCCTATCAGCCCCCCTGAGCAACTGACTGTCATCTGCTTCCTTCTTTCTCTCTCTTGCTTTCTTCTGCATAACAGCTTCCTTTGCCAGGCTTGCTCAATCGCACAGGAGCTACAGAGCAAAACCTCTATTTTCTCCATTGGCTGAGGCTCCTCCCTTGGGAAGGAAGGGGGAGGGAGGCTAAGCTTGCTTTGCCAGGCTCTCTCAATTGCACAGCAGAGCTCCTGAGCAAAGCTTCTCTTCCTTCTATTGGCTGAAGCACCCTGTCTCCTGGTCCCCCAGGGAGGGAGGGAAAGAGCCAGAGCTTCCTTTGCCCAGTTCCCTGGATCCCTGTATTTCCCTGGGGAAATACTAAGAAAGCACATTTAAGACCAATGAGTGCTAATGTTTCAAGCATGTTTTAAGGGTTTTTTTTAAAAAAAATATTTAATTGTGTTTGTCTGTGTCCTTTATAAAGTTTATATCTCTGCTACCTAATCTTAAATGGGTACGTACATAATAATAATAATAATATTTTGGCCCAGCCAACATAGCCCGGCCCAACAAGGTCTCACTTATGTCAGATTCGGCCCTCATAACAAATGAGTTTGACACCCCTGGTCTATCCTATTTCTCTCCCAGCCTTCCTCCATATACATGGATCTGCCTTTCTTACATTTACCCTCACATCAGTTCTGGAAAGTGGGTTGGCTGGAAAAGAATGATTGGCCCAAGATCAGCCCAGGAGGAGCATTTTGGTAGTGTCAGGACTGAGTCCTCACTCCATCACTGTGACCACTTCACCATGCTGACTGGACTTTCAGATTATCATAGTTATATCTAGGAAAGAAAAAACCCAGCAACTGGATGTGTAAACTAATGCACAATTAAGCTAGACTCTCAGACACTGTTAAGCAGTTACTGAAATCTTAGGCAGATGTTTGTACTTATGAATGAGGGAGGGAGTGATGTGCAATTAAGCATACTGCAGATATGCACATGATGTGTGCTGGTGATTTGGACCTGCATTGTGAAACTATATATCTAGCTTTGAGGCTAACTGTGCCCAACAGGGAATGGCAAAGTATGTGAAGACAAAAATAAAGGTCAGGTTTTACACATCCCTAAAGAGTCATGTCCTGAGGGACTGGTAGCATCTGTCACTCAAAGACATGTCTTTTCCTCCAACCAACAATGCTCACTTTAAATTGTATATAATTTTATTATCACAGCAACTCTCACTTCTAAAACAATGCTTTCTGAATGGCAGAGTTCCATTCAGGCTAGCAGAGTTGTGACATTATATCCCCAGCATCCTATCCTAGCTAAAATAAGCTTTTGAAAAGTAAGCCACTGTATTAGGTTCAAGTTCAATCCAAATAAGAGACTGCACACTTAGGCTTATTTAAAGATACATTTGCAGACTGTGCTGTTATAAAAACCAACGTCCATAGATAATTTGTTGTCTTTTCTGGAGTATCATGCAATCACAATGACCCAGGAATACAATGATGTATGACTCCCTGAGCAGATAATAGTGTATTTTTAATTGAATATGACAATTTGACAATGCCGGGACTAATGTCTATACTCCTTTGGACTTGTATAATGTGACTCCTTGAAGAAGCAAAGAAGGCACAGGCCTGAAATTATAGGAAAAGCTCTTGCTTAAAGAGTGTATAAGACAATTCAGGCTTCCTGTCACTAGATGGAGCACCAGCGGCATCTTATTGATGATGGAGGGGGGTGGGGGGAAGCTACCCTGTCCTCTTTCTTTCCTCATTTCTGTTTACAGGAATGTTTCCTTTAGTTGGAGCTCCCTGTTCAGTAGGAAGATGAGGACATTAGTGCTCGAAACAACCACATATTCCTGAGTGGGAGGAAGGGACCGGGTCATTAGCTTTGCTTCCTCTTTCAGATAGACCCATGTGGTGGTAAAGTGAGATGATGCGGGTAGCACAGAGGGGTGTGGGCCTACGGAGTTCCCTAGTCTGAAAACATTCATTCTCTCAATTTTAGCTCAGGCAAGAGGCAAATGAAAGAACTGAAAACGTCTGAAAATCACCCTTTATGCTAAGGATTGGTTCAAGATCAAAGAGTCAAATGACCATTTGGACCTGCACCACTAAGCTAAATATGGTTAGTTAGGGTTTATGAAGGAACTAAAGCCAAACTGTGAAGTTGGAGTATTAATCAGCCATAACATGGCTTCATGTGGCATATTGGCACAGTATCCTGGCTTATTCCTGATTTGTTTCCAGCCAGAGCTTTGCTCCCGTGCAGGGGTCGTTTTGTAGAAAAAATAGGTGATGGAGCTCATTAGCATATGCCACTGCCCCCAGACCAAAGGAACCCGATGCAAGAAAGGAGAGCCCTGAGTGAGCAAGGCCTGCTTGGGCTGGCTAGAGATCCAGCCATCCCAAGCAAGCTTTGCTCGACTGGGGCTCTCCTGGGCTGCCCCCCCAGTCAAAAGGCCAGCAAGCCGCCCACTGCCCAGAATCACATAAGAAGTGGAGAAAGGGTGGTGCAGCTTTCCCCAGGGGTTAGTGAGGGCTGCTGGGGATGTGGCAAAGCTCCTGGTAGCTGTCTGGCTGCCTGCTCTCCTAATCCAGGGATTGTTGTGCAGCTGCATCTACTACTATTCAATGGACAAGGTAGGTGGGGAGGAGGAGAGGGAACCCTCGGAAACGTTCAGGAGCTGTGCTCCTGTGAGCTCCTGCTGAATCTGAGGCCTGCTCCCATGACAGTTATGAGACACCTGGCAAGAAGAACTCAAAAATGAAACTGTTCTTGCTTAATTATTAATTGTTTTTAGTATTCATAAAATTTATCTCACCTTCCTGTCCATAAAAGGGCTTTCAAGATGGTTAACAATTTAAAACATACATGATAAAATTAAATTATAAAACCATTAAAATCAATCCCCCCATAGGGTTGCCAAATCCACCCTGGCCACCATTGGGATTGTGGTGGTGGTGGTGGTGATGGGGGGGAGCTTGGGTTGCCAGATTCAGGTTTGGAAACTTGTGATTTGGGAATGGAGCCTGGGAAGGACAGGAACCTCAGTGAGTTACAATGACATACAGCCCACCCTCTAAACCTCCATTTTTTCCAGGGGAACTGATCTCTGTAGTCTGGAGATGGGTTGTAATTAATGGGGATCCCCAGGTCCCATCTGGAGGCTGGCATTTCTAACCATCCCCCCACCCCAAGAAACTGTAAGAACAGTTTCTAAATGAGTTTAAAAACAAAATTAAAATACATACAAAACAGTTTAAAAGTATACAAAACATTTTCTTTCTTTCTCTTTCTTTCTTTCTTTCTTTCTTTCTTTCTTTCTTTCTTTCTTTCTTTCTTTCTTTCTTTCTTTCTTTCTTTCTTTCTTTCTTTCTTTCTTTCTTTCTTTCTTTCTTTCTTTCTTTCTTTCTTTCTTTCGGAGTCAGTTTTTGGCAAGGAAATGGTCAGTGCAAATAGTTGATGGTTTCTTCTGCTAGTGTCCAAGATGGGATGTTTGGTTCAGTGGCTACTAGCTGTGTTGACGGTTGCTAAAGAACACCAAGTCCAAGTCCAATACCAAGAATACCTTCACTGTTCCAGCCAATTGTAAGGGAGCTGGCAATGTGACAAGGCTTTGCCCTGAGTTGGGTGCTATGAAGCTTGCGTTGAGGGGGCAGGGAGAGACAGCCTACCAGGGCATAGGATTAAAAAGGTTGGAATAGCAGATGGGCACTTGTTATTGAACAGGTTAAAAAGCAACAGCACAGGCATACCAGATGATCCATTGTATGCAGCCAGGCTCTGTGCTACAGCTAAAACTCTACTGTCACAAGCAGGGGACCAGGGAGGACCTTCTATTGGCTGCTACCACTCTGGTAAGGGTCTGTCTCGGAGGGCCCAGAGCACCCACCCAACCCCTGTCTTCCTTCTCAGTAAGCATCTTTTATTTGTGACCAAAGAGGTGAGGAGACTCAAGCAGTATAACATGTTTATTGCAAGTGCTCAAGAGCAAACAAGTGGGTTGTAACTTTTAATGCAATAATGAAGATGGAAACCATAAAAGTGGTACAAAGCAAAATAAAAGTCCTGCCACTACTATGTTCCCTCCTTCTACTTTTAACTCACTCACCCCTTCCTGGATGAGGGAACTCTCCTGCTGCAGCCTCTCTCCAGCTCAGCCTTTCCAGAGAAAACATCCCTCCCTCCCCAGCTAGGGTTTTTATTTCCTTCCTTCCAGGTCCCACCCCTCTGGTCACCACTGGTCAAGTTTTCCCTTCGAAACTGCTGCCCACATAATCAGAGGGACAAAAGAGTTCCTGGGAGATGTAGGCCCACTAACAACTTTGAGGTAGACTTCTTCAGGAGCCTGTAGGTCACACTAGGGTTACCAGGTCCAACTCAAGACACATCTGGGGACATTGGGAGTCGAGCCAGGAGATTTTCCATTCCCTAAAATAAACAAAAATACTGCAGGACAGCCCCTGAATACAGTCTTTATTTCCTCCTCCTCTTTTTTTGCATTCAAATAGTTCAACAGAAGCTGCACTTCCACTAAAATGAAAGTGAACTCATACATACATATACTCACAAAGCAGCCAAAATAAACAGTTCACATGCCCACGCTTTTGTGATTGCCCTGGGACAATGGTATAGATAACTTTAATCTCTGGAGTTGCTGAATGTAACAGTCTGCTGTATTTCAACCAGCTTGCAGAGAAAGATGTCTCGGGAGCAGAATTTTCTTCTATCCCATATTCAAGTTCTAGAGACTGGGCTCTCTTGTTTCCTCTCTCTCACATACACATATGGCTCTTCCTGCTTGCCCCCCCCCCCACACACACCTTCAGTCTCACTGAGATTTAAAGGCACACATACATTTTCCAAAACAGAAGCAGTTGCAAGCTTCTGAGCCTGCCTGACATCTAAAAGTACATTGTGGCTGTTGGGGCAGGGTTTCCCTCTACTGCCCAGCTGGCTGGTAGTGGGGAGCAGCCTGCAAAACTTGGATATCTCCCACATGGACCTGGGGGCTGGCAAGCCTACACTAGGCCTAGGATCATGATACCTACTAATTAAGATTCTCACCTGAGGGAGGGGGGGGGGCAGCAAAGGCAAAAACATGTCGGAATTGGAGACTGATGTCTATGTCATTAGGTTGAACCCAGGCCAACAATAACCAGAACCAAACTTGTTATTCTTTTAATCTATTAAAACCATTCCACTATTATGCATACTAATTCACTGCCCACTCCCTATATGTAGGGCCACAAATTCCATTCCGTGCAATTGTCTGATGAAGTGTGCTTTTAGCACACAAAATCTCACATTTTGAATAAAACTTTGTTTGTCTTAAAGGTGCCACTGGACTCCAACTTTGTCCTAATTCTAAGGGTGCATCTTATGGACAAATTACTACCTAATAGGGATGTCAACCTTCAGATGGCACCTGGAGATCTCCTGAAATTACTATTGCTCTCTAGATGAATAAGATCAGTTCCCCTGGAGAAAATGGCTGCATTGGAGGGTAGAGTCTATGTCATTATACCCTGATAAGGTCCCTCCCGTCCCCAAACTCCACCTTCTCCAGGCTCCACCCCCAAAATGTCCAGGTATTTCTCATTTTATGTATGTGTGAAATAGTACTTTGTTTGCAAATTTTATGCAGTCTGATATTCAGACATAATATTTTAAAGTCATTTTTGTATACCCTCTATAATAAATGTTATACATTTTGTGAATTGTGTTATAAATAGCTTAACTCTCTATTACACTGATTATATTTGGGTTGAGTCCCCCCCCCCTCTTTTTTCATTCTTTGTCAGGTATTTCCCAACCCAGAACTGGCAAACCTACTACCTACCATCCCTCTTTCTTCCCTGATAGTCCCCAAGGAGATATTCCATCCAGGCCCAACAACTGCTGAGCTTCAGCAAATTGTCTGCCACCATGGGCTTCCAATAATCTTCTGGGACCTGTAGTTTTTTCTACTGGTGCTTCATGGCAGCAGGGAGCAGAATAACAGCATGCTTCTCTTGTGACAGCAGTGATAAGGCCCCGGAAGTAAAATAATTATAGCCAGTGCACAAGCTGTGTCCCATTTCTAGTCTCATTAGGGGATGTGCTTGGCCAGTTTTATTCAGGTTTGGATTCAGTTCATTTGGTTGGTGAATCATTTTGCTTGGATTCTTTAATGTCATAATGGTATGTTTCTGTTTGGGCATTAAATTTGGATAAGATTTCCACAGTAAATCATTTTCACATAAAAATGCTGTGAAAGGTTAGAAATGTTAAGCCTTCCTATGCTTCTTTAGTGAGATTCCTTGGAGGCAACTGCATGCAAACACTAAAGCACAGAAAAATAAGGTTCAGGAATGTCTGGGCGTTAAGTTTTCTTCACCCACACTCTCTTTTTGAAAAACGCCCCCCAACAACCTCCAAAACAACCCCTCTAAACTTTTTGCATGGGAATGGGTGGATATGAGTAATTGAGTCCCAAAAGGGGTGCTTTCTAAACAGAAAATATCAGATTCTCAATCAAGAGTATTTCTTACATAGCAAAAATCTGGCCCTTTGTCATGTAAACCCATGAAGCTGCTTTGTACTGAGTCAGACCACTGGTCACAGCCAGTATCATCTTCTCTGACTGGCAACTGCTCTCCATGGTCTCAGGCAGAAAGTGCTTTTGCATGGTGACTGTTTGCAAGTGGATCTTGCTTTTCTGACACAGTAAAAATCCAGTTGCAGAGTGTGTTATTTAGTGTGTGTGAATGCACCCAGAGATCTGTCATATTACCTAGTACCTGGAGATGTGGGGGATTGAGCCTCAGGTCTGCAGCATGCCAAGTAAATGGTCTGCCACTCAGTTGCAGCCCCTTCTGTTGTCATATCTCTTCTGGCTATCTCTGCATGCTTTTGGTAGGGTGGAATTTTCCACTCTGCAAAACAGGCAGGCTGCTCACTGTGATGGCTATGTGTGTGGGGGGAAGGGGGGAGGGACAATGGAGCACATGAGAACAGAGGGTTTTTTTAATGTGGCTGCTTTCCCCACCTCTTCCCCACCTATACTGTCTCTACAGTATGGCAGTAAAGTCTTTTCATCCTTCACAATGGACTTAGGGGGAGAAATTAAACCAGGCTGAAACCTCTACCTCTAGGTGCTAGCAAGGCATTCCTGTGTGCCACCGTCAGCTAAAGCCAGATAGCTAGAGCAGGTCAGGCAAAGATCCTCCTGGTTCTCTAGAATGGCAGCCTTCCTCAAGCCTGTGAGGCAGCAAGAATATTAATGTTCTTGCACACATTATTTTCTTCAATGTTGCTGTGTCAGCATGTAGGCTGAATGGCAGGCTGCCCCAAGGCATTCAGAACTTTAAAGACAATATGGAGAAATGGAAACAGAAAGCAGAGTCCAGGCATAACTACATACTGTATGATGTGTGTTTGTGTGCATATGTGTGTTAAGGGCTGTCAGGTCCTATAATGAATTAATGACCTCCCAGATTGTCCTATCGTTAACAGCCTTGCTCAGGTCTTGCAATCTGAGAGCTCTGGCTTCCTTGACTGAGTCAATCCATTTCAGTTTGTGAGCCAGATTGGTATCGTGGTTAAGAGTGGCAGACTCTAATCTGGAGAACTGGGTTTGATTCCCCAATCCTCCACATGTAGCCAACTGGGTGACCTTGGGTCGGTGTTGCCTTAGAGCTGTCCTCTCAAGAGAAGTTCTCTCAGTGCTCTCTCAGCCCCACCTACCTCACAGGGTGTCTGTTGTGGGGAAAGGAAGGGAAAACAATTGTAAGCAGCTCTGAGACTCCAGGTGAAGGGCAAGGTATAAATCCAATTCTCCTCCTCCTCCTGTTGGGTCTTCCTCTTTTCTTGTTGCCTTCAACTTTAACATTATTGTCTTTTCCAGTATTGTCTTTTCCAGACATGCTATTTGATGCCAGTCAAGCAAGTGAGAGGAAATCACAACTCAATAAATTCCTGGAGATTTTGGGGGAGGTGCCTGAGGAAGGCTGCATTTGGGGAGGAGAGAGAGTTTAGCAAGGATGTAATACTATCAAATCTGCCCTCTGAACTTTCCATTTCCTCCAGGGGAATGGATCTCTGGGGTGTGGAGATCACTTGGAATGCCTGGAAAACACCCCACCCCACCTGCTGGTCGGCAACTCTTTCTGTCTGCACTTCAGAGAGGTGGATAACCAGCCTCAGCTTGAAGCACTCTGGTTTTTAGGGATTGAAAGTGCATTGCTCATTCTCCTAAGCTATATATGCAGGTGTGCCTCAAATGT
Organism: Heteronotia binoei; assembly: GCF_032191835.1. Classification (NCBI taxonomy): domain Eukaryota; kingdom Metazoa; phylum Chordata; class Lepidosauria; order Squamata; family Gekkonidae; genus Heteronotia; species Heteronotia binoei. Next base: position 91,773,314 of record NC_083231.1, read on the forward strand.
TGCCATGCTACCACACAGGATAATTAGCAGCTGCTACGCCAGCACAATGTCAAACAACACTATGCTAGTTATACATGTTACAGTGACTTTGTACCAACACAAAATGCTGAGGAATGGAGTGTTAGACATGTTGAGATGGTGTGATGACAGTTTATTTGAATGTGTACAGATGTTTTCCTTTCCCCGGCATTCTAGTTCTGTGTTCCTATTCGTTTTCATCTTTGTTCTTGATTGTTGCAGGAGTTGCTCAGGCTCTATATTCAGCCTATGCACAATTGAGATTCTATTATCCTTTCTGAGCTGTTACCTGTTTCTTTGTTGCCAGCCTCACTAGTTCATATATTAATTGACAGCATTCATCCTGTGCCCTTTGGGGAAGCAAGACAGACTTGTGAGTTTCTTCAAACATGGCAAAAAGTGAAATGACCACTCCAACTCCAAGTTCTCTGCAGGGACTCAAAGGGATGGGGCTGGTCAATGCACCTGGCTCAAAGAAAGAGACATGTGCTCTTCCAAATGCTTTGAAATCTGTGGAAACCTTGGAAGAAAAGACCCCTCATTTTGTGCTGGATGTCTAGAGAAGGGCAATCCCCCAAATTAAATGTATGCCTACCCTACTTGTATTTGACAGCCCCTTTATATAAAGTTAATAATATCAGTGGTGTCCTATTTACATGTGCCAGTCATTATTTGATGTATGTACGTGCGAACCAGCCTCTGGCCAGGCCCAGTTCATATGACTTTTGCAATGTCATCTGCAGCAGCAAAACTGCTTTTCTGGTTCCCACATCTCAATCATCAAACGTAAGTGAGAAGAACTGATGTGACCCAAGCTAGCATCTTCATCAAAAGATCCACAGATTGATGATGTAGAATGACAGCTAACAAAGGGTTGATTTGGGTGACAGCCATGGCAAAATGGTAAAAAAAATTATATCAACTGAAGATTTTTTTTCCTGATTTGCAAACATTTATTTATTTATTTATTGTTAAATCTGAATCCAGTAGCATCTTAGAGACCCAAAATTTGGGTGGTATAAGCTTTTGAGAGTCAAAGCTCCCTTGATGAGATACTAAAACAAAAATATGGTTGATTTCTAAGGTGCTGCTGAACTTGAAACTAGCTGTTTTCCTACAACTACCCTCTGCAATTATCTTTATTTATTGTGACATTTTAAGCCCAGCTTTTTCTAAAGAGGACTCATACTGAATCACCCACTGGTCTCTACTGAGACTGGAAACCGCTCTCCAGGGTCTTAGGCTGAGGACTACCATGTAATGTACCACCTGCTCCTTTTAGCTGGAGATGCTGAGGATTGAACTTGAAATTACCTGCATGCCAAGCAGATGTTCAAACACTGAGCCTCAGCCCCTCCCCTAAAGTAAAAGTCCATTTGAACAACTGGGTTTGCACAGCATCTGAAAAACCTATAATGCGGGGATCTTCCTGAAATCCTCAGGAAGGCCTTTCCACCAATGTGGCCATTACTGAGAAAGCTATGGAATGCACAGCTGCACAATCAATATACAAGATGGAGTGTATCAGTGTACACTCACAGTGGAGTGTATCAGAGAGGCAGGGTTGAAGGGGCTCCAAAAGCCATGAATGGTTTTATTGATAACAACTAGCCTCTTGCAATGACCTTGGAAACCAACAAGCAATCAGTAGAGTGCTTTCCAAACAAGGTAGAAAATTTCACAGTACTTAGCTGAAATGAAATCTTGCCCTCATGGAATCAGTATGAAAAATGTTTTGATCTCAGTCCAATCATAGTCATGAGCAACTAGTTTTGTAGATTACTTCATGCCTGTTTGTTTTCACCTCAAAAGATGCATCTAGCCATTTAATAGAGCTCAAGGGAACATTTCAATATGGCGGAAGATATAGAAGCCACATGCTCATGCACACCAGCAATGTGCACAAAGCACTGCCTATTCATGCATCTCTCTCTTGTTAGACCAAAATAACTGAGTTCCACACCTCGTGTGCAGTGGCAGCAAAAACTGGGAGCTTGCACTAATAGCTCGCATTTCAGATAAAAACTTATTCTAATATACTCACACACACATACAAAAGTACAAATGAGATTGTTACAGAGGCAGATTGTCTCCCACTGAGGTTGTGCGAAAATAAGATAAATTCTGCATAATGGTGTGTTGCTTTCTACAGAGTGGAATTAAATACAATAATGGAAGACATTAGCCTGCTCAATAACCTATTCTTATTTTACTTTTATTTCCATCATGGAAAATAGCCTTTACTTTCTAATTTTTTAAATGAAATGTTTTGAAATCTATTGTATAATAGGAAATATAATATATTTTTTTCAACAAATGAAAACAGTTGTGAATCCTTTTGAATGTTATGTATCAACCTGTTCTTTTGTAAAAGACTAAAGAATGTCAAGGAATACAAAGTGTAATACAGAACTAATGAATGCTGTGAGAGATTGCTTATGAAAAATGGAGGCAAACACCCCATAAAATTAAACAATAAAACAGGATATTCTATATCTATAGTGTGTATAGATAGATAGAGAGAGAGAAGAGTAAAGGCAACTCAGCATGCATAGATCATAGAGAGATGCCCTCTTTATTGTCCCACCAACTAAAGATGCTTGTTTGGTGGTCACATGAAAGAGAGCCTTTTCTATGGTAGCCACCAATAATAGAACAACCTCCCCAGGGAGGTATGCCTGGCCCCCTCATTGTTGATTTTCAAGAGGCAGTTGAAGACACTTTTATTTAGGACTGCATTTTGATTGATTTAGGATTTTTTTTATCCGCAGACCTAATTGGAGCTTTTTAACCTGTGACTTTTATAGGTTTTATAATTGTTGTTGTAATTGTGTTTGCATAATGTTTTATTTTTGTTGCTATAAATGTTTTAAAGAAAATAAATAAATAATTGAATTTTCCTCATTCAAAGTGGGTCTTTACCTTTTTGTAATATCCTTGCTTGGAGTCTGTTCACTGCACAAGATACCATGCTTTCTTGGCTGTGCTGCTTCACTGTACTAAGTAATACATATAACTCAATAGACACATCTCTCCAAACATTTCTTGAAAGCTTTCAAAGCAGGAAAGTGAAACCAGGTGTGGTTTCCACAGATGCCTCAGCATCACTTAAAGCTGAATTACAGCCACACAGGGATTCAACCCAGTTCTGGGCTTTGTGGGGAGAGTTTGCTAACCCCAATGATGTTATTAACCCTTTACCTTTAAAAAAAAATGCTGGTACATGTCTTTTTTCTTCCAGGGGCTATGGGATTACAAGGACACAATGTGTTGTTTTCTTGTTTTGTGAAACCATGTCAGCAAGGCTTTTTTTTTAGCAGGAACACACAGGAATGCAGTTCCAGCAAGCTTGGCTTCAAGGGGTGTGGCCTAATATGAAAATGAGTTCCTTCTGAAACTATGGTGATGTCCGGGGTGTGTGGCCTAATATGCAAATGAGTTCCTGCATGTGGCTGTGGATGGGACAAGCCCCATATCCTCTTCCAATGGAGCCCTGCTGGGGTACCACATATTAGGTCATTCAGCTTTAGAAGACCTGATCATGCATCTTCCAGTATCTCTTCTGTTTTGAGCCTGAGACTTGCCAATGATGTGAAATTGCCTTTCAAGTTAGGAGAACTTTCCATATGCACAATTCAGACCTGCATTCCTGTAGATTAACCAGGTGCTTCTATCCATGTTCTCAGAGCAAAGAGTGAACAATAGTTTTCATCTTTCTGACATCCTTTCAATACTGTCAACCAACCCTTTTATTAATCTTCTTTCTCCTGAGTAAACACACCCATTTTCTCCAGGCTTTCTTTGTGTGATTTGTCTTGTAGACATGTTGGCTGATCTCCTAAGCATACTTACTCAGAAGTCAGCAAAAATCAAAATCTATGGGGATTACTTTGATATAAATGAGCAGAGAATGGAGGTAGCTCTTGTGCTCTGATTGCAAATTCTTTTCAACTTGCCAACACCCTTCTTCAACTATATCGACAATGGAACACATTCTTTCAGACAAGACTTCTGCAAGTGATGAGTTAAATGGTATTACACCAGTTTTTCCAAACTCATCTGTTGCACTTCTGATGACATCCTTGGGGGTATAGAAGGATTTCTGATGCCCTTTTCTACTCCCCTGAGTCCCCCCAGCCTCCCTTATTGGCTGTTGTATTTGCAGTATCTTTTTCTCTCCCTCCTTCTCTGGAGTCTTAACGCTGTCCCAGTTGTCAGGGATCATGGGAAATACATAGTCTTCCCTGGGCAATGAATGACTATATTAAGATTGCCATTCACCCTGGATTACCACGTGTCCCTGTTGCCTGGGATGCTCTTCCATCAGCAATCATAAATCCAATGAGAGGGAAATCTTTCTACCTCCTCCCCTCCTGCTACTTAACTGAGTAGGCAGAAAGAAGGTGGAAGGAGTGCAGAGTTCTGAGATGAACTCTAGGGTAAGATTGGAGGCAATCATTACAAGTTTCTCATATGAATAAACCCACTGGTAATTTTGGACTTCAGCAACACCACTAATTATCAGATATGTTGGATCACATCAGATGGCAGTTTGATCACAGTGTGAGCAGGTTTGTGTTCCTAAACAAACAGAGGGGTTTTTTTTCTGAGCATTTGAAAACTGATTGAAAATGTTCTACATGTGCATGTCCCCACACTATTTTCCCATCTTTCATCTTTGCTATATGATAATCTGTCAATTTAAAAAATGATGTTTCAGTTCTTCTAGGAGTGGTGGGGGAGTTGCTCATTTTGCCTGGCTAACTTCATTTCCTTGAGTCAAAGTGGCAAATACTTTCTGCATGCATGTTGGCTAGTTCACCATTAATCAAACCCAGACTGTAAGTACTTTGCCATGGACCCAAAGAACTGATATTGATTGGTTGTCACAATCTAGTTAGTCTAATGTTCCACCCATGCCCGTTATGCCCCCCTGCCCCTGCCTGATACTCAATGGTAAACTGCATTTATGCATTCTTGTTCTTATGCCTAGGAAGCACAATACAGTCCTATCAGTTTTGAGCAAGCACCACTAAAATGAACACCACCAAGTGCACAGGTGTAAAAGCAGCACATATACTCTAATGCGGCTCACTTTAAGCCTTACATGACCTGCCCACAATGACCCTGAAGCATAACTAGTCCAAGCAAACCAACGCATTGCAAGCATGTGTTAGGTGTGGCAGTGCTGAATGTCTCCAGTTTGCAGATGTGAACAATATCTGAATTGCTGTTCGTTTATAATTGTGAGCAAATCATTGAGATGAACATATGAGGTATTCAGCTCAATATAAAACAGGCATTGTGAACAAGGTGAGGCTGGACTGTTGATTACATTTTTTGTGTGAAGTCTGCAGCATTCCATGGTGATTGTTCATCTTACATTTGCAAGAGGCATAGAGAACAGCAAAGCAACGATGTAACAATTGAACTCTACAAATAATGGTCTCTCTCCCTCCATCCCCAATCTTTCCCTTCAATGCAGTTGACAATCTCCTTTCTCTGATGAAAACAGAGACAAAGTCTAGTAATTGAACATAAGAACATAAGAGAAGCCATCTTAGATCAGGCCAATGGCCCATCCAGTCCAACACTCTGTGTCACACAGTGGCAAAAAAAATTTATATATATATATATATATATATATATATATATATATACACACACACACACACACACACACACACAAACACACATATACACACTGCGGCTAATAGCCACTGATGGACCTCTGCTCCATATTTCTATCTAACCACCTCTTGAAGGTGGCTATGCTTGTGGCCGCCACCACCTCCTGTGGCAGTGAATTCCACATGTTAATCACCCTTTGGGTGAAGAAGTACTTCCTTTTATCCGTTTTAACCTGTCTGCTCAGCAATTTCATCGAATGCCCACGAGTTCTTGTATTGTGAGAAAGGGAGAAAAGTACTTCTTTCTCTACTTTCTCCATCCCATGCATTATCTTGTAAACCTCTATCATGTCTCCCCGCAGTCGACGTTTCTCCAAGCTAAAGAGCCCCAAGCGTTTCAACCTTTCTTCATAGGGAAAGTGTTCCAGCCCTTTAATCATTCTAGTCACCCTTTTCAGGACTTTCTCCAATGCTATAATATTCTTTTTGAGGTGCGGCGACCAGAACTGCACACAGTACTCCAAATGAGACCGCACCATCGATTTATACAGGGGCATTATGATAGTGGCTGATTTGTTTTCAATTCCCTTCCTAATAATTCCCAGCATGGTGTTTGCCTTTTTTATTGCAAACGCACACTGTCTTGACATTTTCAGTGAGTTATCTACCACGACCCCAAGATCTCTCTCTTGGTCAGTCTCTGCCAGTTCACACCCCATTAACTTGTATTTGTAGCTGCGATTCTTGGCCCCAATGTGCATTACTTTGCACTTGGCCACATTGAACTGCATCTGCCATGTTGATTCCCACTCACCCAGCCTCAACAGATCCCTTTGGAGTTCCTCACAATCCTCTCTGGTTCTCACCACCCTGAACAATTTAGTGTCATCCGCAAACTTGGCCACTTTACTGCTCACTCCCAACTCTAAATCATTTATGAACAAGTTAAAGAGCATGGGACCCAGTACCTAGCCCTGCGGCACCCCACTGCTTACCGTCCTCCACTGCGAAGACTGCCCATTTATACTCACTCTCTGCTTCCTATTACTCAGCCAGTTTTTGGTCCACAAGAGGACGTGTCCTTTTACTCCATGACTCTCAAGCTTTCTAAGGAGCCTTTGATGAGGAACTTTATCAAAAGCTTTCTGGAAGTCAAGGTAAACAACATCTATCGGGTCTCCTTTGTCCACATGTTTGTTCACCCCCTCAAAGAAATGTAACAGGTTAGTGAGGCAAGATCTTCCCTTACAGAACCCATGCTGAGTCTTCCTCAATAACCCGTGTTCATCAATGTGCCTTCTCATTCTGTCCTTGATAATGGTTTCTACCAACTTTCCTGGTATTGAAGTCAGACTGACTGGCCTGTAATTTCCCAGATCTCCTCTGGAACCCTTTTTAAAGATGGGGGTGACATTTGCTACCTTCCAGTCCTCAGGAATGGAGACAGATTTCAATGAAAGATTGCAGATTTTTGTTAGAAGATCCACACGTTCAACTTTGAGTTCTTTCAGAACTCTCGGATGTATGCAATCTGGACCCGGTGACTTATTAGTTTTTAATTCGTCTATCAGTTGTAGGACCTCCTCTTTTGTCACCTCAATCTGACTCAGGTCTTTCAACACCCCTTCCAAAATTAGTGGTTCTGGGGCGGGCAAAAAGTTCTCATCTTCCACAGTGAAGACGGAGGCAAAAAATGCATTCAGCTTCTCAGCCATTTCCCTATCCTCCTTCAGTAATCCTTTTACCCCATGGTCATCCAAGGGCCCCACTGCCTCGCTGGCTGGTTTCCTACTTCTAATATATTTGAAGAAATTTTTATTGTTGGCCTTTATGTTTTTTGCAATATGCTCCTCATAGTCCCTTTTTGCCAGCCTGATCACAGTCTTGCATTTGATTTGCCACAGCCTGTGTTCCCTTTTATTAATCTCACTTGGACTGGTTTTCCACCACTTAAAGGAGTCCTTCTTACCTTTTACAGCTTCCATTACTTTGTTTGTTAACCATGCATGCCTTTTCTTATGCCTGTTTGTGCCTTTCCTAACTTGTGGTATGTATTTTATCTGAGCTTCTAGGATTATAGTTTTAAATAGTCTCCAAGCTTCCCCAAGGCTTTTGACCGTATTTACCTTTCCTTTCAGTTTCCTCCTCACATGCCTCCTCATCTCAGAGAATTTACCCCTTTAAAGTTAAATGTGGTTGTGGCGGTCTTTTTGTGCAACTCCCTATTTATACAAACGGTGAAATCAATAACATTATGGTCACTGCTCCCAAGCAGCGCAATCACTTTTACATCTCTCACCAAGTCTTGGGCATTACTTAGGACCAAATCCAGGATTACCCCACCCCTGGTAGGTTCTGAGACCATCTGCTCCATAGCACAGTCATTGAGAGTATCAAGAAACTCAATCTCTTTCTCTCAACCTGAACACATATTGACCCAATCAATCTGCGGGTAGTTAAAATCACCTATTACGACACAGTTTTTACGTTTAGCCGCTATCTTTAAGCCTTCCATCATATTATAATCGTCCTCTCTCTTTTGATTTGGTGGGCGATAACAAACTCCCATAGTTAAATTTCCTTTTGGGCCCTCTGTTTCAACCCAAAGCATTTCTAAAAGGGAATCTAATTCTCTGACCTCAGTCTTACTGGACCGTATATCCTCTCTGACATACAGAGCCGCCCCACCTCCAACCCTTCCCTCCCTATCCTTCCGATACAACTTATATCCAGGAATCACCGTGTCCCACTGATTCTCCTCATTCCACCAAGTTTCTGAAATTCCCATAATGTTTATGTTTTCTCCCAACACTAAGCATTCCAACTCACCAATTTTACTTCGAACACTTCTAGCATTTGCATACAAACATCTATAGTTTCCCAGGCAAGCTAGGCCTGCCACCTTCCTCCTGCCACCTCGAGACTCTGGCAGACAGTCCATACTGTTTGTCACCATCACAGTGGACAACTCTGATCCGTTACCCGGTAGAAAAATAGCAGCCAACCCTTCATCTCTTTGAGATCAGTCCTCCCGAACCAGAGACATTTCATCTCCTGTCAGCTTTCCCCCAAGATTTAGTTTAAAAACTGCTCTGCCACCTTTTTGATTTTAAGTGCCAGCAGCCTGGTTCCATCCGGGGACAAGTGGAGACCGTCTCTTTTGTACAGCTCTTGCTTGTTCCAGAAAGCATCCCAGTGCCTAACAAACTTAAACCCTTCCTCCTTACACCATTGTTTCATCCACACATTGAGACTTCTAATTTTTGCCTGTCTCTCCTGCCCTACATGTGGAACAGGTAGCACTTCTGAGAAGGCTACCTTGGAGGTCCTGGCCTTAAGTCTCCCGCCTAGCAGCCTAAATTTTTCCTCCAGGATCTCATGACTGCATTTCCCCACATCGTTGGTGCCAACATGCACCACGACCACAGGCTCCTTCCCAGCACTGTCTATCAGCCTATCTACCACATGTGTAATGTCCGCTACCTTCGCACCAGGCAGGCATATCACCATACGGTCAGTACGCGGTTTCGCCACCCAGCTGCCTACTTGCCTAATGATTGAATCACCAACTATCAAAACCCCCCTCACCCCCTGCCCAGGGATGGTTGCTTGGCGTGAAAGGATTCCCGCTCACCAACCAAAGAAGAGGTCCCTTCTGAGGGCGCATTCCTCTTATCCTCAGCACGGTGCCCTGTGCCCTCTTGACCCTCACGCTCTCTGGCAGCAATGGGGCTGCTACGTTCAGAGCGGGGCTCATCTAATACACCCCCGAGAGTCTTCCGCAAGTGCCTAACTGACTGTCTCTGCTTCTCCAGGGCAGTCACCTTGGCCTCAAGGGCACGAACTTGTTCCCTGAGGACCAGGAGCTCCTTGCATCGAGCACACACCCAAGACTTCTGTCCTTTGGGCAGATAGTCATACATGTGACAGTTCTCTTTAAATGCTGTTTGTTTAAGTGGCTCCCCTTCTGGAGGGTCAACTTACCTTATTGGAAGAACGAGGAAATTAGGGATGTGGGTTCCTGGTCCTTAGAGAGCCCCTAGGCGAAGAGCAACAGGCCAAGAGCCAAGGCGCAGCTTAAAATTGGTCAGTACTAACGGGCAGTAACCTTCCAGTGCCTCAAGTAGAGTCTCTCACATTTCCTAATACCTAGTCCTTTTAACCTGGAGGTACCAGGGATGAAATCTCAGACTTTCTGCATGCCAAGCAGATGCTCTGCTACTGAGCCACAATCACTCCCCTGTCAGCCTTGGGTTAGTAGTATTACATCTTCAGCAACTGTAACCATGGTTGCATTAACCATGGTCTTAACCGGGAATTAAAAAACAAGCTTTGAAGTCATTTTCAGGCTCTCCCAAGTGTTGTCTAGGATTGCAACTGAAATCCTAAATAAGACTGAGCACTTTATTCTAGGTATTTTAAGTGCTACGGTCCTGAAGTTTTTCCTTGTTTTTTGTGTATGTGTGTGTCTGCTAGACAGTAAGGCTGGGCAGGGTGTATTGATTTTAATTTTATTACATACAATTCCTACAGCCTTAAGAACCTAAAAGACAATACTTGATGAAAAGCATTAATCCTAGTTATTACTTGAGATGACTATGCAGCTAACCACAGATTAATGCTTGTACTCCATACTATACATTTCATTTTTAAACGTAACATTGATTCAGACTTGGAGAATGTTCACGAATATGCTTTAAGGCTGCAGCCAAACATAAAGCAGCTCCATAATTTTGTAGGAAGTAGGAATTGCCCATGCATAAAACCATAAAACTAAATTGATCAGACTTTTTGCATTTTGCATATGTAAGACTCACTATTTTATTTTTGCATAGCCAGGTTATACTGACAATAAAATTCAATAGTTTTGAGCTCCATTTGATGCACAGAATAATTTACTTTATTAACTCAGTCAATTCCCTTACCAGGTGTAAGCAGTTTTCATCCCAATTAGTGTTGGAAACAAGAGAAAAACATCATGTATTCATATCAGAGGCCACAGGGCACTGCAAATGGTTAGACACATCAAAACCTAAACTGTCGGGCTGTTACGCAAGTCTGGTTGTATGATGAGCGAGAGGCTTTTGGATTCTGCAGGGTTATGAAAAGTGAACAGAAGAACATTGAAGGGATTTTAACTACCAAGTTGCTGGTTGCCACAGCTACTCAGTTACTGGCTAAAATATTTATTATTTTGGACTTTTAACAACCTCTGAAATAATGGCTTAGAGAACATATAGGGGAAATGGCACTTTCTGCAGCACAGGAAGAGGATGTAGTGCCCAATGGAGTGCAGGAAGAAATAAGTGGATAGTGCAGAGACCAGTCAAGCAGGGCAAATCCTAGAGATGGGGCTGTAGGCTAGGAGACAGTAGCCGATAGGAGTAGCAACGAAAGGCTCCTAGAGACCGTCCTCTTCCCTAAAGCCAAAAATAAATAAGGACTCATTAAGAACTGCCGATGCTTCCATAGGCTTGCAACAAAAAGAAAACCCAAAGAAGATGATTGCTGGTGCCATGAGGTCTGTCACAGAACAAAGCATCAAACCTCCCCTGCTATTTAGACATCTCTGCAAGGCTCCGCACAGCAACTCTCCCTCCCATCGAGATCTGGCAAGCCAGCCAGCAGTTTTGCTCATTCTTTCATGTCTGCTAAGGCTGTCCACTAGGTTGGAATCAAAGCACACCCCTGGACAGTACTGAACTCAGTAGGCAGCACCCTCTTGGGCACAGGAAATTTTTTTAAAGAGCTCTGCAGTGTTACAGAGTTTTTACTGCAGACATGCAGCTGTTACCCATCTTCTGGATGTGGTGGTTCAGGTGGTCCCTCAGCCATTTGTTCCCCAGTAAGTCAATGCTTCCCTCCAAGTTATTTTCGCATCTACTTAGAACATTCATGATTAGCAGCTCTGCCAATTGCTACCATCTACTTAGAACATTCATGATTAGCCAATTGCTACCATTATGCCACAAATCCTCCAGTGTCAGTAAGATAATACAGAGATAGCCATGCCGTTGTGCAGAACATTTTGATTCCAAATGCTTCTACTTGAACAGACCAAATTTGTGTGCTACAGTGCCCATCACATTTATTTTTTGAATCTGAAATCAATACTTTATTATGACCTCAGACAGAAAGCACAGATTCACTTAGCGAGTTTTAAAGCAGAATACAGCACAGAATTTGCATGAGTAATCCACGGAGGAGTGATCCCATGCCCTTGTAGAGCACTTAACTAATCGTCACATCTATGCAAGAAGGGCTCTAGAAAACTTCAGCTTGGAGTCAGGTGATACCCAGAAATGAACATCCAAGCAATTTCATATCCCTCCTGCTGCTAAAGAGTGCTCTGCTACTGTGTGCCCAAGTATGAGATGTTGTGACGCCACCATTCATGCATTTTAATGTCACCGCACACCAAATATGCTGTACGCCCACACTGCAATTTTACCAGCCAATGTCTCCATGGAGAAGTGGGTAACAGCAGGAGCAGCAGTATGTCTGGTGGCAGGCTCTCTTTTGAATGCCAAACAGGAACATATTCTGGAACTTTGCACAAAAAGCAGGCATTTGCAAAACTGGAGACTGGCGGTCTACTGCATTGACATCCAGATAAGAAAAGCAGAAAATCTATGGTAGATTTCTCTGGGAATAAAAGCTAAGGCGGACCTTAAAGAGCAACACATTTTGTTAACATCCTCTGTGAATAGCCTTCCCAACCCTCCCACTCTGGCGGGGGATGCCAGGTTTTCCACCCTCTTCCCCCGCTCCCCCAAAAAACAGAAGCGGGGGGAGGGGGGGAAATGGCGGGCACCCCATCCCAGAGTGGGCGACGCTGCTGCGCTGCTGCCGCCCCCTCCCTCCCCGCAGCTGCTCCTCCGAGATGGGCCCAGGCTGAGCCCATCTCGGAGGAGCAGCCAAAGCAGAGAAGGGGAGGGTGGAGGTGGGCCAGGAGCATGGCAAGCCGCGAATCCGGGCCCCTCTAGGACCCGGACTCGCGGCTCGCCACGCTCCTGGCCCGCCTCCACCCCCCCCATTCCAATGCAGAGGCGGAGCGCGCGACGCCTCCCCCGCCCCCCCGGCAGCTGCTCCTCCGAGATGGGCCCAGCCTGAGCCCATCTCGGAGGAGCAGCCACGGCAGTGCAGCGACGCTCCCCGGCGCCGTTTCCCCCCCTCCCCCTAGCTCCACCCCAGTGTCTCCTGGCTCCACCCCCAAAGTCTCCTGGCTCCACCCCCAAAGTCCCCAGATATTTTAAAAATGGGACTTGGCAACCGTATCTGTGAAGGACATGATCACTATTTGGCAGCCTCTGGAGGAAGGGTCAGTGGCTCTAGTGTAAACTATCTGCTTGGCATACAGAAGGTCCCTGGTTCAATCCAGGCCCGTCACTACGAGGGGACATGTGGGGGCACAGCCCCCTGACTGCTAGGCAGGGCCCCTTGACTTGGGCCCCTAACTAGCCTCCAGTGCCTTGGCTGCATCCTTCTCCATTCTGCCGTCATACACTGTTGCTTCTGCTTGCTTAGGGGCCGGAAGAATTCTCTGACCCCTCAGCAAACAGAAACAACAGGACTGAAAGTTAAGCTCCCTGTTGCTTCTGCTTGCTTAGGGGCTGGAAGAAATCTCTGACCCCTCAGCAAGCAGAAACAACGGGGTACTTTCAGTGCCCAGGACTGAAAGTTAAGCTCCCTGTTGCTTCTGCTTGCTTAGGGGCTGGAAGAAATCTCTGAACCCCTCAGCAAACAGAAACAATGGAGCACTTTCAGCTCGCTCTCCAACAGGAAGAAATCCAAATTGTAGGTTTTGTAGCCCCAGAAGTCAGTTGCGACTTGGTGGTGCCTTCCACCTCCACCCCCCCTTGTCTCGCTGGGCTTGCCTAGCTGGATCATGCTGTATCTAAACCTCTGAGTGGCTCCCCACCAGAGCTGCTGGAAGAGGGGTGGAAAGGGATCATCTTGGGGAAGCTGGGGGGAGTGGGGAGGCTGTATGGCAGCGAGCTGGCAGCTTTCCTCTTCAGTGGTGGTAGGAGAGAAGGCCATGGAGACTGGGGCCACTATGTGCCCCCTGAAAAAAATCAGGGCCCCCCAATTCTTCAAATCCTGGCTACGGGGCTGGTTCAATCCCCAACATCTCCAGTTAAAAGGATCAAGTAAGACCTCTGACTGAGACTCTGGAAAGCTGCTACTAGTCTGAATAGACAATATTAACTTTGATAGTCAGTGACCTGATTTGGTATAAGGCAGCTTTATGTGTTCATCTTTCAGGGCTAGGGTTGCCAGCTCCAGGTTGAGAGATTCCTGTAGATTTGAGGGTGGAATCTGGGGAGAGTGGAGTTTGTTTGGGGAGAGGTTGGTTTGGGGAGAGGAGAGAGCTCAGTCCACCTTGCAGGGCAGCCATTTTCTCCTAGGGAAACTGATTTATGTCATCTGGCGATTGGTTGTAATTCTGGGAAATCTCCAGCCCTCAGCTGGAGGTTGGCAATCCTGTCTGGGTACATTTTTGTGCACAGGCATTGCAAAAGAGATGGTAATCCAGCAACAATCCATATTCAGAGATCCCGTTCTAGATGACTTCCTACCAGAAATAAGGTGCAGTGCTAAACAAGGCAGGGCTTTTGCTGTGGTGGCATCCTATCTAAATTTTTTAAAAATATATCCAGGCCTTGTATGGGTCAGCTGCTATTTGTATATGAGGGGATTTTTAAAAAATCTAGTGAAACCTGTATATTCCACCTCTCAGTGTGGTTCAAGGCAGATTAAAATATACAATGAAAACATCAAACAACAAGAAAACTCCAAATTTCCTCTTCCTGACCTAATAAATTGGAATAATTATTGCTCTGGTTTTGATGGGGTTCTCAGCAGGGCTTTTTTGGAGCAGGAACTCCTTTGCATATTAGGCCACACACCCCTGATGTAGCCAATCTTCTTGGAGTTTACAGTAGGACCTGTACTAAGAGTCCAGTAAGCTGTAGTAATATGCAAAGGAGTTCCTGATATAAATAAATAAATAAATAAATAAAAAGCCCCGGTTCCTGGTGTTTAATGTGTCTTAGCCCTGATATTGTGCCACGTTGTATGAATGAGTCATTTCAGGGTATTATTGTGTCACATTTTAAATGGAGGGAATCTCCAAAGACTGTGGCTGAAAGATGAGCCAGAAATGGTCTAGCTATTAAATAATTACCTGCTCTACCCAACCCCCGCCTCCGACTCCATTTTGAGTCTTTTGTATCAGCTGCAGTTCCTACACTTTTCTTTTGTTTGAACACAAACAAAGGCTTTCCTTGTAATACCACAGCCAATCTGATTTGAACATGTGAGGAGCAGGGATGCCATGAACTTTGCAAAAGAAAAAAAAATCCAATCAATATTACATTACTACATGCCTCAGCAGGTACTTAGGCACTGCCGTCACCAGATCCTTTCTTTGTCTGAAGGCATTCTGCAGACTTTGGGCAAACAAAATTGTATACAGGTTTACAAAGAAGCCAGTTGTGCTGCTGTTCTTCCTTTTCTCTTCTGGTTCTGGTTCTTTTTTGGGGGGGCTGTTTAGCCTAATTTTTTAAACTTTTTTAACAGTTGAGTTTGTTGGCCTTTTCTCACTTGGATTTGTTTGGATCTGTTGCTGTTGGTTTTGCATCCTTCCTGTCCTGTTGTCCCTTTTCCTGGTTCTGGTTTTGAGGGGTGGGTAGGGTTGCCAATCCCCAGGTGGGGGCAGGGGACCCCCCGGTTTGGAGGCCCTCCCCCTGCTTCAGTGTTGTCAGAAAGCGGGGGGAGGGGAGGGTAATGTCTGCTGGGAACTCTATTATTGCCTATGGAGATTTATTCCCATAGAAAATCATGGAGAATGGATCCGCGGGTATTTGGGGCTCTGGGGGGGCTGTTTTTTGGGGTAGAGGCGCCAAATTTTCAGTATAGCATCTAGTGCCTCTTCCCAAAAGACCTCTAAAGTTTCAAAAAGATTGGACCAGGGGGTCCAATTCTATGAGCCCCAAAAGAAGGTGCCCCTATCCTTCATTATTTCCTATGGAAGGAAGGAAAAGTGGCTCTGGGGAGCAGGGGGTTTGAGGAGAGCCCCCCAAACTGCTGTGCAGCTTCAGGGCACTGTCCCACACAAAACCCGCAGGGCCCCCCAAAAAAAATTGGACCGGGGGGTCCAATTCCTGGGGCACCCAAAGCCAAACCTAACTTTAGGCCAGAGAATCTCTATAGGACCCAAATGCACTACATCCATCTATCTATTCTATGAACCCTGCTGGCCTGGAACCAATATAAACCCAGTTGCCACGTCACTGCCACACAAAACACAATCTGCTCCTTTTGAGACTTGGGGGGCTTGTAGGGGAGAGTCCCCTGCAGGTTCCCTGCAAATTTTGGGGCTCTCCCACAAACCCCCCTCCCTCCAGGCGGCTGAGTGGGCTGAAGCTGAATGCGACGAAGACGGAGGTCCTTTGCTTGGGTCGCGGTGCCCCAGGAGGGGAAATTCCCTTGCCAGCTCTTGACGGTGTGCCACTGAAAGTGGCCCACAGGGTCAGGAGCTTGGGGGTCCTTCTGGAGCCTTCACTATCTATGGAGGCACAGATAGTGGCCACTGCCAAGTCTGCGTTTTTTCATCTTCGGCGGGCAAAGCAGTTGGCCCCCTTCCTGGAGCGCCGGGACCTGGCAACAGTGATTCATGCTACGGTCACCTCCAGACTAGATTACTGCAACGCCCTCTACATGGGGCTGCCCTTGTGCCGAACTCGGCGGTTGCAGCTGGTGCAGAACGCGGCGGCTAGGCTGCTATTGGGGCTTCCAAGATGGGAGCACATACAGCCAGGGTTGCGCGAACTGCACTGGCTGCCAGTGGTCTACCGAGTTCATTACAAGGTGCTGGTCATGACCTTTAAAGCCCTATATGGCCGAGGGCCTGTCTACCTGAGGGACCGTCTCTCCCCATATGAGCCCCAGAGAGCACTGAGGTCAGCTGGTAAGCACCAGCTGAATATACCTGGGCCAAGGGAGGCCAGATTAAAGACCACCCGGGATCGGGCCTTCTCCGTTGCGGCCCCACTACTCTGGAACCAACTCCCGGAGGAGGTACGGGCCCTGCGATGTGTAAATCAATTTCGCAGGGCCTGTAAGACATACCTCTTCAGAATAGCCTTCGCCCATGCTGAGCTAAGATAACGTCGCTGTGTATGTTTCTTCTCTTTTACTGAATTTAAGATCTATTTAGCACCTTAATGTTAATTTTAAGTGTAACTGTACACTGATTTAAGATAATTTTATTGTTTTATATGATTTTATTATATTGTACTGCACTTGCATGTTGTGAGCCGCCATGAGCCTGCTTGTGTGGGGAGGGCGGGATACAAATAAAAAGTTATTATATTATTATTACAATATACCCTATTTTGCCATTGGTTTCAATGGCCCATAGGGTATAATGAGGCCGTATATTCAGAAATAGCCGTATATCTCCCGTATATATGGCTATTCCGATTACCGGTAATCAGAAATATACGGTATCCTGAATATTTTGGCCCTGTATATTTCCGAATCCGATTATTTCCATTTTTTTTTTGCACACCCCTAGTGCTGTCCCTTTAAATTTGATGGCCAGAACTCCCTTGAAGTTCAATTATGCTTGTCACACCCTTGCTCCTGGCTCCGCCCCAATGTCTCCTGGCTCCACCCTCAAAGTTCCGAGATATTTCTTGAATTGGACTTGGCAACCCTAGTCTCAAGGAGCCTCAACAGGAGGGCAGGAAGCCGCCTGGTGCCCCCTTCCCACATCATGATTAAATCTAGCTCCAGCCAGGGCTGTTCAGTAAAAAATGGGAAGTGGGTTCTGAATAGGGTGCTTCCTAATCTCAATCTAATGCCTCACTGTTGGTGGCTGGAGGGAAGAAGGATTTTTATGCTAACTGGAGCTGGAGCCAGGGTTGTTTTTTTTTTTGTAGCAGGAACTCCTTTGCATATTAGGCCACACACCCCTGATGTAGCCAATCCTCCAAGAGCTTACAGGGCTCTTAGTACAAGGCCTATTGTAAGCTCTTGGATGATTGGCTACATCAAGGGGTGTGGCCCAATATGCAAAGGAGTTCCTGCTACAAAAAAACCCCTGGCTCCAGCTTCAGTTAGCATAAAAATCCTTCTTCCCTCCAACAGTGAGGCATTAGATTGAGGCTAGGAAGCACCCTATTCAGAACCCACTCCCCATTTTTTACTGAACAGTCATATATGTATAGTTTTCCAATTCCTAAGAGCTGTTTGGTGAGTCAGAATCTGGTTGAAAAGCAGAACAAAAATACACTAAACAAACAAACAAGGAAATAAATAATTCCATGGCATGACAGAACTGAAGAAGAATGATTACTTAGTGCAATTAGTATGATGCTCATAGGATTTTGCATCACCTAAATTATACTTCTCCTAAGTGCTCATAGTCCTATACTATTTCAGTGGTCCTTGCAACACCTATGTGAATGCAAACCAAGAAGAATAATGCTGTGTTACAAAGTTGGATTGGTGGTGGCTTGGCGAAAGTCTTCTGGAGAAATCATGGCTCAGCTAAGAGACTTGTGTGCTTCTGACTGAGAGATAGTGCAGCTTGAGACTTCTGTTCTTAACCACCAAGCTGCACTATCTCTCAGTCAGAATTGTTGCCACAATATTAAGTTGGCTTGCTAGCTCTGGGTTGGAAAATACCTGTAGGTATTGGGGGGAGGGTGTTTGGAGAGGGTAGGGTGTGGGGGAGAGGAGTATAATGCTGTAGTTCACCCTCCAAGGCAGCCATTTTCTCCAAGGGAACTGATTGCTGTAGTCTAGAGATTAGGGTTGCCAGGTCCAATTCAAAAAATATCTGGGGACTTTGGGTGTGGAGCCAAGAGAAAGGTTGTGACAAACATAACTGAATTCCAAAGGGAATTCTGGCCATCACATTTAAAGGGACCACACACCTTTTAAATGCCTTCCCTCCACTGGAAATAATGAAGGATAGGGGCACCTTCTTTTGGGGCTCATAGAATTGGACCCCCAAGCCCAATCTTTTTGAAACTTGGACGGTATTTTGAGGAGAGGCACTGAATGCTATGCTGCAAATTTGGCACCTTTACTTAAAAAAACAGCCCCCCCAGAGCCCAAGTAACCTGTGGATCAATTTTCCATTATACTCTATGGGAATTGGTCTCCATAGGAAATAATGGAGTACCCAGCAGGCATTTCCCTCCCCCCCTCCCTGCTTTCTGATGACCCTGAAGTGGGGGTGGGCCGCAAAACTGGGAGTAGTATTGAAAAATAAATTTGTAAGGAGTTTGAATTCACAGTTAAAAAAAACAAACAAACCTCTACCACCATCTATGAGAGGCCTTATATTGTTCCACAGAGAAAAAAAACTAATATGTATGGTTTTGGCCACACCAAAAACGTTCACATTCCTTCCCATTAAATGTAAACATTCATAATCTATCATCAGGAAACACATTCTATGACCATCACCACTTCTTTCCCTCCCAAATGCCCTTTCCACTGGGAACCCATGACCTTGCTTCCCCCCCCCCACCCCCCCACCTCGTTTCCTTTACAAATCAAAGGCTGGAGTGGTTTTGCAAAAGATCTATCAGCAACCATGTCTTTTGGGGGGAGGGCGTGTTTTGTACATACAAAAATGTGAGAACTCTTTGATAATGTTTTAAAACATAGCCCTGGAAAAAGTTTGCTCTTGACGATTTGAAACTACACAGACATAAAATGACAAGGGAAAGAATGTTGCAAGATAATGAAAAAAGGGTGGTTTTTCCCCCTGATTCATTTTCTAAGTAATATTATGCCATCAACTAATTCTGGGTGGAAACAGCAGGGAGTTCCCTCCACATACAGGGACATTTTGCTGGCTTCAAGCCATCAGAGATAGGTTTTCTGTGTGCCAGAAAGTTACTCCACATATTAGAGCAGATGAAGAGTTGAAATATTAAATCTACAATGGCACAATAGTTTATTGATTTCTTAAGCATGATGCCAAAGAGATTTCTGACCATTCTAATTAACATTGATTTCTCTGCTTCTGATTTAACTAAGATGCTGCCCACCAATTTCGATGCGCATTTGTTCCCAAAGCTATTCTAAGAGGCAGGTATGCTAGACCTGTGTCTTAACAATGCATTACAAAAATCCATCCCTGTACCAAATGCATAAGGAGCCCCATGGCGCAGAGTGTTAAAGATGCAGTACTGCAATCTGACCTCTCTGCTCACAACAACCTGAGTTCGATCCCTATGGAAGCTGGGTTCAGGTAGCCAGCTCAAGGTTGACTCAGCCTTCCATTCTTCCAAAGTTGGTAAAATAAGTACCCAGTTTGCTGGGGGGGGGGGAGTGTAGATGACTGGGGAAGGCAATGGCAAACCACCCCATTTAAAAGTCTGCTGTGAAAATGTCGTGATACAATGTCACCCCAGAGTGGCCGCCCTGAGCCACTTGTGGGAAGGGCGGGATACAAATAATAAATAAATAAATAAAATAAAAATGACTGGTGCTTGCACAGGGGATTACCTTTACCTTTTTACCAAATGCAAGCATTTCTATTAGTGATATGTTGTTTAAGTGTAGATATTGGGTTGTGGTTCCTTCCAAAAATATGTATTTCTACAGTGGCACCTTCTAGGAAAATATGAGATATAGCCTGAGAATCACAGTGGTATCGTAGCTGGAGTGCTGGACTCCTGCTAGGGAGCAGGGTCATTATAGTCACCAGGGAATTTCCCAGTAGGCTGATGGCCTACCCTCTCTACTTAGGCTGGTCCAGCTCAGGGTAGAAGGGCCACACATAGTCCAGGGAAAGTTGTACTTTGGCCTGGGTGAGCTGCATGTGGCCCAAGGGAGGCATAGTCCCAGCCTGGGTAACCCCAGGGAAGATACCACCCCAGTCTGGATGAGCCACAAGCAGCCCAAGAGTGGCAGCATCCTGGCCTAGCAAAGCCATGGGAGGCCCCAAGCTGGCAGGGTCTTTTCCCCTCCTATCTGTTGGCAGAGTGCTCTCCCTCCATAGTAGGAGCAAGGCCAGGGCAGGCTAGGGGTCATGGTCTCCCAGTCTGCCCCTGCTAGGGAGACTTGGGTTCATTTTGCCCTGGTGCACAGAGGGTGAGGTTGGGGCAGTTGTCTTCTCTTACCCTTAACAGCTCACCAGGTTGTTGTGATGGAAAAATGGGATGAGAGAACAACATATAATGAATTTATTTATTTAATTAATTCTATTTTTAGCCCACCCTTCCCGTAGGACAGACTTAGGGCATGTTACATCATAAAAACAATAAATACCAATTTAAAATATATAAAACCTAAACCTACAGAGTGACAGTAGAGACTAAAATGGCAGATTCTGCCTCGCAGACATGGCCTGTTGTCCAGGTCCAGCAGATCTTATAATACTGGGTTGGAATGAAGGGGGGGGGGGAGGCCGGTAACAAGTGACACCCACTGCCTTAGCTGAAAGCCTGGCGAAAGAGCTCTGTTTTACAGGCTCTGCGGAATTGGAGTGGGATAAAACTTTAATTTAGAAAAACAAACAGAACAGAATGTTTGTTTATCCCTGGAGTATTCCAGGGTTTTTTTGGTCTCTCTCCTATGTCCATGTCTCCTTGTCTTATAAACCATAACACAGATACTGGCTGCTATTGAGCCACTATATCACACCCAGAGTTTCCTAAAAAGGCTATCCTTGTTCAACAGGCTTGTTGGGATGTGGCTGCTCCTAACTTTCAAGTGTTCTACAATCTCAGTTAAGAGGTCCTCAAGCTGCCTGTCATTTCCTCTGCTGGAAAGGTATGTTCCATCTTCCTTAGGCAGCTCAAACTCATCATGGAGGCCTGCAATAATGCCTCATCCTGGTTCCCCCTTGAGCACTCGCTACCTGATCCTTCACTAGCACTAGAGAGAGGTGTGAGAAAGAGAGCTATTGATTAAGCAGCTGCTCTAGCCATAAGAAGTGGTACTCAAAGTCTGTGGAAAAACATATTTTGAAATCCAGAGATATTTATGGGGAAAGAATGGCTGCAATACTGTGTTCTGTTTGGTCACTTTCTCAAAAGATGCAAAGGGAGAAAGAAGCAGGGGTCACAATTATGCAAGGAAATATGACAAGGTCCTAAGAGATGTGAACAGCCTTAGAGTGTTTAGTTCATGGACAAGCTGAAGAGATAATTGAGACATCTAAAGTGATGAATGGAATAAAACTGTTAAAAGCTAGACACTTAAGATCTCTAAGAGGTTTCTAATAACCATACCCCTCAATCAAGCCAGATTTTTTGGGGGGGGGGGGGAGCTTTAGCTCAGAAAGGAAAAACTTTTGGTTTCTAAATCACTCTATTTTGCTTTCAAGGTAAAGCTTGCTATTTATTTCTGGTAGACAAATCCAGGGGTACAGAATCACAGTCTTATGGCTAAGTTACCCTTGCCAATAAAGTGGCAAGATGATCTGTTCTATTGCAGCTCAAAGTTACTTGAAAAGTATCTCTCTTCTTCAAGAGAAGGGATTATATATATTTGAAAAGGGAAGGGTGCTGAACAGAATATGCTCACTTTTGTGGGCAGATTGGAAACAATCCAAGTGGGACCAGAGTGCATCATGGTATATTATGTAGAAATTTGCCTCAAGAAACAGCCTTTAAAAATTGTGAGATTACAGCTTCCACCGAAAGACTGAAAGCTTGTTTTCAGAACAGGAAAATATGTAGTTACAAGTCACCAATTGAACTATAATGACTATGAATATGGTTAGATATTTAAAGAGAATAATGGGTATCTAAATTGTTATTCATTAGGTGAAAGCTTCTGTACATAAAAATAACTGTTCTTTGTCAATATATACAGATTTTTGACACTAACAAATCATAGACAATTTAAGTCATAAGATGACAATTTTTATTTTCTTTTTGTAAATTTATATGTATTTTAAATATATTTTAAATAATTACAAAATAAAAACCCTCAGTCTGACAATCTAAACATAATACCATACTGTGTTTCTAATGACAGTACAATATTCTGAATTTTTTGGCTGCCACTATATGGGAACACTGCATATTATCCCAGCTGCAAGTCACACATTATGGAGTGTACAGGTGCAGTCTAGGGTTCCCATTCTGCCCAATGTTTTAATTTTTAAAAATGCTTTTGAATATATTTTAGCAACCGTTATAAAGACATGGATTCCCCCTCCCCCACTTTTAATGGATGTGATTCTTTAATAATGTATGCTTTGATCTGTTAGCTGTCTTGGTAACCCTTATGAGGGAAGAAAGGTGGGGTAAACATTTTGTAAAACAAATATTCGATAGATAGATTAGATAGATAGATAGATAGATAGATAGATAGATAGATAGATAGATAGATAGATAGATAGATAGATAGATAGATAGATAGATAGATAGATAGATAACAGCCTAATGTGAGCTGTGGCTTCTTCTGAACCCGCACATGAGAGTTGGATTGAAAATGTGGTGTCTGTAGTAAAGGGCCTTTGGCCTGCACCATATTCATGACTTGAGTCTGCCTGGAAAATTTCCATACAGAATGTCTTCTTTCCAGAACCACTTTGCCTAGTGAAAATAACTTTAGGTTGATATTTTAACAAGTGCCCAAAGCAGTTGAGTGTGTTACAGCTCAGCATTCCAACACTGACTTTTAAAGGTCCTCAGGACTTTTTTTTTGTAGAAAACCCCAGCAGGAACTCATGTGCATATTAGGCCACCCTGACATTGCCATTGTTTCACACAGGGCTTTTTGTAGAAAAAGTCCACCAAGGACTCATTTGCATATCAGGCCACACCCCCTGATGCCAAGCCAGCTGGAACTGAGTTCCTGTGCGTTCCTGCTTTAATAAAAAGCCCCGTAGGTCCTCAAAGATTCTCAGTGAGTGGGTTGTTCTAAAATATTGCTGAATCATTATTTGTAGCCAGACATTCTAGAAAACTGAGGTACATACAGTGGTTTGGAAGTGAGTTCCTTACAGGCCAAGTGGATCACAATTCATGCATTTTACCATTAAGTATTCTAGTATGAAAATGAGACAAAGGGGGACAGCATTCATGTCTATGCATATTAAATACCTATTTAATAAGCTTTGAGTGTTACTTTTATATTCATAATATTTTTTTCTTGTAAGTTTCTGATGAGAATCTTACACCCATAATGAGAAGCTACATACTGAATGTTGCTGAACAGTCTGTATGCATACAGTACGCAGCAATGACCTTTAACTTCACTGAATGGGCACTTTGCATACAGAACAAGCAAGCTTTCCAACTTTTTCATTCTGAAATGAAGAATTGCTCTTTGTTTGTACATGAAAACTTGAACCAACTGATCTCATATACTTTTGCAGTTCTTTAAACCATATACTCCAGGAAAAGGCTTTTTACACATTTTTTGAGAATTCAATTTCCACAAAGGTTCTGGAACTCCGTTCTGCTGCATTCCTCCAGAAAAAAGCCCTGCTCCAGAAGTAGCATCAATGGACATTTGACTATAAACCACAGGAGGATAAAAGTTTAAGCTAGTACATTCTTTTATATCCCCCTTAGATTCCATCTTTTGCCAGTTTTCTAGTCTACATTCCAAAAAAAACAAAGCCACAGTGCTGTGATTGCAAAGGTTGCCAAACAAAGGGTGGGATCGCACCAGGAATTTGGTGTGGCAGTATCCCGGCTTTGAAAAAGTCAGTGCTCTTTGATGCACACTGCAGCAATCACACAGCATCTGCCTTGCTTCCGAGAGCATTCAGACTGCTCCTGCACGTGTGGGGCATGTGAACATATGAACATATGAAGCTGCCTTATACTGAATCAGACCCTTGGTCCATCGAAGTCAGTATTGTCTACTCAGACTGGCAGCGGCTCTCCAGGGTCTCAAGCTAAGGTTTTTCACACCTATTTGCCTGGACCCTTTTAGTTGGAGATGCCGGGGATTGAACCTGGGACCTTCTGCTTACCAAGCAGATGCTCTACCACTGAGCCACCGTCCCTCCCCCTGTTTCGGCAGCCGGAGAGACCCCCTGCATACACTGTAGAGATTTGCTACCAGGAAGTTCCCAGTAGCTATTTAATCCAGTCCCAGCCCATCCTAAAATGAGGTAAGGATGGCAGGACTCAAGTGGCAGATGTGCGCATGTCATCATTCACATTAAATCTGGAGAGGAGGCTTGACTAGATCGAGCCAAATCTCTCGTGTGATCACATCTACTTACTGTGATATGCTGGCTAACACATTTAATACAACTTTTTACAATAATCACATAATCTTTTGTCACATTATAGAGAAGCACAGGCACCACAAGTCTCCAGTGCTCTCTCCTCCAAAGGAACCCAACCCCTGGGGCTTTGCTCTGTTTAGCCAAGTGGATAACAGTATGGCTGCTTTCAGACATTACATTAAACCAGCATTAAGCAGATGTTTTTCAACTCTGCCTTGATACATTGTGGCACCAAAATAAGGCAATCCTTTTGCATTAAAATGTAAGACACTGGCTGGCCCCTGGTGCCCTCTTCAGGCTTTAGGACATGGTTGCCTCTGCTACAAAGGTTCAATGTATGGCTTGGAATGCATACTTTCAGGCATGAGGAAGGAGCTCATCTCCCCACCATCCCTCAAGACTCTGCTGAAGCATAAGAAACAGCGGGGGTGCAGCTTACATCACCTACTCTTTCTTCTCCTCACTGAGGTTGCTCTATCTTGGCTGCCATATTGGAGATTGGGAGTCCTTCCTCACTCTGGTCAGCAGAGTATCCTAATAAAATCAAGCCGGAACTCTTTCTGGAAGCTAAAATGACCCAAGTGAGGCTATCGTACTTTGGTTACATCATGAGAAGGCAAGACTCACTACAAAAGATGATAATGGTAGGAAAAGAGGAAGACCCAACATGAGATGGATTGACTCAATTGAGGAAGGTGGCCACAGCTGGTGTTTGTAAGACCTCAACAAGTCGGTAAATGATAAGATGTTTTGGAAGTGATTAATTTGTAGGGTTATCAGTCAGAAGAGACTTGACAGCACTTCACACACACACACATACACACATACAGATCAATAAGGCTTTTAAAGCTGGACTGTCCAGCCTTTTCCTGATGATGTTCTATCATTCTGTACTCTTCTTATGTGGGATGGTTGTCAGGTCTTGCTTCCTACACCGTTTAAGGCCTATTGCAGGCCACTGGCCTCCTGTCAGCATTTTGGCCAGGGTTATGTTGCTGGAGGTTTAGCCAACCTCGAGGGGAAGCTTGGAGATCTCCAGCTGATCTCCAGGCTATAGAGATCAGTTCCTCTGCAAAAAATGAGGGCTTGAACAAACATGTGGACATGTGGACAAAGGAGAACCGATAGATGTTGTTTACCTTGACTTCCAGAAAGCTTTTGATGAAGTTTGTCATCAAAGGCTCCTTAGAAAGCTTGAGAGTCATGGAGTAAAAGGACACGTCCTCTTGTGGATCAAAAACTGGCTGAGTAATAGGAAGCAGAGAGTGAGTATAAATGGGCAGTCTTTGCAGTTGAGGACGGTAAGCAGTGGAGTGCCGCAGGGCTCAGTACTGGGTCCCATGCTCTTTAACTTGTTCATAAATGATTTAGAGTTGGGAGTGAGCAGTGAAGTGGCCAAGTTTGCGGATGACACTAAATTGTTCAGGGTGGTGAGAAACAGAGAGGATTGTGAGGAACTCCAAAGGAATCTGTTGAGGCTGGGTGAGTGGGCGTCAACATGGTAAATGCAGTTCAATGTGGCCAAGTGCAAAGTAATGCACATTGGGGCCAAGAATCGAAGCTACAAATACAAGTTAATGGGGTGTGAACTGGCAGAGACTGACCAAGAGAGAGATCTTGGGGTCGTGGTAGATAACTCACTGAAAATGTCAAGAAAGTGTGCGTTTGCAATAAAAAAGGCCAACGCCATGCTGGGAATTATTAGGAAGGGAATTGAAAACAAATCAGCCAGTATCATAATGCCCCTGTATAAATCGATGGTGCGGTCTCATTTGGAGTACTGTGTGCAGTTCTGGTCGCCGCACCTCAAAAAGGATATTATAGCATTGGAGAAAGTCCAGAAAAGGGCAACTAGAATGATTAAAGGGCTGGAACACTTTCCCTATGAAGAAAGGTTGAAACGCTTGGGGCTCTTTAGTTTGGAGAAACGTCAACTGTGGGGTGACATGATAGAGGTTTACAAGATAATGCATGGGATGGAGAAAGTAGAGAAAGAAGTACTTTTCTCCCTTTTTCACAATACAAGAACTCGTAGGCATTCAATGAAATTGCTGAGCAGACAGGTTAAAACGGATAAAAGGAAGTACTTCTTCACCCAAAGGGTGATTAACATGTGGAATTCACTGCCACAGGAGGTGGTGGCGGCCACAAGCACAGCCACCTTCAAGAGGGGGTTAGATAAAAATATGGAGCAGAGGTCCATCAGTGGCTATTAGAAGAAGAAGAAGATATTGGATTTATATCCCGCCCTCCACTCCGAAGAGTCTCAGAGCGGCTCACAATCTCCTTTACCTTCCTCCCCCACAACAGACACCCTGTGAGGTGGGTGGGGCTAAGAGAGCTCTTACAGCAGCTGCCCTTTCAAGGACAACCTCTGCCAGGGCTATGGCTGACCCAAGGCCATTCCAGCAGGTGCAAGTGGAGGAGTGGGGAATCAAACCTGGTTCTCCCAGATAAGAGTCCACACACTTAACCACTACACCAAACTGGCACTATTAGCCACAGTGTGTATGTGTGTGTGTGTGTGTGTATGTGTGTAAATATATATATAATATTTTTTGGCCACTGTGTGACACAGAGTGTTGGACTGGATGGGCCATTGGCCTGATCTAACATGGCTTCTCTTATGTTCTTAAAGTCTATGCCATTATACCCGATCCACATAGCACCTCTCCCCAAACCCCTCTTTTCCCCAGGCTTCATTCCCAAGTCTCTAGATAATTTCCCAACCCTGAATTGACAACCCTGATTCCTGGACCCTTTTTCATGGTGGTTCTCTTACCAACCAGCTCACCAGAGGCTATCACCATGCAGGTGACAGCAGTGCAGAGCCAGAATCTCCTGCAAGGACTCTGATTGGTGGGTTTACTCCCTGCCAACTTGCCATTGGCTGCTGGGTGTGCACATGACTTCCACTGTAGTACTCAAACAGTTTTTTAAAAAACAAAAACAAAAATAAAGCAAAAAAAACTTACTTAAAGAATGTATTGGTTTGCCACTTCGTGTTCAATTTAGCAACATGACCTTACTGCTGAGTGTATGCAGACAAGAACTATTTCAATCCTATTTTCTCTAAAGTAATGCTCAACATCTGTGCTGTGGTCCACTGCATTATAGATTACTCATACACCAGGCAGTGGCAGCTCAAGCTGTTTCCCAAGGCAAGCCTCTGTCCTCCATTAGCCAAACTGAAATCTGAAATAACCTTGTAGAAGTTACAGGAAATCAAAGACATAATTCCAGATTTCCAGCCATGAAAGGAACAGAAAGCATATGCCTGTCAGCAGTGGAAGCGTTTCAAAATATTAAATGCTGGAATCCAGGTCTCTTTCTGATTGGGTGAGATTTGCATCAGTTTCCCCTTCACTGCAAACCACTCCATAATCCCAAGAGCTCCTGGACCTGCTGAAGCTGTTCTGCAGGGAACGCAGCAGGATGCGCTGGGAAGGAGAAGTTGGGTAATTTCTGTTCCATGTGCACAACTCAAGTTACATAGGATTCAAAATGTTGCTACACAGTTACTTTGTCCTGAAAATCCAACTTAGTTTTTGTAAGCACAATTTTTTACATACCCAGGGAACACACAGCAATGCAGTTTTGGTTGGCTTGGTGTCAGGGGGTGCGGCGTAATATGCAAATGAGTTCTGGTTGGGTATTTTTTTACAAAAAGCCCTGTACATACCTATCCTTACTGATTTGTCCATTAAAAAGGAGAACACACAATAAATTTATATTTATATTGTCATTCTTTGTGTTTTAAGAAAGCCATATGAAAAGAACATAATTTATATTCCAGTGCCCCCTTTTTCATTATGCCCCAATGTGAAATTGGGGTTGAACAGGAATATGATCTTTAAATGCTATGTATATTTGAGCAACATGATCACAGTTCGTGGAGTGTGGCTGCTGCCTCCCCGTGTGCCTTCTCACATTATTGATCCAATAATGTCTAGGCAGATGAACCACTAGGGCAGAACCAATTGCATAATTCCTTCTCATATAAACAGAGGACTTCAAGATATCCAATGTACTATTCTAGCAGCCAGTAAACATTGACTAGTTTCACACTAGCATTCATCCTAACAGTTGGGCACATGAAATGGAAAACATCACATACATGAATGGACTTTTTTATATATACTAGGAACTCCTTTGCATATTAGGCCACATACCCTGATGTAGCCAATCCTCCAAGAGCTTACAGTAGGTCATGTAAGAAAGCCCTGTAATCTCCTGGAGGATTGGCTGCACTGGGGGGGGGAACCTAATATGCAAAGGAGTTCCTGCTACAAAAGAAGCCCTGCATGGATCCACTAAATCCAGATTCTGACTGTTTCTATTTTGTCTTGCAAGTTGACCTAGACACATTAGCTGACTATGACTAGCCACTGGAGAATACACAAAAACTTGGGTTTCTTTAAAAGTTATAAACTGGTAATGTAAAATGAGATTTTGCACACATGTTTTTAATGTAAGACTTTATTTTGTCCAACTCATGGATGGTAATAACAAAATACACCTCATTTTAGAATCTCATTTTACATTATGAATTAAAGAACTTGTCAGAGAAATTATGTTTGATCCATCTGAGTATTATGAAGTAAGTAAATTTGTATTCCAAAAGCAGGTAATTACAAATTTCAACATTTAGGACTAATATTTTATAAAAGAAGTGAACAAATCTTGATTAGAATTGAATCTGGTTTTGTAAAACTCTCCAGAATATATTTTATATTTCTGAATATTTTTCATTCACTGTGCTGGATTCTTCATCTGATGAAGTGTGTTTAAGAGCACACGAAAGCTTACTTTCTAAATAAAAATTGGTTGGTCTTAAAGGTGCAACTTGACTCCTGCTTTGTTCAACTGCTTCAGACCAACATGGCTGCCCGCTTGGATCTATGATATCACAGTTACCAATGTTTGTTTTTTTAAAAATAAAATCTTAATTTAAAAATATTACCTCGTTGAATAATGGCAGCAATTACTGCCAGGTAGACTTCTGGGTTTTGATTGGTGGTAATCACCTGATTGCTTTTGTCCATATTGAATATCTCATGAAGAAAGGCTGAATTCTCAACCCCGCAGAGCAGAATAACCACATTTTCAGGAGGCTGAAGAATCTCCTCCAAAAAAAGACTTTTGTCTAAATCCAGGCAGTTTAGTAGCCCACTTGACAATATCAGTAGTTTGCATCTGTAAGAGCACAAGGATTGCAGCTCCAAGTGGTAAAGAGACGCAGCATCTATATTGTAAAGCAAGATTCTGTTTTCTAATGTGATGTGCTTGAATATTGACTTTAAATACAATGCCCATTCTTCTGAATCTTCTTCATAGATAATGAGAATGTCTCGTGGGTTTTCTGAAAGGAAAATAATTAAAAATAATTACCACTTTAAGTCACAACCTGAGATGTTGGTATGCATGCCAAACTTTCTATGTACTTGTTCCAGAAAGGAATTCATATGAAACCCAGATTTAGATTGTCACATGTAGATAAACTTGATACTGATAAGCAGTACACAGTCACCCTTCAGATAATGGCACGTAGTCAATAGTGGCTGTTCTCATGAATTCACATAACCCTTTCCAGTAGATGTGTTACTGATGTTTGAGCACATGATAAGCTCCTGCTGAAACAATCATATGAATGCATCTTCTTGTGCTCAGATTATTAGTCTGTCCATGATGAACAGAAGAGAGAATTCACTTGCTTGTCTTATGGATGCATCAGAAATTTGGGTCTGTTGTTTCCTTCTTATGACTGCTTCAGTATGCATTGGGAATTTAGCAGCTGGCATACACAAAGGGTTGTGAGAATGCACTACAAGCAATAGAAAATAAATATGAAAAAGACTCTCCATTTTCCAGATATTAGTCCCACAAAATAATTGAGTTGGATCCAACCAGCTTTTTCATTCAATCTCAGCCAGTTACCCGTCTCATAACAGCTACTGTTCTGCACAGCTTTTGCATATGCAGTTCCCACGATCCCCTACATAGCCTTTTCCAGCAGTCATAGTGACCCCTCTTTCCCTTTTCAACCTAACACTTGTCTTCCTATGTTCAGGCAAAAGACCAAGATGGTAGGAAAGTAGAAGTCTATTTCTTATTATGGTTATCCATTTTAGAGCTCTATCCTGATTGATAATGTTGTCAACTTCCAAATGAGCCTGGAGATGACCCAGAATTACAACTGATTTACAGACTATAGAGACCAGTTCCCCTGGAGAAAATGGCTGATTTGGAAGGCTGACTCTATGGCCTTGTATCACACTGAGATCCCTCCATCTTCAAACTTTGCCGTCTCCAATTTCCACACCCAGGATCTCCTGGAATTTCTCAAGCCAGAGATGAGAACTTGACTAATTGGCCCAAAATTAAACATTATGGGTCTATGCAAAGCTTTACCCACTGATCTAATAACCTTTTCTTTTAAATTATTTTAAAGTCTTAACCAAACCTTTTAAGGGGGTTGCCTTTCATGTGGCTTACAGCAAGAATAGTATAAGATGATAAACTAGAACTGTCAAAAACACAAAATATAAGCAATTAATGAAATCATAAAGCAGGAGGCAAACTTGAAAACATTTTTCATCCCAGGGGTCTAATGCTTTAAGACTCAAAGATGTTATCTGATTGGGCCAAAAGAATGGTTTCATATTTAATAAGGGTGACCTGATAAGTCCATTTAAATTTCTTATGTAGTCATAATTGGTTTCAGTTTACCTCATTTTAGTTTCTATAAAAGGCCATTCTTTTTTTGTTTACTTTTTTCTTTCACACCAATTTTCACACTGTTTATAAACAGTCACATTCAAATACCATTT
Source organism: Heteronotia binoei (assembly GCF_032191835.1). Taxonomy (NCBI): domain Eukaryota; kingdom Metazoa; phylum Chordata; class Lepidosauria; order Squamata; family Gekkonidae; genus Heteronotia; species Heteronotia binoei. The sequence continues at coordinate 91,805,023 of NC_083231.1, forward strand.
TTACCTATTACCTATTAAAAGGCATTTGTAAGCAATGAGTGCAAAAGACAACATGACACAGGAGTTATTTCTTAAACTGTGGCAATAGAAAAGAAAAACAAGTATAAATATAAGAAATCTCAACAGGAAGAAATGAAATTAAAATGTGAATATTTGAACTGAACCAGACAGATTTTGAAATTCAGTCTCATCTTTAATGTCCTGATTGCAACAGGAATTCTGCAACCAAAGAGTTGAAAAACACTATGTTCTACAACACTTACTAGCTGTACCTCAGATGATGGAGTATTGTAAAGTGAGTGTAGGAACTATAATACATAACATAGAGCAGGGGTGGCCAATGGTAGCTCTCCAGATGTTTTTTGCCTACAACTCCTATCAGCACCAGCCATTGGCTATGCTGGCTGGGGCTGATGGGAGTTTTAGGCAAAAAAACTCCTGGGGCCCTGGAGTCAGGGGGCTTTGGCAAGAAGTTGGGGGGCTGTGCCCCCACAGGCCCCCTCATAGCTACAGGCCTGGCAAAGGCCCCACCTGGACTGGAGAAGAAGAAGAAGAAGAAGAAGAAGATATTGGATTTATATCCCGCCCTCCACTCCGAAGAGTCTCAGAGCGGCTCACAATCTCCTTTACCTTCCTCCCCCACAACAGACACCCTGTGAGGTGGGTGGGGCTGGAGAGGGCTCTCACAGCAGCTGCCCTTTCAAGGACAACCTCTGCCAGAGCTATGGCTGACCCAAGGCCATGCTAGCAGGTGCAAGTGGAGGAGTGGGGAATCAAACCCGGTTCTCCCAGATAAGAGTCCGCACACTTAACCACTACACCAAACCGGCTCTCCAAGACAGCTCCTGGCATGGGTGAGCCACACATGGATGTGCCCAACCCTGCAGAGTCAGGCATATGACTGCCATTTTCCAGGTGGCAACTGGGGATCTTCCAGAATCAGGGTTTGTTTTTTTTTAATCAGGAACGCACAGGAATGCAGTTCTGGCTGGCTTGGCATCAGGAGGTGTGGTCTAACATGCAGATGAGTTCCTGCTGGGCTTTTTCTGCAAAAAAGCCCTGTGTGAAACAATGGTGATATCAGGGGGTGTGGCCTAATATGCAAATGAGTTTCTGCAGGGTTTTTTTTTCCCTACAAAAAAAAGCCCTGTTCAGAATTACAACTCGTCTCCAGACTACAGATATCAATTCCCTTGGAGAAAGTGGCTCCTTTGAAGGGAGGACTGTGTGGCATTATACCCCAGAGGTCTTTCCCCTTCCCAAACCCCAACTCCTCAGGCTCTAGGAATTTTTCAAAACAGAGCAGGCAACTCTAGTGGGGCTCACTGTGTAGATGGCTGAGCCTGGGCTTGGCAGAGCAGCAAGAGGCTCCCTGTTGAGCCACATGAGGTTGGCTGGCTGAATCTTTCTCCCTCTCTCCTTTATGGGAGTGGGCAGGGCTTTTTTGTAGCAGGAACTCCTTTGCATATTAGGCCACACACCCCGATGTAGCCAAGTCTCCTGAAGCTTACTGTAGGCCTTATACTAAGAGCCCTATATGCTCTTGGAGAACTGGCTACATCAGGGGTGTGTGGCCTAATATGCAAAGGAGTTCCTGCTACGAAAAAAGCCCTGGGGGTGGGGTTTGGGAGGCTAGGGGCAAGGACCATTTTTTCCTCCCAGTCCACCCCTGTTTATACCCTTAAATTATACAGGATATATATGGAAGAGAACTTCCACATAGTGAGTATAAATGGGCAGTCTTCGCAGTGGAGGACGGTAAGCAGTGGGGTGCCACAGGGCTCAGTACTGGGTCCCATGCTCTTTAACTTGTTCATAAATGATTTGGAGTTGAGAGTAAGCAGTGAAGTGGCCAAGTTTGCAGATGACACTAAATTGCTCAGGGTGGTGAGAACCAGAGAGGATTGTGAGGCACTCCAAAGGAATCTGTTGAAACTGGGTGAGTGGGCGTCAACATGGCAGATGCGGTTCAATGTGGCCAAGTGCAAAGTAATGCACATTGGGACCAAGAATCCCAGCTACAAATACAAGTTGATGGGGTGTGAACTGGTAGAGACTGACCAAGAGAGGGATCTTGGGGTTGTGTAGATAACTCACTGAAAATGTCAAGACAGTGTGCGATTGCAATAAAAAAAGACCAACACCATGCTGGGAATTATTAGGAAGGGAATTGAAAACAAATCAGCCAGTATCATAATGCCGCTGTATAAATCGATGGTGCGGTCTCATTTGGAATACTGTGTGCAATTCTGGTCACCGCACCTCAAAAAGGATATTATAGCTTTGGAAAAAGTGCAGAAAAGGGCAACTAAAATGATTAAAGGTTTGGAACACTTTCTCTATGAAGAAAGGTTAAAACGCTTGGGGCTCTTTAGCTTGGAGAAATGTCGACTGCGGGGTGACATGATAGAGGTTTACAAGATTATGCATGGAATGGAGAAGGTAGAGAAAGAAGTACTTTTCTCCCTTTCTCACAATACAAGAACTCGTGAGCATTTGATGAAATTGCTGAGCAGTCGGGTTAGAACGGATAAAAGGAGGTGCTTCTTCACCCAAAGGGTGATTAACATGTGGAATTCATTGCCACATGAGGTGGTGGCAGCTATAAGCATAGCCTGCTTCAAGAGAGGGTTAGATAAACATATGGAGCAGAGGTCCATCAGTGGCTATTAGCCATAGTGTGTATATATATAAATTTTTTGGCCACTGTGTGGACACGGTGTTGGACTGGATGGGCCATTGGCCTGATCCAACGTGGCTTCTCTTATGTTCTTAACTTTCTCCTAAATATCCAGTAAGGTCAAATTTCTTGGGGTTACATAGACAGGTAGATTCTATTCCATATCCAGTACTGTCAGGGCAATATAGTAATTATCAGGTAGATTCTATTCCATATCCAGTACTGTCAGGGCAATATAGTAATTATCAGGGCTGGTCCAAGGACTTTTTGCCAAAGCAGGCCAGCCGAAACCCCCACCAGTTGGTCTGGGTGCAGCCCATACCACTAAGCAGACTGACACCTCAGGCTCACTCAGGGGAAATTGTGTCCCAACCCAGAAGTGGCATCACTTCTGGGGGATCCTTTAGGAATCACTCTAAGGGAAAGAGCACAGAGATTTGGAGATTCTGACACAATTTCCCCTCATTCTTCCTCCTGCTTCATTGGTGGGCAAGTGAACACTAAGTCAATTGTCCTGCTAGCCAGCCAACATGCCAAGGCATCCCCAAGCCGCTGGGTGACCGGCCAGCCAAGGTGACTGCACTGAGGTTGGGGTCACCCCTTCTGACTGTTATCTTGGACAATAGCCTAGGGCTACCTAGTGGGCAGGCCACCTCTGATAAGTATACATTCTTGTCTCTGGTATGGATAAACTGTCCTTGATCCATGCAAATAAGGGCACAATGGAGGACTACTCAGTGGCCCTCTCTTTCATCACACACATCTTGTAACATATATGGAGTGCATTACATGTTGATCCAGTATGATGTTGTGATTAGATTGTCAGACTAGCTACTGATCCCCACGCAGCCACATAACATTTTCTGTCAACCCAACCTACCTCACAGATGAGGCTAAAATGGTGGAAGGAACGCCCATGTGTGCTATTCCAAACGCCTTGAAAGAATAGAGGCATAAATGGAACAGATAGTTTGTACAAAGCTACAATTCCTATGCCCTCCCCCCTCAGAAATGGAGGACGGGAAGACAGAGAATCACTTGAGGTTGTTATCTGATATCTATTTTACATACATATTTATTTATGTACATTTTTACTACTCATATTATTACCAACCCTCAAGTCTTTGAGATGGGGTGGGGATAAAACAAAGCAAAGCCCTCACATTTGGCTACACTGGAATCAACATCATGAGATGGAGAAGTACCCAAAGATCTCTGTTCTATAGGACAACACTAATAACAACACTGAGCCAATATGGCGGTTTAAGATGGAGAGTCTTAAAAAATCCTCTAGAGAGCTAATTTGATAATTTCCTGAAGCCAACACAGTCATAAGCTGTCAAGTTGCAGTTCTACTAGTCAATTCCATGTATCAGGTCTTACCAACTTTGTGTGAAAGAACTTCTTGCTTACAATTCTCATCTCACAAATGGCTTTCTAATGAGATTCCAATATGTACTGTACTCGAATCCCCTTCCCTGCCTTATTGTGGGAGAATGCCAATAAACTGCGGTTGGAAGTTCTCCTTGACTTGAGACAATTCGACCAATTTCGCACTCAGCTTACTCCGCTGTTGTGTTCCGTTTCTCTGCGCAGCATCCTTTGGATTTCCTACTATCTGCTCTGGAGCTGCAGCAAACATCGCAGTTTTCGCGTGGCAAATGGAAATTGGTTTTTAGTGGTTTTCGTTTGCCACGTAAAAACCGCGATGTTTGCCGCAGCTCCGGAGCAGATAGTGGGAAATCTGAAGCACGCTGCATGGAGAAGAGGAACATGACAGCGGGGTAAGCTGAGTGTGAAATCGGTCTTCGTTTTGTGCTTTTGCATTCCATCTTCAGCATGGCCCTCTGAAATACACCCAATCCCTTTCCACATAGCTCAGCAGATCTCAAGATGACATAACACATGGAAACCACCCTCCTAAACTAAAAAGGACACTACAATAAGAATATAAGAAGAGTGCACCTGAATCAGACCAGCAGTCCATCTAATTTAGTATCCTGTTCCACACAGTGGCCAACCAGTTACCCTGGAGGGCTAAATAAGCAGGGCATAGAGGCCCAGGCCCTCCCTTGATGCTGTGTCCTAGCTCTGGTATTCAGAGATACATAGTGAAATCCTTTCCAAAATTACTCCCATTTAAGCCCATTGAAATCAATGGACTTTGACTGGAGTAACTCTGCAGAGGACTGCACCATTACTGCCTCTGTTCATGGAATTCCTCTTCAGTCACCATGGCTGGAAATATAGCCATTTGAATAGGATTGTACCTTTGAGGTCTTTACTAGACTGTGTTTGTCTTGGGATGTTTTGTGCTCCTTCTGTACCGGTCCACATATTAAAATGTTAACAAATACCATATCAAATCAAAGCAGACAAGCTTAGCATTTTTGGAGCTCGACTACATTGTGGGGTGGTAAAATGAAGCATAATTGTCCCTGTGACAAGGCTACTGTAGAGAATAAGATCCTATTAGCTGTACCAGGTCTATTGATCATTAACAATGTGTTCCAAGGCACAATATGACACAACAATGAATACAGGTAGTCCAATTGCTCCAGGCTTATTTCTGCAGGAAACATAATAGGAATATGTTCCGAAAGCAATTGTTACAGGGTTCCACAGCTGGAAACAGAAAAGAAAAGCAGCTCGCTGACACACATTTTTAGGGGTTTTTTAAAATGGCATGAAATGCATCCTGTTCTTGGAGGTAATCGTCTAATTTTACTGGGGGCGGGATGGGGAGAATTCCACTGTTTTTTTTCCCCCTGAAGCTCTTTCAGATTCATGCCACATTATGAACTGTGACTACAATATAGCTGAATTGAATTTGATGTGTTGCCCTACCTTTATTTCTCAGTTCTGAGTTTATGTCAGGATGAGAGGAAAAGAAAACAAACAAACCATGATCAGAATGCCAGTTATTTCTTTCTCTATAATACTAAGCAATTATTTTGCTAAGATTATTCTCAGCCATTCAGGGTTTCATCCTGTAGCCTGAATTCTCAAATACTTTTGTACACAAGAGTGATAGACAGCAGTACATGCAGCACTGGAATGTTCGCTGATGATAAATCCACTTCCCATCGTGAGTCCACCCTCAGTCCAATTTAAACAAAAAAGGGATGAGAAAGGCCTTAGCTGTGAGACAATCCGGAGACCAATGGAACCTGTGCTGTTTGTCTGTATAGCTAGTGCTAGAAACATTCCAATAGAATATTATGGTGAAGAGTTGGTTTTACACGTTACTTTTCTCTACCCCAAGGAGTCTCAAAGCAACTTACAATTCGCTTCCTCTCCCCACAGAGTGAGAGTTGACTGGCTCAAGGTCACCCAGTAGGTTTCACATGGAGGAGTGGGGAATCAAACCCAGTTGTCTGTTGATCTTAACCACTACACCACACTGTTAGTGGGAAAGTTAAATACTCTGCCATGTTGTGGGGGATCCATTATGGACTCTACAAGCCATCAGCACAGAGCTTGCAGAAGGAGATTCTTCCTTGCCTTTCCCTTTTTCCAACAACATTCTGTAACCTCTGAAGATGCTGGTGGGGGACCCTCATGGACAAAACACCACATAGCATGGCAAACTGGAGGATCAAGTGAAATCATTGCTCCATCCTCTCCCATTAAAAACTTGTGCTTCAGCAAGCTTCCTCTCCTGGCACAACAGGGAGGGGGCAATCTCTCCTTCTCACTGTAGCCATCCCATGCCATGTGGCGTTTTGTCCATGATGGTTTCCAGACCTCAGCACTGGGTTTTTAGGGGCAATGATGATCTGTTTCTACAGACTCCTTGCCCACCCACCCCTCAAATGAAACACTATACAAGTTATGAGTCAAGCTAGGAATCTTATTTCACATAAGCTGATCTGCACCATTACATAACATCTTAAAGTATGGGTACTGGACCAGAATAGTCAGGGGATGGTGCTGCCGCCAGACCTGGCTGGCTAGCTACGCTCTGATTGGCCAGCTCTTTGACACACTGAGTCTGCATAGGCTCTCCCTACCCTTGTGATTCCATTGGAGGGAGTGAGAGGTGACAACTGCTGGCGCCTGCTCAGTGGCCATCACCAGTCTTGTGCAGGTGGTTTTCAAGATCTAACCCACAGTGTCTTTTGTCATCTGGAACAACTATATTTGTAGTCACTATCTATATCATGAGTCCAGTGTTGTACTCAACACATGGTTTGGCTAATCCATGTGAGAAGCTGGTTATACAGTTTGCTATAAACTTAAGGGTCCATGCTGTCTCATTAGGATTGTAGGGTCCATATTGCTCCAGTCTTGGCCAATCTGCACTAGTTTCTAATTTGTTTTGGCGCACAATCCAAGGTGCTGGTCTTGACTTTCAAAGCCCTATATGGTTTAGGACTCACCTGAAGGAACACCTAACCCCTTATGATCCTGCCCAACTACTATGGTCATCTCTGGTGGCCATGCTTCAGGTGTTCCTGCCTTCTGAGCTTAGGTAGGTGACAATGCAGGGGAGGGCCTTCTTACTTATGGCATCAAAGCTCTGGAACTCTCTCCCCAGGGAGATTCATCTGTCCCCTCTATTGCTGTCTTCTGTTAGCAGGCGAAGACTTTTGTTTGTGGCATTCCCTCAATGATCCTTCCTTCCAAACCAATGTTTGGCACATATTTTAACTGTGTTCTGCATACATTTTAACAGTGAGTTGTTCTTGAAATTGCTTACTTCTGAGTAGACTCGATTAGGATTACTCATGCTGGTTCCAACGACTTGACTTATTACCAGGACTGGACTGGTGCCCATGCCTGGAACTCAAACTAGATTGAATGTTCACAGGGGATCTGTAGTTACAAGCTGGACCTGGGATCTAGAATAGGATCACCAGTTTGACCTGGAATCCCTGGAGTCTGAAAGGCAGCAAGCAGAATGTACTGCTTTGTTGACCCAATGGAGACAGAAAGCCCAGATCCTAATATTTATTTCGACCTGACCAATCCAGGTAGTTCATATTATTTTCCATTTTGGGAGGCTAATAATGCATAACTATATTCCTTTCTGAGCCTGAATGATTAGGCTTGGAGCACATGGACAGCTCCAGGTCAATTACTGGAGTAGGTCCAAACTTCAAGGCACTGATACAGATTCCCATTAGAATCTGTTGGAGTGTTCATCTTTGTTACTTTTATAATGTGTATTGATTTTCTTTGAGCCTTAGATTGGGGTGGACAAAAGTTCACTTGGGAGTGACCAATTACTCTCTAAACAATTAAGAGTAGATCTCTGGGCCTCCTCTTTTGCTGCCCTAGTCGTTTTCTAATCCTTCCCTTTAAAGCTACTACAGAAGCTTTTCTCATTCTTGTACAGGTGTAGAAGGCATACATGTGCATTCAGCTTTGTTCTCACTGAAAAAAAGAACAAGACCCTTTCCTCCCCTCCTCTCCTCCCCTCCTCCTCCTCCTCTATGTGTACACATATGCACCCTTGCTGTGGATGGGAAAGGAATATGCTATAGACTCTTTCCCCATATATCAAAGCTGGTATTTACTTTGTGGAAAACATAGAGGCAATTTATATTCCAACCCCACGCCCCCAACCCACAGAGCATGTAACAATTTAGAGTGGTGGTGGCTACAGCACAGGGAAAGCAGAACAGGAAAGGTTTTCCCAGTCAAGACTTATAAACCTGTTGCAGTTTTCGTATGAGCTGCCATTTTGTGACTGGCTCCACTTATCAAGCTGCCAGCTTGTGATGGGTAGCCTCCAAGGCTCATGGGGAAAAAAATCAGATCTGAAAACCATGAAGTATTCCTTTCCCTAACCACTGCTGCTCTCCAAGCTTTAAAGCCCCACTCCTAATCAGTGATGTCTATTGAAGTTTTAGATGGTGGTAAGGAAGGCAATTGGCTGAGCCACCTGTTTGGAATAAAATGGACTAGCCAGTGCTATAGTGAGTCGGTTAGAGAGATGTCAAGGAATGATGGGCTTGGCTGGAAGAGGCTCCAAGAACAGCAACTTCTGTAATTACGATGATAACTATAAGTCCTGGAAGCAAATGATGTTACTGAAGAGAATCAGAAGGAAAAATGCAGAATAGATTTTATTTTCCCCACATCTCAACCAGAATGAAGTATTTTTTTAAAAAAAAAATTAGCAACAGAATTCTCTATGCACTGCATGTTTGTGTGTGAGAGAGATCCTCTCCATCTCTTTTTCAGTTTAGGGAGAGAATCTAGTTCAGGACTTCTTTTCCATGCTTTTCAGCCAAGCAGAGATTCTCTAGAGCCTGTCGAAGGATATCTTCACTGCAACCTGGCACATTTGATTTTCAATAAATCAGATATATACACACGTGTTGATGCATGCAACATGTACTGATTAAGCTGTCCTGATCTGGTCATGTATTTGCACCCTCATTCAATACAGTTCCTGATATGAGCCCTAGCATGCCCTAGCATGTCACTTACTTGAATGACAGATATGATTTTAAATATGTCTCTCAAGACAGGAGGTACATTTCTTTTTCACGTTCTATATACACCTAGATCTAAGATGTCTGTGATACATTTTTAAAAAAAAAACTTTTAAAATTTATTATGTATACTGTTATATATGTTTTACTGTAATGTGTGATTCAACAGCAATAATTTAGTTTTCTGCACAGGCCTCTGATTTTGGGAAAAGGTGAGGCAGAGATGGCATTTTTTTTGTAATGCCAGCTGGAGAAATGTTAATTGATTGGAAGTAGAGGACCAGAGCTACTATATTATGCAAAACTGAACCTGTGTCTCTGGTGGGCTACTGAGTGGGTCTCTTTGACATACATAATTCTGGATTGATTTGTATCATTTAGCTTTAGCAAAGTTTTTTTTATTTAGAGGGAAGAGAAGAGCTGCAGTGTACAGGCACATTTGGCTTGTACATGTACAATAACCCCAGGCCACAGAGAAAAGGGGGAGAAGGAAGAATGATGCAGCAATTGAATGTCTACCTCAAAATGAAAGCAATTGACCATGACATTCGATACTTGCAGACAGAGGATCATCAATCATTGTGTCTATATGAGACACTGAGAATTAGAGAGCCAACAGCACAGCCATCTGAATATATATCCCTGTTCATCAATTACAGTCTTCTGGTTGTCCCCTTCTCCTGTTTAAGGTGTACACCAGCTTTGCAAGTATTTGAGCCCATTTCCTAGAACCCATTCCTTCTCTACAGAGATTCCTACATTGTAGCAGGCTTTCTGAGGAGGGAAGTGGAGGAGCGTCTTTATTGGTAGGTAGCATATGTTGTGTAGGGGCCAAAAGCCGTTACAATTAGGGTTCAGAAAAGGGAACATAGACAAAGTGCAGCAAAAACAATAACATTATAAAGTTAAAAGCACATAAAGACACAATAAAAACACAGAAACACCTTCTCTACATGCAAGTAGACACAGTTCTAGCCTGATATTTTCTTGGCTGCCAAGGCAAACTTGTGTCATCTATAAGAGACATATTGGTCAAAATCAGAGAGAAGGAAAATTAGTTGATCTACTGCAGGAGAAGAATTTATACATGTTAAGAGATCAGTCAGAAATGTACTTCAGGGCCTTATGTACAAATGGCAGATCAGCATATAATGCAGAAGGGACACAAGCTTCATAAATACAGATGTGCAGCAATTGGTGTTTGGATGTAGCAATCATCTAGAATAGCAGAAACTGCACAGATGTTAAGGTCATTCTAAGTCTGGGGGAAGTAATACTGGACAGATAAGAAGCTCTTCCATGGTTCTTTTTGAACAATTTCAGCCAAGGAGAAATTAAGGAGCAGCATTGCCCTTAAAGATCCATTCTTCTATATTGCAAAGGGGCAAGGGGCTATAGAGACTGATGGTACAAACTTAATTTTTGCAGTTCAGTTCATGGTTCATGGTTGAACCATGAACAAAACAATGAACCAATATGCTATTTCATGAACCAAACCAGTTCATATCAGTTCACAAGCCATTTAAAGCTTAAACCCTTGCTTTGCTCCCTGTAGCTTTTCATGGAGAGCAGAAAGTAGGGTTATCAAATTGCTAAACAGCAGAGACCACCACTCAGCTGTTTGGTTTAAATGGCTCCAAGTCTTTTAAAACCTGCTTTCTGCTCTCTATGGCTTTTTGTGAGGAGCAAATAGCAGTGGTTTAAATGGCTCTGAACCACTTAAACTAAACAGCTATTTTTTCATGAAAAGCAGAAAGCAGGGGTTTCTGCTCCTCACAAACAACCATGAACTGCATCAAAATTTGTAGAAGTTTGTGGTGGTTCTTCAGTGTATGAACATCATTTTGTAAACCACACACTGGCCAAAATTCATGACAAACTTTAGTTCAGCATCCAGTTCATTCCCATCCCTAGATACAAAATGAGAGCAAGTGTGGTAGAGTGATTAAGAATGTTGGACTAATATCTAGGAGACCAGATTCAAATCTAGCTCTGAGGCGGGTTGCAGAGGTGGTCTGTAGCTTTTCGTGGAGAGAAGTGGTAGCACAAATGTGGGACCTGTGCCTTCTCACATGTCCCCCACCCCCAGCTGTCTGCACAGCAAGTTTCAATGTCTTTGTGGCCGGTTTGGGGCTCAGGCAGCAGCATAGTAGGTTACCATCTTCAAGGTGGGGCCTGGAGATCTCCCAGAATGACAACTGTTCTCCAAACAACAGAGTTCAGTACTGCTGGATAAAATGGCTCCTCTTGAGGGTGACTCTATGGCATTATAACTCTATTCAGGTCCTTCCCTTCTGCAGACCCTGCTTTCAACCCTCCAATGTCTAGGAATTTTCCAACCTAGAGTTGGCAACCCTAGATTTGAAGGAGGTGATGACCTTTGCTGATCCTGACCAGTTTGATGAGCAAAGGCTGCTTGAGTTGTTTGGGTACTGAGTCAGTTCTGGCTGCCAGTTCAGCTAGGCATACTCTATTGCAGGGGTGGCCAACAGTAGCTCTCCAGATGTTTTTGCCTACAACTCTCATCAGCCCCAGCCATTGGCCATGCTGGCTGGGGCTGATGGGAGTTGTAGGCAAAAAACATCTGGAGAGCAACCGTTGGCCACCCCTGCTCTATTGCATTTGTATTTGTATCTAAATGGAAGTCTGACCAGGCTAAGAGAAAACGTTCAGCCCAGTCAATGCCCTATTAGAGTCTGATGAGCATGCTGTGCTGTCTTGTGAGGAAAGCGTTCATCTGTAATATCCTGAATAATGAATCATATGACCAGTGTAGAAAAAGACTAATAAAATCTGTAAGAAGTCTTGAATCAGCTTAGAATTGCTTTTCCTTCCTTTCCTCACAAGAGGCACCTTGTGAGGTAGGTGGGGCTGAGAAAGTTCTAAGAGAACTGTGACTGGCCCCAAGGTCATCCAGCAGGCTACATGTGAAGGCGTGGGGAATCAAACCTGGATCTCCAGATTATAGTCTGTTGCTCTTAACCACTACACCACACTGGCTGTCTAAGTAACATGTAATATTTATTTGATGTTATATATATTTCTGCAATTGTGTCTCATTTTCTTTTATACAAGAGTACTCTGAAAAGAACATGTGTTAGGAGATGTGGCACAGGCAGACTTCAGAGACAGATTCAACCCACCATCATTGAAGAAGTACTTGCTCTTCTGCTGAATTGTTCCTGAAGAGCAAAAACTGGGATATTAGTCCTGATAGCTTCAAACAGTTCCACTATCTCCATGGTTCAGGGCCAAAGGAGTTCATCTGTGTATGTAGTCAAAAGCAAGTCATCACTAGAGACTTCTCAAAACTACTTGTCTCATTAATTACACCCATAAGGAAACTGTAAACTAACAGGATGTTGTGAGCCTTCACATAATCTACCACCTAATTTGTTGCTAGTTGCTTCCTTGAGATAAAGAGCAATCTGTGAATCAGTTTACTTTTCTTAGGCTCAAAATGCTGCTTCAGAGAATAAAATGTATCTAATGGAATCTCTCTGGGCAAGTTTATGGCCAAAATGTCAGTCAGCAATACAAAACAGCATTTACCCAGTAGAAAGGAAAATAGCCTTCTGTTTAGACTCACCTAGTACATCTATTACTTAGGGTTGACATGCTCAGAGCAGTGGTGGGAGAATTTTTTTTTAATGGCTGGCATGCCCACAGTGTGATGCAATTTCTGTGGGAAAGCCCAGAAGTGGTATCAATCCTCTCCAGGAATCTCCAGAAATGTTTGATTTTGCCATAGAGTTTCTGGTGATTCCTAGAGAGGCATGTGTAATGGACTATCAGGGGTTAATGTTCTGATGGTCTGAGAATCTTTGAGTGACAGGCTGTTAAAACAGAATTTATGGAGAGCATCAGTTAAGAAATGACAGTTGGAAACTGACAGTTGAAGAAGGGACAGTTTAGCATTGAGGGAGGACTGGGAAGAAGGCAAAGAAGGAGTCGGTGGATCAAGGGAAAATGTTTTTACTTAAGAGAAGTAATCCCAGCCCAGTGAAAAGGGAGACAGCTATTGAAAGAGGAGTGATTCCTAGAAAGATTTTGGGAACTTAGTTGTATGTTTTAGCCTTCTAAATGTGGGGGTCAGTGAAATTAAAAAACCTATACTTGCAAGTTAAAGCAGAAACTGAAAAGAAAGCCTTTCTCCTCAAAATTTCGAAGGTGTTGAAAAGCAAAAATGCTTACTTGTTGGCAACAAATTGTCTGGAAGTAGTATGATTACAAAGTTACCTCAGTATATTATCACAGTTCACCTAATTTATCTTTCTCCTGTTTCCCCCTGACCTTTTATATTCTAAGTTAAATGAACATTTGCTTATTTTAAACTTCAAAAAGTCTCTCATATGCTATTTCAGAAGTAGAAGATAGGGGCTCCTCATCAAGAAAGAAAGAAAGAATAAAGGAAAAACCCTGTGCATGAGGGAGGGAAGAGGGCAAGAATGCCATAGCATGACATCATGTCCATATTTTTCTGGAAGTGATGTCACACCATTGCTGACAGCTGCCACCCCCATTTCCCTGAAAACTGCCCCCTCCATCTCATGCTGTTTACCATGCCAATCTTACTTCAGCCAACAAAAACTCTTTAAATAATTGAATGTAACAGGGGAATGATTCAGAACCTTCTACAAAGGTCAGATCTGCTTATCCAGGCATGGAATCCATTTTGCAACAGGACAGGTTTAACTTCTGCTGTCACAGACACCATGAAACTCTCAGAGATGCCAAATAAGTTTCTGACTTGTCTTGTTTCCACATAACAATAAGAGATCCTCCATGTTCCCTGAAGAACTGATCCCAGGATACTAACATGTTTATATTGCATATAATACAACTTAGTCCCCCAAACTCTAACTGCATCTCCAAAAGCCATCCTACAAACCTTCCTGAGGGTTCCTCCCAGACTCTGCCTTCACACATCAGCTAGAGACCTCTACAAGACTGGTGCCTCAAGTGCCAGCTTGGATCACTTTGGCATCAAGCCAGCACTGGCTATTACACATGCAGGGCATGCCATAAAAGACTGCATTGGCGCTTCTGCTTCATGCTATCTCATTTTAGTTTTTCCTCACTGCAACAACAAGTGAAACTGTTGCCTGCTACTATCATTATCACTACAAAGGATAATCCTACCTTGCTTAATCTATGTTCAAGGACATGTGTGATGTCCAGTAGTTTTGCTCCACTTGTGCTCCTCTTTGGCTTTTGTGGTCACCCTGTGCTGTGGAGTGCACTTCCTCTGACACTAGGCTCTCTAACTTGCAGAAGAGCAGTGTCTTTCAAGGAGCCCCCAAGTGCCTAGTGCAAAAAGAATGTGTTCTGCTGCAGAGGACCACAGCTGCAACAGATGAAGGAGAGCACAAATGGAAATCAGCTCATGATCCCACATATACAAATACTGCTACAACTCCACTGCCATGCCAGCAGGTCATAGGGTTGTGAACTCCAGGTTGAGAAATTCCTGGAGTGAATCTTAGGGAGGCTTTGGGGAGAGGAGTGAACTTAGAGGGCTATAATGCTATAGATTTTACTCTCCAAAGGAACCATTCCTCCCCCCCATCCCCCAGGGGACAGGAAACAATTTTTCTTCAGGCCACTTTGGCCAGTGATCTTGGAAGTTTTCTGCCATCTTCTGGGCATGGAACAGGGGTCAATGAGTGTGTGTAGGGGAAGGTGTTTGTGAATGCCCTACATTGTGCAGGGGGTTGGACTAGATGAACTTGGAGGTCCCTTCCAGCTCTATGATTCTATTATTCTGTTCTATGATTTCTGTAATCTGGAGATCAGTTGTAATTCAGGGCAATCTCCAGGCCCCACTTAGAGGCTGGCAAGCCTAGCAGTTCAGCCTGTTAATTCAGTTGTAAATCACACAGAGATCAACAGGACTTAATTCTCTTCCAAGTAAGGGTGTAAAAGATTGAAGTCATGTCCAGCTTTTGCCAGAACTCAACAAAACAACTGGTGCACTAATGAAACTATTGCATTTTGTGTATAAATGGAAAATAAGGATTTTGCATAATAGAACTTATCCTCACATTGACAAAATTAAACTATGCTTCACTTACTTGTACCTGGTAGATAAAAGGTACTATTAGCCCTGCAATAAGGAACAAGGGGCAATCGCATGCTGTCATCCAGAGTAGGAGAGGGGTTTTCTGACATGGCAAACCATTCTCAAGGTTACTGGTGTGCAGCGACCCATAAAAGCGTAATATAACAGAACTACCAAATGTGGCACCTACACCATCGCTCAAAAAGAAGTATTGATTGTGTGGGTTTAAGAAAGCCCAGAGTGGGTCCCCCTACCTTGTAGTGCATGCAGGGAATATAAGAACTGTAGGTGGGGAAGGGGAGGCAGACAAATTTCATGTCAGAAAAGATTAGATGGAAGGAGAGCAGAAGAAAGGCTCAGGAAATCTTTCCCTGAATGTGCTTCTAGACAGTTTTTCAGGTTGCTGGAAGGTAAAATTAACAGATTGCCATTACTGTGTTGGGGTAGCAGCAAAACAAAAATTAAGGGCTTCCATGCTTACCTAGGAACCATTTATTTACAACACTGGATGCTCCAAGGGGAAACAAACTGGGCAATCTAAATGTAAAAACATCAATTTCAACTTGTTCTTTTCAGACCTAGTTCCTCCTGTGTTCTTTATGAAAAACTGGGGGGAAAGGCTACAACTGAAGGCAATTTGTCCTTTGGTGATTGATAGTGCTCCAAAATGGCTGTAGAGCTGCCAGAAAGCCCACTCCTGGCAAATGCAGTTAAGGCACATGATACCAGCTGCAACTTCTGTTCAAAATGATGACTTTTCCTACTGATTCAATTTACCTTGGTTTTTACATCGATATTTAAAGGATCAGGTTTGGGGTTGTTCTGACCTGGATGATTCAGGTTAGCCTGATCTCATCAGCTCTCAAAAGCTAAGAAGAACCAGCCCTAATTAATACTTGGATGGGAGACCAATGAGGTATTCCAGAGTTGCTATCTCTTGGCCATGGGGTCTCCATAAGTCAGCTGAGACTTGATAGCAAAAACAATGGAGGGTTGCCTGCTAAGGGATGAAAAAATCCTGGAGATTTGGGGTTGGTGGAATTTTAGGAAGGGTCAGATCTTAGCAGAGATAGGATGCTGCCCTTTCTTCCAGGGAAATGGATCTCTGTAGTCTGAAGATCAGGTTTCACTCCAGCAGAGCTCCAGGCTTCAGCTAGAAGTGTCAAAACTATGTGCATATGCTGCTCTAGTTAAAGGATGGGAAATGTCTTTCTTTGCCTTTGTCAGGTGATAGAAAATGTCTTTCTTTGCCTAATCTGGAGTGACCACCAGGCAGAATATGCAAAGAAAATACAGAATTAGGTGGACCAATAATATATGCTAACTTTATTTGTCTGTATTATGTGCCAGAATAACTCAAAGTCTGCTCTAAAAATTATATTGTATGCATAAATCATGCAAATTCATTTTTTCATATTTCCAGAAGTTATAATTTACTTGTTTTATGTAACTTATTCATTCTGTTGATCAAAGGGTAGGGGAACACTAAAGTGGCACTAAAGTCTTGAGAAGAAGAAGAAGATTATATTGGATTTATATCCCATCCTATACTCTGAATCTCAGAGCAGTCACAGTCTCCTTTACCTCCCCCCCCCCACAACAGACACCCTGTGATGTGGGTGGGGCTGAGCGAGCTCTTGCGGCAGCTGCCTTTTCAAGGACAACTCCTATGAGAGCTATGGCTGACCCAAGGCCATTCCAGCAGGTGCAAGGGGAGGTGTGGGGAATCAAACCCGGTTCTCCCAGATAAGAGTCCACACGCTTAACTACTTCACCAAGCTGGCTAAGAACCTTGTTTGGCTAACCCTTGTTTGGGTTTTGATACTTCTGTAACATTGTGCACATACTTTGAAAACTATTCCCATGTACCAGAGCAAAAAAAAAAAGACTTTAAAAATTAAAACAAGCTGAAGTTCTCAGGAAACTGGATTTTGTGCTCAATCCTATACTCTACAGCTACTTTTTTTTTTTTGCTTTTGCAAGAAATACCACATACAGATTTTATTATGAAGTATGAGGGCAGCCAATTTTTCCTGTTCTTTACAAATTCAAAAGCTCAATCAGTATCCAGAAATATGAATTCTTCAGTAGCTGCAAGAGATAATTTCAGCATTTATGTTAAGAGGTATGCTGCTGAAGGAACAGCAGAGAGAACCTGGGTGATCTCCTTTTGGAATGATCATCTTCAAAAGTCAGTAGAAATCTAATGAAACAATTCACTGTTAACTGCACAAATTGCCTTCCTAATTATCTGACTAGACATTCCATGTGGTTCTTGTTTGCTGTGCAGCGGAAAGCAAAAGCTGTGTTCTACCTCTGAGCTGCAGTTCTTCAGCTCTATGTTTAGCGGTTATGTAAATTCTGTCACTGAGACCTTCATAAGAGTAAAGTAAGAATTTCCTAACAGAAGAGCATAGCTGTATTAACTGGAACACGAAGATGCGTTCTTGAGTGCCTTCCTTGATTACTGATGTCACCTTGAAGTTTTCATCAGCAGTCTTTTATGAACCTTATTTCCATTAGTGGCAAATCTCTGCGAAGCAATACGATGTCGACCAAAATCATTTCCCATTATCAGAGAGCTCAGCTAAAGTGCTTTCTTACTGTTCCCATCCTGGTAAATTCATTTCAGCTTTGCTGTGTGGATTTGCCTTCTAACAGGCCACCAGCCCAGAATTGTTAGAACCTTATTCAGCTTAGCTGGATAGGATAAATTCCTGGCTGGAAAAGAATTGATTAGAGGTAAAATTGCTTTCTTTATTCCCTTGATGATACAGAGTTCCCAACCACCAGCTGGACAGATATGCAGGATGAGCAGAACAGACATTGTCTAGATTATCACTAGAATAGCAGTATCCAGATTAAAATTATCCCATTTTGGGATGATTGCAGGCAGTGTATTTCTGTAATGTCTAAGCAGTTTCACTAGGAGCCTATTCATTCCTTAGCCCAGTTTGTAGTAGTGACCCTGATCTTTCAACTCATAAAGATCTGGGTATGTTAAGAAACACTCACTCCCATTAAAACATGCATAACTATTGCGTGCATAATCCCAAATCCTCTGGCCCATGAATTAATTTTAATTCTATGTATTTAGGCATTTTTATGCAGCCTCTCTAAGAACCAGCCCTAGCTAGTCTACAAAACAAAAATAATTTCATTTTTTGAAAGTACCTTAATTAAAATCCCAGCCCAGCATAAAAAACATAAACCATAAAAACAGATCATAGACATCTTAAAACTAGTTTCCAGACTAAAATAGTATTATTTATTTGTTTAATTAATTTTTTTAGACCACCTTTCCCTTCAAGCCAGGCTCAGGGCAGCTTACAACAGAAAGAAACAAATAATAAATAACTAGAAGTTAAAATCCTACAGTCAAATACACGCTATATGCTTCAAAATTCAATCCATTCCAAGATGGTGGGAAATTTTCAGATTTCCCAAGCCTCCGGGGTGGGGGGTGGCTTGTGAAGAATGGAGGGTATGAGAATGCCAGACTTCATGCTGTACCATCACTGTCCTCAACCAAATGCCTGGAGGAACATCTCTGCCTTACATGCCCTATGGAAAGGTAACAAATCCCTCAGGCCACAGATATTCTCCAGCAGAGAGTTCCACCAGGTAGGAGCCAGGGCCAAAAATCAACCCCATAATTAAAAGCATGTTTGAACAGAAGTGTTTTGGTCTCGCCCCTAAAATAAAGAAACCTGGGCACTGAGTAAGCCTCAAGGGGAAGAACATTCTATAAGAGAGGTACTGAAAAAGCCCTGTCTCTGGTCACCTCTCAAGGCAGAGGCACAGAGAGCAGAGTTTGTGATGCAGCTCTTAATTGGGTGGTGTGACAATATGGGTGGACTTTCAAGCCATGTAGGACTGGTGATTCCTTAGATGATCTGGTGGAGTCTTGGAATGATAGGCTCTCCAGAGCCATCGATGAGATCGCACCTAGGCGTCCTCTGTGCCCTCGTTTAAAGCCGACACCTTGGTATAACCAGGAGTTGCGGCAATTAAAACAGGGACTCAGACGACTAGAGAGGCAATGGCGGCGTACTCGAGATGAAGTGACTAGAACATCTTATAGAGAGTTTATGAAGTCCTATGAGATGGCAGTCAAAACCACAAAGAAATCATACTTTGCATATGAACATATAAAGCTGCCTTATACTGAATCAGACCCTCGGTCCATCCAAGTCAATATTGTCTTCTCAGACTGGCAGCAGCTCTCCAGGGTCTCAAGCTGAGGTTTTTCACACCTATTTTCCTGGACCCTTTTTTGGAGATGCCAGGGATTGAACCTGGGACCTTCTGCTTCCTAAGCAGAGGCTCTGCCACTGAGCCACCATCCCTCCCCTGCGGGAGGGATCTTTGCGGCTAAGGGATCTTTGCAGCTAAGATTGCATCTGCAATTTTGCGCCCGGCACAACTGTTCAATATAATTTGGACTTTCACAATGCTGCCACAAGGCAGACCAAATTTTAATGACTTGGAGACTGGCTGTGAGGCTTTTGCGAATTTTTTTGCGGATAAGATCGCGTCACTCCGCCGCGACCCCCCTGCCATATTAGAGACAGTTTGCGAACCCAAGGCTCTGTGCCTGTCTTCGGATTGTGTTCTGGATGGTTTCAGCGCTCTCAGCCTGGAGGAGGTTGACAGGATCCTCTTATCTGCACGCCCAACAACTTGCAATCTGGACCCATGCCCCTCCTGGCTTATTAAAACCTGCCAGAGGGAGCTTAGATATCCTGTACGGGATATCATAAATAGATCCCTGATGGAAGGGCACTTTCCAACACCGCTTAAAGAGGTAGTGGTCTGTCCTTTCTTGAAAAAAACAACGTTAAACCCGGCCGAATTGGCGCATTATCGGCCGGTCTCAAATTTGCCCTTTTTGGGCAAACTTATCAAGAGGGCAGTGGTGATGCAGGATGGAAGTCTGAGTCAACCTTGAGCCAGCTACCTGAACCCAGCTTCCACCAGGATTGAACTCAGGTCATGAGCAGAGCTTGGACTGCAGTACTGCAGCTTACCACTCTGTGCCACAGGGCTCCTGTATACATATCTATATGTATATCTATATGCTGTCAATTCACAACCAACTTATGGCGGCCCCAGCAAGGGACTTTCATGGCAAGTGAGAAGCAGAAGTGGTTTGCCATTGCTGTGCTCTGCAGAGCCATCCTTGGTGGTCTCTCATCCAAGTACCTACTCTGCTTAGCTTCTGAGATCTGACAAGAATGGGCTATATCATGCTACCTTCTCTTCCAAAACCTGCGCACACCATTTGTTAAATAACTTCACAAATGCTAGTCCTATCAACACTTTCCAGCATGTAGAAAACAAATGTTATTTCAGAGTGAATGTATCACTGATAAAAACGTGCCAAAGAGAACAGATCCCATTATACACCAAACAGCTAAAAGAACAGGTTCTTCAGCCAACAGCCATTAATACTGTAGTAGGGCGCTACTTTAGAGTATTGATACTTTAGAGTATTGCTAAGTATACTGTTTCTTTCTTCTACAAAGCATAGTCATTCAAGCATCACTTGTCTTTAGGATTTTCTGGTAGTTGTGCTTAGTTGTTTTTGTTGGGCCTAGAAAGTAAGATTGGCATCCATGAAACCACTTTCTCAAATCCAGGACATAAGGTGGGGGAACAAATTTTAATACGCCATTCCAGGGACTGAACCTCACAAGCTTGAATTTCTTCTGACTGAGAGCAGACTGCATCTGAGGAAGGATCTGACAGCACAATCCTAAGAACACTTCCCTGGTAGGCAGCCTCCTGCTCTCATGCTTTTGCCTTCTGCTGCCCCTCGATGGAGCCACAGTAGCAAAAATGGGGAGGAGGACCGATGATTCACAGCACTGTGACATCACTTCTGTTTGTGTGACTGGAAGTGACACCACAGCATTGTGCAGCACTTTCAGAACGTCCCAGATCTCTATTGTTTTTACTTTAGCAACTGGAGGGATTCCCAGACCATTGTGTGACTCTGTGACATCACTTCTACAAGCAAATGTAAAATCATAGAGTCATATGATGTTGACTTTCCCTTAAAGATGTTTTTCTCCACAGTGTTGCCACGGGTTGCCAGTAGAGGATGGGCAACCCTAGAATAATATAATAATTAATAATTATCACATGGCAGTGTGTCTAGTATAGTCAGGAGCTCCTATGATTGTCTGGCAGCCAGAAGTTCTGGCTCTTTAAGTGTTATTCACCACTAGGTGGTGAGCTAGACTTGCTTTTTCAGGTGAGAGATGTTTCAGAGGTGGCTTGCCATTGCCTGCCTCTGTGTCATGACCCTGGTATTCCTTGGAGGTCACCCATCCAAATGCTAGCTAAGGCTGACCCTGCTTAGCTTCCAAGAGCTGAGGAGACTGGGCTAGCCTGGGCTATCCAGGTTAGAGCAACCCTAGAATAAGCCCTAATGAATAGATTGTCTGAGTAGTGTTCTGCGGAGACAGGGATTGCTGCCTGCAGATATAAAATATAGAGACACACTGAACAAATATGAAAACCAAACAGTTCTAGGTATTTTGATATAGAAGTAGGAGTTGAACAGATAAATAAATAGCAAATTGAGACATAGATACACTACCACAGTATCTTCATTCATACCCTTGCAGAATCACTGCTCAGTGCGCAATATAATATATGACAAAAATGTTTCTTTCAAAACATAATTCTTCCCCACAGGTTTTCCTCCAGCAGGGACAGAAGTAGTTGGAAAGGAGTATCTCCAGTTCCTCTATGGCAAATGTGGCTGTGAAAGGTAACGACTCTAGCAAACACTGTTGTTAGATTCCATATATAATGAAACAACTTCTAGCCAAAATGCACAGATGATACAATTTCGTTCACAAGTATTTTCTTAACTCTTGGTTTCCAGGAGACACATCAATATAGTAGTAGGTAAGTAAAACTCAGTAAAACCTTTAGGATACTAGATGGTTCTTTTGCACAAGTCCCTTTGGGGTTTTGCTGTATTGTTCTAGACTATTGATTCATCTAATTTCCCGGTCTATTTAGATAGGCAGCAGCTACCAGCATTTGATATTCTTTAAATGGAGATGCTGGAGATTGATGTGAGACCTTAACAGTGCAATCCTAGGATGAGTGTCACTCGTCTGTCCATTGAAGTCAATTAGTTTAAAAGGGTATAATTCTGCTTAGGATTGTCCTGTAGATGGATAGAAACTTCATTAAATTAGCAGGTGACATAAAAACTGTGAGAAGACAGAAACAGAATTCAAAACTCTTAAAAACTCTTTTAAAATGAGAGCGAACAGAGACAAAGGCATTTAGTAACAAACTGTTCCACGTCTGTAATAAAAAAAGCACAAAACTGTTTCAGTTCCGCAAGGCCTGTAAAACAGCATGCTTTTGACTTGCCTTCAACTGAATAATAGTATAAGAGGATGCCCAACATTGCTGAACACGTTGGAACTACTATACTAGCACCAGAACTGTTTTTAAATTGTTTTAAATTATTTTAATTGCTATTACTTAATCTGTCCTAATAGTTGAATCCTAGTGCCTATCTGTTGTTTTATTGTTTTGGTTTACTTGCTGTGAGCCACCACGAGCCTGCTTCGGCGGGGAGGGCGGGATATAAATCCAAGAAATAAATAAATAATAACCAGATGCACAGGTATCAGACTAGATTGAACTAGATGACCTATGAGACCCTTTCCAACTTTATAACCCTCTATATGCAAATAGGCTCTGCTACTGAGCCCCATATGTACTTCCACTGAAACAAGTAGCACTGGTTTCTCACAATGACTTTTTGAGGTTGTTTGTTTGTTAGGGCATACAACCATAACTATACATAGTGTTCTTTTTCTTCCTTACATGCATAAATCTGTCCAGCATATGTTCTGGAACATTCTCTGATGCAAAAGGACGGGAACCCAAGCTTTATTGTTTATTTTTATGCAACTTTGACTCTAATCCTTAAAACTATTATTGAATAAGTTTCATTTCCTCATTGTTGTTTTTATTGGATGACTCTAATGTAACATCAGTTCAGCCAGCATGACAACTGTCTGGCTGGATATTTCTGATTAAGCCAACCTTAATGTTTCAGACCAGAACATTGTCGTATGTCTGAGGCACTTGTATTTTGTAAAATTTCAAAAATAGTGGAAAAAGTACAAGAAAGGAAAAATACTCAAAAATCAGCAACTAATAAGTATATATAAACTAGAAACTTCAATGAAAGTGGTGGTAGATCAACACACGTTTCTATAAAAGGTTTCCAAATATGTAAAAATAAGTCCATATCAATTGTCATCTATATGCCATGCATCCAAATGTCTTCAATCCACTGATTTAAAGGAGGTGGGCATTGATCTCTCTAATGTATTACAAGTCTTTTAGTTGTAGTAAGGGCATGGAGGTCCATTTTTGTTGACTATCTATTAGCAACCAAGAGATTAATATATAGCTTAAATGTCTGAGGCACTTTGATGTGTGAGGGTTAAACCTATGATTATGTACAAGTATTATATGGCTTCCAAGAGAATGTGGATAATTACAAAAGGGGATTTAATACATCCATGCATTCTATACCTTGGCCATCTATATGCAGGGCTCAAAGATCCTTCAGTTGTTGTCTTATCCCACAAGAGACAAAGGAGAGGAAAGATAGCTTCAACTGCAATTCTACTGAGGACTAGGGTTGCCAGCTCTGGGTTGGGAAATACCTGAAAATGCTGGGGGTGGAGCATAAGGAGGGCAGGGGTTGAGGCATAATGCCACAGAGTCCAACTTCCAAAGCAGCCATTTTCTCCAGGTGAACTGATCTCTGTAGCCTGGAGATCAGTTGCAATAGTTGGAGATGTCCAGTCATCACTTTGAGGTTGGCAACCCTAGGGCTAAAAGGATTACAGTTTCTCTTCTTTTCTTATCCAGCAAGTGGCAAATGATAGAGTATGCTTTTGGAATTCTTGTTACACTTGAGCCTTCTGATTTTTTTTTCCTGAGATACAGTCATGCATTTGGCTTTGGATATGACTGTAACTTGGTCAAATTAGGTATGAAGGTTTAGAAGCACACTGCCATTACTCTGTGGCTTCTACTATTTCTGCCCATGTTTGCCTATCTAAGAGAGCTATTTTGACAGTGGTACATGTGAAGTCTCCAACTATTGCAACTGATCTCCAGGCTACAGAGATCAGTTCACCGCAGTCCCGATCCTGCATGTAGGCGGTTCAGGATATTGGTCGCCTGATGCTAACCCGGAGACGAAAGCATCTTTCGGCTGCACCCTGAACGACCAAGCAGCCTTATCTAGGGACAGCACTGCTTGCTCCACATGGAGAGGGGCCTAGAAAAGGTGGCCTAAACAAAGCTCGTCTCCCCCACCCCAGTTGGCTAGCCGCGGTCAACGGGCATCCTTACTTGCGGTCGAAAAATAACAACAAAGAAAAGGCATGCACCTGCCTCACAAAGTGTGCAAAGACTAAAGCTTGCGTGTTGGAACATCAGAACCATGCTTGACACAGTAGGCAGTGGTCGCCCTGAACGACGCTCTGCTCTAGTTGCCCACGAACTTCTCAGGTTGAATATCGACATAGCAGCTCTCAGTGAGGTCCGTTTCCCTGAGGAAGGTAGTCTTCAAGAACACGGTGCTGGCTATACCCTCTACTGGTCGGGTAAGTCAAAGGCTGAGAGCCGCCTTTCTGGTGTTGGCTTCATGGTCAGGAACTCCATTGCCTCCAAACTCGAAAACCTTCCAACAGGTCACTCAGATCGCATCATGTCCATGCGCCTCCCACTTCAAAGCAAGCAGCATGCAACACTCTTCAGTGTGTATGCCCCAACCCTTCAAGCAGATCCTGCAGAAAAGAACAAGTTCTATGCTGATCTACGCAACCTCGTACGGAAGACCCCTACAGAGGACAAGGTGATCATCCTTGGCGACTTCAATGCCAGAGTAGGTAAAGACTCGGAAGCCTGGAAAGGAGTACTTGGCAAACACGGCATTGGCAACTGCAATGACAACGGGCGCCTCCTGCTAGAATTCTGCATGGAGCACCAGCTCACCATCACCAACACTATCTTCCAGCAGAAGAACAGTCTGAAGACAACCTGGATGCACCCACGGTCCAAGCATTGGCACCTTATCGACTACATTCTGGTGCGCCAGAGAGACCTTCGAGATGTCTTACACACCCGAGTAATGCCCAGCGCAGAATGTCATACGGATCATCGTCTTGTATGCTGCAATCTCCGTCTTCACCATCCACCAGGCTGTCTCTTCCTTTGAGAACGCACGCATAGCTGGTCTTGAGGACAAAAGGAGATTGAGGAAGAATCGCACTGCTACAGGACCAACCCTAAATCAGACTTTTCCCTGCAGCCGCTGTGGCCGGACCTGCCTGTCCCACATTGGTCTTGTCAGCCACCAGCGAGCCTGCAGCAAACGTGGACTATTGCACCCTTCTTAAATCTTCGTTCGCGAAGCCAAGCCGAGAGAGACATGTGAATAAAGTCTCAGTAATTATGGCACTGGTATAGACTGGAGATAAGTACTAGGGTTTAAGGCAGCAGTAGAGGGCAGCATGAAATAAGTAGTTGTGCCCAAAGAGTGGCTCACTCCCCTCCAGATACTCCTGCACAAATGACAAATACCCTGATGTCAATTGCCACACATAGCCCAGTAATACTAATATTATACCTTTTCTTTACATACGATGTATTGCAAAACCAAAGACTGGCAAATGTTTAGCCATATTCCCAATGGAGTATACTTGTGGTTCACTAAGAGGTTGTGGTTCATAAAGTACAGCTTTTTACTGGAATGCATGAGCAGCAGTATTAATGGTGCATATATTTATCAGTCTGTAAAAAAGAACTGGCCTAAAATCTTAGGGAAGAAACTACATGTATGGATGTAGAAGGGGCCCAGATGCTGTGATGTACCATCAGCAGATTGCAAGCAAAGTGAAGCTGGTAACTGTAAAGAACATCTCGATAGTGAAATTTGGTGATGTTGCTGAAGTTGGAACAGGCATCTCAGTGATGCATAATGCTCACTGGTAATACGAAGTGAGTATGGGCCCCTTAATTTGTCTCCAGATCATATTATAATCCCATGTATCCCTGGCACCTGGGATGGTGTCATAGCATCATTTGTTCCAGGTGTCATGGCAAAGAGGACAGAAGGAGAGACCACTGTCTCATGCACCACTAGCAATGGAGCTACCTCCACAGTCACTACTACAGCTTCCAGGTAAGGAAGTTTGAAGACTCAGGGACTCGTGGGAAGCTGGTTTGGAGGTTCAAGGATTTGCAATTAGAAGTGTATTTAGAATTCTGAACAATATATTTTTCTGGAGTATTCTCTAACTTCTCTGCCAATCACTAAAGCCATTCTGAATTGAACCCAAGGGACTGTGCCCATCAAAACAGAACTCAGATCTGCAAAATCTTAGGTTGTTAATTTATTTCTGACTACATTGGTACACAAGAACTTTGTATCTCAGCATACAAGCTAGAGTTCAATCTCTATATATGACAAAAAAAATCATGAGTCATCTCCTGACTGTTTATCTTAGTTGCTACAGGTCCTTATTATCTGAGCTACTTTCTGAATTGTGCTCCTTTATCTTAAATCAATATAGAAGAAATGCTGATTATGTACTCCCCTGGCTTGATACTTTTCAGCTAATGACATTTGCCATTTTTGAAGTCTTCATCCAGGTCTGATTTTTACATTTTCTGATCTTGACTTAAATGCAGGTCTACTGAAATACCCCTGTTCTTTCATAGGGATTGCTGTGTGACCTGTGCTGTTCCAACATGTTTCTTTCTTTCTTCCTTTTTTGGTAGAGACTTCATCTTCATCCTGCTTAGTGTGAACACTTTAGAAGCAGAGAATGGGATGTTGCAATACCGATGGCTCCTGGCTGGGCATATTATACAACATGCTTATAACTCGTTTTGTAGGTCATTCATTGCTTTTGTAACATGTGCTTCTGGAGATTTTGCTGTCAGAAGTGCACAATACACTAGACTGGGCAATTGATTCATACAGTAGTTATTCTTAAAATCTAGGTGAGTGACAAAGGAACAACACATCTGAATTAGTCAATCAATGAAGGAAATACAGAGATAAATCCAAACCCTAAAAGTACTGTTAGCATAATTTTTTTTTTCTAAACTAACATTCATATCAACAACCTTGAATGCATATGCAGAAAATATTTTGTCTTCATTTCAGTTGTTTCAGGCTCCAATTTATGGATTCAAGTAAAAATTAGATATGTTTTCTTCTAACCTGGATCTGTGGTCAGATTTGACTGAAAGCCTTCAACAATAGGACTGCAGAGCAATGAACATAGAAATAAAGAGTGAAATCTTTGTAGGGGTGCCATGGCTTAGTGGTAGAATACTACCACCAAGGTCCCAGGTTCAGTTCCCACCATCTCCAGTTATATGACTTGGGTAGTAGATAATGGGAAGGACTGCTACGAGAGAGTAATTGCCAGTCTGACTAGACAATACTGATAGACCGATCAATTGATTCAGTATGAGACAACTTCATGTGTATGAGACAGCAGGCTTCTATGAATAAATAAAACTCCATTCAATTTTTAGGCAACATTAATTAAATTTTATTTTTCTGCAGTCAGATTGCATTGTTTATAACATCTTTATTGTATATTGCAAAAAAACATTCTTTAAGCTTTTAAGGCTGAAATTGTGAATGGCTTGGAGGTTGGGTTTAGATATCATAATCACAGTGCAAAACGAATGGGTACAATTTCAGGCTCTGTCTGTCAAGAACTGTTGCTTCATAACTGTTGCATTAAGGAAAGCCCTACTGCAACCTATGGTGCAGCTAAGTGGTAGCTTGTGTGAAGATGAAGAGAAGTGCCAGGGGCAAAAGGGCTCTTCACCCAGAACAAGCACTAGTGCGAAATTGAAAAGAGACTGACACAGAAAAATTACATGTACATTTGGGGGAAGTATGATAATGGCAGCACTTTTCTCCCAACAAACAGAGTTTGCTATTGATGCAAGACATGGTTTTGCTGCATCCAGTCCAATGGATCTCAGTGTGAGTCTTTGCATGGAAGATTGTGCATTCTGAATTGAGATCTTTTCCTACTGCATATCCTAGAAGAATTTATCATTAGCAATTTTTTTAAAAAAAATATTTAAGATCGGCCAAATAAATCTGCCTTATACTGAGTCAGACTACTGGTTCATCTTGCTCAGTGCAATGACCTTCTAAAGCTCTCTGCACTCACTGAGGCCTTTTGTAGACTTGTAATCCTTTATCCTGGAGATGCCAGGGAATGAACCTGGAAAGCTGCATGTAAAATAATGGCTCAGCCCCATCCCATCTAAAGTAAGGTTCTAACAGTAGCATCAAAATGGAGTTATGCCTTTCTGAGCTGTTAGTGGATTTAAAAGGGATGAACTGAACTCCGTTTGGGATGGCATTGTGATGCAGGAAATTCTCAATTGAAATGATAATAAATACAATGTGATCCAGTAGACAGAGCAGCAATTTGGGTAATTCCAAGCCTTCTTTAAGCATGAACACAGTGGACAGGTGACCCCAACAGATCCTACAAAATGAAACTATGGGCGTTTTCGCACTCACCTTCAGCCGGCGCGACCCCCCTCTTCACCGCGCAGGATCTGCGTGGATTTCACACTAAACGCCGCGGAGCAGCCTTTTGCGCCGGAAACTCCCAGCGCAAAGGCCGCTCAAAAGGAAACTGCTTTTTGGCGGTTTCCGTTTGAGCGGCTTTTGCGCCGGGAGTTTCCGGCGCAAAAGGCTGCTCCGCGGCGTTTAGTGCGAAATCCGCGCAGATCCTGCGTGGTGAAGAGGGGGGTCGCGCCGGCTGAAGGTGAGTGCGAAAACGCCCTATGTAACCTACGACCTGCCTCACAAGGTAACCATGAAGAAGAGGAAGAAGATATTGGATTTATATTGACCCATCACTCTGAATCTCAGGGTTCAGAGTGACTTACAATCTCCTTTACCTCCCCCCTCCCACAACAGACACTCTGTGAGGTAGGTGGGGCTGAGAGAGCTCTCTTAAAGAAGCTGCCCTTTCAAGGACAGCTCTGCAAGAGCTATAGCTGACCCAAGGCCATCCCAGTAGCTGCAAGTGGAGGAGTGGGGAATCAAATTGGTTCTCCTGGATAAGAGTCCACACACTTAACCACTACACCAAACTGTGAGGCTGTCATGAGAGAGAATTAGTGTTTGCGGACTGAAACTTTTGATACAAATTAAATAGATTTGTTAACCACAATAAAAGTTGCCCTGGCTAGGAAGCAGGTTCTTAATCATGTCCCTTTGGAGGCTCCATGGCTAGCTAAAGTTTGGGGTTTATGTTCCGAGGGGGGAAATCCACCAGAGAACAGTAATATATTTTGGGAGATGCAAGCCAAAAGTATTTGGGGAGAGTTTGGTTTTCGTTTGTGGATTATGTAGCTAAACCAGATTCATACCTTTCAAAGCCATCTAAATAAAATTTGTTTTGTGTTCATAGGCTTGCCAGCTCTGGGTTGGGAAGTTCCTGGAACTTTTTGGGGTGGAGTCTGCAGAGAATGGGGTTTGGGGAGGGGAGAGACTTCAGTGATCTATAATGCCACATGTCCACCTTCCAAAGGAGCCATTTGCTCCAATGGAACAAATCTATTGCCTGGAGATAAGTTATAATTCCAGGAGATCTCCAGCCATCACCTGAGGGTTAGCAGCCCTGCATGATTAATGGCAATCGAATCATATTCTTAAACTGGGCTGATAACTCTCTTTCTGGTTCCCTCTGCATAAAAAAGTTCATAGAGATGTGGTATTTTAGATCTGTATCTTCTTATTGTTTGAATTTTTGATTATTTTTGTGAGCAGTCCTGAAAACCAGCTGTTGGTTGAAGGGCAGGATATGAAAGCTCATAACATAATACATAATATTTTAAATAAATATATTATCTCCATTAATAAGACTATAAATACACAAAGCAGAACCTCTACTATTAATAAAATGTTGATGTTATGAATCTACTTCCTCCCCTTAAGTCAACATAACCTTTGTTTAAACAGTACTTGCATTAATTCAAATGCCAAACTAAACATCTATATCTCCCTAAGTATCAATTTCACTGAGTCCATCCTGTACCCCATAAACCACAATTCATATCATTTTGCATGACCATGTTCAGAACGGCCTACGTACATCATTAATTCTGGGCATTGCTGCAGTGTGCAAATCAATAAGAAAGTACCCTTTCAAAACAAGTGTCTTGAAAGAAAATAGCGTATCAGTTAATGGTCATTCAAGATGCTGGATTTTTAATTTAAATGATTTTTTGATGAAGAGATCGATTTCACAGAATGTTGTTTGATGACTAATGTGTTTTTTTGCACAGTGGCAAGCAGGCATTATTTGGAACTCAGCCATGCTATGAAAATGCCTATTCATTATATCCTGATGGGTAATATACAGAAAATCAAAGCTGTTCATCAAGGCTATTAATAAGCACTAATGGAGGATTTCAAGACAGTTACAGTTATTAAGCCTGTGATCATATAGGGGTTGGATTGTTTTCTGAACTCAAATGTATAACTATACTAAATGGTCTCAACCCACAGGCAAATGATATCCATTGTTAGGCTAATTTAAAATTAAGCACTGAGACTTACAGTAACATTGAATACCAAATGATGGCACACACTCCTTTTTCATCTTTAACTTTCTGCTACTGCTAGGACCACTGAACATATGAATCCTAAGATTATAGGTTGGAGAAAAATAAGAATTTCTCATACACTTAAAAAATTCTTTCTGTTTATAATGCCATGGCAATTTTGAAACAAGGATTATTATTTTCCAAATGGAATGACAGCGTTTCATCATTAGCAATCTGTTGGATCCAGTGATTCATTGCCTTTAAATGAAGAGTATTCCTCTGATGGAGGAATCTTTACTCTGGAGGAGGGTTCCTCACATGGCTGATTGGAAGTGCTGGATCCATGCCAACATTCTAAACAAAAAAAAAATTACTCATATTCTATATCGTGGGAGGGAAGGCAGCCTGGTCTTGTCATATTGTGGAAGCTAAACTGGATTGGTACTTGGATGGGCAACCACCAAGAAAGATTCTGCAGAGGAAGGCAATGACAAATCACCTCTGCTCCTCAGTTGCCTTGAAAACCCCTTGCTGGTGTCACCATAAGACAGTTGACAGCACTTTACACACACAGAATAGGGACTGGAATGGCATGGTATAGTCTGATCGTGTTAGATCTTGGAGGGTAAGCAGGTTTAGATCTAACCTTGGAAGGTTTAGATTGTTTGCCATTGCTTACCTCTGCACAGAACCCTTGACTTCCTTGGTGGTCTCCTAGCCAAGCACTAAGTCTTTAGATGGGTGACCACCAAGGAAGATTGCAGAAGAAGGCAATGGCCAACCACCTCTGCCTCTCAACTCAACAGCCCCTTGCTGGGGTCACCATAAATCATCTGCAACTCGATGGCACTTTACACACACATTCTGTATAGCAAAATAAACATTTCAGACTTTATCAAAGTAATTTCTACAGCTACATCGTTGTCGCGCCCTGGGCACCCCTCCCGGTCTCCCGGTGCCGCCGTCGCCCCTCCCGGGCACTCTGGGGCATTCCCTGGAGGTCTCAGAAACAGGGGTGGGAGCCGGGTTACTTCACCACAGGCCCCCGTTCCCCTCCTGGCTGTGCTGCGGCTCCTGTCCCTCTCTCTTGCGAGGCAGCCTCAATAAGCACTGGCCAGCTTCCTCCCCGACCTCCTCCTTCCCTTCCTTTATCCCCCCGTCCCAGTCCTCCCCCTTCCTGGGTTCTGCCCCTCTCTGGCTCCTCCCCCCCTTCAAAGCCCCAGACGCCCGGGAGAGGCGAGCCGGGGCTGGGCTGCCTGGGCGTGCCTCGGGCGTCCCGGACCTCTGCAGCGTGCTGGGGTGTGGCGTCTCTCGCCGTCACGGGTCAGGCGGCTCTCCTCTCTGCCCGGCACTGGGCTCAGCTTCTCCCTCCTGCTCCCCGATGTCTCACTCTGGCCAGGCTCCTCGGACCCGGAGATGGGCTCGGTGGCTGAGAGGCGTCGTTCGGGCGGCTGTTGGCACCCCCTCAGCCCAGGTGAGGGGTGGGGCCGCCGCGGGGGCTTGGGAAGGTGTGGGAGGCTCTCGGGGCGGCGGCGGGGGTCGGGAGTGGCTGGCAGGCCCCGGGGGGTCCCCCTTGCGTAGTCCTCGCCCGGGCTGGGCGGAACAATCCTATATAGGGTTTCATTCCTTTGCTCTCACGCGGATTTGATCCAAAGAATTTCCACCAGCGTTTGCAAACTTAATAGTCTGATGGGCAGGAACTCCTGGAAAGTTCTTCCCTCCCATTTCTTCCAATTCTTTTTTCAATGGAGAAACAAAATTCTAAGTGCCATAGCCACACATTTCCACAAGTGTGATTTAGAGATCAGAAAATTTTACAGAAGTCACAGTACCACATTTGCAGTGCTCCCTACATTGTGAGTTTGCAAAAGTGAAGTCATATAACTTATGAAAGAACTTTCTGAGTTACAGAGCACAATATTACCCTCCAAGGATCTAGCACATAAAAATTCAAGTCGTGTAGCCCTGACACCACTTAGCAAGCTGTTCTAAGTGTTAGAGAAACTCAGGAGTGAAAATGCGGACACCATGGAGACCTGTTAGCACTTAAAGTCGCTCTAAGGGGCCTTGTGGAATGTAGTTCTGCCTTTTTCAATGTTTCCTTTCCTGCACTTAGAAAAGTTGCCTTTAAGGGGAACTTGAGAGCACCCTGGAGCTCAAAACAGTGCTCCAAAGAACATACTTAAGACATAGAACATATTTAAGACACAGAGTTCTAAGCAACGGCAAGGTTCCTTAGAAGACAAAATGCTGACTCTGAGGTGGGAAAGCCCCTTGCAAAGCACAAATTTTAAGGTAGCTGTAAACTGATGGTGGAAAGTGTCATCAAGTTGCAGCTGATTTATGGCGACCCCAAAGGGCTTTCAAGGCAAGAGAGGAACAGGAGTTGTTTGCCATTGCTTACCTCTGCACAGCAACCCTTGACGTCCTTGGTGGTCTCCTAGCCAAGCACCAATCAAGGCCAACCATGCTTAGCTTTCAAGCAGTGTTCCCTCTAAGCTGGGTTAGTGTGAGCTAGCTCACAGTTTTTAAACCTCCGGCTCACACATTTTTTCCTTAGCTCAGGAAAAATGTCCCCAGAGAAAACTAATTAATGCAGTAATTTACAACTTTAATGCCAGTAATTCGCTAAGCAGAATTTTTGCTCACAAGACTCCACAGTTTAGAGGGAGTATTGCTTCCAAGAGCTGATAAACCTGGGCAAGCCTGGCCCATCCAGGACTGGGTGGATGTAAATTACCCACAGATAATTCACCACAGCTAATTCATGCCCTCTCCAAGACACAGGCAATTTGCCTCCTAAAACTGTACTGCTCAAAGGAGCTGAAAGAACATGATCTTTGCAAAGAACCCTTGAGATGACAACACAGATTGTGAATTCTTGACTCTTTCATGGCCTGTGAATAACCTCTAGCCCTATTTCCATTGTTCACTCTTGCACTAAATTTATATTAAGGGCATGATAGGAATGCTACACTTGCATTCCAAGATGCCGATTGCAGCAGTCTTTTAAGGATTTCTGTCTCAACAACAGTCATTTTTGAGTTACCATGCTTTTAAGTTGAAAACAATACACAAACTGATAAGCTTGATGTCTGTTATGGCAATGCCATATATCTTCATGAATGTGGAAAGAAACAGTAACTCATGTGTGGCATAACCATTAGCGAAATATTCTGTCATTGCCTATCCAGTGAACTGAAGATGGATGTCGTTAAAGTTGAGTCATTATGTACGCTTACATATACTTACGGTGTAATCCTACAGACATTTAGATGGAAGTATGTTGCACTAAAATCTCTGGGATTAAGAGCACATTAAGAAAAGAAACCTGGTCTGGGCCTATAATTTAGAGTTGCCAGCCTCCAGGTGAGGCTTGGAGATCTCCTGCTTTTACAACTGATCTCCAGCTGGCAGAGATCAGCTTTGAAGGGTGGACTC
Organism: Heteronotia binoei; assembly: GCF_032191835.1. Classification (NCBI taxonomy): domain Eukaryota; kingdom Metazoa; phylum Chordata; class Lepidosauria; order Squamata; family Gekkonidae; genus Heteronotia; species Heteronotia binoei. The sequence continues at coordinate 91,839,320 of NC_083231.1, forward strand.
TATGGCATTGTTCCATGCTGAGGCCCCTCCATCCCCAAACCCCACCTTCTCCTGGATCCACCCCCAAAGTCTCCAGGTATTTTTCAACACAGACCAGACATCCCTAATATGGTTGCCAAATTTGGGTTTGGAAATTCCTGCAGATTTGAAGGGTGGAGCCTAGGGATGGTGGGGTTGGGGGAGGGGAGGTAACTTATCAGTGTATAATGCTTCTATGGGGTTTAATAGAGTCCACCCTCCAAAGCATCCATGATCTTTAGGGAAACTGATCAGTTGTAATTCTGGCAGATACCCATGCCCCACCTGGAGGCTGGCAACCCTATTCCATGAGTAAGAGGTTTTTGTTTTTTTGCCATGGGAGACTACTGAAAACTGTGTGAAGTGTAGGGCTGTCAGACCCCCTGGTGGGGGTGGGGGTATCCTATTGCCAGGCCCCACCTCAGCTGGCTGGCAGGGCAGAATTAAATTGGATTGCCAAGTCCCTCCACCGCTCTGGGTGGATCCCCTTCCCCATCACCGCATGACGTGCCCCACACAATGACGTCACCCGGAAGTAATGTCATCATTTTGGGCACGTTGCATTACGGATGATCTAGGAGTCATAGTAAAACTCTATGGTACCATAGAAATTTTACCATGAATCCTAGAGCATCCACAGCGTGACATGCCATAATGTGATGCTTCTGGGTGATGTCATTGACTGGGGCACATCGCATGGCTATGGGGCTGTTTGGGGGCGGGGATCCCCCCAGCTGGAGCTTGGCAGCCCTAGAATTAAACGCTGCAAAAGCAAGGAAAGCCCAATATTTCAGCAATGTGTCTACGTGAACTGGAAGTGATGTAGGCACGTCAAAGATGTCAGGGTGAGTGCTTGTAAGTGGCAGATTCTACAAAGTGGTGAAGCTCCAAAAATGACTTCAGTGAACCAACATTTGTAGAGACAAAACCAGGATTCAGTGACTGACTGCAAGCCAAAGCAAACAGGGTTTTAACCACAGTTAAAATAAACTATGCAAATGATTTCACATGATGTCTGAACTAAGCCAACATGTAGTTTGGCCATTCGCAGCACAGGAATCTTCTGATAAATCCATCCAGCAGACATTCTCAGAGAGATCCACCCACTTAACACATTTTTTAAATAAAGGAAGTGTTTTAATAGAAACACAGACAGCAAGCAAAGCAGTATGTTATACCACCCTCGCAAACAAATTGTTATAAAAACAGGAGAGAGACAATAGCCTTTTGGAAAACTGAAGATAGTACATAAAGGAATTGCTGCTCATGATGTATAGACTCATTATTTTATCATAAAAATAATTATTAAAAGGCCTTTGCAGGGTTTGTAGAACTAGAAAAAAAAATCCTGTGAAATATTTTTATGTCCCATCTTTCTAATGAAGTATCCAGGGCAGCTTATAAAGAATTAAAACATTAAAACACAGAATCAAGACCAAAACTACACTACAAACCATTTGAAGTAGCCTAATAAAAAAAGAACCCCACGGCGCAGAATGGTAAAGCTGCAGTACTACAGTCCTAAGCTCTGCTCACGACCTGAGTTAGATCCCAGCGGAAGCTGGATTCAGGTAGCTGGCTCCAGGTTGTCTCAGCCTTCCATCCTTCCAGGGTCGGTAAAATGAGTACCCAGCTTGCTGGGGGGAAAGTGTAGAAAGTGTAGACTGGGGAAGGCAATGGCAAACCACCCCATAAAAAAAAAGTCTGCCATGAAAATGTTGTGAAAGCAACGTCACCCCAGAGTCAAAATGACTGGTGCTTGCACAGGGGACTACCTTTACCTTTTTAACTTTAACACTGTAAAAAATCAGCCAAAACAGCAATAAAATGAAGCAATAAAACCATATAATAACAAGAAATAACCGGAAAGCTGGAGGAGTGGAAATAACTGAGCCCAGGAATAACACCAACTAAACTCAATTCAGACTTGGATTGCCAGCCAGTGGCTAGCAACCAGCAAGAATCTGAGAGGAGGGGGACATGGGAGGACACCATCAGAGCACCATAGAGTTTCTGGCTATTGCTAGACAGGTATACCATCACTTTTAGGATTCATCTGGAAGTGATGTAATACTGTCATGCAGTAACTGGCAGCTAACTGGCAGCCCTAATTCAGCTGCCAGCAAATGTCCTCCAGAAAAGGTCTTCACTATCCTCTTGAAGGCCAACAAGGTAGGGATGCCAGCCTCCAGGTGGGACCTTGGGATCCCTGGAATCATCTCCAGACTATAGATAAAATGGATGCTTTGGAAGACAGGCTTAGATCTCCAGGATGGAGGGAAAGTCTTCACAGCATGGTGTAGTGGTTAAAATGTTGGATGAGGACCTGGGAAATCCAGGTTTGAATCCCCACTCATGCCATAGAGGCTTGCAGGGTAACCTTGGGCCAGTCACACACTTTTTTAACCTAACCTACCACTGGGTTTTTGTGGGGATAAAACAGAGGAAAGGCGAATGATGTAAGCTGCTTTGAGTCTCCATTGGGGTAAAAGGCAGGATATAAATAAAGTAAATAAATTAATCATACCACATAGAAGGCAGCATGTTTAGTGGACCCTTATCTACCGGAAGGAACTGTGTCCAGTACCCTTCAAAATCTAAAGTCAGTGCAGACTCCTAGTATTTTCACAGCTTGCCTTCCATGGCCTTTCCTGTGAGAAACAGAGTTGACCTTCCACTTCCTTCAGAAAAGCTGCACTGACAGTTAACATTCCATGAGTGGCATTTTCTGTGAACATTCTGAGGTATCACAGAAGTTCAATTATGGACAGCAGGCTACGGAAAAAAGCACAAATCAGTTTTCTATTGGTATGTAAGTTATTGTCTCATTTGAGGAATATCAAATAATTAGCTCAAGACAGGAAACTAGTCACAAAGGAAGAGGGAAAATTACCTTTGTGATTTTTTAAAGGCATACTTTATCCACAGGAAAATAATGACAACCATACGAGTATTAAAACGTATAGCTGTCCAACTGGAGGAATGGCTGCTATATAGGATAACTGGCAAAGCAAATGCACAGTTTTTAAAATAAAGGATATAAAATAGAGATATTTCCTGAATTACATTGATACTTAAGATACCACTCTGTTTTACAGCTCAGAATCTGTTTTGACAACCAACTGCTATTGATTATCCAGCTGTTTATTTTGTCATTATTTATACATGAATAAAACAAGTGATAATATAAATCACTTACAGTGCGTGAATATGAATCATGGAGGCTATCTTGTGCTGCAGTCCTTATTCTTCTGTTAATTGCGCATAACCACATGTAGCTAGCATAACTACATTGTCAAAATACATTAAAACTTTTTTTTTTTTTAAAAAACACCTTCTATAAACTGGGCTTAGTTGACTGTGATTGTTGACATTAGTGTTAACAAAGTACTTCTACCTCTCCAACAATATATGAAGAACTAGAATATATTTTGAAGAACCTGGCATCAGCCCTGCCCTTCTTTTCCTAGTTTCCTAGTCTTTCCCTAGTCTCTCACCTGGCTAATCTGCCAATTTTCTTCTAGGGATGCCAACCTACCCAGAATTACAACTTATCTCCAGAGTACAGAGATCAGTTCCCCTGGAAAAGATGGATGCTTTGGAGGGTGGACTCTGTGGTGTACCCCACTGAGGCTCCAGGACTTCCCCAGCCTCGATTTGACAGTCCTAATCCCTTATCTATCACCATTGACTGGGGGGGTGGGATCTGGCAACCCTATTTCTATCAGAGACACATAAAGATCCCCTAATCAGCACTCTTGGATCCATGCCTTATTCCACATCACAAAAAGAGACCTGTGAGGAAGGTCTGTGGCTACAGTTGAAAATCACTCCACATTTCCTTTGTGGGGGGAGGGGTGGGGTTTGATAGAATTAGATGGCCAGTTTTGACTCAGGGAATTTTTTTAGCTGACACTTTAAAGTCTTGGTCTCAGGGCTGGCCCTAGACTGCCTGGCACCCTAGACAAGGCTAGCCTCTGGTGCTTCCCCCACCACACTGATAACATCACCGAATCACATTGGGGGGCACTCAATTCAGTGCTCCCAGAAGGCTGTTGCCCTAGGCAATTGCCTAGTTTGCCTAGTGGCCAGCCCAGCCCTGCACAGCCCCCACAGGGGCCGTGGGGTGTGTGGCAACCCTAGCACTTCCTTATTTTATATAGCATTATTTTACTTTATTGGCAAGTCCGATACTGCTTCTTCCTGTATCCTCACCATGTTTGCTGTTTATATGATGGATGAGGGCAGTCACTGCACATATTAAGGCCAGTTCTAAATACTTGAAGCATCATACTGAGTTCAATGACCCTTTCATAAGTGGGGCCTCTCTCCCTCTTAGCCAATACACAGTCCTATTCCATTAGCATCACCCACCTGACTTGCAAGCCATCCGTGTCCTCTCACTGGGTGAAGCCCTGTTCCTCCCTCTCTCCAAAGGAAGGGGCAGTGGAAGCAAATGCAGCCTGCCAGATGATGGCCTTGGGATGACCTTGCTCCAAGGTTTCACTGCCCTTGGCTAAGAATATGGTCCAAGGACTGACAAGAGGCTGCTTCTGGCGCTCTTCACCATCTTCACTTCCTCACTGCCCCCCTCCTGGTAACTCCACAGAAGGAACTATGCTTCATTGCGGATGTGAAACTGCTCTCCCCCAAGGGTTTATATAGCACAATTTACATTGTGGTTTTTTTGGACTTCCTCTCATCACAACCGAGAAAGTCAAAGTCTATATCAAGAGTGTGAAGTGCATATGTGTATAACAGGCATAGCTGAAGTTATTGCTGGAAGTCTTTAAGAGCCAGACAGTCAATCTACATATTCAACAAAAGGATGGGATATAGCTGTCCCTAGACTGAATGGAAGGAGGGAATTCTATATCTGAATGCCTCTGTGCATGGGTCGCTTTGTAGAAAAATAGGTGGTGGAGTTCATCCAGGGATTGTTATGCAGCTGCACCTACTATTCAATTGACAAGGTGGGGAGGAGGAGGGGGAACTCCTGTGAGCTCCTGCTGAATCTGAGGCCTGCCTCCGTGTAAGAAACAAACTTCCCTGCATGTATAAATCTAATATTTCAGGTATATGATTTCTAGCCTTGACTTTTCTCAGAAGTGAGTTTTCTTTGAGGGAAACATTCGAACATATAATCCCTCACTTACATTCCAGTATAGTACATTCATGTGTACCATAGGCTTTTTTTCATAAGTAAAGGGAACATGGCTTCCAGACTAGAGGACCACATTGTGTGTGTGAGGACCACATTGTCTAACGGACAATTACCTGCTGACTTGTGCCTTTCTTTCTTAAAGGCACTAAAAAGAGAATCTCACTGTAAGTGTATCTGCCTCTGAGACAAAATATACAAATATTCAACATGTGACCAACCCTGATTACAAATTGGATGTAGAGTTAGAATACTGAAATAAGACAGAGAGACCAGGATTCAAATCTGTTCATAAAACGAGGGAAGGAGCAATAATGTATACTATTCTAAACTGTTTGGAAGCAGGTTGGGATTAAAAAATAACAGAGATAAGATTGTACTGTGGGTTCCTGTCTTTCTCCCAGCAAGCTGAAAGGAGAATATGTCTCTGGGTGGGTGAGTACTTGCAAACATTATTCACATTTTTAATTGTATCCTTCCCCCAAGGATCACAGGACAACATTCATTTGATCTTTATTCTATCTTCAAAACAGTCCTGTGAATTAGGTTAGACTGAGAGTAACCCACCTTTATCTTCAAGGCTGAGTGAAGATTCAAATTGATAAGAAGAAACAATCTCTACCTACGTGCAAGTTCTTTCAATGTGCCTGCAAGAAAATCTAAGCGAGCTGCTAATGCAATAGTCATTTAGATTTACTTTTCAAATGGATACAGGTTCCATTAATCCCAGAAATCCAACATGTTACATTATTTAAAGTGTTTAAAAGAGTACAAAGACTGAATTAGACTTTGGAAATGTTCCCTCTCAGAAAGAGAGAGTGAGATCTTTATCACAGCAATATAATTTTAATGCCCTGCCTTGGAAGGTGCTCAAAATCATAATGATTTAGTACCACCACGCCATTATGCCTGATATTAATTCTCTATGCTGAAGAAGAAACATGTATTTCAGAAATGAGCATCTAAATGCTGCAGAACCCAAAGCCCCCCCCCCCCAATCTAATCTCTTGCAATAAAAATTCCTTTGAGTATTCTCATGAGCTTGTTTAACTATCCTTTTCTTATCCTTTCTCCCTTTCCCCCTTTGGATTGTAAACTCTGAGACAAGGATTCATCTATTGATTTTTCAATTGTAACATGGCTATTCCCCTTGTGCATATATAGGTATAGCAAGATTATGGGTACGGTTGCCTAATCTGGATTGTGAAATTCCTAGAGATTCATAGGGTGGAGCCTGGGGAAGGTGGTATTTGGGGAGAGAAGAGACCTCATTGGGATTTAATGCCATAGAGTCCATTTTCCAAAAAAGGCATTTTCTCCAGAGGAACTTATCTCCTTTAGCTAGAGACCAGTTGTAATTCCAGGAGCTCTCCAGCCACCACCTGGAGACTACCAACCAGGCCCGGATTGACAATTAGGCTGAGCAGGCACTGGCCTATGGCCCACACACTTTTAGGGGCCTCGGGCCGGTTGGACTCTCTCTGCCTCTCCCCGCCCCAGCTTTGTCAAAGAGGCTTTTGAGAAGGTGCCTGCAGGAGATATTAGGAGATAATTTGTGAAGCCCCCCCGCCCAAGATTTCAACTACCTAAGAGCCTCCACAGGATTTGATCCGGCACTGCTGGCAACCCTAGAGGAGAGAAAAACAGTATAGTTCTGTCTCCCACTGCTTTAGACCAGTGCCTGTTCTTAGGGCTGTCTCCTTAATCTAGAGTTGCCACACATGAGAATTCAAATATATATTGGGGTCTGGCTGTGCAAGATACAAGACCTTTTGCAGTCTTGTGTGTAAATATACTGGAGGACTAAATCTGTGACAGACATGGCAGCAATTGCTAGAGGGCCAGTGTGGCATAGTTATTTGAATGTTGGACTAGGATCTGGAAAATCCATGTTCAGATTCCCACTCTGTCATGGAAGCCGGCTGGATGACCTTGGGCCAGTCACTTACTCTCAGCCAAAACTACCTCAAATGGTGGTTCTTCTGAGAATAAAATGGAGGAAGAAAGAACAATGCCATAAACAGCTTTGAATGTCCCTTGGGGAGAACAGCAAGGTATAAATATCAAGTAAATAGTGAGACTAGAAGATCTCAAGCAAAAGTGTTAGTGGAAGAGTGGGTCACTTGGGTAGAGGAAGAAATATTTTCACTACTATAAGAAAGAAAAAGGAGCAGAAAGCCTCAATACTCTCGAAGCACTGATGATTAAAATTAATAATCTGGCAACTCTGTCTTTGTCTCATTTTCAAGAGCTAGACTGAGCTGAGGAAGCAAGGTCTCCACCCAACTTCCCCAGAAGCCAGAATCATAACAATTTTTGGTTCCTCTCCCATATCTTTACATCTCTCCGACTTCAGTGGAACTTGCATAAGTCTGCTTGGGCCTATTATTTGTCGCAATTATTTGTTTCACTTCAACATCTGTTAAGTAATGGAGCTAATAACAACAGAGGAAAAGAGTCTGAAATCACAGAGGAATTTTAAAAAAACTGGCATCATCAGTCAAAGGCAAAACATGCTGCATAAGAATAGATCATATCAGGCAAACTAAATACTTTCAGTAGGATTGTAATAGCACTGATTGATGACAGGAATCTATTGCCTATCCATTGGTAGCATATAAATAACTGAAATAAATGGTGACAGAACAGACCTGTTCATCTAGGGTTGCCAATCCCCAGGTGGGGGCAGGGGATCCCCCGGTTTGGAGACCCTCCCCTCGCTTCAGGGTCATCAGAAAGCAGGGGGGGGGAGGGAAATGTCTGCTGGGAACTCTATTATTCCCTATGGAGATTTATTCCTATAGAAAATCATGGAGAATTGATCTGCAGGTATCTGGGGCTCTGGGGGGGCTGCTTTTTGGGGTTGAGGCACCAAATTTTCAGTATAGCATTTAGTGCCTCTCCCCAAAATACCCTCCAAGTTTCAAAAAGATTTGACCAGGGGGTCCAATTCTATGAGCCCCAAAAGAAGGTGCCCCTATCCTTCATTATTTCCTATGGAAGGAAGGCATTGAAAAGGTGTGCTGTCCCTTTAAATGTGATGGCCAGAACTCCCTTTGGAGTTCAATTATGCTTGTCACAGCCTTGATCTTGGCTCCACCCCTAATGTCTCCTGGCTCCACCCCCAAAGTCTCCTGGCTCCACGCCCAAAGTTTCCAGATATTTCTTGAATTGGACTTGGCAACCCTATGTTCATCAGGGCACAAAAACATGTATGCCAAGTCTGTATTTCAAACAGAAGTTTTGGCTGGCTGGCAGCAGGCTGGAGCCTGCAAAACTGGGGGATCCTTTGCCCAGACCTGGGGGCTGGCAAGCCTATGCAATAAACCCAATAACAACTGCAAGTGCAATACTGAATAGAAAAGTGAGGATAGTGAGGTCTTCCTCCCATGCTGTTTCCCTAGTCAGAAATTGGAATTCTTCTCCAGGCTGCCTGAACCAATGCTGTGGAATAAACAAGTATTTGGGGAGGGGGGGGGCAGCCTCTCTTCCTCAGGACTGCAGGTCTGATTTATAGCACCCTTCCTCCACAGATGACACCAAATGGCATGTCAGTGATGAAATTCCAACATAAAGTCTGGTTTGGCCCTTTATGAAGCTTAATCCAGTAAAAGATCTAATACTTCCTGACCGTCATAAACTTCTCTTAAGGGTATTCAGGAGGATAAGTCTTTTGATGGCTACCTGGCATGGTGACTGAGGGAAACCTCCACATTCAGAGATGCTAAAGCTCTGAATCCCAGAGCCAGAGGAACTATCGGGGGAAGGCCTGGGCCTCTATGCTCTGTTGTTAGCCAGCCAGAGGAATTAGTTGGCCACTGTGTGAGACAGGATGCTGGACTACATGGACCACTGGTCTGATCCAGCAGGGCTCTTCTTATGATCTTATGCTATTATCTCATGAACCAGAAAGTGTGATGATTTCAGAGATGGTGAAGTGCTGCTGCAGAGAACTTAGAGATGCTGCGGAGGAAGGAACTATTAAGAGTTAACCTACTGAAGGAAAACCAACTAAGAACCTAGTGATACCTTGGGTTTATTATGCCTTCAGCTTTCACGAGACAGAGCCCACTTGGAGAAGAACTACCCTTGGTTTCATGCATTATTTCTGTTGCTTAGAGAACACATTTACAGTAAATCTGCCTTCTGCTAACAGACAGTCGTCCCTGCAACCTAGTTAAAAGTAATTGGCTTCAGAGCTGTCAGATGACCACACAGAAAGAATCTCCTCCAGCACCAGCAGAATTGGCCCCAGCAAAGGTTCTCTTCCACTAAGTGGAATCTTTGAGACTCTACCTGACGGCTGCTTAAACATTTTGGAACATTTCTACACAGCAAGCAGCTCTATGAATTGACATGAAAGTGGAAATAAGGACCTTTCATGAGTATAATTCTCTACATGGATAACAAATTGGAACTTTCTGTTATATATAAGGAAGGATACAGTACAGACATACAGACTTTTTTGGGAAAGCATCATACTGACCTAGGGTTGCCAAGTCCAATTAAAGAAAAATCTGGGGACTTTGGGGGCGGAGCCAGGAGACTTTGGGGTGGAGCCAAGAACAAGGATGTGACAAACATAATTGAACTCCAAGGGAGTTCTTGCCATCACATTTAAAGAGACAGCACACCTTTTAAAATGCCTTTCTTCCATAGGAAATAATTAAGGATAGGGGCACCATATTTTGGGGCTCATAGAATTGGACCCTCTGGTCCAATCGTTTTGAAACTTGGGGGGTATTTTGGGGAGAGGCACTAGATGCTATACTGAAAATTTGGTGCCTCTACCTAAAAAAATAGCCCCCTCCCAGAGCCCCCAATACCCACGGATCAATTTCCTATTATTCCCTATGGGAATCGTTCTCCATAGGGAATAATAGAGTGCCTAGTAGACATTTCCCTCCCCCCACACGCTTTCTAAAGGGGGGGAGGGCCTCCAAACTAGGGAGTCCCCTGCCCCCTCCCTCTCACACACACACACACTTGCCAGATCTTCCTCCGGACAACACTACTTCCTGTGAAAACGAAAGCAAAGAAAGGGAGGGGCCGTTCTCAGAAGCCCTTTCTGCTTCCTACTTCCTGCCCAGCCTTAAAGGGGCAGACATTTTGCAAACGGCTCAGGAGTTCTACAACGTGAAGCCTAAAGGTATGTTCTCCCCCCCCCACCCCCGCTTCCAGAGTTTTGAAGAGCGGGAGATGAGGCTGCGAACCCAGAAGTCTCCCGCCAGAGCAGGAGGTTTGGGAAGCCTATACTGACCTGTTCTAAAAAGCTTCAGCATTTCACTAGAGAGGAGAATCTCAAGTAGACCTGGTGCATTGTTTATTTGTTTTAAATTCAACAAATCCTAGTTTAGCATTTTGTCATGCAGTGAAGATCACAGTAGCAAAGGATTCCAACTCTTGATTTCTGCTCAGGCCTCTTCTAGGTATTGACTCTTATTTATTTATTTTGCATTTATATATTACCTTTCTTCCTTTGTAGAATTCAAAAGTGACAACCAGAGTCATGTCAACCACCCAGATGTTGACCAAGCCCAGGCCTGCTTAGTTTCAGCAAAATGTGTCTTCAGACCACCCTCTGGGACTGCGCACCCTTTTCTCCCTTGTGTGCTGCTGTTGTGGTGAGTGGGGGAATTGACAGAGGGATAGGCCTTGCTTCACATATTTGCTGTATATTACTTCTACGTGGTAACTTAACTGACTCACTGACTTTTATGGGTTCTCTCCCTAGCTATTAGGTTGAATTCTGCAGTCCATTAGGAAAAGGAACAGGGCTGTTACCGGCATTCCGCATTCCCTCCATTGTCTCACCTTACCCTGGGAAGTCGATTCCTGGCATCATGGGGCTTCCTTGAGCTAACAGACTCACAGCTCTGAAGGCTGAACTCAGAATGTGGAAAGGGAGCAAATTTGCTCTTTCTTAGTCCCATCAGCATAGCTCCATTGGCAGAAGAGATAGGAAGATGACTTCAACCCCCTCCCCAGTACAATCCCCTAACCTATATGGCTGTTACATGGAATTGTTCTTACATGGAATAATTGCAGGGAGGTGAATGCTAGAGTGATTAGTGCCAAGGTGCAGTGTGCCATGGGATCCTGTGACAGTGCTTGAAAAGTAGGTAGAAGCTGTAATAGTTTGAAAGCATATAATGCTTTGGGAGAAAGGAGAAGTGAGACACTCATTCAGATAGGCAAATGTCCTCACTTCTTGTTTTTTGTGGGTTAGGCTCTGCTCTGCGTTAATAATGAGAGAACACATGAATGTTTTGCAAATATTTCTGCACCTTCAGAGGCCCTCTAACCACTATGTAGAATGATATATGCAAGGAACTAATCTGTAAGAATGGGATTTAATAATAATAATAATAATAATAATATTTTATTTTTATATCCCGCCCTCCCCGCCAGGCGGGCTCAGGGCGGCTAACAGACATGGGGATCCCATGATTCACATAAAACAACATAAACAGTTTTAAATATATCAGTCACAAATAAATTATTTAAAATAGTTAAAATATATAAAATGGTGCTAAAATACTGTATCATAATGTACGCAAGATGGCTAGATGTCCATTCGTTGGATTAATCAAGTTCTATCTCAAAAGCCAGCTGGAAAAGAAATGTTTTGCAAGCCCTGCGGAACTGGTTCAGGTCCCGCAGGGCTCGCACCATCTCAGGAAGGTCGTTCCACCAACGAGGGGCTTACCTGATTTACCTGATATTAAGGGGATGCTGCTCTGTCATGCCAAATGAGCATCTCATTGTCTCTTTAAACTGTTTGCACTATTTCAGTTACTTACTTACTGGCCCTTGATGACTGTCAGTAACAAGTTTATGAATACACCACACACTGCCACGAATGGGGGCCAAAGGAAATCATTTGAATGCAGCCAGTGAAGGAGAAAAATGTTGCAGATGGCAGACAAAAAGCAGCCATGGGGTGTATGAGAGAGCTGGGGATGATCTTTGAGCTGTCATTTTGGGGAAATGCAGTTTTAAAGCCTAGCGTTACCGCTTCAAGTTTCTTGTTGGCTGCCCTCTGCTTGTCTTTTGTATATTGATATATAAACAAATATTACAAAAGTGGGATATGAAATGATATGACTTTTTATGAGAATTCCAAATGGTGTGTACTAATAGCTGCCAATCACCTCTACATATTTAAAAGGAACTAAAAAGGAAACTGAAGACATCTACTGTAAAGAACAATAGAAACCCATTTAGTGTATTGTCTAGTTAGGCTGTAAGATCTCTCTTGATGTGGAGGAAATGGTGAGAAAACTGAATTGCTTACTCCATGTTCTCTTATAACCCAAGCCTTCTGTAAATAGGCCACTAAAATTAAGCATTCAAAATAGGCCCAGTATAAAAAACTGAGATCTGAAGAACAAATGTGAATTCCTGCATATTTTGATTTCCTTGAGATTTTATAACATGAATCCCAGATACAAATGTATTGTGTCTGCCCTGATGAGGAATTTGAAATCACTACTGAAGGATGCATGAGGAACTTCACATGTCTTGTGTACATAATTATATTGATGACTGTAAATCCAAAAGTCTTCAGCTCACTGAGAGCCAGTTTGGTGTAGTGGTTAAGTGTGCGGACTCTTATCTGGGAGAACCAGGTTTGATTCCCCACTCGTCCACTTGCACCTGCTGGAATGGCCTTGGGTCAGCCATAGCATTGGCAGAGGCTGTCTTTGAAAGGGCAGCTGCTGTGAGAGTCCTCTCAGCCCCACCCACCTCACAGGGTGTCTGTTGTGGAGGAGGAAGGTAAAGGAGATTGTGAGCTGCTCTGAGACTCTGAGATTCAGAGTGGAGGGCAGGATATAAATCCAATATCTTCAATATCTTCTTTAAGAGAAGCCATCATTAGTGGCATCATGCAGGGCTTTTTTTTTTTAAAGCAGGAATGCACAGGAACACAGTTCCAGCTAGCTTGGTATCAGGCGGTGTGGCTTAATATACAAATGAATATAAGCCTTTGAGGGGGGCATCACATCTTTCATCACTGAATTCCATACATAACTTTCTCATATGCTGAACTTAATGTCAATAAGTTTCATTGAATTTTCATAAGTGTTAATGAAGGGGGGGGGCGGTGTCTTATCAAGTCATCCTTCTGTATTCAGTCTCTCTATGCTGCTCTTTGACTTCCAGAGCTACATCTAGATTCTTGTGAGCTTGCACAGACATGTTTGAGGACTGTTAAAATTCTTCCACTTAAGCAATTATCCAAAGGTGGGGGGGAGTCTTAAGGCACCCTGTTCCAAAAAATAATCTTGAAATAAAAGAGAGGATTCACCCCATCAGCATACACAGTGAATGAATGACTTCTTTTGAGATACCAATATATGAATTATAGATAGCCTTTTGGATCCTACTGCTATGTATTATTAATTAAAAAAACTAAAGATCTTCATCTGTGCTCAAAATAAACCCAGATAACTAGGCCACTACATGGTGAGAATGGGATGAAAGAATCAGGCTGCTGTAACACAACTTTGCATGTCGCTGCTGGCAAGATATCAGCGCACAAAATGATTTGATCCTTTTGATACCAATGCTGGACACCAGTGTTTCCCTTTTGAGTAAGGAGCTTTTTCATAATGCAAGTGCCACTCAATCACATAGCAGCGGTGGAGGAAAAAAAACCATACAAGTTGTATAAAGGGTATGTTCACTGCTGGTGGTGGAAAGTACAGTCAAGTTGCAGCTGCCTCACAGTGACCCCATAGGGTTGTTTGCTATTGCCTGCCTTTGCATAGTGACTCTGCGTTTCCTTAGTGGTTTCCCATCCAAGTACTAACCAGGGCTAACCTTGCTTAGCCTCTGAGATCTGATGACATCAGGCTAGCCTGGACCATCAAACTATTTTCTCTCTCTTCCTCTTTTGCTGTCAGGTCACAACCCACCTATGAAACCCTACAGGGTTTTCAAGGCAAGGGACATTCAGAGGTAGTTTGCCATTGTCTGACTCTGTGTAGCAGCTCTGGTATTTCTTGGACTTCTTCCATCCAAATACTAACCAGGTCTGACCGTGCTTAACTTCTGAGATCTGACAAGATCATGCTATCCTAGGCTATTTAGGTCAGGACATCCATCTCTCTCTCCCTCTCTCTCTGTAAAATGCCATCCAGTCTCAGTTGACTTATGGCAACCCCAGCAAGGGGCTTTCAAGGCAGAGGTGGTTTGCTGTTGCCTTCCTCTGAAGTCTTCCTTGAAAACTTTCTTGAAGGTCTCTCATCCAAGCACTAACCAGGATTGATCCTGCTTAGCTTCTGCAATCTAACAAGATTGTGCTACCCTGGGCTATCCAAGCCAGAGCATCAGCTCTACCTGAAGCCAAATTCCAATGCATGTTGCGGCAGTTAATGTCACTGAACAAATTTCTGCTTGTGATGGTAGAAATCAGTGTCTTTCGCAACATCCAGAGCCTGCTTCAAATAATTATATTCATAAACCAGAAATGTTTTTCGTAGCTGCATGGTTATTTTGTACCACCAGCTATTGATGGGCATGAACTGGGAAAATGGTGGTTCATGGTTTGTTTGATTGTACGAACCACAAACTTACATGAACCATCATTTTCCCAAACCAGTTCACAGTTTATTTGGTTCATTTGATTTGGGAGGTGATAGAACAACCCTCTCATGAGATAGAGATGCCAAACTCACAAGGCGATTTTAGGAGACTCTCTTCTACTAGCCTTCCAGGTTTGGTGAAGATTGGATTTGGGATGTCCAAGTTATAGCCCTCCAAAGCAGGTGCTCCCAGGAAACCTCAGCTCTAGCTTCAAGTTCCTTCCCTGAAACCACAGCAAGGAACACCTTCCCAGATGGGGGGGATATTTAAAAAATTGTCCCACTGTGTGTGTGGTGGGGGGAGGGGGAAGGAGTCCCTCAAATCCTCCCCTAAATCAGCCACACAACAAACAATTATTCTTCTGCTCTCATGGTAACTAACTCTTCTCTCTTCACACTGCAGCCGAGTCAGGGAATGGTATTATACTGGCATATAATCTGCTCTCATAGAGCAGAATGGGAACTCTGTGGTTGGTTCCCAGGGCTGCAAATCAAGCTATGGACAACTGCTTTGGGTGTTTCTAGGGATCTCCACAAATCCTCCCCAGTGTTGCCTAGGAATTGATTGAATCAGCACCAGGCTCTCTGGAGAATGAACCACAAAAATGAACCATCCAAACCTCAATGGGGAAAAGGTGGTTCGTTTTTGGGGTCAGCAATGATGCAGCCAAATTAACTGGTTTGAACATATGAACATATGAAGCTGCCTTATACTGAATCAGACCCTTGGTCCATCAAAGTCAGTATTGTCTTCTCAGACTGGCAGCGGCTCTCTAGGGTCTCAAGCTGAGGTTTTTCACACCTATTTGCCTGGACCCTTTTTTGAAGAAGAAGAAGAAGAAGATATTGGATTTATATCCCGCCCTCCACTCAGAAGAGTCTCAGAGCGGCTCACAATCTCCTTTACCTTCCTCCCCCACAACAGACACCCTGTGAGGTGGGTGGGGCTGGAGAGGGCTCTCACAGCAGCTGCCCTTTCAAGGACAACCTCTGCCAGAGCTATGGCTGACCCAAGGCCATGCTAGCAGGTGCAAGTGGAGGAGTGGGGAATCAAACCAGGTTCTCCCAGATAAGAGTCCGCACACTTAACCACTACACCACACTGGCTCTCCACACATCTCTTTTTGGAGATGCCAGGGATTGAACCTGGGACCTTCTGCTTCCCAAGCAGATGCTCTACCACTGAGCCACCGCCCCTCCCCAAATGAAATCAACCAGCTCAGTTTGTGCTTGAATCAAAGCTCCATTTTTATTCATGCCCATCTCTACCCTCAGTGTTTATCTGTCTGTGGACAGGTAAATGTTTCTTGGTGAAACTCACTGTTCATGCCAACCTACAGACAACAAGAAGTTCATGCACAGTTATGTTACACAGCAAAACATTTTGATATGAAATGAGAAATCAGCTTTGGGTTTACGTTCCCTTTTGAGTAAGGAGTAAGTTCCCTTCCAAGTGGAGCCTGGAGTCTTTTACAACTGATATCCAGGCTACAGCAATCAGTTCCCCAGGAGAAAATGGCTGCTTTGGACTCTGTCATTGTACCATGCTGAGGTCCATTTCCTCCCCAAATACCACACTCTCCAGGCTCCTCTCCCAATACCTCTAGGTGTTTCCCAATCTAGACAACACTAATAAAGGTTTCAGCTTGTTCTGTTTCCCAACCCAGAGCTGGAAACACTTTTTCACTCAGTCTCAGCCAATTTGCCTTATTACAGTATCAATTCCACATTGTTTATGTCTATACAAGTGCCATGAGCCCAAACATAGCCTCTTTGGTGACCAAAGGGGACCCCTTATTCTCTTTTTACCAATGGGAAAAATGCTTTCATAAATTCCATACATTTGAATTTCCACTTAAAATTTCTGAGAGATGCTATAATAATATCACTGCTGAAAATGCTGGGTGCCATAATGAAATTTCTAGACACCATGTGACTCAGCACCTGGAATTTGCCAAGTCCTAAGCTATGCATTCAGTAAAAAACACAAGGCAGAATACCTCCTGGTACACTTTAGGATTTCTGAATCCTTCCCATTAACACCTCCCCAAAAGAAATCTTTTCTGCATATGGAACTTAGTTCAAAAGGAGAAAGAGTCGTTGGCTGGCCCTCTGCATGATTTGCTATATTTTTATATGCAGTCACTTAAAAAAGAATCCTGAGACCATAAAAGTTTGCTCCATGGATATAATATAGCTCTGGAAAAACTCAGGTGCTTTGCTTTTGTTTGCCCCAGGGAGAGAAAAACAATACTACTTGAGTTGAGTGCAAGAAAAAAAGTTTACGTGATTCAACAACTAGTCACTTCCCTGGAGACAATCTGAAAAAGAATGCTTGCTGTAATACTGACCATCTATCCAGGTCTATTTTAATTGATTCCCATATACTAGTACACTTTTCTCTCTATAGATCTTTAATGTTTGAAGTCATATGCCTAAATACCTAACTGCCTTTGTTGACCATTCAAAGCCATAAAGGTGTTCTTGGTCTGGAAAAATAAAAACCTTAAAAATGATTATCCCCCGGACTTATTTTCCTTTTGGAAAATGCACCTATGAAAATTATAAGACAAATACTAAATTCATGGCAAAAAGAATGCATGAAATTTATATGGACTACTAAAAAGAACAAAGGTAGTCCTACAGGTTTTACAAACAGGAAAATTAGAAAGTGGGTTGGTATGTCCAAATATAACAAATTATTATCATGCAGCAATATTGAAAACAATTCATAAGTGGATACATGCAAGTCAAGAAGACCCTTGGTTTAAGATAGGTCAAGAATGTAGTTTATTTCCATTACATTATATCCCAAGATAGTCTTCTAAAGCAAAATTATCAGGAGAAACTCAAATAATAATAATAATAATAATAATAATAATAATAATAATAATAATAATAATAATAATAATAATAATAAACAACTTTTATTTATATCCTGCCCTCCCCGCCGAGGCAGGCTCAGGGTGGCTCACAAGACATGGTGTGTACCATGATTACAATAAATACAGTTCATATAATAAAATGCAGTTAATAAAATACAGTTAAAAGACAGTTACATAAATAATTTAAAAACCACAATAGATTAGAGGTGCTACAGTACAGTAATATATATATTAAGATGGCCAGATGTCACTTTCAGGGTTCCTCCTTGTAGGCTTGTTGAAAGGGGACAGTTTTACAAGCCCTGCGGAACTGGTTAAAGTCCCGCAGGGCTTGCACTTCCTCCGGTAGCTGATTCCACCAGTGGGGAGCCATTATTGAGAAGGCCTGCTCCCTCGTTGTTTTCAGTTTGGCCTCCCTTGGTCCAGGGATTTTTAAGAGATTTGAGCAATTGAGCTTAGTAACAGGATATGGAACAACTGATTGGTTTAGAATAGGAAAAGGAGTTCAACTAGGATGTATATTGTCACCCTGCTTATTTAATTTATATGCAGAGTACATCATTCGGAATGCTGGCCTGGAAGAAGCACAAGCTGGAATTAAGATTGCCGGGAAAAACATCAACAACTTTAGATATGCAGACGACACTACTCTAATGGCAGAAAATGAGGAGGACCTAAAGAACCTCTTGTTGAGTGTGAAAGAGGAGAGCATAAAAGTAAGCTTGAAACTCAACATCAAAAAAACTAAGATCATGGCATCTGGCCCCATCAGACCTTAGCAAATAGAAGTGGAAGACATGGAAGTAGTGACAGACTGCAGATAGTGACTGTAGCCATGAAATTAAAAGACGTTTGCTCCTTGGGAGGACAGCTATGGCGAACCTGAGCAGTATAGTAAAAAGTAGAGACATCAGCCTTCCAACAAAAGTCTGTATAGTCAAAGCGATGGTATTCCTAGTAGTAATGTATGGCTGTGAGAGCTGGACCATAAGGAAGGCAGAGCGCAGAATAGATGCTTTTGAGATGTGATGCTGGAGAAGACTCTTGAGAGTCCCTTGGACTGCAAGAAGATCAAATCAGTCAGTCCTAAGGGAAATCAACCCAGACTGTTCCCTGGAAGGTCAGATGCTGAAGCTGAAGCTCAAATACTTTGGCCACCAAATGAGAAGGGAAGAAGATAGAAGATATTGGATTTATATCCCGCCCTCCACTCCGAAGAGTCTCAGAGCGGCTCACAATCTCCTTTACCTTCCTCCCCCACAACAGACACCCTATGAGGTGGGTGGGGCTGGAGAGGGCTTTCACAGCAGCTGCCCTTTCAAGGACAACCTCTGCCAGAGCTATGGCTGACCCAAGGCCATGCTAGCAGGTGCAAGTGGAGGAGAGGGGAATCAAACCCGGTTCTCCCAGATAAGAGTCTGCACACTTAACCACTACACCAAACTGGCTCTCCCTGGAGAAGTTCCTGATGCTAGGAAAGACAAAAGGTAAAAGACGAAGGGGACGGCAAAAGATGAGAAGATTGGACAGTGTTACAGATGTAACAAACATGAATTTGAGCAGACTTTGAAGGATGGTGGAAGACAGGAGGGCCAGGCGTGACTTTATCCATGGGGTCACAAAGAGTCGAACTCGACTGTGTGACTGAACAACAAAAAAACCCCAATGACTGAGGTAGTAATTGATATAAGAAGGATTATAAGCCCAGATGGTTCATTATTGCAGTCCTCTCTTTAGAATCATGCTCTCTTTAGAATCATGCACCATGGGTAGACTGGGTTAAAGCAAGTTGTACTGGGCTATTGGAAGTGTCTCCTTTATACAGAAATAAGAAAGAAAAATGAAAAAGCAAAAAATGCTTGCAGGGTTGTTTTTTTTTTTTAAAAAAATGTAGTTTTATTATGACATAAAAGTTGGAAAACAATATGGGCAATGTTTGAGGATATAGTATATAACAAGAAATTACAGAAGGGACTTAGCCTTACATGGCGATTTATCTCTCATTTCAGATATATCAAGATGTAATTTTGCAAAGAAATGACAACCATTGATAGATGAAGTTGGTACGGAAAAAGAATGACAAACTATCTTCTCCTCTTCCTCTCCTACAGCAACATGTATGACAGTAGAACAAAACAGCTACATTTTTGTGACAATCTATTGTATATAGTTATACAAAGTATCCCCAATTCCTGTTGTCTTTTCACCTGCCAAGTTTAAACCTGAAACCTACCTGACAGTCTGATTTGACTATTTCCTGATAAAAGTGAATTAAAACAGTTTATATGTGTGAATTAATATCAGCATTTAATGTACCCTAATCAGATATATACCAACAAAAGGTTTTTCAGTTACTCAGCATCCTAGACTGAGTCAGAATATATTTATATACTTTTAAATAACTGGGGGGATAGACAGAGGAACAGAAGAAAAAGGAGACACTCGGCTAAGAAAAAAGGAAGGAAGTGGGGAGAACCCTCAAATAATCTATAACTGGTATTTAACTCCATGTATCACACAAATTAATATGTATGCTGGGTGTGGCGGGGGGGAAATAATCTTATACATGTTTTGGAAATGTCCACTGGTGAAAACATTCTGGTCTAAGCTTCTTACAGAAATTTAACTTATTACAGTGATTATCATCACTCTAGATCTCAAAGCAGGATTACTGAGACTAGGTAATGCATATTGTCCAGAAGTTAGTATGCAAATGATTCTTGATATGATTACAGCTACAAAGTTTCTATTAGCAAAAAATTGGAAAGCCTGTAAAAAAATTTATAATCAAATTTTGGATTCAAAAAGTATGAGGGATTGCAAAACTATCAAAATTGTCAGAACTTGTTCAATTGAGAGATGATTGTCTTTTTAAAAGCATGTTTTTCTGATAGCTGAAATCTTTTTTTTTTTTGAATGGTCAGGAATTAAATATGGCATTAAACTTGTACAATTGCCTAATGTTAACATTAAATTGGATAATGGGAATGAATAAATAGTCAAAACTGAGTGTTAATTAACAGCCATATCAACTAATTGGAATGGTTGCAATTTTGTTGATGAGGGTGAGTAGTTTCAAAATAAAAAAAGAACTAATATTATTTTGTAGTGTATTTCTTTATGAAATAAAAATTATCTTTTTGGGGGTGGTGATGTTTGGGTTACTGCAAGAGCTTTGGAGGCCTAAACACCCATTCCTTTCTTCTCTCCTTCGCACACTTAATTGTAAATGGAGACTCTTCTTTTCCTTCCAGAATCCTGCTCTTGGTCTGCCTGAGTATTAGAATTTTCATGATTCAATCATTATTAAGAGAAGATGTATCTGTTGAAATTGAGTCGAACAAAATGAATTTTCAAGAAGACTAACAGAACTATGAAGTATTTGGATTTTTTTTTTAAATAAAATTGAGGTTACTCTTGATAGCACAGAAGTAAATGAAGGCTATATCTCAACCCTTTATAATTAGACCTTTATTTAATGAAGTCCCAAATTATTGATCCTTTATTTTCTTGCATGTTAAATTAAAAATAATTGCCATCTGCTCAATGGTTTGTCAGTCTAAAGGCTTTTTAAAACAAAGCTAAGACATGCAATTAGGAATAACAGGGAGGTTCAAACAAATGAAGAGTAATTTTTGTATTTAGAAAATGCTCTTTAGCCTAGAAGCATCTGTCTCATTGAATCACTCATTTATGTGAATTGTTGGAGGGGGTACTCCTGTGCATTGAAATGGTCCTCATACAGAAACACCAAAATGAAGTCTATTCTAACCAAATCCGTCCACTAAAACTAGAAGAAAAAGAAAGGAAAGATTTTATTTACTAGCTGTGTCACAATTTACATTTTGTTTCCTTGGAAATAAGAAGTACCGATTAAATGTAATGTATTGACCGCTTGGATGCCAAAGGTGTGGCATTACACAATCCCAAGGCAGTGCTGGCGTCACTGAAACCATCACTGCTATGAGTCTCCCTAAATCAAGAATATGCCTGTTCAAGTTGTCAGATAAAACCAGAATGGATGGCTCACTTAGGATGCATCATATTGATGTACAATGGCTTGAACTGAAGACTGCACCTTTGGACATGAGTGCAGTGACCCACCTTATACTACTTAGTCTCCAAAGTCAATCTGGCATATGAAAACTTTTTTTTAACTTTTAAGAAACTTTATTAGCTATTACAAAGCAATAATACAATATTATTTATACAAAACATTAAAGTCACCATAAAAACAGAAAATACAATAATATCTGATAAAGTATATAAACTAAATGCTCACCAAGCTACAGTTTAATAAATGAGATCTATAGCTTCTTCTGCTTTCGATATTCTGCTTTCGATGCTAAAAATTCTAAGAAAAGTCCTTGATACACAGAAAGGGGAAACCTTTGGTTTCACTGCACCAACACTCCACAAATGGTAATTTAATTCTGGGATACCTTAGCCCAGGGGTGGCCAAACCGAGGCTCGAGAACCACATGTGGTTCTTTCACTGATAATGTGCGGATCTCGAAGCCCCCACCACCTGCCCCAGCCAGCTTGGAGAAGACATTTCTCCTTTTAAATCACTTCCCTATGCCAAGCCTGCCAGCAGGTTGGAGAATGCATTTAAAAGTTAAAGTTGCTTTCTTTCAACCCCTCCCTCCCTTCCCTTTCATCCATCTTGCAGCTCTCAAACCTCTGACATTTATTCTATGTGGCTCTTACATTAAGCAAGTTTGGCCACCCCTGCCTTAGCCAGTATCCTGTATACCACTGAATGACTTTTTTAAAATGTGAGATTGATCACACATCAACCTGCCAGAGCCTATGGCAATACATCTAACCACCACCACAGTATGGCATGTGGATTACATCCTCCATTGGAAGAAGCCAGTCTACATAGAATGACACTGGAATCTTCCCAAGACAATGCCTTACTATGAACTCTAGATTCAACTTGGAAGACATAAGCAGTGGAGGGCATACATAGCAGGAGCCCAGCAGCTGATGCAGAATAGGGATCTTGCAGGAAAGGGACTGGATCCACATATATCACTATATGCCACACACACTGTGAGCACCACAGGGAATTATCTATCTAGACCTAGCTAGTAGTGGCAAAGGTCCAAGAGACAGCAAAGGCTGTATGTTCTGTGCTGAACTGCCTTGGTCTTGGCGCATTGCTTTTGAGTGGCAAACTCTCTCCAGGTGGCCCTCCTTCCTGCACGTATGGCACACTGCATTCTGGTAGCTGTGCAATCCGGGAGTGGTGGCCATGATCGAGCCAGGTGGCGGTGTCTGTTGCACAGCAGCAGTGGAGCTTGGTGCGCTGGATGAGGCTGGCTGGCCCTGGGCTACGCTCATCTGTTCTTGGCATGGCAACTCTTCTCAATGATGGTGGTGCGATCCGCGGAGCTGGACCCACAGCTGTGAGGCGCGATGTGATGCCGGTGCTGGTTCACCTACCAGGATATCACCTTCGTCACCACTATAATATAGTGCGTTCTTAGGCATTGAAGAGGCAAGATGGTAGAGATAACAAGCTCTTTATTATTAAGTTCCACAGCATGGTAGGTGGCTGCATGAACAAGACTGGCAAGCTGGCCAGTGAGGCCTCAACTTTATACAATTTAAGGCTCCCGTGCAAGTACGTTATTGGATCATTCAAACTGGCAGGGGACCTGTGATTGGTGCAAGGCAGCAGATATTTGGATCCTGCTGCCCATTGTTCCCAGTTCCCAAAGTTCTGTTTGTATGGCTCCAATGAGCCAGGCATTCAGTCCTATACATTAAGTTCTATACACAACAGTATACTTGTCACCTCTTCCTGCAAGCTGCAATCACCAGATGCAAGCTGAGTCCTGGCAGCATACTGGCAATTTATGGGTTTTATCAGAGTGGTGTGAGGCCAGGAACTAATGAGTGCTGCAAGCCACAGGTATCACCTCCTTGATTTGCTATCTACTGGGAGGAAGCTGAGCCCTAGTAGAGTGTTCATGGCCTTGCCTCATTGTGGTACCCAAGCTGCTTGAGCTAGGAATCAGCCTGGGGA
Organism: Heteronotia binoei; assembly: GCF_032191835.1. Classification (NCBI taxonomy): domain Eukaryota; kingdom Metazoa; phylum Chordata; class Lepidosauria; order Squamata; family Gekkonidae; genus Heteronotia; species Heteronotia binoei. Next base: position 91,863,011 of record NC_083231.1, read on the forward strand.
AACCCATAATAAGAACCCGTGGCCTTTCCTCACATCAGGCTTACCAATTTCTCACTGCTGCTGCAACCAGTAGGCAAAAAATAATGTAAACAAATCAACATCAGGTGACAGCATGACATCACTTTTTTGGGGAAATCTGAAGTGACACTAGTCTGCTCTGGGAATCACTAGGAACTCTGTGTTAAAACCTGAAAGTGACATCATGCTGACAATGCCCCCATGTCCCCACCTCCCACGGACTCCTGCTAACTGGTAACCCTACCCTACATATAAGGGTTTAAAGCCAAACTCATATCTCTAAACAGCAGATAAAGTACACAGAGAACCAGTTGGAGTGAAACAGGGCCCAGCTTTATTGATTACAGCAGGGGGAGCACTGGCACGACATTTGGCATAGATCCAGGCATCAGATGACTCAAATGTCAGCTGATGGAACCGATCCCAAACCAGCATGTTAGGGGTAACCAAGAGTGGTAAGCGGGTGGTACCACATGGTCACAAGTCTCTGCGTGGAACCCTTGCCACCTGGGAGTGGAGCCAGGTGACCCCCTCCAAGCCCAGCATGCCGCTGCAGAGCTCAATCCACAAGACTCCTTAAGGGCATCCCCAACCGGGGATGTGGGCACACAGGCACAGCCTCCCCCAAAATTCTGCCCCTATGCTTGAAGCCACCATACAGCTGTGACAAGAATAGAGTAACAAGAAAATAACTGTGAAAACAACATATAACTGAAGGTGGGAGGGAGGGGTGGCAAAGCAAGCTGAGTGGCTGGATACAGGCGGTGTGGCTTTAAATAGGGGAGTCCCTGGTATTCCAGTCTGCCTCTCACTCAAACCAATAGGAAGTGTTCCCAGGCAGCCAGTGATTGGCTAGCTGCCAAGAAGGCTGCTGTGCCTCAGAACTGCCATGGTAGGGCTCAGCCCCAAATGCCGCAGCACAGAACATGCATCTCCTTTTTCTAGCCGCAGATTCAAAGCTGCTACCACAAAGTCGGTGGCTGTGGAATATGCTTACAATCCCTTTCACTCCTTGTAAGCATGCCAAAAGACTAACTTTTGGTCATCTGTAACACCTGTGGAGATCAGTTCCATGCCCTCCCTCTTCATTTCTTTGCAGAACAGCCATTCTTTCTGCCTCAGTCATTTTCTACTGATTCATGACACCCGAAATCAAAGAAAATACAAAAATAGAAAGATTAATGTTTATAATATAAAAGAATCCTATGCAGGGCTTGTTAAGAATAATAACTCCACACAACCTCTGGAAGCCCCATGGGACATGTACAGTTTGCTGAGAATGAGGAGGGAAGGAGAATTAGCTGCTCTGGTTCCTAGGCAGGGATGGTGAGTTGCGATGTGTGGGGGTGGGAAACAAAGCCCCCACAGCGTGAGACGGTAGCTAAGCACAGCAGCCTCAGGAAGCATCCCTTGTGAGCTGCCACTGTACATAAATGATGCTGTACAATCACATCAAGATTCCTTTTTTTCCCCTCCAGTGTTTGATCACTTGAACACGTTTGTTGCTTCTGCGATGGTGGTGGGGGTATGTTCAAATCAGCACAAAGGTCTGAGAGCTGTGACAAGCTGGCAAGCTGCACACACTGAAATTTCAGAATTCAGGCACTGAATGCAAAGCAGAACAAAATCACAGAAAGATAATGGAGCAAAATCAGGACGGTTTCTGTCCCTAACCCACATTCTCAAATTATCTCTGCTCAAACCCAGTATCTAAAATGGCAAGCTTGTCAGTATTTCTGAGCATGATTTGTTTGGGAATGTTGGCAGAGTCTTAATGCAATTCCCATATAATAAAATAAATTCCTTTTAATGGGAAAAAGAGAGAGAAGGTAATTGAAATACTTATTAACGTAACCCATCAGTTTAATATTTCTTAACAATTGCCAGGTTAAATAATGAGCATCACTCCCAGAATTCATGCATTGCCACTTTTGGGATAGGGGTTCAGATTGAAAGCATTTAACTCTTAAGTAAGATAAGCCTGTAACAAATGCTACTACTCCCATTAGAATTTTATATAAACACCTTTGCATAATATGACGTTTTAATTGCATGATTTTATTTGCATTTTGCATTTAGGAAAGAACACCCAGCAGAGATGCGGTAATTTTGCTGGCAGGATCGTCTGCAGAGGACTGTTAAATCAGATGGATAAATGATGGTGGTATTTAAAAGATTACTCCTCTACCTCCCTTACCCCATTTGATCTGAGAAAAGGGGTGATGAAATGATATTCTGGCTTTCCCCTGGGAATTATCTGCACACTTTCTATTCCAGTAAAGTAGCATAATTTTAAACAGAGGTGGGTGTTTCTTGACTTCTTCAGGTCCAAGATGGGCCATATTGGATCTGAGTTATTGTGACTGGGAAGGAAATAAACCTTGAGGACTTTAGTAATTAAAGGTATGTGAGGCTGCTGGTTGTCCAAACTGGACCCCTCTGGAAAGCCTCCTTCCATGTCCCCCTTTAGAAGCTCACAGGACTGCCTATTTGAAGTGGATTGCCTTCATCGTCATCATGGACTGCCATGGTTTAGCGTGGGAAGAGGAGTCCTCAGAGGAAGAAGTCAGCCTTCCCCCAAGCGCCTCCCTCCTTGACAGGCTATCCAAGTGAGGCAGATTCTCCACCACCTCCTCAGAGAGACCCTGAGCCAGCATCAGCAACCCCCCCTAAACCAGCAGAAGCCTGGAGGCCCCAGCATGGACCCATCTGCAACTAGATCCACCACAGTCTCCTGAAGCACTAGAGGAACAGAATAGGTGATGGGTGAGGCACAGGTGATGTGCAGGAGTGTGTGTCTGATGGCCCAAGGCTTCCCTTCTGCTAAGAAGAGTTGGTTTTCCTATCCAAAGGAGTCTCAAAGTGGCTTACAATTCCCATCCCTTCCTCTCCCCCAACAGGCACCTTGTGAGGAGGGTGGGGCTGAGAGAGTTCTGAGAGAAGTGTGACTGACCCAAGGTCACCGAGCTGGCTGCATGTGGAGAAGTGGGGACTCAACCCAGTTCTCCAGATTAGAGTCCACTGCTCTTCACCACTACACCACACTGCCTCTCTATTTACAGAAGATGAAGCAAGAGTGAAATCAACCTATCTCTGATCTTGTTTGTAGCTCTAAACTTAGTAAGAAAACTGAACAGGAAGAAAATAGCCACTGTCAAACAAGCTACTTCTCTACTTGTCTTCACTTCTGAGGTGAAATCAACACAGTCTTTTCATTCAATGGTCACAAGACAGTCAGCCAGCCCACCTTTCCATAACCTTCTAAAGGAAAGGAAAGGAATGGTCCCCTGTGCAAGCACCAGTCGTTTCCGACTCTGGGGTGACGTTGCTTTCACAGAGTTTTCATGGGGTGGTTTGCCATTGCCTTCCCCAGTCTTTTACACTTTCCCCCCAGCAAGCTGGGTACTCATTTTACCGACCTCGGAAGGATGGAAGGCTGAGTCAACCTTGGGCCAGCTACCTGAATCCAGCTTCTGCCAGAACAGAACTCAGGTTGTGAGCTGAGAGTTCAGACCACAGTACTGCTGCTTTACCACTCTGCGCCACAGGGCCTTCTAAAACCTCTATATAAAACAGAAGTTTTAAAACAATGGAAACAAACCCTACTGCCCACACACCTTCCCAGAAATCCATTAGAAAATAATTACATGGTTTATAATGCAGTGATAGATATTGCATTTATGGATGTTGTAAAAAAATAAACTATCCTTTTCTGACTTGAGAATCATGTGACATCCAGGACAGAGTGTTCTGTATTATGTGAGTTGAATGGTGACATTTGGATTATTCTTCCTTCCAGCAGTGTTTTGGTGCCATCTTCTCATAGAAAAAGGGTGTATGAAGGCTTTTGAGGATAACAAGCCACAGAAACTGTATCTTCAGAAAATAAAACTTTCATCTCGCCATGCCCAAGGTATCTTTATAGCTACCAAAATTTATTGGTTAGATACCATTCCAAATCACAACAAACTCATTTTCTTCATTTTTGTTGCTTAAATTCTTTGGAAAATAGTCTTCAGGAACTCAACACATTGTAAGGAGCAGTATTTAGAAGGCATAGAAAGAGTTTAAGCACAACAGAATTATGGCTCCCGCGAGTAGTCAACTGTTTACATTTAGCTTGTTTTATATTTTTCCTCCTCATGAATCAAATTCTAAAATGTTGAGAGATATTGTAAAACAATTTAAAATGCAAAATGGCCCATCTAATTAAATCATGTAATAATTTTATAATAGTTTATAGTAACAACCACATTGAAATTCAATTTATTCTTCAACCATTCATAGAGAGATATTGTATTTATATTTCTATTTATCTAGATAGTCCATTTAAAGTAGAGATACTTCTGAAATTCTCCTCATCTGAACTTCTTTTCTCTGGGCTCTCCCATATGTTCCCACCCTCTCAGTTCTAGGCCCCAACTGCTTTAGTGTTTGCCTCAGTTTCCGCATGCTTTTTGTGTCTTTAGTGTTCACTTTGCCTCCATCCCCCTTTTTGCTGATTTTTTCCCCCTGGTTCTTTGAACATTGTCAAGTTCTACACAGTCCCCATCAATAATCACCTCTCAGGTTTTAGCAGAGTAGATTTATTGCATTATATTATGCAGGTACAGTAAGCAAGACTTCTCTTGCTAAAATAATAGGTTCAGATATAGGTTCAGATCCCCCTAAAAGCATGCTGAGCCAAACTGTGAGAAGAAAACGAAAGTACATTCTCTGAGAGTCAGATAACACCGGGTGATCTTGGTACCATAGTGCACACTTTCTCAGGACAGAAGTGATTACTTAGTAAAGTACAGACACAACAGTCAAAAGCATGCATGAGCAAAATAATAATAAACCAAGCTTGGAACCTATGTGGTTACAATAATCACATAATATTCATGAGATTGAATTCATGGCAAGAGGCACTCTCGACACACATCATATTTTTGTCACTTGTGTGCCCCTAGCATATCTCCCCCCCTCTTTTCTACATGTGTTTTGCTCCCTCTAGTGGTTGCTTCAATATTTCGTTGCTGTATCTGCAGCTTATTTATGAGCACCTTTAAAGTCTGCATGTTCTAAATGCTTTCTGCAGCCTTGGACTAATGCCAGGGAACTTTCATTCAGACTAGTATGTTCTGGGTAGAGGTGTACAAAAAATCATTTCCCCCTGGATTCAGGTATATTGAAAGCAAATAATATTAGCATTGTCGAATATCCCAAATACAAATATCAGTATAATGATTCAGGAAATATTTGGGAATCCCAAATACATTCAGGTCCATTATGCCCTATGGGGCTATTATAGTCAATGGCAAATCTCCTAGTGCATATTTAGTTTTCTAAGCGGAGAGGGTATGAGGTAGAGACACCAAACTTACAGCATAGCTGCTGGAGCCTCTCCCCAAAAGAACCCCCAAGTTTAAAAAAAGATTGGGCCAGGGGATCCAATTCTATGGGCACCCAAAGAAAATGCCCCATCCTCTGCTGTTTCCAATGGGGCAAAATAGGAGGCAATGCAAGCTCAGAAGAATCTCTGCAGTAAGTGAAGAGCAGGGCCCCTGCTGGGGCTTTTGCCACTCCTGGCAAAGCCTCGCCCCCCCCCTCCAGTGGAGGAAGGCCACAAGCTCCTGCCCAAATGCAGACCCCATTTGCACAGTGCAGACACCCCCACCACTTGACCTTCCAATAGTGCAGGACAGCTGAGTGGGGCCGGATGGTCCGTGCAAACTCCCCCCCCCCAACCTTCCTGCAGCATGAGAAAGTCAGTCTGGGTCAGGGAAAAGAGACAGCGGGCAGCCTCTGCCTCACTCTCAGGCTGCCTCCCCTGTGAAGGAAGGCAGCCTGGCAGTGAGACCAAGCTGCCTCTTTCCTCTCCCAGTGTCGGGTGAGGAAAAAAGGTGGCACGGGGCCAGCTGGCGTGTGGGGAAGGGGTGCCTACTGGAGCCCTGTAGGCTATGCGGTGCCCTAGGCAGCTGCCTACATGGCCTACTCCCATGAGCTGGCCATGGTGAAGAGTGTGTGGGGGGAATTTTGCAAGGCTAGCAGCAGAATCAATGCCACTGTGGCAGTGCCAAAACCCAACAGGACAAGGGTCAAATCTGAGAATCTCTAAAGTAGAAATGGAGGGGGGCATTTTTGCAAGGACAGCACAACCAGTGCAATGTACTGGTGCCCAGCGGCAGAACCCAGTGCCATTGTGGCAAATGCCAGCTCAACAGGACCAATATCAAACACAGAATCACAATCCAAGCAAGTGGAAGAATTGCAAGGACAGTACAACCAGTGCAATACTGCCAAGCAGCTGAACCCAGTGGCAAGCTACTAGTGCCCAGAAGCAGAAGCCAATACCATTGTGGCAAATGCCAGCTCAACAAGATTGATGTAAAACATGGGATCACAATCTAAGCAAGGGTGAGGGAGGTTGCAAGGACAGCACAATAATGCCCAGTCTGCCCAGCAGCCAAATTGAATACAACCCTGAATAACAGCTGATATGGCTGTATTTGGCTCTGTATACAGCCAAATTAGATTATCTGATTCAGCTGCTGAATATAGCAGTCCTGAAAACTACCAAATCTATTTAGCAGCTATTCAGATCCATTATATCCTATGGGCCATTGAAATCAATGACAAAACACAAGGTTTAATATATGGGGGCTGGGGGGGAGGTGGTTTTAGGCAGAAGCACCAAATTTGCAGGGCAGCTGCAGGAGCCTCACTCCCACAGAACCTCTAAGTTTTAAAAAAGATTGGACTTGGAGTCCGTAGTTGGCTCCAGAAATGTTGCCAAGTCCTTATGAGCCATGTGGATCACCCCCATCTTTAAAAAGGGTTCCAGAGGAGATCTGGGAAACTACAGGCCAGTCAGTCTGACTTCAATACCAGGAAAGTTGGTAGAAGCCATTATCAAGAACAGAATGAATAGGCACATTGATGAACATGAGTTATTGAGGAAGACCCAGCATGGGTTCTGTAAGGGAAGATCTTGCCTCACTAACCTGTTACATTTCTTTGAGGGTGTGAACAAACATGTGGACAAAGGAGACTTGATAGATATTGTTTACCTTGACTTCCAGAAAGCTTTTGATAAAGTTCCTCATCAAAGGCTCCTTAGTAAGCTCGAGAGTCATGGAGTAAAAGGACAGGTCCTCTTGTGGATCAAAAACTGACTAATTAATAGGAAGCAGAGAGTGAGTATAAATGGGCAGTCTTTGCAGTGGAGGACGGTAAGCAGTGGAGTGCCGCAGGGCTCAGTACTGGGTCCCATGCTCTTTAACTTGTTCATAAATGATTTGGAGTTGAGAGTAAGCAGTGAAGTGGCCAAGTTTGCAGATGACACTAAATTGTTCAGGGTGGTGAGAACCAGAGAGGATTGTGAGGCACTCCAAAGGGATCTGTTGAGGCTGGGTGAGTGGGCGTCAACGTGGCAGATGATGTTCAGTGTGGCCAAGTGCAAAGTAATGCACATTGGGGCCAAGAATCCCAGCTACAAATACAAGTTGATGGGGTGTGAACTGGCAGAGACTGACCAAGAGAGAGATCTTGGGGTCATGGTAGATAACTCACTGAAAATTTCAAGACAGTGTGCGATTGCAATAAAAAAGGCCAACACCATGCTGGGAATTATTAGGAAGTGAATTGAAAACAAATCAGCCAGTATCATAATGCCGCTGTATAAATCGATGGTGCGGTCTCATTTGGAATACTGTGTGCAATTCTGGTCACCGCACCTCAAAAAGGATTTTATAGCATTGGAAAAAGTGCAGAAAAGGGCAACTAGAATGATTAAAGGTTTGGAACACTTTTCCTATGAAGAAAGGTTAAAACGCTTGGGGCTCTTTAGCTTGGAGAAACGTCGACTGCGGGGTGACATGATAGAGGTTTACAAGATTATGCATGGGATGGAGAAGGTAGAGAAAGAAGTCCTTTTCTCCCTTTCTCACAATATAAGAACTCGTGGGCATTCAATGAAATTGCTGAGCAGTCGGGTTAGATCGGATAAAAGGAGGTACTTCTTCACCCAAAGGGTGATTAACATGTGGAATTCACTGCCACAGGAAGTGGTGGCGGCTACAAGTATAGCCAGCTTCAAGAGGGGGTTAGATAAAAATATGGAACAGAGGTCCATCAGTGGCTATTAGCCACAGCGTGCATTTATGTGTGTGTGTGTGTGTGTGTGTGTATAATTTTTTTGGCCAGTGTGTGACACAGAGTGTTGGACTGGATGGGCCATTGGCCTGATCCAACGTGGCTTCTCCTTTGTTCTTATGTTCTTATGATCATGGGAATGACCAGAGCTAGACTTGCTGTGTCAGACAAGAGCATCTCTGTGGCTCTTTAAGGACCTAAGTAATTTCACAGTCTGAGAGATGGTCAACCAGTCCTCCTGAGTGAGCTGGTTCTCTTCCTGAATGACCCTGGTCTCAGAGATCAGGACAGTCAGGGCTCTCTCCTGCTCCATCAAGTGTTCAAGCATGGCACAGGTGGAGTTCCAGTGAGTACTCATGTCACCCATTAGACAGTGCACCAGCACACCTGTCAGTGTCTGCTTCTCATGCAGCAGACAGATGTCATGGAACACGTTCATCTTTAAAGTTCACCCCAAAAGACAGCTCAGGCTGCTCCTCCTTCCAGTCCTCTCACTACTGAGCCTCAGCAACAACAGCTGGAGGAGGGGCTGCCTGAGTAGCAGACCCCTTCCCAGTGCCAGCACCTATGGAGACCTCTGCAGGAGGTGCCCAATCATCAGCCACAATGAAGAGAGCTTTGCATGGCTTCTTCATTGCACCACTCAGAAGGTCAGATTGGTGGAAGGCAGCTGTAGAGTAGTCCTCTGCACAGGTGTGTGTGAGGGAACTTCAGACCTTCTCTTCCTTTCTACCCCTTTAGTCTTCTCCTTAGCCAGGGCCCTGCTGTGTTCCGTTCCTATGCTCATGTTCCCCTTGGCCAAACTCTAATTTGTGGGGAAGGTGTTATGCACCGAATTACCTGCACTTCAACCTGAACCTAACATTGTCTGACACCCTTTTATGAACCCTCCAACCCCAAAACTAGGCTTTTTTCTTTCAGAAGAGCCTAAACTACCCTTGCTTCAGTTTTGGTTTTCTTTCTTTTTTTGATTTGTTGTTTTTTTCTAGTTTTTTAGAACTAGTGAATTCCTACACTGTCCCTGACTATGGTTTAAGAGAACTGTCCTTGAGATGAAGTGCGGCAAACCTTTTTGAAAGCTTAAGGCTCTGTATTAAACTTCTCCTGACCAGATGCTATTGGAACAAGCCCACATTCCTCTGTGGAGATACAGAAGCACACTCCTGAAAATTGAAAAACTACAAGACAACTTAAATCAATGGAATTTTTCTGAAAGCGCTTACCTTCATTGAAGGTCAGGGCACCAAACAGCAAACTGCTTTTTTAAAAAAGTAAATCTAGGCTAATTATGCGACTGTTTTGAAGACGAACCTTGCTGCTTTTAATATTCTTCTACCACTGGCCTACTTAGGGAGGAACTAAGCCCTATGCTGAAATTTAGAATGCTGAAGTCTCTTAAAATCAACTGGTTTAGGTATATTTAATTCTGCATAGCATTGTTTTGTATGGGGAGGATAATACCCCCCATGAAAAACTGCTATTTTCTTTCCAAAAAATCAGAAGTAGAAAGCATTTTCTAGAGCACTAGATAGGTAGCTTTCACAAAATCTGTGATAGGAAGAAATGTCATAGCACTGTTTGAGAGAGACTGCTCATCTCATTTTTCAATCAAAACTTAATGGATCTGACTTCTGTCAAATATGGTGCATCACTCCACATTCAGCTGGAAAGACAGTGCTCTTAAGAATGAAGTTTAAAATTTCTTTTTTCCTAAAGGGGAGGAAAAAAGTAATTACTGAGCAAGATTGTACCTGCTTCGTGCAGAATGTGAGAAAGACAATGCTATGACCTCCCACTCCGCCAAGAGCAATAAACTCATTTCACTGCACTCCTGACCTAATCAAATTCCAACCAAAGTCTCCAGGTACACCACACCACGTCTTCCTTGATAATCTGTTAAAAAACTAATTCTTGGCGGAGATTTTAACAAAAACATTTCAATGGAGAGAACTCTTTTCGTATCTGGGTTATTATGCAAAATAGTTCCAAGAAAGCTAAGAGAATGATCATCGTTATTCACTTTCTGATATAGAAGATGTAGGAAGAGATGCTCCCCTCCCCACAAAAGAGAGCATCAAATACCTGTGCAACAGCAGGAGGACTGAGACAGTTTTGAAACTGCCTGCATCTTCTCATTTATTTTTAATTGCTCTGGTCTTCTGAAGGGTCCGTGTTAGAAGCTGAAAAACTTGAAGGATGTACCTACCTTACTGTATGTGCTTTGCTGCTTTAATAACACTGGAATTCATAAATATATTCGAGGCCGTCATACAGTGTTTTTCTCGGGATGCTTTAAAGTTCCTGTGTTCATGAAATGAAAGTCACAGGAGTATGCAGGTTGCACTGAATTACTTCCTGTGGGTAGCTACTGGGAGGCAGTGGACACTAGGGAGCTATATGCTTAACTAGGAGTTGAGTCTCTTTACTGCTAGGTGGGGGTGGGGGGGTGGGGAAGGGGGAGACAGGTAAGCAAAGGGACAGTCCCAAGAGAAGCAGCATCTCAGCTGTAGAGAGGAAGGAGAGTCAATTCAGGTCATAAGAACATAAGAGAAGCCATGTTGGATCAGGCCAATGGCCCATCCAGTCCAACACTCTGTATCACACAGTGGCCAATATATATATTGGACTGGATGGACCATTGGCCTGATCCAGCATGGCTTCTCTTATGTTCGTATGTTCTTATGACCTGAATTGACTCTCCTTCCTCTCTACAGATGAGATGCTGCTTCTCTTGGGACTGTCCCTTTGCTTACCTGTCTCCCCCTCCCCTCACCTAGAAGTAGAGAGACTCAACTCCTAGTTAAGTATATAGCTCCCTAGTGTCCCCAGGAAGAGGCAAAAAATGCTGGTACTGTTAGCTTAAGAGTACATGCATATTCTGGAGTAGATGCCTGCTGAGGAGTATGGTGAGAAAGCCAGGATGTGATTATGGTAGTGAGGGAGCAACTGAATGATGGAGACAGAAGGAACCTGTGCATTGAAACTGTGGTCAGGTGCAGTGCCAGCACTGGGGAGCCGCCACAAGACTGGCACCCCAGGCCAGACACCCACCACCACCCCTCACTTCCTCAGTGAGGACAAGTTTGGTGGCAGCTGCAGTGGGGCTTCTGAACTCAGTGTGCATGCACGCCTACCCGCCATCACTCTGCCCTTCGCATCTGTGCTTGGAAGCACAGATGTAAGGGATGGAGCAGCAGTGAACAAGCGGTGTGTGTGTGCACACTGCCGCCAAGCTCACTATTTTCCTCTCTGAGGAAGTGAGGGCAGGCAGAAGCACCAAAACCGGCACCCTCCCCCCAGAGTCGCACTCCAGACAGCCACCTCATGCTGCCTAATAGATGTGCCAGCTCTGGTCAGGTGGCTAAATCAATATGAGTTGAATCTAGACAAAAGAGAGCTAATGCTAGATGGAAAGGATGCTGTTCTACAGGGACTGAATCCTAGAGGAACTGGCTTTTGCAGAACAGGTTATGAGCTTCCAGGTGCTCATAGACCTTGCTGTTTGCAGAGCAGGTTGGTGCAGGGTTCAAGAACATTTCCTATCAACTGCAACTGATTTGCCAACCCTGTCCTTTCTTAGGCTGAGTTGATCTGGCCATGCTCATCTGTGCTTTGGTTATCTCATGACTAGATTATTGTAATGCACTCTACCAGCACAGCTGGCCCAAAATACAGCAGCTCAGTTACTGTCTGTGGCTAGCTGATGGGAACATATTGCCTTCTAGTTTGTTTCCAAGTTCAGTTCAAGGTGCTGATTGTGACCTTTAAAGCCCTTCACAGCCAGGGGCCCACATATCTGAAGGACAGTCTCCTCCCATATGCACTCTTGCTCCAATTAGAGTCTTCAGGATGCCACCTGCTGGCTGTTCCCCTGCTCAGAGTTAAGGCTGTTAGGCCCCTTTGCTCACTGGAAGGATTGGCTACATCAGGAGTGTGTGCCCTAATATGCAAAAGAGTTCCTCTACAAAAAAAAGCCCTGGGTAGGAGGGCCAGCTACTAGGACAGGCAGAGAATGTGGAGGAGGGCAACCAGCGAGGCCTTCAATCTCCACAAGGTGCAAGGCATAAGGTGGTGGCTGGAGATCTGCCAGAATTACAACTGGCCTCCAAACAACAAAGATCAGTTGCTTTGGAGGAAAAGGTTGCTTTGGAAGGCAGATTGTCTGGCATTATACCTTGCTGAGGTCCTGCCTTCGCCAGACTCTGCCCCCCCAAAATGTCCAGGTATTTCCCAACCCAGAGCTGGCAGCCCTATGCAAGGGAGAAGGGCTTGCCGACTTGCCTGGTGGCAGTGGCTGGTGATGTGGAGAATGGGGGCAGATGGGCTACATTTGTCAGGAGGATGCCCTGACTCACTTGGAGGCATTCCTAATTTTTAAAGAATGGTGATGAGAAAAATAAACTGAAGGCAATATTTTTTTTGGCTGTAAAATGTAAGCTTGTTGTAGTCCCTCCCTTGGAATTGTCTTTCTAGTTTCTTACAGTTTTGATAGTCTTATTCCAGCAACAGTCTATTTATTATTCCACAAAAAAGTTTTGGTTTTGTATTGAATACTAAGACCACCCAAAGTACACAATCCATTATCTATTGCCAGTTTATTCTAAGGGGACTAGCTCCTTGTGTGTTCCTTATATAAGGACTGACTAAAAGTGAAACCAGTCTGCCTCTTGCTGACTTTTCTGCTGCAAAACTGCTGTAAACCAGAGTACTGGAAAATGCAGTCAGACACAATACCTTTCATTAGAAAAATCTGATCTATTAATGCATAGGATAGGGGATTTCAGGGGTGGCGCCCATATTACAGAAAAGCCTACCAAGTTAGACCCTCTATTCCAGGGGTGGCCAATGGTAGCTCTCCAGATGTTTTTTGTCTACAACTCCCATCAGCCCCAGCCATTGGCCATGCTGGCTGGGGCTGATGGGAGTTGTAGGCAAAAAACATCTGGAGAGCTACTGTTGGCCACCCCTGTGACAACAGAATTCTGCTGGTCAGTAACTGAAGCTCTTCTTATGTTGGAAAGACATTTCTGTCTGATGTGTCAATTTAATGGATTTCTGCATTCTGGTTTTTAAACTCTTATTTTTTCCTTTGTTTTTTAAACTAAACTTTAATATTTTTATAATATGTGGTTTGCAGGGAGATTCATCTGACTCCCTTTATTATTGTTTTCCTCCAGCAGGTGAAGACTTCTTGGTTTCATTTGGCACATCCTCAATAACTGTTATTAGCCTTCCATCTTGGTTTGGGTTTATATATATTTTATTAAATTATTTTACATATACTATATTTTAAATTTGTTTTAATATTGAAATGTTTTAATGTTTTGATGTTTGCCACCTTGGGCCCGCATAGCGTAGTGGTTAAGAGCAGCAGACTCTAATCTGGAGATGTGAGGGTGATTCCCCACTCCTCCATGTGAAGCCACCTGGGTGACCTTAGGCCAGTCACAGTTCTCTCAGAGCTCTCTCAGCCCCACCTGCCTTACAAGGTGCCTGTTGTGGGGAGGGGAACAGAAAGCGATTGTAAGCTGCTTTGAGACTCCTGAAGGTAGAGAAAAGCAGGATATAAAATCAACTCTTCTTTGGGTTGAAATGCAACAAATAAATGTTTTAAGTAAATAAATATATGTTCTTTCCTCCAAGCAGTTCAAGGCAGTGTATATCATCCTCCTTTCCTCTGCTTTAACCTCACAACAACCCTGTGAAGTGGGTTAAGTGGAGCATGACTAGCCCAAGGTCATTTGATGAACAATGGCAAAAAGGGGAATCTCCCCCACTCCAAAGTCATAATTGCTGGCTCTCTGTTTTAGCAAATGTTTGTGTTTTTTAAATAAAACAAACCAAAGAGGCCTCAGCTGGGTATTTGGTTTTTTTAAAATGCCTACCGTATAAACGGTTTGATTTAAGAAGCTCTCTGCACCCATGCAGTATATCAGTGGAAATACAAAATGAATGAGTAATAAACTTCTGAAAAGTTGCACCAGGAGGCTGTCTGCTTTTCAGGTGCCAACAGGTGAAAGCTTTCAGATACATTTTTTTCTATATATTGTGCATGCAACCTGGGTCAGCCAACAGAGAGACAGCTATTGGCTATAGTCATCAGCTCCATGCTTCAAGAAATTGCAATACATATATCAGGCTTTCCAAACACCTCCCAGAGATCTGGAAATCTTTGCAACGGTTGGAATATATACAATACAAGAGAATCTTTTGTTGGAAGAAACTGTGTGATGCAGGAATAACAGAAATTTTTATTTTCTCTCTAACAAAATCAACCAAGCAAACAGTCTCGTTTTTCATTAATGAAGGGGGAGAAGATTAAGAACCCTCTTTCTCCAGACTGGTGAAATGACATATGGTAATTTGCCATGTCATGCGTTGCTAGACAGGGAAACAGCTTTTATTATAACGAACCTCCAAGTAGTCCTATTGGAATTCTGCCAGCATTTTAATTAACAACCCTGTCATATGTTTGGGTCATTTATGTCCACTTTGCAGACCAGAAAAAAATGGATTTCATATTTAGCTCTTCAGCTGATGGGTGCTGCTTGGCCGCTATGGCCATGCTTGACATAAGCCAAAAGTTGCAACAGCCTGTTATGACTTGAGATAAAATTATTTTGGCCCATTGTCCATGGCATCATTAAATACTTGAAAATGATTTTGAACATGAAGAGGGAGAAGCAAACAAGTGGAAGGATGTGGCACTCATCCAGGGATGCTGCCATATTCAAAGATAAACCACAGCAATGGGGATCAAACAAATATCTAGGGATATGCCTTCTGCACATGAATGTTCTGGTTCTTATGGCAGAAAGACATGAATATTCTGATTGTTATAGCAGAAGAGCTTTGTGCTTCCTGCTCCTGACCATGCACCAGGCATGTTGAGATGAAGGATAATATTCAGGAAGCCCTGAGGGCCCATTGAGCCAGAGAAGTCACATGATTTGCTTTCAGATGACATCTGGATTGGAATGTTTTTCTAGATGTCCATGGTGGCTGCCATAAACATGACTTTTTCTGGTTCTGACGGTCAATCAGATGTAGTGGCAAGAATGCTTAGTAAGATGGGTTCATATCTGGACTAGACTATGAAGCTCGTTCAGTGGACTTGGGCCCATGCATTCTGTCAGCCTAACCAAGGATGCTGTGAGGATAAGCCATAAGGTTGTGTACATCACCTTGAGCTTCTTGGAGCAATGGTGAGATAAAAATATAATGTTCAGATTGTGCCATTATTGTATAGTGGGTTCAACAGTAATCTTCTCAGTCTTGCTACTCCAGCTAGGACAGACAGCCATTGACTGTCTTTACCAGCCACCAAGAGTGTACCTTCATGGTAGGTTCAGAAGGGAAGGAGGCCTCTCAGCCTCAGCCTTACCAGTTCATCCTATCTGGCCCATTTCTTAGTGTGCCAGAACACAGCCCTAGAAGGGGAGATTGATGAAAAACATAGGGTGTGATCACACAAGCAGTTTGGCTCGACATAGCTACCCGTCCTCTCTGGATCAAATGGGCACAATCAAACACACATATCTGGATCTCATGCCCCACTTGTCCCAACTTGATCCACTTATCCCTACCTTGTGCTAAAACAACCCCCATACAGATTAAACAGTAACTGGCAAATTCCAGAGGTTCTCGACAAAGCGCTTCCATGGTGGGTTTCCATGGGCCTGTGGCACTATGATACCAGCTTAGAGGGTACTGTATGATTGACAGAAACTGCCTCAAAATCAAGCTGTTTATTTAAAGCTGAGATACTACTATGGCAACCTGTCTGTCTGATTACACCCATATTTATGTACTCATGAGCAGGCTCGTAGCTGCAAGGGGGTGGGGGGGCACAGCCCCCCCCCACTTCTCGACAAGGCCCCCTAACTTTGGGCCCCCACCAGCCCCCAGGGCCTCTGGTCTCCTTCCCACCGCCCTCCCTTCCCTGGCACTCAAATCCTATGCGAGGGTGGGTGGCAGAAGCATCCCCCAGCCAGTTAAAGCACCCGCCGATCAGCTGATCCATGGGCCCTTTAACTGGCACTGAAAGCTGGGACTGCTTCTGCTGCCAGTCAGCTCCTGTGCACAATTTGAGTGGCAGGGAAGGGAGGGCAGTCCTTCCTTCCTTGCCACCAGGCCCAGCCTGTGGAGTTCTGCTGCCAGTGCTGGAAAGAGGAATTACCATTTTTCCTTGGCTTTAAGGGGTGGGGGGAACTCTCCCCTTAAAGCTAAGGAAAAACACTTGTCAGTTTCCTTCTGCAGCACGGGCCGAGTTCAGCCAGTGCAGGAGAGGGGAATCGCCATTTTTCCTCAGCTTTAAGGGGGGGGACTCCCCCCACCCCTTAAAGCCAAGGAAAAACACTTGTCAGTTTCCCTCTCCAGCTTGGCCGAGTTCAGCCAGTGCAGGAGAGGGGAATCGCCATTTTTCCTTGGCTTTAAGGGGGGGGGACTCCCCCCACCCCTTAAAGCCAAGGAAAAACACTTGTCAGTTTCCCTCTCCAGCTTGGCCGAGTTCAGCCAGTGCAGGAGAGGGGAATCATCATTTTTCCTTGGCTTTAAGGGGCTTTAAAGCCAAGGAAAAATCCTTGTCAGTTTCCCTCTGCAGCGCCTGCCAAGTTCAGTCAGTGCTCTAGTAACTGCTGCCCTCCCTTCCCCATCACCCAAATCATGTAGGGCAGTTTTATTTGAAGGGAGTGGGAGGGAAGGCTATGGGGGTGGGACCTCTGAGTGCCCCCTGAAAAATTTATAGGCCCCCCAACCTTCCAAATCCTGGCTATGGCCCTGCTTATCAGCCATTCAATCCCTACTCTGTTTGGTTTCATATCTGTTGAACTTCAGCTCCTACAGTCCATTTTCCCAGCTTCAGATCCGTTCTTCAGCATCCCACCACTATATTCCTGTAGGGTGCCTGTCTGTCCCCCACTTCTAGAGCTAAAAATATGGAAGAATATCAGTTTCAACCAGCATAACATCCGCAGATCCTTGGAACCCATAAAGGCTATGCATGGATGCCATTTTCTTTTTTAAAACATGATGGGGAGATCCATTCATGGAACTCCCAGAGTCACATCTAGTTGGGCCCTAAATCTCAAATTTTCACACCCTTCCAACCAGCAAATAACTGATTTTTTTATAGCAAATAGTGATAGATGTGGGTCTGGAAAGGTTGCTTCTTTTGCCTTAATGGAAACAGATGTACAGCCAAAAACATTTCGTTTCAAATGTGGTTAATCTTTTCCCCCATCCCTGACAAGTAGTTTTCTCAACTGACATTTCACTTTTTACACTGTCATTTTTTATTTCATTTTGTGATGACCTCAATTTATTATCACTCACTTATCTCCATGCCATTAAAAGTTCTGCCTACAGATTTCTGTAGATCAACCCTTGTTAAATGATGGAAATGGGCCATTGTTTTTTTAGATCGGGTCACAACTCTAGCTTCAGCATGCTTTCCCCAGCTTCCTGACATACCTTGAGAGCCACCCAAGATGTCCAGAACAGGAAATGACACATCCTGTGAACTTGTGGAACTAGTTTATTTAAAGTCAAACTATTGATCCATTAATCTTTGTAATATCTACTCTGACTAGGAATGCTTCTCCATGATCTCAAACCAAGAAACGCCCTCTCAGAATCTGATGCTGAAGTCCTACCATACTTACCAGCATCTTCTTCAAACAAAGATCAATCATAGGGAACCCAGTCTATATGTTGTTTCTATAATCTCCTCCACTGCCACTGATATGAATATAGGACAGGAAACAAGCCATTTATGATCTGAAGCAGCTCTGTTTATACTATAGATCAAGTGTAGGAAATGTAACCCTCTGAGAAAACTGATCTCCTCTTGAACAATCATATCCTTGACATAATATATACTGGAGGAAAAAAGGTTTGTTAGTTCACCTGTGCATGTGATGTTGAAACCATAAGTGCCTTTTAGTGCATGAGATGGTAACTCAGATCTAAACCCTTGATAAAGTTGTATGGTTTGAAGCTTCCTGCAGAAGGCTTTGGTTTCTTGTATCTGCCTTTATTTATGTATAATATATAAAATTTGGATTATAATTTTTTGTAGATGACTGGATGTCACTATGATTTACACATAAATGACAAGAGATATCTCTGGGGCCCTTTGGAATATTACATTTCACTGCAGTATAAGGTACTATGTCTTTTTCTGTTTAAATAATCTGCTAACAAAACATATCATCTTGTGCACATTGCATCTCCTGTTGATCAAAAATCTAAACAATTTTAGACATATATTGGATTCTGCTTTAAAGGGAGGGAAATGATATTTTTTGGTTGATGATTGACACGTCCACTTTTCTTCTTGTGTTAAACCTTGAGAATGTATACTTAATTCTATGTGGAGGGCTGGATCCAGCTTGGAGGTGGGTAAACTCATGTTCCTGAAGCAGCTGCAGGGAAAGTCATTAAAGATCGGAAGGAACTCATAACCACTTGGAACCACCTTTTCAGGAGCTGAAATGCCCCCTGCTTGGAGTAGTAAAAAAAAAAGAAGAAGATAAAGGTAGTCCCCTGTGCAAGCAACAGTTGTTCCAACTCTGGGGTAATGTCGCATCATGATATTTTCACGGCAGACTTTTTATGGGGTGGTTTGCCATTGCCTTCCCATAGTACACTGTCCAAAGTTATATAAATAACTCCCTGTTGGGGGCCATTTCAGTTTCTCAAAATGGTAGTGGTGGGGAGCAGTAGTCCCTCTTCCCTCTCATGCTTCAGGTCCAAGTGGGAAAGGATCCAAGTGGATCTTTAAGATGGCATTCCTTGCTGCTGCTGCTGCTGCTGCTGCTGTACGGCTACGACGAACAGGAGTTAAGTTGGTCATGTCCAGTTCCACCCTTAGTTGGCTTAGCAAACAAAATTTGAATGTTTGGAACTGGCAGACAGATCTTTAGGTTCGTTAAGACAAATTTCATCTGATCAATTAATATTTGAAGACATTTCCCCTCTAATAATGAATGTACTAACACAGGCTCCTAATTTTTTTTTTTAAAAAAAATACGGTTTCTGCTTTTACTCTGCTTCAGAACAGTAGCTTTGACAAAGCAAGCAGTTAAACTTCACCGCCCTGTTCGGGTCTATCCTGTTGCAGCTGAATAATTTTTAGACATAGAGTTCTGCAGGACAGGATGCAACAATGGTCTCGGTGAACTCTGGACACTGTGTTCGCAAATGTCCCTTGACATCCTTGAACATAAATTTGTGCAGCTCTAATAGGCCTGTTATTCCATTCATAGCCAAGGAGAGGTCATAGAGCCATTGCCTTATTTGAAAGAAAGTTTAGATATTTCACCTATGGGCCTCTGCTGAGACGTTTGGGTGAAAATTAACAACTGTGAAATGAATAGTCAAGAATCTATGAGCAGCTCTGGGCTGTCACCTTTTTCATTGCTCAAGCACAATTAATAATAGGCATGCCATAGAAACTCAAGGTGAAGACACAAGTTAAGTTTTTCTTAAGAATGGTACAGGCTATTTGATAGTTTTTGCTCTGTACAGAAACATACTTTTTTCTGCCCTGGAGCAAGTGCTGCAAAAGCTATGTTTTCAGCATGGTCCAGCTTGAAGATGGAAGGAGCCTATTGGCTAATGTCCATGATATTATGAACATACACATCTATGCCAATTTTTTGAAGAGTTTTGTAATTTATTTTAACAAAATGAATGAACAGTTGCTTGTACAAATAAACATTTTAAAGTAAGTTGCAGGCATGGTGCATGAGGGAAGGGATCTCTTGAAATCCTGTGTCTCTGCATTTGCTCACCAGAGCATCTTTGGACTGCAAGGCAGCATGTACATGAGAGGTCATTTTGGCAGTTATGGGCTGGTGGGAAGTGACCTTGGGGAGAGGTGCAAGCATATGGTGCTTGAGTGGGGGAAATTTTCTCTGTACTCAATTTGTATGTTTGTAAACAAATTTAATATTATGAAAACTACAATTTCTGAGCATTCTGTCCTCATAAGGAAACTATTTGAGATGCTTCCTGATCATCAGGGGAGACTAGAGGAGCTAAAGAACAAAGATTTCTACATGTGATAGAATGCATAACTGAACCCAGTGTCCCTTGTTCTGCTGTAGAATTGTTTTGTGTATCAAAATGTGTATTTGCCATTACGTTAAGTTGGATTCAGACAGCGTTTTGATCCAATCTCACCTTCCACTTCTTACTATAGTCACTCACCATTTGACTTTTGTCCATGGAGGTCCCATGGAGGACTAATGTGTTAGCGTCGACCACTGGTTTGTGAGCCGCCCTGAGCCTGCCTTTGGTGGGGAGGATAGAAATAAAATAAATAAATAAATAAATGATCCCCAGCATAGCCTTTTTCATGTTCAAAGGGGATACCATCTTTCCTTTTTCATCAGTGGAAAAGCTGGTTAGGTCCAACCCATTCTGTTCTATGCTATTTTTACTATACAGTTAATTTTATGTATCTTCAAGTTTTTATTGAATTATTGGTCTCAATGCAGTAGCAATTGTTAGTAGCTTTAGCTCCCCCCTCACACCTTTTCATTGTCCCATTTTTCTTGAAGGGAACAAGGAAATAGCAATGTGACAGTTAGAAGGGCAGTTACAAACAGGAGTTGCAACAAATCTAAAAGGCAAGATAAGCAAATCTAAAAGGCAAAATAAGCTGCCTACAAGCATAGACAGCTTCAAAAGGGGAATGGATAAGCATATGGCGCAGAGGTCCATCAGTGGCTATTAGCCATAGCTTATTGTTAGAACCCTCCATCTGGGGCAGTGATGCTCTGTACTCATGTGCTTGTGGGGGGGCACAGTGGAAGGGCTTCTGGCCCCACTGGTGGACCTCTTGATGGCACTTGAGTTTTTTGGCCACTGTATGACACAGAGAGTTGGACTGGATGGGACATTGGCCTGATCCAACATGGCTTCTCTTATGCTCTTATGAAATTAAGGTCATTTATCAATCCAGCCCAAAACTCTTGAAAACAAAATCTAAATTAATCAATTTCCTTTTTTAAAAAATCAGTAAGACTAAAGGTGCAATCCTAAACAGGTCTACTCAGATTCCTTCTCAGGAATATTCAACGGGGCTTACTTCATTTATTGCCATTACAACTGAATATGGAATTGCATTGCAATAATTTTTCACACTAGAATAATAAGGGGAAAGAGTCAATTCACTTCTATTGGTTTAACCATTTGTGTTAGCTGAGTATGCTATAGGGTTGCTGGGTCTGATGACTATGCTATAGGGTTCCCAGTCGCAACTCAGGAAATATCTGTGGTCTTTGAGGGTGGAGCAGGAGCAAGGATGTGATGATTGAACTCCAAAGGGAGTTCTGGCAATCGCATTTAAAGGAATCACGTGCCTTTAAATGCCTTCCCTTCATTGGAAAAAATGGAGGATGGAGGCACCTTCCTTTAGAATTGAACCCGCAGTCTAACCTTTTTGAAACCTGGGGGGGGGGGTGTTTTGAGGAGAGGCACTGGCTGCTATGCTGAAAATGTGGTGCCTCTACCTCACAAAACAGCCTCCTGAGCCCCAGATATCCACAAATTAATTCTCCATTATACCCTATGGGAACCAGTCTCCATAGGGTATAATGGAGTGCCCAGATGACATTCAACTCCCCCCCTGCACTTTCTGATAACCCTGAAATGGGGGGGAGGCCTCCAAACTGGGGATGGCAACCCTATAAACTATAGAGTACAAACGGGAGAATTGCAAGGATTTGCAGGGGGCATCTCATTTCCCCTTGTATCCCCGCCCTCCCTATTTCTTCTTTCTCTCCCTTGGCAGCCCTCCTCAAACTTCTCCCCTTTTATTGCTTCTTTTCTCCCTCCAGCTCACCAGGCAACCCACCTTTGCCCCCCACACCTTTTCTCCTCCCCTCTCACAAGCAGCCTGGCCCCAGTCCAGCCAAGCTGCAAATGTTGCATGGTGGCCAGCGAGTCCTCTTTCATCAAAGGACCTAATGGGAGGGGGCAGGACTTTGTTTAGTGCTCGTTTGGCTCCCCCCCCCCCCAGTTCTGCTTTACAGAAACCAAGGCTTGGAAGCTCAGCAATACTCAGCTTTCCCTCTCCCCAACCACCTGTAGCCTCTATCTAGGAAAACTGTAGCCCAATTGTGCAGTGCTGATCACTGAGCCAGGCATGGGAAGAAACTCTCAAGGATTTGTGGGGTGGCTTCTCACTTTCTCCTGCATTCCCCTCCTGTTCTATTTTCTCATTCCCTTTTAGGGTTGCCAGGTCCCCTCACCAGGGTGGGTGGGAACCTGGAAGTGATGTCATCACATCAGAGACATTGTATGGGGGATGCTCTAGCTTTTGGACAAACTCTATGGTTAAATTTGGCTTAAACCATAGAGTTTGCCACAAAACCAGACTGTTCCCCCCCATGATGTCCCCAAAGTGAAATCACATTTCAGAGAGGGGTTTCCTTCACTGGCCAGCTAGACCGTGGCAGGGAGAAACCCCCAAAACCAGAGGATTCCCCACGAGGACCTGGGGGCTAGCAACCCTATCCCCTTCCCATGGCAACCCACATATCCTATCCCTTTTCCATGTCTCCTCTCCTTCTCAGCCATTGACCAACCTTTTATCTGCCTCTCCAGCTATATTCTTTATTTCCTTCATTTATACCTCAATTTTCTCCACAGTAGGGAGCAAAGAAGCTTACATTATTTTCCTCTCCTCCTTTTCATCCACACAACTATCCTGTGAGATAGGTTAGACTGGAAGTATGTAACTGGTCTTAGATCACCCAATGAGCTTCCAAAGCAAGCTGGGGAGTCAAACCTGGGTCTCCCAGACACTACTCTGAAACTGCTACATAAAACTTTGTTGGTCTTAAAGGTGCTTCTGGATTCCAACTTTGCTACACCACACTGGTTTTTGTTGGGTGGCTGCTGTTGAACAGTAGCAAGCAGCCAGGCCTAGTTAAATCATGCAAGTTGGGTGGTATCAGGTTACCTAGGTTTCAGCTCTGAGGTTGCCAACCTTCAGGTAGGATCTGGAGACCTCCAAGAATTACAGCTGACCTACAACAGAGATCTGTCCCCCTGGAGAAAATAGGTTGGACTCTATGGCATTACATTCAGCTGAGGCCTCTCCCCTCCCTAAACCCTGCCCTTCTCAGCCTCCACTACAAAATCTCCAGGAATTTCTCAGACTGGAGCAGACAGCTCTACTTAGGCCTGGCTCCAATAAATCCTTTCTCAAAAACCAAAATAGGCCTGGAAAGGACCCTGCCGTTTCTCCCTGTCTTTTTCCTCATAGAAACTGAAGCCTGGAATATTGTGGCTGCCTAGGGAATCCACTGCTTAAAGCTATAGGCATACTTTTTAACATTTGCAATTAAAAAAAAAACCCGCCCGGTGTATTTTTTTAAAAAAAGATTTCACATTTTCATGCAAACCTAGGTCCCTTTTCAGGTTTGTAAAAAGATCTGGCTTGCCCAGTCACAGCTCCAGTCACTGGACTGAAGCGTCCACAGATTTGGCTGACTTTGCTATTAGAATATGGACAAGTGGGGACCTGCAATAGTTGCAGGGGACCCCTTCCCCCACTTAACGTTAATCTCCCTCCCATCAGTGCCAGCTAAGAGAGGGATGTATTGCTTTTGCTGGCTGATGCAGTCATATAGCAGCACGCATCTTATTAAAGACATTTACTATGGTCTAAATATTTTTACATCATGTTGCATGTTCTAAAGATTCCATGGAAACTGTAGAAGGAGTGTTACGTGATGACCCCAATATGACATCCTGTGGTATATCTGCACAATTTTTTTTTAAAAAGCCGCTGGGGGGAGGGTGCTAGCACATACTGAACATCTCCTCAAAGAAAATAATAATGCTAGCAGTACAAAGGAAAATTCTCTTGGATTGCAGTCATGCATACAAGAGTTCTAGAAATGTATGGCTGTGTACCAGATTCAGGCTAATGAGAGACTGAGAGATGGAAAGTTGTGCAAAACCTGAATCTCTTAAGGCTGCAATCACACCTAAGAGAAACCATGTTGGATCAGGCCAATGTCCCATCCAGTCCAACACTCTGTGTCACACAGTGGCCAATATATGTGTGCATGTATATATATACACACACATACACACACATATATATTTATATATATATATATATATATATATATACACACACACTGTGGCTAATTGCCACTAATGGACCTCTGCTCCATATTTTTATCCAATCCCCTCTTAAAGCTGGCTATGCTTGTAGTCGCCACCACCTCCTGTGGCAGTGAATTCCACATTTTAATCACCCTTTGGATGGATGGATAGATAGATAGATAGATAGATAGATAGATAGATAGATAGATAGATAGATAGATAGATAGATAGATAGATGATAGATACATTTTATTTGTATCCCGCCCTCCCCGACCAAGCGGCTCAGGGCGGCTAACAGCATAAAATTCGATACATACATTGTATAATAAATAACATTTAAAAACAGTTAATTAAATCCATAAAATTCTAAAAACATTAATACATTTAGTGCTATTCCATCAGTAAGTTTAGTCGGCAATTTAGTAGTATCAGCTGGTGAAGGCCATTTGGAACAGAGTGGTTTTGCAGGCCCTGCGGAATTGTTCAATGTCCCGCAGGGCCTGCATCTCCTCTGGGAGCTGATTCCACAGCTGTGGGGCCAGAACTGAGAAGGCCCGAGTACGGGTACTTTGGAGTCTTACCTCCTTTGGCCCGGGGATAGTCAGCAGGTTCTTCCCTGCTGACCTCAGTGCTCTCTGGGGTTCGTACGGGGAGAGGCGGTCCCTAAGGTAGGCAGGTCCTCGGCCATATAGGGCTTTAAAGGTAATTACCAGCACTTTGTAGCGAATCCGGTATACAACTGGCAGCCAGTGCAGTTCACGGTGAAGAAATACTTCCTTTTATCTGTTTTAACCTGACTACTCAGCAATTTCATCGAATGCCCACAAGTTCTTGTATTGTGAGAAAGGGAGAAAAGTACTTCTTTCTCTACTTTCTCCATCCCATGCATAATCTTGTAAACCTCTATCATGTCACCCCGCATGTCACATGCTAAATGTCACATGCTAAATAATGCAGTTTCAATCCACTTTCAATGCACTTTCCAACTGTGTGAACTTGCAAAATCCAGTTTGATAGTGTATTGAAACTGCATCATTTAGCATGTGTGATCTCAGCCTAAATAATATGAATATAGCATCAGATGAAATTATGAAAATTATGAAAAAAAGCATCAGATCCTGGGATGCAAATGACAAGAAGTCTGAAGTTTTGTTGTGCCCAATATAATGGAATTTTGCCATACATCAACACCCACCTATTTCATTATCAAATGAAATGTTCAGGAATATACAAATATAAGAGCAGTGAACAGTAAAATAATAGGATTTAAATAGCTAACCTAAGATACTTATACAAGCTTTGATTCTCTAATTCAGATTTACCTGATCAGGTAAAGATGCAAAATCCAGGCAAAGTTTCAAAGTCCAAAGACCAAGAGGCAGGTGTTTCAGCCATACAAGAACCAACCTGGCTCAAAAGTGTCAAGTGAGACAAGCTATCTGAATTAGACAAAATTAGACTGAATGATCTTCCTTTATGCCAAATTGCCAACAGTTGGCCTGAGTCTAGTTGACTAATCAAATGTGTTGCTAGCTAGGTGATCTGACCAATCAGGTGTCTTGCTGAACATGTGACCACATCATCTGCAGCTGCACATAGGCACATTAAACAAGCCACCTTTCCCTACCGAGGGTTCCTTGTGTTAATGAGGTGGAATGTGGAGGCAAAACTCCTTCCCAGTCCCCCAGTCTTGAAGCTTCTAGTCCCCAATGATCTCACTTCCACCTGTGTCTAACTTCCATCTCTTATCTCTCTCTCTATCTCTGGAACTGCAAAATCATTAAGTTCCTAGGGACAGGCCTATGATTTTACTAGGGCCAATGCCTGAACCAGTATTTCTGAAAAGCCAAGAAACTGCTAGATAGAGCCAATTTCTTGACAAATAAATTCTTGCATAGTCTTGTATTATGCAGATACACACCAGAAAGCCTGGATTGCCTTCAACTACCTGTCAACTACTACTTGTTGTGCAGGATTATGAAAGGGGTTTAGACTAGAGATTCTTTGCTGAGAACAGAAAAAAGAACTCCAGAATCAGGCATAACTGCTTTCTTCATGCATGCAGCTTTTGTTAAAAAAATCTTGCACTGGAAAGCAAGTTGCATCCCAAGAGTCTTTTCTTAATGCAACTCATTTGCAGTGGTCTGTACATCTCATGTGTCATTGCATGAGCAGTATTTTTTCTCTAAGGTACAGTCCTTTGCCAATGTACATAACCTTGGGTAGCTGAATGGCGTGAGCTGGCCTTGGGCTTAGCCACAATGTGCTTTCACACAAGGTGAGTCCTGCAGGGCAACAATAAAAGATGGGTAGAGATATGAGCAAAAGAGGAATTCACAGGATCAGATGAAAACATGTCACTTCTCAATAATTAATCCCTTGCTTGGCATGATACTTGTTAAGTTCCTAGGGCACAGGAAGGGTCAGACATGGTATTGGGCTACATGTTAATGTTAGATCTGGGCCAAGCCCCGGATCTGACATCACTGCATCAGTCAATGCACTAGAAACTATTACTTGGTACAGCATTGTTTGATATGCTGACATCATGTTCAGGTTTTTGTCCGGATGCAACATCAACATGTCGTTTGATGTCATTTCCACCCCACACTGTTCTCGTGCAGGCCCCAGAGATGTGGGTAGGTGGAAGGGTCCAGCAGCAAGACACTGCCTGGCAAAAGCTGTTAAGTAGCATCCCTGTAAGTTCCTGTAACCATAAATCTGATAAATTGTATTAAGGAGTCTGCATTCTGATTAAATAGCCAGAGAAGTAGCAATGGCATAATGTGTGTTAAGTTGCACGGCTTCTAAAAATGTAGTCCTCTGCATTTCTTTTTTAATAAATAAAATCTTGCTGTAAAGTAGATAAGATGCAATAACTCCTAAAACTAATATTACAAAGATAATTAGGAGCAACTACAATTTTCATCTAACATTTTCCCGTAGGCACTTGCAACCTTTTATATTATTACATAATAATAAGCTGATTGTTTTTATTCAAATTAAGTAACATGAAACAGCACTAGAGATGTTATTTGAAACGTGTACCTTGCATTTCAGTTTACAAAGGGAAACTGTATTTAGAACCAGAGTTGAAAGGAAATTTTGGTAAAATTCTGTTTTGCAAAAAAGTTCCAGCTGTGGAATTTTGTTTGTTCATCAAATCTTCTCTAAATAGTTGTGCAGATATTTGAATGTTCAGATATTTGTTGTGTAGTGCAGATTTGAAAGTGTTTGTATTTTGTTTACACTTTCATTGTCATGGCCTAACCCTCTGGGGAAGGATGGTTATTTGGGGTTCTATTCTATCACTTTTCAATTATAATGTGTTTTTTTTTTAATTATGATTTGTAAGCTGCCTAAAGTCATATTGCTTTTTTTTTTTTGCCTTCGGTTCGAGAAAGCCTGGAATAGGAGCACATGACAAGTTGGAAAAGAATTGATGATCTTGCTTTGGCTTTCTAATAATGCCAAGCACTTCACAAGAAGTAACTATTATTGTATGCAAAAAAAGGTATATGTTTCTCTGCAGCACTGCAGATGTTATGTGGGAGTTTGGTACTATCATTCCAATATGCAGCATATTTATAAAATATTTTGCTACGGGCGATGTTAAAATGAACACTTTTTTAAACAGATAATTTACCAGTGATTCTACAGTTTTTGCCCACATGATCTTACCATCCTCTCAAGGCAGGGGATCCACATGCTGATTTAAAAGCAATGAACGTTAACAGAATATTTATGAAATCACAACAGATATGATTACCATGAGGTTTGCAGGAAAATCTGAAAGCCTTACAAAAATGGGGGATTTAAATCCTCCCAAACATGAGTGGGTTTTGTGCGTGCACAGACATTGCAGTCAACTCTGGGCTTCAGAAAGGCAACAATGGGGAGGGGGGGGGAGGTAAGTGGGTGAGCAGGGAGCCAAAATAAAATATAGGATGAAAAGAAGATAAAACTTTAGAGAGGAGGAGCAGAAAAGGTAAAAAAGAAAAACATCAAGGGGGGATGGGGTTCCACTGTTGACCAACTCCTACTATAAAAAAGTTTTTTCTAATATACAGCCACACCTTCACACCCGTAATTTAAACCCATTATTGTGAGTCCTTTTTTCGGCTGCCCTCCTCTAAGTGACAGTCCTTCATATACTTCAAGAGAGCAATCATGTCCCTATTCAACCTCCTTTTCTCCAGACTGAACATTCCCAAGTGTCTCAGCCTTTCCACATAGGGCTTAGTCTCCAGCCTCCTGTTCATCCTTGTCTTTCTTCCATGCAAATACTCCATTCTGTCCACATCCTTTTTGAAGTGAGCCCTCCAGAACTGCACACAATACTGCAGGTATGGCCTGACCAATGCAGTGTACAGTGAGACTATGACATCTTATGAGTTGGATGTCATGCCTCTGTTGATGCACCTCAAGATCACATTAGCCTTTTTTTGCCACTGCATCACATATTTAACTTATGGTACCCCAAGATCTTGTTCACATACACTGCTACCCAGAAGTGTATTCCCATCCGGTATGTGTGATATGAGGACCTGGGGAAGGTGGAAAAGGAAAACATAGGGGGAACAGGGAGGTAATTTTTTCCCCCTAAGGCCTTTTTATTCAATTTTTCTGATGGGAAAATTGGAAAAATTGGGGGAGCTCTGAAAAGAAACTCCTATACAATATTTTCCTCTTTCAGAATGAGTAAAATTATTGCATATATTTTAGTTTCCCTTTTTGGGTTTTCCCCAGGAAAAAAAACCCCTATGGTCTTAAATTTTTGTGAAAATTTTACATCACTAGTCCCAGGTTCATTCCCTGGCATCTCCACTCAAAGGACCTTGGCCAGCAAATGCTGGGAGAGACATCAGAAATCATCACCATCACCATCGCCGCCACCACCAGCACTACCACCACCATCATCAAAAAGCACACTATTTTAAGAACATTATTTTTGGCTACTTCTACAATAGCTAATAATGCCTTCATGAATCACTACATGTGAAACAATCACAATTCTTATAAGCAAAGTAGTACTTATTTATTTTATATATTTATTTTATATCCCCCCATTCTTACTGAAACTCAAGACTGATTACAGAACATGTAACAATGCAGATAGACTTCATAAAACAAGGATTACCAAGTTAGAAAACAATGTGAATAACATCTCATTTAAGACAAGGTAGACTATACGCAGTGCAGGAATTACAGAAGAGCATGCTGCAAAAGCAAGATGATACCTATAACACAAGGCGACAAACTTATTACCTAGTTAGTGCACAGGATCATTTAATCCCTCATAACAATAATCACTTAGTGTGCAGACCAGTGAGCTGGCCGGAGAGAAAGTTGCACCAAATCACATGACCTCTGAAATATTGTTCATGTTTTTCATTGCTGCCCCTTCTAAACGGTGCCCCTTGTTGGAGGACCTGAAAGTTTGTACCACCACCATACACATCAAGAGATACAGTCACATCCTGTATGAGATACAAAAAGGATTTGCATTAGTCAGACTGAATATTAAAATGTGTGTGCATCAATCTCCATTTAATCTTACCTGGACTCTCTGATTGGAAACTATGGCTGAAACACAGGGCTACCCAAGGACATTGTAGTTTTTGTCCTAGGCAGTGTAGGGAGAGAGCCTAAGGCTGCGGTCACCCTCACCATTAAATCCATCCCTAACCCATCGCTATTATACCCCGCAATTTTTTTACAATGAATTTCCTGATCAGACATCCCTTCATCCTTCAGTTCTAAGCAGCGTTGGTCCCGTCGCTGGTTGATCAGAGGTCTCAACCGGACCTAATTTTTGAGATGGCATTCCACACTTGCGAAAGCACAGTACGTGGGATATTGTGCTTGGCGCTTTTTTTTTTAAGGTGCCAGAAAAGGTAGGCGATCTGCCCCCCCCCCCCCCCCATCTAAACACCCAAAAAGGAAGGGGAAGCCCAGGAGCTCTCTTTGCTGTCTCTCCGCTTGGCAGGAAAATAGCAAAGGTGAGTGATCTTCCTCTCCCCCATTTAAACACCCCACTGTGGTGTTTAAATGGGGGGGGGAGCACGGCAACTCTCTTTGCTGTCTCTCCGCCTGGCGGGGAGATGGCAAAGGTGGGTCATCTTCCTCCCCTGGCAGGGAGACAGCCGGTGGCGTACCGAGTTCGTTACAAGGTGCTGGTTATTACCTTTAAAGCCTTATATGGCCGAGGACCTGTCTACTTGAGGGACCGTCTCTCCCCACATGAACCCCAGAGAGCGCTGAGGTCAGCTGGAAAGAACCAGCTGAATATCCCTGGGCCAAAGGAGGCCAGATTGAAGTCCACCCGGGATCGGGCCTTCTCTGTAGTGGCCCCCCTACTGTGGAACCAACTCCCGGAGGAGGTACGGGCCCTGCAATGCTTAGATCAATTCCGCAGGGCCTGTAAGACCCACCTCTTTAAAACAGCCTTCACATAAAACCGAGCCAAGAAAGTCCTGTTGGATATGTTCTATGTTTTATGTTTTAATCACTGGATTTTATGAAAGATCTTAATTATAGCACCATAATCTTAAGTCTAATGTAATTTTAATGATTTTAAGGATGATTTTATAATTGAAATTGTATATGAATTTATAATTGATTGCACATGGTTTTATTGTATACTGAATTTACATGTTGTGAGCCACCCTGAGCCTGCCTGCGGGGAGGGCGGGATACAAATAAAAAGTTGTTGTTGTTGTTATTATTATTATTATTATTATTATTATTATTATTAGTATTAAAGGTGGGCGATCTGCCTTCTCTCCCCCCCCCCCCCATTTAGGAAAGGTCCCCTGTGCAAGCACCAGTTGTTTTCGACTCTGGGGTGACGCTGCTTTCACAAAGTTTTCATGGCAGACCTTTTACGGGGTGGTTTGCCATTGCCTTCCCCAGTCATCTATACTCCCCCCCCCCCCCCCAGCAAGCTGGGTACATATTTTACCAACCTTGGAAGGTTGGAAGGCTGAGTCAACAATTGCTGGTGCAATTATATCATTTGGAGTGGGCTCTCGCAGGGAAGCGGATGTGCGCTTGTGACGAGTCGGCTACAATGGAGCATTCAAACATAGAAAGTACACACGGGAGTCGTCGGAAGCATTCTTATTCCAGATTTAATGTACTATCAAAAAAGTCCATGTCTCAGTCATGGCAGTTCGGGACACAAACAAGCCAATGACCATTGCCAGATGCTGATGTTTGGACAACTGCATAAAATCCGACATGCATCTGGCTTTCATCCATGCCCATCTCGTCAGTGTATGTGCGTCTGACCTCGGCCTAAGAAAGTCTATTTTATTCAGTGGGACTAACTCACAGGAAAGGGTTCTTAGAATTGCAGCCATAGTTGCAGAACTGTGTCATCTGGGCTACACTACCCCAGTTATACAGGTGATATTGGGAATATAGGACAAGATATGTAGAGAGGAGGTGAGGCTGATAATGCTAATCCTGCCTTCCTATGCTCATAATCAAGTCCACTGACATTCTGCCTATGCACATTCATTCCAGCAAGTGCCTACAAATTGAACATGACTAGACTCCACCCCAGTGAACTGGAACATTTAAAAAGTGGATGGAATAGCAGACGTGTACCATTTTTCTGTGCATAGGCACCCTGCCCACATGAAATGAATGCATGGAGGTAGGCTCTCTATGGGCACTGACCCTGTATGGTATGTATCCCGACTCCAGACCTCCTGACACTCAGCAGCAGCTGACTTTGAAATTCTGCCTAATGTGACTCATCTTCCAGTATTAATTGGATTCTCCAAGATGCAAATGAACTATAATAGCACTACTTTACAAATGTATTTTAAATGTTTTACTAAAAAAAATGTAAAAGAGTGAAATTATTGTTCAGCTTGTCTCAAAATGTTGTTCAAATTTTGACTGCATGTTTTGGGAGGGTTGTGGAGAGTAGTGCATGCTCCTACTACAAGTGACTGGAGCACCAAATTAAAATATCTGAAAAGGGCTTGTGTGCCTACGTATTCCATGATGTATATCAATCTGTTTCCTTCTTTGAAATGTCAGTAGGATTGATTCAACATTACAGATGAAGGGGTGGGGGAGCCTGAGAGAAAGTTGCTTGCCTAAGGCCACAAATGAATTAATACCTAAGGTAACTTTTAAACTCAGGATGAGCAAATGTTCCCATTCTCTTTATATTAATTTTTGAGTTTTGGTAACCATTTTAGCTTTCCAGTCTTTGCTGTTGACTTTGTAGATTTATACAAGTGTGGTTTTTATTAGGGTTGCCAAGTCCAATTTAAGAAATAACTGGGGACTTTGGGGTTGGAGCCAGGAGACTTTGGAGGTGGAGCCAGGAGACATTAGGGGTGGAGCCAAGATCAAGGCTGTGACAAGCATAATTGAACTCCAAAAGGAGTTCTGGCCATCACATTTAAAGGGACAGCACACCTTTTCAATGCCTTCCTTCCATAGGAAATAATGAAGGATATGGGCACCTTCTTTTGGGGCTCATAGAATTGGACTCCCTGGTCCAATCCTTTTGAAACTTGGGGGGTATTTTGGGGAGAGGCACTAGATGCTATACTGAAAATTTGGTGCATCTACCTCAAAAAACAGCCCCCCCAGAGCCCCCGATACCCGCGGATCAATTCTCCATGATTTTATATGGGAATAAATCTCCCTAGGGAATAACAGAGTTCCCAGCAGACATTTCCCTCCCCTCCCCCCGCTTTCTGATGACCCTGAAGCGGGGGGAGGGCCTCCAAACCGGGGGATCCCCTGCCCCCACCTGGGGATTGGCAACCCTAGTTTTTATACACCACTGAGTGTCCATAATATTTATGTATAATGTACCCTTGAAGTATAATACTGATTTGTGATGTACAAATGACACTGAATGATGGAATCTGTGTGTGTGTGTGTGTGTGTGTAAAAAGTGCTGTCAAGATGCAGCCAACATATAGCTACCCCATAGGGTTTTCAAGTCCAGTGCTTAAGCAGAGGTGATTTGCCAATCACCTTCCTCTGCAAAGTCTTCCTTGGTGGTCTCCCATCCAAGTACAGATCCTGCTTAGCTTCTGAAATCTGACAAAATTGGGCTATACTATATTATTCTACAGCCTGCGAACATTTTCCAGAAGAAATTCAGTATAAGAAAACAGAAAATTGTGTAAAGATAAAGAATCAGGGGTTCAATTTGCACAAGAGAGAAATTTAATCAAGACAGGGATTTGGGGGTTAAAACAGCAATAACGAAAAATCTGAAAATGAATTCGGTCAGCAGATTTCCCAAGTCACAGTGCAAATCTAATAAAATTTACTGGGATTAAGCCCCAGTAAATAGACCACAGTAGGATTCTGAGTAGACCTACTCTGAATTGCTCTCTCAGGGCCAAACAAGACACGACAACATCCATGGGTCTGACCTGTGGACACTGCCACCATTTAAAATTGATTTGAAAATCCCATGAGGCCACAGTGCAATGGGCTGAGGCACTCTTGTTCTCCCCTCACCCTGCCTTTCCATGTGCCAAAATAGTAGTGCAGCTGTATATACAGCAATGCAGCCATTTTGGCATTTAAAAAGGTGGGGGGAGGGGGACAAGAGCACCTCAGGTCACCATATTGCAGGCCTAGTCAGGATGAGGCCTTCACAGCATTTTAAAATCATTTTTAAATGGTGGCTGCATCTACAGGTCAGACCAGTGGATGCTGTCATATCCAGTTTGGCCCTCGGCCCCTACAATAACCAGCTTTTTAGAAATATTTTTGAAAATAAGAACAAAAAGGTGGATCCTATACTTACCTTATGTCTGAAAAGCATGACCCTCTATTCCAGAACATATTTCTCTAGCCCTAGACTCTGCATGAGTAGAAAATGCTTAGCGCAACAGTGGTGCATGCTGGGTAAATGGAAGAAAAGTATAGGATCCAATCCACCAAAGACTAAAATTATATAAAACGAGCACAACTACAGACATTAAGTATGCAGCTAATTGTTTATGTGTGTATTTAAATAACTGAGAAACAAATGCAATTTTTTAAAATGTCCAGCTCCATAAGTCATTTGCCCCTTTGCGTGTCCTTGTAGTAAGCTATTAAACTGGCAGGAGAAAAATCATTCCATTCTAGATCTGATGAAGAAGAATAGCTCATTCATAAATGGCAAGGTTGTCTGTTTTTCTATGCCATTGTGTAAACTAATCACTCCTGTTTGCACATGGGAGTTGCTCCTTAGGTCTGCTAGAGGAAATAGAGACTATTTGCAGTAGTGTTCTTAGGGAATGTGCCAACCACCTGGTTACAGAAAGAGCTGCATTCATGCCTGACCATTGAGAGACTTTGCTATTCTGGAAACCGCTCTCGCTGAGCAAGCTTTATACCCTTGCCAAACTTATACTAAATGGATTCAGTCCAGGAGCTAAGAGTGTTGATATGTTTGAAGGAGCCAGAAATATAAATAAGGAGTTACAGTGTTTGCTTTCTCTCCCTAGTTAGAGAAGGTTCATTTATACTTGGGAAGTAAGCAGAAAGCAAAAAAGATCTGTTCCATGACTTAAACCAGCCTTGGAAATGAGACTAATTCATGCTTTCTTCTACTATCCAGCATTTTTCAACCACTTTAGATTTATAACCTCTCCTATCCCAAATCTTAGAATAATGACAGTAATATAAAATATCTATCACATGTTAACTTGCCTTTCATCCAAGAAGCGTCAGGTTTATTGGACAAAATCCAATCCTGTACTGCACCAGGCTGGCCATATAAGCAGACACAGGCTCATTTCAGGCTCATTGGTTGTATTCACGCACTAATTCATAGGGATTGATAGGAAAAGTCACTATTTTCTGCTGTACTATTAATTTTTATCAAGTGTTCCTTCAGATATGCCTCTAGTGTTAATTTTAGGTGAAACATGGCAACAATTTATACTTACAAATAAGAGATCTAAGTCTGGAATTCCATTTCTTTATTTAGATGTTAATAACCCAGCTTTTCTCCCCAGTGGGGATCCAAGACATCTCCCCTCATTGATTTTATCCTCACAACAACAAACCTGTGAATTAGGCTAGGCTATGATCAGGAGTGGGCCAAAATAGGGCTGCCAAGCCCCTGGGCATGGTGGGAAATCCCCTGCCCTGAGGTCCCATTGCTGTTCCAAGCAAAACCAGGGGGTGGGGAAATTACAAAACCTCATCCACATCATGAATGCAGTGGCATCACTTACAGGGAAGACCTAGAACTGGAGGGCAGTAGCTCTAAAACAGTTTCTGGCTATTCCTAGAGCTACCACCATCACTTCTGGGTCTTCCCTGAAAGTGACATCATCACACTTGTGATGATACCCCCCAACATGTCATTACTTCCAACCCATCCTCTGGCAACCCTCTTCAGAAAGCTTCCAAGACATACTGATGATTCAAATCTAGGTTTCTCAGATTCTAGCCTGGCACTCTTAACCATGTTGGTCTGAAGAAGCAGAAGAAAGTTTGAGCCCAGTGGCACCTTTTAAGACCAACGAAGTTTTAATCAAGGTATAAGTTTTCCTGGGCATGCACACTTCTTCAGATGCACTCTGAAGAAGTGTGCATGCACACAAAAGGTAATACCTTGAATAAAACTTTGTTGGTCTTTGTTGGACTCAAACCTTTACTCTTAACTACTGACATTCTAGCCTGACACTGCTTAAATATTATAGCAATACCTATGCATATTCTTCTGTGAGCAAGCCCTGCTCACCACAGTGAGACTTACTTATGAGCAAATATGCAAAGAGTCGGACTGTGAACTTCATGATTTACACATTATTTATTAGACAACATTAATGATGTAAGTAAGTAATGATGTAATGTAGGTAAAGGCTATCAACTTATGTTGAATAGTGTATACAAGCTAAGCAGCCTTTACTCAAAGTGGTGGGGGTTTTGTATTCATTGTCATACAGTTTTATTTTTTGTTATTTTGGGCTATATCAATGAGGCATGATAGTTTTGTGGGTGATCACCAAAGCTTCCAGCTGTGCAGGGGCAATGCAAAACAAGGAAGGTCTAGTCTTCTGTTCAATATCAACTTGGACCAACAAGAGGAAGACACCAAATTAAAGGTGTTCTGGCTTAGTTCTGCCCACCATTTTCAGTTAACAATGCCTTCTTATGAAGAGGACCTGTTGGTATCTATAAGGAATCAGTCTTTCTCAAGTTCTGTTCCTTTATAATGGAACAGCCTGCCTGAAGTAATGTGCCTGGTCTCCTCTCTGCTGACCTTTCACAATGCCTGAAAAGCCTTGTGGATTTTTTTTCTTAGGGTCTACTGTTATATAATTGAATTTCAGGTCACTCCAATTTATGATTCTTGGGTTTCGGAATGCATTGGAACTGGGCAAGATTTTTGTACATGGTAATAGACTCTGTTAAGTTAGAACTTCCAGGTGTAGGTGTAGTTTAAGATTTGCTTAAAATCATAAATCTTCACAGAACAATAGTCAAAAGGAATTCACAGTGAGTGAGAGAGAGAGAGAGAGAGAGAGAGAGAGAGAGAGAGAGAACTGTATTTAACCAGAAAACCAGAATACAGTAACCACAGTCTTGGTCACCTCTTCAAGAATAACGATTTCCAACTGTCCTTGACTGACTTTTATGGAACTACCACACAGCAGAGTATTTAAGGTCTGTGTAGGATGTTTTCATCAGGAGGGGCAATTTCATGTGTTTGACTGGATCAGATAAACAAACATGCCTTGTGCAGGTAATTTGACCTTTCAAAATATCCATAAAAAGGTAACATAAAATTAGAACCAGCATGGTATTTTGCCATTTAGTTTTACAAACACATCATATTGTCTCTGGAAGATTAACCTGGGATGAAATAAACACATTGTCTTGGCATACCTTTACTCATGGCTTAAAAACAGAAGTCCCTATGACCTAGCTTTAATTTATCTTATGTTGCTGTTTTTATGATATCAATGCATGTCTTTCTGCAAGGGGTCTAGTTTTGTTCTTTAACATTTTATGATGTCCTATGAGCTGACAGTTTGATAATAAAATGCAGTTCACAACCCAATCTGAAGCATAATTATTCAGAAATAAATCCCTTAGGGTTCAATGGGGCTTGTTTCCAAGGAAATACACCTTGGTCTGCAGCCCTAAAGCTTTGCAAGATCGTTTCAACCCATGTTTCAGCAGAATAAGTATCAATTAATGTTCTTTTCAAATGAGGCTAGATTACGGTTGTTGAACGCTGCAAAAAGAAGATTACTGTGAATTAGGGTTTCCCTGCTCAGGGCAAGGAAATTCCTAGAGATTTGGAGATATAGCCTGAGGAGGGAGGAGTATGGAGAGAGGAGCTAGTTTGGCAGGGATATGAAGCCATAGAACTCTGAACCTCTGAAGCTGCCATTTTCTCCAGGGGACCTGATCTCTGTGTTCTGGAGATCAGTCATAAGTGCCCACCTCCCATAAACTAATGGATTGAGGAACCCACAATTTTATCAACCTTTGTGGGTATGGCATATAGATAAAAATTGCACATGGCTTTTTTTTTTTTTAGATATTTGGAAATCTTTTACAGATTCATATGTGTAGATTTACCACCATTGTTACTATATTTAGGGGCTATTTCTTTTCTGTTGGGGGTTGCAATTAAAATAAGAGGTTTTTCTTTTTAAGTAAAAATGTAAAAATTCAGGAGAACTCAATACCCCACTTGGGGGTTAGCAACCTAGTCTGATTGTGTATATCTATTTGGATGTATTTTGCCACAGTTCCTAATGCTAATCTGCACCATTAAAATGATGTTCTAGTGCTGAATTGATCAAAAGGGCTATCTGTAGTTGAGGATTTCAAATAGAGACAGCCCTGGATCACTCTGGTTATATTTTCATATCATTAGCACTGACTAAGAACCATGGATGTATATTGGATTGTAGAAATAGCACATGGAAACATTCTCCTGGGTTTGATCTAAAGCAGGGGTCCTCAAACTTTTTAAATAGGGGGCCAGTTCACTGTCCCTCAGACTGTTGGAGGGCCGGACTGCCGTTACTGTACAAGGCCGCGGGCCGTCAGTTCTCCGTCTTCTGCATCTCTCTCCCTTCCCCACACCACACACCCCAGCCTGGGAACTCACCTCACCTCGGTATCACCTCACACTCTGTCTCCGCCGCCTCAGCCCAGTGCCAGAAGTGTGCGTTGCTAACACGAGTTTAGGTCAAACGTCACTTCCGGTCTGATTTTGCCATAACCCGGCGGGCCGCATAAACGTCCTCAGCGGGCCGCATCTGGCCCGCGGGCCGTAGTTTGAGGACCCCTGATCTAAAGAGACTGGAGTCAGGCCTTTAAAAGAATGTAAATGTTCCCTTGTCAGGTATTAAACTGCTCCTGTGGCCCCCTGGCTTCTTATCCCAGGGTTGATCAAATCCTAGGGAAGGACTGTGGGTTCCCAATTCCAGACAAATATCCTTTAAATGAAATAAAGCTTTAGTGAAAACATCCTACATTAATCTCACTCACATTTTTCATTCACCCAAGGCTGCCCAAACCTGTTAGTCGCATGCAAGGAGCAGGAGACCTTTGTTGATGATGGAAAGTAAAACTCTACCCTTTGGCCTTCGTAGAGAAGAAGAAGATGACATTGGATTTATATTCCGCCCTCCAGTTAAGAGTCTCAAAGTGGCTCACAATCTCCTTTATCTTCCTCCCTCACAACAAACACTCTGTGAGGTGGGTGGGGCTGAGAGAGCTCTCCCAGATGCTGCCCTTTCAAGGACAAGCTCTGTGATGATAACTATGGCTGACCCAAAATCATTCCAGCAGCTGCAAGTGGAGGAGTGGGAAATCAAACCCAGTTCTCCCAGATAAGAGTCTGCACACTACACCAAACTGGTAAAGGGAGCCTGAGGGCTCTATGCTCTTCTTTGCCTCTTTTGCTCTTCCCCCTTACACTTCAAATGTGCGAGTGCTCAGTTCTCTCTTGGTAACAGATATTCCTGTTGACATCTCTGTTGATCTTGGATACCCCAATGGCTTCAAAAATCTTTGGCTGTTTCAGGGTTGCTTCCACTTCTCTTGCTGCTGCTGTAAGGGTCAGTTTCCCTTATCTCACAATATCTATGGTGGGTGAGGAGAGACTTGGCTTACACTGAATGGTTCCAGAACTTCACAAGTGCCATGTCACAACCAGCTATCGTTTCCAGAGCCAGCAGGTGGGATCCTTGATCTTTGGCCTAAATTATTATGATACTTTTTCTTTATACACACATTTTGCCCAGATGAATTTGCAAACATTCTCTATTCTAAACAGGCGTTGGCAGTTTCAGGGTAAAGTTACTGCTTACACAGATACTTTCAAGGACTGTTGCAATTGCAAAATGGCTGTTTCTTGGTCCTACAGACTTAAAAGCAGAACTATAAACATTTAATGAAGCATTTTGTAGTGCATAACGTACTAGCTACCAGCATTAGAATCTATATTCCATGTCTCACACCCTGCTACTGTGGATGTTTTGTCAATGGAAAATACACTTTAATAGATGATCTCCTGATGGGTGTGTTGAATGACTGGTCAGAGTTTGAGTGGTTTGACCCTTCCCAGCTGCAGTGAGGTGGCAAGTGGTGGTCTGGGTGTGAAAAAAAGAGCAGTTTAGATTCTGGCAAGGAGAAAGAGAGGAGAGGCTGCTGTGGAACTGACTTCAAGTCCCTTGAGGAGATCTCTCTCTCTCTCTCTCTGGGGATCTGATGTGAAGTAGTGAATTTGATCCCCATAGGAGCCTCTTTGCCTCCACCTGTGCTCTACTTGCATGCTTGTTAATTGAACTAATATCATAAAATACTGTACATCTCCAGTGTTCTGTCCTCCAAAGTGAACTGTCCCAAGTACGTGCTGCCTTAGGAACTTCTTCCTGTGAGGAAATGGTGAACCACTAACGGTATGAAAAATCAAATGCATTGTTTTAGACAGAACTCTTAACTCTTGAATCCCAGGTTTCTACTCCCCATCCTCTTCCCCCAGATTGGTGCATAGAACCAAGGGTGAATGGTAAAGTAACTCATAATCAGTACTCCTTGGCTACCTGTGTTATAAGATGCAAAGATACTTTAGAACTTAGGCCATGATTAAAGATAGGACATTTTCTTTGAGGGCTTCCATCTTGTACAGTACTTCCCTCACTCAGATTCTTACCTGGAGCCAGTCTTTAGATGCCAAGTCAAGACAGTTTTAGTCACCTGAGCTTTTAATGACTAATTTACCAAAAATTAGGAAGCAGATATTCAATGAACAACAGAAAGTCTCTGTTGCCATTAGCCTTGTCTTTCAGCATGGAAACACCCAAAAAGGCCCTCAAAAATTTTAGAAACAAAGATTTTATTTACATTTTATGTTAAATGCTATTTTAGCACTGCAAAGTTTTGATGTTCACTGCCTAGGGCACCCTATTTTGGCAGAAAGGCAACACCGAAATGTTATAAATAAAAATAAATAAGCTAGAAACCTATAGTGTTGATCCCTCCAAAAGTGCCCACCAAAGAGTTTCCACAAAAGAAATCCATACTTCTGAGGCACTGATTTTTTTTTTTACATCTAGCTGTGGGGGGTGGTCTTGCCTTATCATTAATCTTTTGCTGCAATTATGCTTCTCTGCTGTTCATAGCAATATGAGTTCCCACAAAACAGCCAGCATGAGGCAGGTGAAAAGCCTGAATCTTGCCACATAGGTATTAGGAGAAAAAATGATGGGGTTTTAAAATATAAAAAGAGAAATTATTCCAGTAAATGGTAGATTTATGGATTCTGGTTTTATGGCTTTGCAAAAGTCAGGCCTGGACTGTATGTCCACCTTTTTATTATTAGCTTAGAACTGAAAATTATACACACACACAAGCTAAAATCCAGAGCTTGCATTCAAGGCAAGATTTGTGTCTCCTGGAGCTAAGTTGAAAACTAATACCGTTTTCGCACACAGCTTACCTTGCAGTCACAATCCTGTTCCCTCCGCAGCGTCTGGTTGGATTTCCCACCATCTGCGCCGGAGTTACAGGAAGTGCCGCGGCTTTTGCGTAGCAAATGTAAACTGGGTTTTAGCGGTTTACATTTGCTACGCAAAAGCTGCAGCACTTCCTGTAACTTCGGTGCAGATGGTGGGAAATCCTACCAGACGCTGCGGAGGGAACAGGATTGTGACTGCGAGGTAAGCTGTGTGTGAAAACGGTATAAGGCCTTTTAAAAAATACTGGTGCAGAGGGGACAGAAA
This sequence comes from Heteronotia binoei, assembly GCF_032191835.1. NCBI lineage: Eukaryota > Metazoa > Chordata > Lepidosauria > Squamata > Gekkonidae > Heteronotia > Heteronotia binoei. The sequence goes on from NC_083231.1 coordinate 91,904,539, forward strand.
ATGATCTAGAGGACATCTTGCAACAATATATTTTAATTGACATTCCCTGCAAAGAGAACTTGACCATAATGCAACATTGCACTGTTGTATAGACATGCTTAAAACTGGAATAATTTACCATTTGGGAACTGACTGCAGTAGTGCATCAAAAATTAAATAAAGTTGAGATGGGTAGGTGAATGAACTTGCTTAGTCAGATATTAGTCTTAGACTTCAGCAGACTACTCTGGGCTATCATGTCCAGTATGCCCTCTGAGCTGAGTTAGCGTGAGCTAGCTCACAGTTTTTTAGCCTCTAGCTGACACAATTTTATCTTAGCTTAGGAAGAATGACCCCAGAGCACGCTAATTTATAAGCAGCAGCCAAATTGCTTGCTCATAACTTTAATGCCAGTAGCTCACGAAGTAGAATTTCTGCTCACAAGACTCCATAGCTTGAACATATGAAGCTGCCTTATACTGAATCAGACCCTTCATCCATCAAAGTCAGTATTGTGTACTCAGACTGGCAGCAGCTCTCCAGGGTCTCAAGCTGAGGTGTTTCACATCTATTTGCCTGGATCCTTTTTAGTTGGAGATGCCAAGGATTGAACCTGGGACCTTCTGCTTACCAAGCAGATGCTCTACCACTGAGCCACCGTCCCTCCCCAAGAGTACTTAGAGGGAGTACTGATCATGGACTGAAGAAAACAAAGAATTGAGGTTTTTCAGAACTTTCCTCCCACTCATCTCCTGATTCCAGCCTAGAGAGCCAGGCTGATTTACTGCCATTGAACATATGTAGGTCTTTTCATGCAGTTGAACCCCAACAAAAACAGAGAAGACAAGCAGCCATTACTGCACTTCCAAGGCAGGGTATGTTGCTGAAGAAAAGAGCTGGCAAGACAGGTCTCTTTCAGAGATATTCCCAGCCAGTATGGGTGGGATGGGGTGGTGGAGGCCCCTCCCTCTAAAGCAGTCATGGGTCTCCTAGCAAGGTTATCTGCTCCTGCAAGACCTCAGCATGGGAAGGCATGACAAGGAATGTACCCCTGGATTGTCCTCTTCTCTCTGCCTTTCTTCCTCTATGGTCAGAAGCAAGAGAGTGGTACCTCCTCATCAGCTTGCATCTTCTCAGCTTATGCAGGGAGCCTGACAATGAGTACATTCTCCCGTCTGCATCCTACCATGACATGTAGAAAACCCTTGCAATTACCATACCCTGTCACTACCCTATATTGGCATAGGCTTGCTTTTCCTCTGTTAACCCACTGTGAGCTGCTAATCAGCTGGGCAGCAGGTGGCGCATCCCTAGAGGGACTTGGCTCTATCTTCCTCCTCCTCCCAGTAGTTGTTGCCAGGTAGGTGGGGGTCTATCTATCCCAATAGCCATTTCCCCAATTTTTCAGTCTTTATTTATTAAAAATTGTATCCCTGGCCCTTTTACTTATGGAGATATAAAGGAAAATATGTAAGCTGTATGCTTCCAAATTCATTTCTGTTGTTTCAGCTTTTCAGTGTTTTGTTTAGCCAGAAACTACAAAAGCACAGGGTTTGAATAACAGCCAGCTGGAATCACCAGGCTCCTTTAAAATTATCTGTGAAGAATAAATGCATTTTATAAAAATGATACAAAATATCTCATCGGTTTAAACATATTAGACTGTATAGTTTAGGTTTCTGCTGTTTTACATTGATTTAGAGAACGGCCCAATTGTCCCTAAGCGCAGTGTGTAGCAGTGTGTACACAGTGTGTAGCAGCAACCCAACTCCTTTCCATAGTACAGTGTGGTAATCACCATGAGGGTACAGTCTCTAACAGAGTTATAAAATTTCAGAAATGTTGAAAACAAAGAGAAAAAAAAGAAGGAAAAAAAAACAATCTGGAAACTTGAGTGGAAAACTGAAATATATCCAATGCTCATTTTTTAAATCAAAGCTAAACTTATCTTACTGCCATAACAACTTAAATATATCATTTTAAACTGTATTTATACATTCATACCATTTGGCCTATTTATGAAATGCAAAATTATAAATGCCTTTGTTTGCTACAAACTAGATTGTTAATATACTCAATACCATACAAAGACAGCTGCCACTGCTTAAATGTATCTCAAATGCCACTGCTTAGCACATGTATCTCAATTTTTCAGATCTGGGAGATGGGGGATGAGAATTGAAAATACAAGACTCAAATTTTGTAATAAACAAATGAGTGTATTATTTAGACAGAAACAGTCCTATACAGTCATAATAGGACTAGCAGCATATTTGGATATCAGATTAAACTTTATAACATTGAAAACACTAAACTCTTCAATAGTTATTCAATAGATTTTAATTAAATGCTTATAATGTTTAATGTAATTTTATTCATTTGTATAATTTAACCCTGAACTATGTTGTTAGCCGCCCTGAGCCTGCTCGGGCGGGGAGTGCGGGATATAAATAAAATTTGTTGTTGTTGTTATTGTATACATTATAGCAAAATAGTTGTAGACAAAATTAGGCTCATTAAATTTATCTTTTAAAATGTATCTTTGCAAACATATTTCTAAAGTATGCACAGGAATTATCATTTTAACAGACATTTACATCTCTAGTTGTCAAGCCTCTGAGCATCACTTGAGCCCTCTGCATGTTGACTGAATGTGTGGGGAGGGAGGGAGGGTAGAGACAAGCATCCTGGCCCCATTCCTTGCCCTTGCATGATTGCTGGGTAGGGTTGACAATCCTCACATGGGGGCAGGGGATCCCCTGGTTTGGAGGCCCTCCCCCTGCTTCAGGGTCATCAGAAAGCGGGGGTGGGGGGGGAATGCCTGCTTTATTATTGCCTATGTAGACTGATTCCCATAGAGTATAATATCTGGGGCGGCTGTTTTTTGAGGTAGAGGCACCACATTTGCAACATAGCATCTGGTGCCTCTCCTCAAAACACCTTCCAAGTTTCAAAAGGATTGGTCCAGGGGGCCAATTCTATTAGCCCCAAAAGAAGGTGCCCCTATCCTTTATTATTCCAAATGGAGGGAAGGTATTTAAAAGGAGCGTGGTCCTTTTAAATGAGATGGCCAGAACTCCTTTAGACGTTCAGTTATGCTTGTCACAACCTTGCTTCCGGCTCCACCCCCAAAGTCCCCAGTTATTTCTTGAATTGAACTTGGCAACCCTATTGCTGGGGCAAAATGCATGGAGGAAGTTTATACACATATGCTGCCTCTCCTTGATCAAGGATGCTGCTCCTCTAACACTGCTGATCATAGGGAGGGAGCAGATGTGTAGATACTTTCTCCTGCATAGATGTTGTGCTCGTGAGCTAGCAGTCAAATGGAGGAGGGGGGCAAGGCCAGCGTGCTTGTGCTGTGCCTGCTCTCCAACTTGTGCCTTCAGTCGACATGCAGAGGTGTCATGTGTACAGGCCTCTGTATGTTGATTGATCATGCAATTCCTTGGTCAGCTGAGAGTTCTGCAGGTGTTCTATTCCCATTTACACAAATGGGAATCCCACAGTTGGGCAATGACCATCTTGTGAACTTGAGCAATGCATGGATGCATCTATATACACGTACAGCTTTCGTTCACGTGAAACAGAATCCTGGGAAATAAAATGTTTTTGGTTTGTGTGACTGAAAGCTGTGCATGCATGTAAAACCCATGTGTTGTCTAGTTCATATAAGATGGTAACCATGCATATCATTTGCATTGTGGGGAGCTGCATGCTTCCAATAAATGCTGATGATGGACTCCTGATTCATGTGAATGGAACATCTACAGAGGGCTTTGAGTTGGCACGGCATCATTTGTGTTCAGTTTCTGAAGCTCATGTTAAACACTTGCCAGTTTCCTCCTAGTAACAGAGAGAACTGCCTTTTAAAAGGGCCTGTGCAACCCCCCCACCCCCCGACCCTCTGGCTCTGTGTAGATGGACATACTTGAAGGTTCAGCAGTTGGTAGGTACCCTACCTCTGGTGTCTATCACTGCCATTTGGTCTGTGTGCCATTATCTTGCCTAGAAATCTGGCTGGCCCACAAGAATTATACATTTCTTAGGCCTATGATCTGTGAATTAAGCATTAGAACTGATTTCACTGCTGCGCTTTGTTGCATTTCAAATCAGTCTTGACTTGAGTACTCTCAAGCACAGCAGGGCTTACTCTGAAAGGGGGAGGGATAAGAATGAGCATTTGCAAAGCTATGATAGTTTTATCTCTGCCATTCTTGTCTTCCCTCCTGCCCACGTTCAGAAAAAGGAGTGTGAATTGCATGGGATAATAGGATTATATAACCAAGGGTTTGTGGGAGTTTTTATAACACCAACAGTGGTTGTGGTGGAAAGTGCTGTCAAGGCACACCTGACTCACAGCAATCCCATGGGGTTCAATGCAAGAGATGTTTAGAGGTGGTTGGCCATTGCCTGCCTCCATATCTAGTGTGAAATTGATCCCTGGCTGTAGTAACCCAAAATAGCTCCTAGAGGAGAAGATGATGAGAGAAAAAGGAAGCAGAGACAGAGTCAAGTGGAGAGGGAAAAGAGTGAAAGGGGGGGAGAGGGAAGGAAAAGCATAACTGGAGGGGGGGGGAGCAAAAGCAGAACCAACACAGGGGAGCGGAAGGAGCCAGTGGGTGGCTGGGCAAGGGGATGCCCACAAGTCCTTGCAGGTCTTTCTCTTCTATTACCAATTCTAGAGGCCACCCCTTGATTATATAATGGTTGTTGATGTTCAGAGAATGTACACATGGGAGATCTTACATAAACTGCCACTTTTCCTGCTGTATATTCTTTTATCAGTATGAGGCAAGACCCCACACGACTGCCTGTCAACATCTTGTGTTGGTAACCCAGTGAGGATTTTGCATTTTGATGGCTCAAAAATATGCAGCATCTAATTCCATATTAGCACAAGAAGGATTTGTTAGCTGAGAGACACTTTTTAAAAACTCACCTCGTCAATCACCCTCTCTCCATTACAGCTATGATTGATTATTGATGTGCTGAGCAATCTGCCCACTGCTTCCCAGCCCTCTGCATAAGAGCTCAGTCGCTTGCTCAAAATCTATCTTCATTGTGTTTGTCGCATGTTCCTGATCCCAGTACTTAATCACCACATGTAGGAGGTGTTAAAAAGAGAGCAGACTTCTAGTTTAACTTCATCATCCTTTGATTATCGTTTGCGCAATCCTGTAACTGTACACTTCAATGCACCCACAGTTCAAAGATTCCACAGAGACCTGAGCTTTGCCCTGAAAAGCATATTGTTGAAATGTATATGGGGATACATCAGGGCAAAGAGAGCAGGTGGACCGGTCCCTGAAGCAGGAATGCTTTGTGGAACAGATGCCAGAAAGATTGTAGGAGGGAGAGAGGAGGAGGGAGGGAGCCTGTTCCAACATGGGAAATGGTCTGAAGCATTGAGTGGGCGACTAAAACAACTTGAAATTTTATACACTTGTGTCGGCTGTCTTATCAAGAACCAGTTGTACCTTTGCAAGTGTATGGAATTACCAAGAATAAATGCAGTCTTTAACGGATGCTGGTATCAAATGAGGCAAAAAAGGGAGACTCTTGTGCTTAATATCATGCAGAATTAATTGCAATCTTTAATATTATAAAGGCCAAAAATGTCTTACATTGATATAAACATCAGAAAACTGGATCAGACCAGTGGCCCATCCAGTCCAGCACCTGTCTCACACAGTGGCCAGACAGTTACGATGGAGGTCAACAGTAGGGCACAGATGTTGCCTCCTAGCATTGTTATTCAGGGGTTTTCAGCTTTGAATGTGAAGATCCCCTTTAGTCAACATTTCTAGTAGCTACCAAGGAATCCTTCATGAATTTGTCTAATCTGGTTTGAATGCCATCTATGCTTGTGGCCATCACTGCTTCCTCTTGGAGGTGAATTTCATATTTGAATCACTAATTGAATCTATTGTCCATCAACTTCATTGGGTGCCCCAAAGTTCTAGTATTCTAGAAGGCAGAGAATAACTTCTGACTATCCACTCTCCCTTGCCCATGCATAAATTTATAATCCTCTATCACATCCCTGCTTAGTCATCTTTTTTTTTCTAAATTGAAAAGTCCAGTCTCTTCTTTCATCACAGGAAATGTGCTCCAACCCCTTAATCATTTTGGTTGCCCTCTTCTGTACTTTTTCCAGCTCTTCAATGTCATTTTAACATACGGTGACCAAAACTGCACACAGTATTCCAAATGATGCTGTACCATAGCTCTCTACAGGGGTTTTATAACATAGACACTTTTTATTTTCAGTTCCTTGCCCAATAACCCCCTGCATGGGATTTGTCTTTTTCACTACTGCTGCACACTGGGTAGGCATTTTTATTGAGCTAGCCTATGGACCATGACCCCAAGGTCCCTTTCCCTCTCCATTTCAGCATGTTCAGACTCCATAAACATATACCTCATGTTGGGATTTTGTTTGTTCCAATGTGCATCACCTTACACTTACCTGTGTTACTTGCCAAATTAGCTTTTCCAATGGATCTCCAGCTGGCAAGGATCAGCTCCCCAGGAGAAAATAGCTGCTTTGAAAGGTGGCACTATGGAATTCTACCCTGCTGAGGTCCCACCCCTCCCCACCCTCTCCCAGATCCACCCCCAAAGTCTCCAAGGTATTTTCCAACACAGACCTGGCAACCTTATGCCAAATTGTTTTCCACTCTCCCAATCTGGAGAGATCCTCCTGCTGTTCCATGCAGTTGGCCTTGGTTTTCTCCATTCCAAATAATTTTGTGTCATCTGCAGACTTAGCTCACCCCATTTCCAGATCACTGATGAAAAATTAAATAGCTCCAGCTCTAATACCAATTCTTGTGGTACCCCACTACTCATTTCCCTCCATTGACAGAACTGTTCTATCTGATAATCAGTTACTACATTCCCTAGTAAGTAGCAAAGTCTTAAAAAGCAGCAGTGAGGCAAGAAGTCTGAGTTGAATCAAGACCACAGCATTGCAGGAGGGGGAATTAACTCTTTTCCCCTGGGCCAGTTACCTCCAGATTAGCAGGTGGGGAAGACAGCCACTATCTCTTTGCCTGTCTTTTCCCTGTACCTGGGCTAATGGAAAAACAGTGTATCAGTTTGATTTGGGATGTTACCAGTTTTCAAGAACACGACTTAGGTTGTCTTTCACATTGCCTTAAAACTCCAGACATCCCCCCCAGATATTTTGGACAGGGCATTGGATGCTGTGGCTGGATGGCTAAAGCAGAATCAGCTGAAATTAAATCCAGCAAAGACAGAGGTCTTGTACCTGAGCCGTGGGGGTCTGATATCAGGAATTCATCTTCCAAACCTTGGCAGGGCACCATTGAAGTTGACTCCGAGGATGAGGAGCCTAGGGGTGATCCTGGATGCCTCACTGTCCATGGAGGCCCAAGGTCACCACTGTTGCCAGGTCAGCCTTTTACCATCTATGACTGGCCAGGCAACTGGTTCCCTAGCTCACTTCCCAGGGCTTGACCACAGGTTGAATTACTGTAACTTGTCCTATGTGGGGCTGCCCTTGAACCTGATCCAGAAAGTAGTGCAAAATCAGAGGCATGCTTATTGATAGTGACATTTGTGAGGGCACACAGTCACTCAGTGTTGTACCAATTGCACAGGCTGCCAGTTGAGTGCCAGATCCAATTCAAAGTTATGGTAATTATATTTAAAGCCCTACATGGCCAGGGACCAACATACCTACAGGACCAACTCTCACCATATGTGCCCTGAAGAGCTTTACGCTCAGCTGAGCAACACTTTTTGGTAGTTCCTGACCTGATAGATGTCCAATTACAATTAGCCTTTTCTGCCCTGGCCTGGTAGCATATGCTCCCACTTAAAATCAGGGCCCTGTGGAACTTATTACAGTTCTGCAGAGCCTGTAAAATGGAGCTGTTCCACCAGGTCTTTGACTGAGGCATCGATGTGTAATCCATCTTGGCCTCCCTCGCTCATACTTCTGGCACAGTTTGCCAGAACAGTGGCACAGTGCTTATAGTGCCCGTAATGACTCGCCCTGCTTAAAGTGGACTAAAGAGCATTACCAGAAATTAAGTTGCTATTAATTTATCATCTAATCTAGCATTTTCCAGGTGGCACCATGAGCTGCCTGAATGTTTTCCATCTTATTGTGATCTGACTGAAGCTTGGCTCTGCGCTTTACACAGGAACAAATGGGTTACTTCCATGCAAGGAAGGCAAGCAAACAAGGCTGCTGAAATGCTCAAACACTTTGACACATGTGCAAAAGAACTGCAACCCCCCCCCTCAAAAAAACCCCCCAGAACAGATGGAACTCCTGAGGGAAAGTCTGAACAGATCCCACTGATAGTGTGATCATCAGAAGTGCCACAACATGTGTGAAAACATGAAAGGTGGCTGCAGCCTGAAAAATGTCTTACTGCTTTGATTTGCAAGCTCCAGCACAGTTTCTTTCTGCTTTTGATGAATCTGCAGTTGTCATTCTCCCCAATGATACTAATAAAATGTAAAAATGGTATTTACAAATGCCATTTAAAATCCACAAACAAATCAGGAATCCTAACAATGAAAGATGGGTAAAGAAAAGACCCACAGTGACAATGAACAAAAACAAAAATAAATCTGCTTCTTGGTGGATTTGGTTGTAGAAATGCCAAAGAAAGGGTTTTTTTTTGGGGGGGGGGGGGAGTTTGTGTTTCTTTTTTAAATGCAAAAAGGAAAAAAAAATAAGAATGTCAGACGTGAGCAGAGAGATGTATAATAAAGTCATAATGGTCAAGTTGGAGAGCCAGTCAGTCACAAGTTCTTGCAGAGCTTTCATCTAAAAAGCAGTTTTTGTCAGAGCTCTCTCAGCTCCACCTACCTCACAGGGTGCCTGCTGGTGGGGGGAAGGGAAAGGAGATTGTAAACTGTTCTGAGACGCCTTCATGTAGTGAAGGGTGGGGTGTAAATCCAATCTCTTCTCTTCTCCTTCACTGACTACCTACTCTTTAAAAGACTGGTGACACATAAGCTATACTTCAAGAAATACAGAAACAGGACTTTACCTTTTTTTAAAAAAAATACAAATTTTGAATACATAAAATTCTAATATTCAGATCCAGAAACTAATCCAGTAGGTCTCTGTGCAAGTTCTAGTATGAAACAGGATTCCAGTTAAGTAGAAATTTATTTATTTTTCCTTTCTCAGTTGAAAGTGTAAGTTCAGATGTAGTTTCCATCCTGCTTATTAAAATGTTCCCAAGCACATCTATATCTCCTTAAACTCCGCCATTTAGCAACACAAATTTAGCTGCCATTAAGATGTTTAATAGTGCAGTTGCTGCTGGCTCCACAGAAAGAAAATTGCTGCTGAGTGCCCCTTCCACCAGGAGAGCACAGCACAAGCAGACAGAAAAATTCAGACTGCCCTTTGTGTCTGCAGGACTCAATCTCTTGAGGGACACTATTAGAGCAAGGGACAGCAAATGGCAAAGCAAGGTATTGGGACAGAGTTTAAGGAGGCAAGCCTGCAAAAGGGATGGCTTCAAACACACGCACTGTAGTCTGCAGGCTGCCTCAGATGACTCCGTCTTCCACCTTCCTTCTTCATCATCTTTGGAACCATAATTAAAAATTTCAGCTAACTCTTCTATCTATTGCTGCATGGTCTAGTGGTATACAAGACCCTTCAATGAAACATAGTTCCAGATCACCACTTTTTTCTCTTGACCCACCCTCTCTCATTAAGGTTTCACACTGGCAGATCTGCACACCTAGACTAGCTGCTTTTGGACCAAGCTATGGTAACCTGGGAATGGGTGAAAAGTCATCAGACTGCATTCCAGCTCCTCTTCGTTCCACTTGGGCTTCTAGGAATGGGCATGAACCAGGAAAATGTAGTTCAGTTCAGTTTGTGGCCAAAACAGACTGAACCAAACCAAGAGGGCCATTTGTGAACCAAACCTATTCATGGCCCCTGCAAACCTCATTGAGGGACTGCAGTCCCTTTAAACAGGGTTTTCAGAAAGCTGTTTTTGTGGCTTTCTGCTCCATCCATGAACTTTCACAAATGTTTTAAAAGTTAGTGGAAGTTCACAAATTTCTGTTCCCAAACCATGAACAGGGCAAAGTTTGTGACAAATTTTGCTTCATTGTTGGTTTGTACCTATTGCTACAGACTAATGTTGGCGAACATTTTGAACTTTGGCTTCAGTTTTGAAATGATGCCCTTGTGCTACTCTACTCCCAAATCAAGACAGACAGATCGACACACACAAGTGCAGTTCCAGTGCTGCCTCTATGCTTTATCTGTTCATTGGTGTACAAATCCAACCCTAATATTGGAAAGTGATTAGAACAGGAAGAAATTTGTCTCCCTTATAAACTACTTTCATGCTTGCTTGCTTTCTCACAAATCAGGTTGAGATAACTGGTGCCTGCAGCTAAGGAGACTGGACTAATGTCAGCTTTACAGCTCTAATGTGAATCAGTGAATATCCTCAGCTGGGAGCATCAGTTCAACCAGCCAAGTTCATGAATGAACAAGAAAGATTCCATTTGCTTCAAGATCCTGTCCAGCATGGTGTAGTGGTTAAGAGCGGAGGACTCTAATCTGGAGAACCAGATTTGATTCCCCGCTCCTCCACACGAAGCCAGCTAGATGACTGTGGGACAGTCTCAGTTCTCTCAGCCCCACCTAACCTCACAAGGTGCCTGTTGTGGGGAGAGGAAGGGACTCCTCTCTTTGCTTTGAGACTCCTTGAGGTAGAGAAAAGTGAATTATAAAAATAACACTTCTTTGCCATTCTTTCTTAGCTCCCCCATTCTGATTTCCCCCAGTGGAGTCAGCCACAAAACCTGAAAGCCATTGATTTAGGCTGAATATGTTTCTACCATCTGACATTTTTGTATCTATGATGCCACTACTTAATCCCTATTTTAAGTGCTTTTCTGCAGTTGCATCCAAGTGTAATGCTTTGGCTGCGATTTCTGTCTCAAAATCCTATAGTGTTTTGCTCCAGCTCACAAACCAATGGTGGTGTTTCTTACTTTCTTATCTTTTAAAATTTGATTGGCATAATCTCTTCTCCATTCTAAATTAATTAAAATATTCATTTATATTATTCTATGTACAGCCCTCAGGGAGCCAATCCATTTTTGACACTGAACCACTGATAATTGCAGTCTATGGGTGATAAATGAAAGTGAGGAAATTAATAAGAAAGAAATAAGAAGAGGACTTTCTCTTATACAGATCAGGTATTGTTTTATTTATTAAAACATTTATATTCTGTCTTTCCTCTTGGCTCAATAATAGTTGGCTTTGTTGTTGTTCAGTTGCACAGTTAAGTCTGACTCTTTGCAACCCCATGGACCACATCACTTCAGGTCCTTCTATCTTCCACCATCCTCCTAAATTCTCTCAAATTCATGTTTATTGCATCGATAACACTGTCTAACCATCTCATCCTTTGCCATCCCCTTCTTCTTTAACTTTCAATCTTTCCCAGTATCAGGGTCTTCTCCAGTGAGTGCTCCTTTCTCATTTGGTGGTCAGATAATAATTAAAACATGCCCAGCTAAAGCAAAAGATAAAATAACAAGCCCTAAATTCCTCCTCCATTAGAAGATGCCTACTATTCAGAGCAAGCACCATTATGTCTCCATGCATGTCTTCTGACAACTGACACTCTTCCCAACACATTTTCCTACTTCTTTCACCATCCTGGTCTCAGATGGAGCAACACACATGCCGGAAGGCAGCCAAGCGGAAATACCCGTGTCCTCCACAACTACCACTTGTAATAGATGCTACAATAGGTTTCACTAGCCACTGAGCTCCCTGCTGGAGGGATATGTGCCAAGGGACCACTCAGGTGCCTCCACTGGTCACAGGTACAGAGCAAAGCAAAGAGCTGAGGTTGCTGGGTCAAAGATAATGACATTTCTTCCATACTGAGCAGGTCTATCTGCCCAGCTTTTATAGGTATCAGCCAGGAGCCCCTATCTCCAGCTGGCTGCTTAGAAGTAGTCCTGCAATCACTTATCATCCTCAAGCAATGGGCCAGGAGGCATGTGTTGAATTCTTGAAGCTCTGCTCTAAGTTTTCGCCTCCTATGTTCCCACGGTGTGGGCGACCCAGGAGGACTGATATTAACTACCTGTCCTTCATCTGTTGAGATACGGCTGAAATGTGCTGGTGAGTCAACATCAGTTGTTGGCAATGAGCTCTGACCAGCTTTCAGCACATCACCTTGTATGCTCGTTTCTGTCAGCTTAATGCTGCTTTCCTAATGCTCCTTTTCACCCAAGTAATCCCCTTCTTTTAAAGTAGGGGTGTCAGACATGCAGCCCAGGGGCCAAATCAGGCCCCCAGAGGGCTTCTATCATGCCCGTGAGCATGTTGTCTGCTTCCTTCTCTCTCTCATGCTTACTTCTGCATCACAACTATTGCACAGGAGCTACAGAGCAAAGCTCCTCCCTTGGGGAGGAAGTAGGGGAAGGAGAACTAGCTTTGCCAGGTTCTCTCAGTTGCATAACAGAACTACTGAGCCAAGCCTTTCTTCCTTCTGTTGGCTGAGGCTCTTCAAGCTAGTGAGGTGGATTAGGCTGAGAGTATGTGTTTGTGTTCTTTATAAAGTTTATATCTCCCCTACCTGGCATTACACTTTATGACATACATGACCCGGCCCAACAAGGTGAAGATCCGGCCCCCATAACAAATGAGTTAGACACCCCTGTCTTAAAGCATCCTTGTCATTTCTGTGTTCCAACTGGAGTTCAGGCTGCCCCATGACATCCTGTGAGGAATTCCCGATTTGAAATTTTGTTTCCCACCATCCCTTTGTGTCATTAGATTTTTAAAATTATAGCAACATTATAATGTTGGGACAAATGGGCAACAAGGTTTCATGGAGCCTTCTCTATGCAATTATCTGTCCATGAAGTTCCTTTCCTCTTGTGTTTCTTCATTCTCCCCCTCTTCCCCTGTAGCTTCCAGTGTGTTTTTTCAATATTATACTACACTTGATCTTAGCCAAAAGGCTAAATAATGTTATAACATTACTGCAAAAGGAGATTCTGTTGCTGACAAAGTACATGAAGACACATTTAGCCTGCTTCATAATTATTGAATAACAATACTATGAATTGGTGTATCCAGTACAACACTCACCAGTCATTTCCTTAGTCAATGACTAAGGAGGAACAGGGGACCTTTGAAATGGTGGCAGCCATGCTGTTCCCCACAATACAACCAGCCTTTTTACAATGTTATGATGTTATAAACATATTGAATATGCACACAAGAAATGAGGTTCTGTCACTGGCAAAAGGTGCGATCAGACGAGCATTGAGAAAAAAGTACTGTACCTATCTGAAACTATTACACTTGTTAGGGTTGCCAACTTTGGGATCGCCCACTATTGCAATTGATCTCCAGGCAACCAAGATCAGTTCCCCTGGAGAAAATGGCTATTTTGGAGGATAGACTCCATGGCATTATACCCTGCTGATGTCCTTCCTCTCCCCAAACTCCAACCTCCTCTGGCTCCACCCCCAAAATCTCCAGATATTTCCCACCCCAAGTTGATAATCCTACTTATCACCTTTATTGGAAGCATTACACTCTTATATTTCTAAATAAGCTCTATTCATGTTTAAGAGAAAACAACTGTTTTATTTAGAGTGAAGGGTCCCCTTTTACCTCAGAGCCATCCCCAAGTATCATTCTATCAAATACGCCTTTAGTTGGATCCCACTAAAATATTAAGGTAAGAAAAAGCCTTTGGTGGCAGGAAAAATAACTAGGAAACTCTAAGGAAGATAAAGAGGCAGCATAATACATGTCACCTCAGAACACTACACAAATGTGCCTTTACAGGCATTTCCTATAAGGAGGACACAGAAAAGAGTGAAATGTTACAATAGCTCTATTCCAAAACTTGGAAGTGAAATATATTAAAATAAAATGTTAAAATGTAAATTAAGACCAACTGAATGTCCATAGTTTTCCAAGTCAAAAGGTGACAAATCTAGAACCTTTGTCAGGCCAAGCCTGACTTGGTCCCAAAGCAATCTAATGAAGTAATTGCTTGTGAAAATGTAGGGAACTACAATAATAAAAAGCTTTATTGTTTCTGGCCGTACTTCATTTTTTTTGCTACCAAGGCAACAATTATGCTTTGGGAAACATTTCAGGAAGTTATTGTGTGTGGTAATATATGGGATCATTATTCTGTATCTTATGATTAATTGTAGGGATGAATTAATAACAAAATGCAATGGATACACTTAATCTGTGTAACATAAACTTCATTTTATTCCTTAATAAACTTACTTTGGGGGCTTCGAGGGATGGAGGAAGGAATGGATAAATTTAATTAGGACATTTCTTGTATAGTAGTAAAGGTCAGGAAACAACTGCTATTTATACAAATAGATTCTCGCTTATTTCTACACAATGGCTTAAGGGGAAATCTTATTAAACACATTTATTGACTTGGATCTGCTGGACTTTTCCCATGAATGCAAGTTTCTGGTCAGCAGAGTGTGACTTTGTTGCCTTTTTCCTTCTACAACCACTAAAGTTATCAGCTTGGGTTGGGAAATACTGGAGATCTGGGGAAAGGGGCACGAGGAGGTGGTGTTTGAAGAAGAAGACATGGATTTATATTCCAGCCTCCACTCAGAGTTCTCAGAGCGGCTCACAATCTCCTTTATCTTCCTCCCCCACAACAGACACCCTGTGAGGTGGGTGGGGCTGAGAGGCTCTCTCAGAAGCTGCCCTTTCGGACTTCCCGGAGGAGGAAAATGCCAAGCTGAGCTGCTTCTCATAACGGGAGCAGGCTGGAACTTCTGTTCGGGGTAGTGGAAGGCAATTAATGCTTACTGCCTACTTTTCTCAGTTAGAGATTAGTCCAAGATATGCACAGGAACTTGAGGAGATTTACCTTGGCTAAAAGGGAGTCCCGGGGGGACTCCTTTGAGGCTTTGAGGGGTCTCGGAGGAAGAGTTGCATTTTCATCATCTGCAGAAGTTCTCAGAGTCATTTATTTGACATAAGCTTGACAGAATCCTAACCTTCTTGGACTTTGTTAAACATCTAAAGCTACACAAGACTGGTGTGGATCAGGATAATTGGCAGAAAAGGTACAGATTACTATTTTTCATTCCCGCACTATTTACAGCTAAACAGAATAAATTCAGAAAGTGGGAATGGAAATCTAGAAAGTTTGGAGAAGAAGGGAAGAAGATGTGAAATTTGGACTTGTAAATTTAAGGACTGTGCTAAAAAGTGGAAAGGAATTTATTGTTTGGTCTACTTGCGGTTTTGAAAAAAGAGCACCATCGTCACAGACCTGCAGCATATACAATCAACACAGGAAGTACGCAAGTATCGTGAGATCTCTTTACCAGTGAAAACGAGATTTGGTGGCAAGTAAAGCAGGAAATAGCAGATGAAAAGCCTACTCTAGGACTATATTACCATTGAGAAACATCGGCGGCCATTGCAAGGAGATCTAAATTAAAATAATGTTTTTAAAGTGTTGGGACATTAAAAATTGTTGGAATTAATTGAGATGATGATAAGAAGATAAATCCTATTGGACATATTGTTTATAATGGACTTTAGAAGCCTTTAAAACAAAAAGGGGAAAAAATTCAGAGAGAAACAAAAAGTCGCGACTGCCATTTTGAAGGATTTAAAAATTTCAAAATTTAATATCTTGGTCTGGGAAGCTCTGAGGATGGCGAAATTAGGCTTGTTGTAAAAAGCAAGTTCTAATCTTTTGAACCTGATAGTCAAATTTGAAATTGGTGGGATCAAAATTTTGGTGTTTTTAAATGTCAGAACACAAGCAAACCCGTACAAGGGCTACTTTATTGGAGAAAATGCAGGATCAATTAGAGGCAATAGAGGCCAGAATGATGAAAGGCATGAAAGAGGTGATAACTGCATCAAAAAAAGAAATCATAGAAGAGGTTTAAAAAGATATGGAAGATCTCAGAAGAGACAGAGGAAACATCTAAGAAAGTGCAGGAGTAGAAGGGAGAATGAAAGTACATGACTCCACCTTGTTGAAATACAAGAAAAAGTGGCAATCCATGCTGCAAATTGATGGAGACTCAGATACGTCTGAGAGGAGTACTGAAAAGGAAAATGGTGACTTGAAAGAATATATAATAAAAATAATGCAGAATTTTTAGAGGAGAAGAAGAAGAAACTAAAAAATATGTATGACTATATGTATAGAGTGAACTCACTCTCTGCCAAGAAAAAACATTTACCAAGAGATGTTGTCATAAGATACATGACAAAAGAAATGGTGGAAAGATAATTAATAAAACTTTGAAAGACATTAATAGTGGGAGGCAGCAGAGTAAGAATTATGAAGGAGTTGCCAAGGCAAGTGATAAATGATAGAAGAACATATAAAAAACTGACAGAAAAATTACGGGACAATGAAATGAGGTTTAGATGGATAATACCTGAAGGTTTGAGCTTTGAACTTCAGGGGAAAAGAATCACAATTACAAATGCACAGAAAACTGCGTAGATTTTATGAAGAACATAAAGAATTTGCACCATGATGGATTACAAATTATTGTCTTGGAATGTAAATGGACTAAATTCACCACAAAAAAGAAAGGCAACGTTTCATTGGATTAAAAAGCAAAATTGTAATATAGGTTGTTTACAAGAAGTGCATATTAAGCAAAAGGATTCCAATTTTTATGGAATAAACAATTGGGGTTAGAATTTTTTCATTGGCTGAACAGAAGAAAAAGGGAGTGATTTTTTATATTAACAAGAATTGGAGCCAAAATTAGTGTTTAAAGATTAAAGATGGAAGATTTGTAGCAGTAGAAATAATATTAATTAAAAAAAATTGTTATTGGGACTGTATGCGCTTAATGGTGCAAAGGATGCTTTTTAAAAAAGACTTTATACAACAATTTGATGAACTGACTTTATGACCAAGTTTTGATAATGGGAGACTTTAATGGAACATTAAGAACTCACTGAATAGGTCTGGGGGGGGGGCGGAATAAATAACAAAGAAGGAAAATTGCCAAAATCTTTTTTTTAATTGGTCAAACAAGCAAATTTGGAGGACATATGGAGGAAATTTAACCCTGAAGGGCGGTACTATACCTTTTTTTCAGCAAGACATAAAACTTTTTCCAGAATTGACATGTTGTGGGGCACTAAAGATTTAGGTCTTATAACAAGGAAAATAGAGATTTTACCCTAAAATTGGGGCTGACCATAACCCAATAATGTGTATTACAAAATTGTCTAAGAAGTTGAGAAGATGGAGATTGAATGAAGATTTACTACAGAATAAAGAAATAGTGACATACCTAGAAAATGAAACTAAAGCTTTCTTCAAATAAATGACAAAGAGGAATAGAATTTCAGATGGTCTGGGATGCCTATAAAGCAGTAATGAGAGGAATATTGATTACTTTGAATAATGAAGATAAGAGAGCAAAAGAAAAACAGTTGTTGGATATTCAAAATGAAATAAAGAAAAAAGAAGGGGGTTGAGAAAAAGGCCAGGGAAAAAGAAAATTATAAGGGAAATTACAATATTACAAATGCAAATGAGACATTTGATTACAAATGCAAATGAGACATTTGTTAAATAAAGAATGGGAATGGAATTTGAAAAGATTGCAGCAGAAATCTTTTGAGGGAGCAAATAAACCTGGAAAAGCATTTGGCTTGACAACTGAAGAAAAAGAGAGAAAATAAAATTATTAATAAAATTGTGGTAGATGGAAGAGAGGTGGTTAGCCAAGAGGGAATAAAAAGAGATTTTTTTATGCCAAGTTGTTTAAAGGTGTTAAAATAAAGAAAGAAAAGATGGATGAGTATCTACAAAAGATAAAAATAGAACGCTTAACAGAAAATATGCGAAAAGTTTTGAATTATCCAATTGAAAAAATAGAAATTGAAGCAGCAATTAATGCAATGAAAAATGGAAAGGCACCTGGGCCAGATGGATATACAGCTAAATATTTTAAAACCTTTAAGATGAGTTAATACCGAAATTGCAGAAGTTGATGAACATGATAAGAATAAAAGGGAAAATACCAAATACATGGAAGGAAGCTGTTATTTCATTGATACCAAAGGAAGACAGAGATGTCGTGAATGTAAAAAAATTACATACCAATTTTGCTATTAAACAATGACTATAAAATATATACAAGAAATTTGGCAGAATGGCTTAAACAACATTTGATAAATTTTATAAAGGAAGATCAAGAGGGGTTTCTTCCCAAAAGGCAAATAAGAGACAATATCAGAACTGTTGTAAATATTGTAGAATATTATGAAAGACATCCAGAAAAGGAAGTGGCATTATTCTTTGCGGATGCAGAGAAAGCATTTGACCAATTTAAACTGGGACTTTATGTTTGCAGTAATGGAGAAAATGGAGCTGAGAGAAAGCTTTATAAGAATGATAAAAGCAATATACACTGAACAACGTGCAAGGCTATGTATAAATGCCATTCCACTGGCATCTGGGCCACAGGAATCTTGGCGGGTGGTCCCAGAACCCCCTTGATTCTGAATGCCATATCAGGGACAATGTCAGCTTCTGACACCAGATCAGCCCTCACAAGGGTGACTGAAGAGCCAGTGTCAGCATATCCCAAAACCAACCAATCCTTAAGCCTTACTGGTTCAACAAAGTTACTCCAGGCCTCCGCAGGCTCCATTCTGGTGAAAAGACATTCATGGCTTACCACGGCCACATACTCCTCCTTCACCTTTGGAGTGACTGGTGCTTTTGTTGTGGGTTTGGGGGTTTCAGCTTGCAGCTCTGGGCAGGCTGACCTTAAGTGTCCAGCCTTCCCACAGTTGTAGCACGTTCGAATCTGGGGCTGATCCTGATTAGACAAATCAGGTGATTTCCTACCCTCTTCCTTGGCAGGTTTCCCTTCCCTTTTGGGTGACAGTTGTTCCTTCCCACCCAGTAGGGACCCCTTTTGTCCCCTTCCCAACTGGGAAGGGATCCAATTCAACCCCTCTATGTTCAGCACCAGCTCGTCCGCCAGTTCTGAGGCCTCTATAATGGTTTTAGGTTTCCTATCTTTTACCAGGCATTTCTTTGGAAAGTCTGAAGTAGAACTGGTCTAAAATGGTCAACTGAAACAAAGCCTTAAAATCCTGGGCTTTTTCTTCCTCTACCCATCTCTTTCCAAGATCACCTAGCTTTACCCAAAATTCAGAATAGGATTTACAATCTGGTGGGGCTAAACCCCTGAACTGCTTTCGGAAGTGGTCTGCCCCCAGTTTAAACCTTTTAAAGACAGTGGCTTTATAGGTTGCAAAAGTTATCCCCCCATCTTCCATAGGCATGCTGTGATAGATGGCTGCAAGTTCTTCAGTCAGGATGCTACAGAGGTAAGACATATAGTCTTCCTCTGCAATTCCCCATTGTTTGGCTGCCTTCTCAAAGTTGGAGAGGTATATGGAGGGGTCTTCTCCCTCTTTGTACACTGCAAAGTCTTTGGGGGTAACTTTGATCTTTTTGCTTTGTTCAGCTTTCAGATGTAGCACCTCAAGCTCATGGTGACATTGCTCTTCCTGCTCCTGTCTGTGGATCTCAGCTTGTCTTTCATCCCTCTCTCTTTCCTCCCGGCTGCGGATCTCTGCCTGTCTTTCATCCCTCTCCCTTTCCTCCTGTCTACGGTCTCGGTCCGCCTCGATACGCATTCTCTCCAGTTCCACTTGTAGTCGTAAGGTTACTTCTGACTGGATGGGGGGCACTTCTGCAGGTGCCCCTGCATGCTGATTATGCTCCAACAGGAGGTCTTGCATATCTGCTGCAGTCATGTTGTCACACTCCAGCTTTTGCTTTGCACACTCTTCCTGGAGCTGTGGCTTTGTCATCTTTAGGATGTCCCATCTCTTGGCACGCTCCATCCTACCTAAACTAAACTTTCCCTACTCCAGTTGACCCGAAAATAAAACAAAATCTCTGTTGCTTCCTCTGGGTGCTTGCATGTATCAAAAACAAAAATGCCTGGCCAATCAAGTTCTCTGTTTGTTCTTATCCCACCGCTGCCGCCAAGATGTAGCAGAATGGCCCCGGTCTGCCTACCAGACCCTGTTCCCTGAGCCCCCCCTTCCTTTTTAGGGAGCTATCTCTCCTCCGGCCACTTGGGCTCACTGCCACCACCTGCTCAGCCCAGGGTTTTGGACTGAGAGGAACAGGACTCCCAATCCCCCTCTCCAGCTTTGAGGCCAAGCCTCAAGGTCCTCTGCCACCCTGTACTTGGGTATCACAGAGACCACAGCACTTCTTCGGGGAACCCCTGGAGGATTAGCACCTTATCCAACTACATGCCTTCCCCCTTCCCCAGGGACCCCTTCATAAAGCAGCGTGGTCTAAAGCGGTTGGAGATCTATGTGGTACAAAGTTTGACTGCCAGCATTCAAAACAGTAAAAATATTTAATTAGAAGAGAAAAAGAAAACAAAAACAAGAACAGTTGCATGTAAAAGTTTAGCACAGCACCTGAACAGCAACCAGAAGGACAAATAAAAGGTGGATTTAAACGCATCCTCCCGTCCCTGGTCTAAACTTGCCCTGCCTTGTGGATGACTTCTTCGGTCTGACTGCCTGGAGTCACTCCTCCTCTCCCTCAGGAGAAGGCCTCTCCCACAGTCAGGAGCCCACAGACTGACAACCTCTCTCCTTGAGTGCCAGCCGAGAACTGAACTTTTCCTGCCTCACTCCAATACAAAAAAAAAAAAGAACTTCCTGCCCCTCTAGGAGGCTTCCCCCCAGAGGTGATGGTTTAACTCCGGAAGGGAGGAGGGAATGAAGGGAAAGGCCACAAAGCCTGCCTTAGCAGTTTCATGTTCCCTCCCAACCAAGTACCACCATTAACTCAGATGGCGTTTCTCCTCAACATTGCTGAGCAATGACTGGCAAACCTTGCTGCTCTCAGAACACATGAAGCTGCTTTACAGTGAGTTAGGTCACTGGGTCTATCCAGGTCAGTGTTGTCTATTCTGCAGGGCCTCAGCAAGAGGCAATTTTTATCACCCACTACCCCCTCCATTTATCTGGAGATGGTGGGGGTTGAATCTGGGACTTTCTACATGCCACGGAGCTGCTGTCCCACTGAGCCATGCTCCCCCTCCACCAGTGAGAACCTGGTTTTAATGTAAAAATACTTCCTAGCAGGAATAGGGTTAAGTTTATTGAGCCAGGAACTTATGTGACAACTAATCAGCATAATGTACTATTTTGAACTAAATGACCTGCTCTATGGGAGGACAGTTCCTGTCCATCTCTAATTTCTCAGCCCTGCCATACAAAAAGGGACAGTGTTTACCTTTCCTCTGCCTTATCAAATATACTGTGCTAGATGCAGACGCAGAAAACAGAAGGCTGTGTGAATAGCACTGTCCCAATGCAAACTGTTCCTCTCTTTTCAAACTCCTTTGCAGCTTTATTATAATCTTGCAAGCAAGCTTTTAGCTTTGGATTTAATCAGGGCAGCTCATATGCTTGGGGAAAGGGCAGATTCCTTGTAGGGCAGGCAGCATTGCCAAGGAATGAGAGTCTTACAGGGACACTCTTCTCTAGCTTCCATCCACCCTTGCTGTGCTCTTGGCTGCTCCTTCTCCCCCTCTTGTGTGCAAATTAATTAAACAACAACAACAAAAAGGGTCTCATTAGAATTAAAGTAATATCAGTTGCAACCTCCATATTAAACTAAACTCTGTTGCCACATAAACAACTCTTGCTTGCATTTAAATTATTCACAATATCTGTAACAGAAATATTATTCTTTATGTGTGATATGTATCTTTTATTCCTTATTTATCCTTCCTCCCCCAGTTGGCATAACTGTTCAGTTTGCTTTCACTGTGTCATTTATTATAACTGCAATTTGATAATACAGAAGGCAAGTTACTTTGGGTTTCATGTATAAATGGAATTCTCAAGCCCATTCCCTTGCCATCAGAAATGGAACAAGAAATTAAAAGCATATCTTCCTTGACCAGAAAGGATGAGTTGCATGGTCCTTTGGACTCCTTTCTATATTTTGTCAGTCCATTAAAAGTGAGGCAACTAATTACGTAAATAAAGCTGAAACAAATGACAGATGATTGTACATGTAGAAATAAGCTTGCATATTCTTAAAATCAAAAGAATTATATTTTTGAAAGTCCACTTTTACATAATCCTTAGGGACAAGAACTTGGTGTGCAAGGTGTTATCTCTATTACCCTTATCTGTTTACAATTGTTCTTTAGTAGAGATATGTGTGAATTGGATTCATATTCAAAAAGACATCTCAGTTTTACATCTCTGGTTCTATTTTCACATCCACCAACTGGATGTGCATGTGGAAAGTAATGGATCAGAAGAGCTGTCAATCTTCATCAGCCACTAGGATCCAAGAAGTATCCTGAGAGCCAGTTTGGTGTAGGATCCTGAGAGTCAGTTTGGTGTAGTGCAGGGGTTGCCAATGGTAGCACTCCAGATGTTTTTTGCCTACAACTCCCATCAGCCCCAGCCAGCAAGGCCAATGACTGGGGCTGATGGGAGTTGTAGGCAAAAAACATCTGAAGAGCTACTGTTGGCCACCCCTGGTGTAGTGGTTAAGTGTGTGAACTCTTATCTGGGAGAACCGGGTTTGATTCCCCACTCCCCCACTTGCACTTTCTGGAATGGCCTTGGGTCATCCATAGCTCTAGCAGAGCTTGTCCTTGAAAGGGCAGCAACTGTGAGAGCTCTCTCAGCCCCACCTACCTCACAGGGTGTTTGTTGTGAGTAGCTTTAATGCCGGAGATTGTGATTCCTCTTTAATATACCCAGCTGTACTCCTGAGGTTCATATCTTGGCCTTGCTATCCTTGCCCTCCCCTGCCTATGACTTCTTGCAACCTCTCAAAGTCCCAGAGCATTGCAAAGTGTCTTGATATATGGATAGAGCAGCTTTCACTGGAGTTTCATTGTCCCCACCTGCATCTTCCAGCTGACCTCCGCTAAGGACAACTGCAGCTGCCACAAGAGGCCTGTTACAGTAACCTACTAATGTTTGTGCTACACAGCACGTCCTCCCTGCAATGCACAAGTTCCAGTCATGCTTCTGTTACAGCCAGCTGCACCAGCGACTGAGCTTTTTTTAAAGCTGTGTGGAGTCTCAGTCCTGCATCTGGGAATATGAGCACCCAGTTTGTCAGCAGTGGTTTCACATGTGCCTACTTGACAAAGAGTGGCCCTTGTGGCATGGGTGTGTGCATGTAATAGTTTCACTCCACTGTTTCTTTATTTAAACTCTCCTGCCTAGCACATATTCTGGCCAACTGCAATATATCAAGATGAAGAGAACAACACCTCGATACACCCAGTGTTACATATTGTACTAGTAAATCAGACAGGGTGGGTGCAGAGCAATGGTAAATCTAGTCATGTCAATCACCCAGATGACAAAAGAAGGGGAAAGGACAAGAGGAAGCAAGAGGGACATGTATGTTACCAACGGGGCAGGCCCTGCCACTAGGCAAACTAGGCAATTGTCTAGGATGCCAGCCAATTTGGCACCCCCATGTGACTCAGTGATGTTATCAGTGCAGG
Source organism: Heteronotia binoei (assembly GCF_032191835.1). NCBI lineage: Eukaryota > Metazoa > Chordata > Lepidosauria > Squamata > Gekkonidae > Heteronotia > Heteronotia binoei. The sequence goes on from NC_083231.1 coordinate 91,928,110, forward strand.
GTGTGTGTGCCAGAAGTTGGCCTTGCCTAGGGTGCCAAGTAGTCTAGGGTCAGACCTGACTGCCAACCCATAGGAGGCCATGTGAATGGAGCATGGTTTGATTGACTGATGAATGTATTTCATTTTTCTCCCCAATGGGAAAAACACAAGAAGAGCCCTGCTGGACAGACCAATGGTCCATCTAGTCCAGAATCCTGTCTTATACAGTGGTCAACCAGTTCCTCTGGAGGGCCAGCAACAGGCCATAGAGGCTGAGGCCTTTCCCAATGTGGCTTAAGTGGCTTACAATATTTTCCTGCTTATCCTTTACATTGTTTTATGTTTGGAAGAGGTGATTTCATCACTATCTTATCCAATATAATTTCCCCCTTCCCTGCTATTTTCCTTCATATAAAGTACTTCATAAATAATAATTTAATCTTAAATGCTGAATAATTCTATTCTTGTATTATCCTCCCTAAGGTTTAAGATCATTTTGAGTGATCCTGTCCAAATGTCTTCTGATATAAACATCTAATGGGAGCAGCTTCATTCGGTGAAAAGAAAAAAAATACAAAAACACATAACTGCCATCTAAACCAACTAGTGCCATGTAGGTGTCTGCACTGAGGTGTGGGTTCTAGTTCTGACCTCTTCTGCTGTTTTGTAGATAGGGTTGCCAATCCCCAGTTGGAGGCCGGGGATCCCTGCTTCAGGGTTATCAGAAAGTGGAGGGGAGGGAAATGTCTGCTGGGCACTCCATTATTCTCTATGGAGCCGATCTCCATAGAGTTTAGTGGTGAAATGCAGGGGCATAGCTAGGGCTTTCGGGGCCCGGGGCCCAAGATTTATGTGGGCCCCCCTACGTGTGTGCACGCTGCCGGAAACAGGAAGTGACGTCACTTCCGGTGACGTCATGCCACCGCCGGAAACAGGAAGTGACATCACTTCCTGTGACATCATTTTCCCCCGCGCCACCTGCCGGAAACGGGAAGTGACATCACTTCCTGTGACATCATTTTCCCCCGCGCCACCTGCCGGAAGCAGGAAGTGACATCACTTCCTGCGGCATCACTTCCCCCAAATGACATCATTTCCCCCAAATGCCACTGCCGGAAACAGGAAGTGACTTCACAGCACTTCCTGTGACGTCCCCAAAAATCCCCCAAATATCACCGCCGGAAACAATTTTGTTCTCAAATCCTGTATATACTTCATCAGTATATGGGATAAGGCACTTTCTCAACTGTGCTGCATAATGCAGCCTATTTATTTTGTCCTGTTTGCTCTGTTGGCTCTATCTGCGCCACCTTCATCACTTTCGGGGTGTGGATCCCCCAGTGGGGGGGACCCACTGAAGCAGCCTGTCACTAATAACACAGGTCAAGATGCAGGACAGGAACCCGGAAGTGACCGACAGGCTGCTTCAGTGGGCCGCTGCGCCGCCCCCCTGGGTCCCACAACGATGGGACCGATGCCACAGGGACGGGCTCGAAACACTCTATAATCCCTCAAAAGAACAGCAGTCTAGCTCGCTTCCCCCGAGCCCTGCCGCCATAAGCCTCAAGGGGGCTCATTTTGCGGCATCTCCCGGCGGGAGGGTGGCACCCGCACGGGACACATATCAAATGAAAGAGGGGGCGCAGGGCTATCAGAAACAGCCAGCGGAGGGAGTCGGGAGCCCACCCCACTGGGGGATCCACACCCCGAAAGTGATGAAGGTGGCGCAGATAGAGCCAACAGAGCAAACAGGACAAAATAAATAGGCTGCATTATGCAGCACAGTTGAGAAAGTGCCTTATCCCATATACTGATGAAGTAAATACAGGATCTGAGATCAAAATTGCACCAGAAGACACAAACACAAAGCTCCCTTACACTGAATCAGTGCTTGGGTCCACCAAAGTCAGTATTGTCTACTCCAGGGGTGGCCAGAGTTGCTTAACAAAAGAGCAACACAGAATAAAGGTCAGATGTTTGAGAGCCGCAAGACATGAATATCGGATATTTGAGAGCCCCGGACGGAAGGAAGGAAGGAAGGAAGGAAGGAAGGAAGGAAGGGAGGGAGGGAGGAGGGAGGGAGGGTGGAAGGAGGGAGGGAGGGAAGGAAGGGAGGAGGGAGGGAGGGAAGGAAGGAAGGGAGGAGGGAGGGAGGGAAGGAAGGAAGGAAGAAAGGAAGGAGGGAGGGAGGGAAGGGAGGGAGGAAGGAAGGAGGGAGGGAAGGAGGGAAGGAAGGAAGAAAGAAAGAAAGAAAGGAAGGAAGGAAGGAGGGAAGGAAGGAAGGAGGGAGGGAGGGAAGGAAGGGAGGAGGGAGGGAAGGAGGGAGGGAAGGAGGGAGGAAGGAAGAAAGGAAGGGGGAGGGAGGAAGGAGGGAGGGAAGGAAGGGAGGAGGGAGGGAGGGAAGGAGGGAAGGAAGGAAGAAAGGAAGGAGGGAGGGAAGGAAGGGAGGAGGGAGGGAGGGAGGGAAGGAAGGGAGGAGGGAGGGAGGGAAGGAGGGAGGAAGGAAGAAAGGAAGGGGGGAGGGAGGAAGGAGGGAGGGAAGGAAGGGAGGAGGGAGGGAGGGAAGGAGGGAAGGAAGGAAGGAAGGAGGGAGGGAGGGAAGGAAAAGAGGAGGGAGGGAGGGAGGGAAGGAGGGAAGGAAGGAAGAAAGGAAGGAAGGAGGGAGGGAGGGAAGGAAGGGAGGAGGGAGGGAGGGAAGGAAGGAAGAAAGGAAGGAGGGAGGGAGGAGGGAGGAAGGAAGGGAGGAGGGAAGGAAGAAAGGAGGGAGGGAGGGAAGGAAGGAAGGCCGCCCCCTCCCACCAGCCGCCCCCCCTGCTTTCGGCCCTTTCCCTCCCTACCTGCCTTCCTTACCTGCTTCCAGGGCGGCGGAGAGGCCGGCGGCGGCGGCGAGTCCGGCGGCGGCGGCGAGTCCGGCGGCGGCGAGGCGGCGAGTCCGGCGGCGAGGCCGCTGGAGGGCCTCCAGCGACCAGCGCCGGCTTCTCCGACGCCCTCCCCGGCCTCCGCCTGCACTGGAGGCCCGCGCGCGGGGCCCTGCGGCAGTCGCGGAGCCGGGGAAGTGTCGGAGAGGCCGGCACTGGTCGCTGGAGGCCCTCCAGCGGCCTCGCCGCCTCGCTGCCGCTTCTCCGGCCTCCGCCACCGCCGCCGGGCCCCGCGCGCGGGCGGGGAAGGCGGCAAGTGCAGCCGGGTTCTGAGGGGCCCCTTGGCATTGCCAAGGGGCCCCCCAGACCCACCAGACCTGGGGCGACCCGCCCTCCCCACCCCCCCTCCTTACGCCACTGGTGAAATGATCCATGGGTATCTGGGGCTCTGGAGGAGCTGGATTTTATTTTTTTAAAATAGAGGCACCAAATTTCCAGCATAGCATCTAGTGCCGCTCCTCAAAAAACAAACAAACCCAAGTTTCAAAAAGATAGGACCAGGGGTCCAATTCTATGAGTCCTCAAAGAAGGTGCCCCTATCCACCATTATTTCCAATGGAAGGAAGGCTTTTAAAAGGACTATGGTCCCCTTAAATGTGATGGCAAGAACTCTCTTCAAAGTTTAGTCATGCTTGTTACAATTTATTGCTGGCTCCACCCCCAAATTCTCCTGGCTCCACCCCCAAAGGCCCCAGATACTTCCTGAGTCAGACCTGGCAACCCTATCTGTAGATGACTGACTGATTGCTTGCTAAAAAATGACATTTACCTTATTCCCACACCTCTCTTCAGTGGGATTGAAATCTCCTCACTCCAGTTTTTCACATGAATGTTTTACCCAGTGAACTCATTCCAAAGGCACTCAAAATTAGCCATGTTTCAATAAATAAATGTTTCATCCTAGTTTTATTGCTGTTGTATTAAGGCTTTTTATTGTTTATTGCATGTTGCTTTGAAACACATGAAAAGCAGCAGATGAAATCTGTAAATAAGATCTCACTGCAGTTTCATTTTCTAGGGGAGCTTAGGCAAGTCTCTATCTCAGCAGCAGCTCAGTCTGCAATTATAATACTAGCAGGACGTCATGTGCCTACTGCAAACATCATGTGCCTACTGGTAATCAAATAATAAATAAGAAGTATTTTCCTCTTGTTACAGCATGCATCTCTGCAACATGAAAGTGGACAAAAGTGTAAACAAGGGCCAGGAAGTTGTGTAAAAATTACAAAATTAGAAAATTGCTACAAGAATTTTAAAAAATGTGAACATTTTCTGAATTGCAAACTATGGGTGGGTAAAGTTCTGTCAAGTCACAGCCAATTTATGGTGACCCCATCTGCAGAGTCTTCCTGGGTGGTCCTCACCTAAATACTGACCTCACTAAGCTTCTGAGATTGATGCGATTGGACTAGGGTTGCCAAATTTAATTCCGAAAATATCTGGGGACTTTGGGAGTAGAGCCAAGAGACTATGGGGCGGAGCCAGACTTTCCCATTTCCAAAATAAATGCATAAAATACAGTAGTGAGTTCACCTGAATACTCATCATTTCCTCATCCCCCAATAGCTGCAATTCTAGTAAATAAAAGTGTGAACACACAAAAAGCAGCCAAAATGCACAGAGTTTGCAAGCTCACATTTTTGTGATCTCCCTGGGGCTTTACTCACAGAAACTGCTGTTCTTCAGGCTAACACAGGCAAATAAAAAGAGAGAGAGGAGGAGTTTTCCTCCATCCCATAAACAGGCTCCTATACAAAGACTCTGAAAACAATGCAAAACAAGCACAGAGACAGACACACACTATTACTGCCTCCCCTACAAAGACTTCTGGAAAGTACACACTCTCTCACTGAGTCTGGTTCCTGCACAACGACATCTGTAAATTACAGTGGCTACACTGCTCTCTCTCTCTCTCTCTCTCTCTCTCTCTCTCTCACACATACACACACACATACACACACTCTCTTGCTTGCTCTGAAACAAAAGCAAAACAAATGGAGTGACTGTGTTCCCAGAAGCTGCTGCTGACCCTTCCCCATGAAGTACTTCCTTCTTCCTGTTCAACTGTAAAGGCGTGCACACACACACATTTTAAAACCAGACTTGTTTATAAACCTGTGGGGGATCCTGGTGGCTGTGGGGGTGGGGCTTCCCCCCACCGGCCAGCTGACTGGGGGCGGGGGAAGCCTGTAAAACTGGGGGACCCTGGAACCTGGGGATTGGGAAGCCTAGATTGGACTATGCTATGCCTTTCCACACCCCCAAACTGCAAACTAGCAGCCCTTTAACTAAGGAGTTCCACCTTTTAAAGCTGTTTTCATGGTCTGCTTTTATACGAAGTGTGAAACCCTGACCACGATGGCCCAGATTATACTAATCTGGTTAGATCTTGGGAGCTAAGCAGTGTCATCCATGGTTAGTACTTCAATGGGAGACCACCATAGAGTTGCCATGCAGAGGCAGGCAATAAGAAACCACCTCTGAACATCTTGTGCAGGATTGCTATAAGTCAGCTCTGAATGTCCCTATAGGATTGCCATAAAACAGCTCTGGGTATTAGGGATATTATTTTAGCCTGTTGAGTGTTTTTATATCCCTGGCTTGTTTTTATGTATTTTTAATATTTATATATGCTTTTTTAAATTATTATTTTATCGTATTGGTTTTACCTTGACAGGACTGAAGTGATGTGATGTATCAATTGTCTAAGTGGCGGTTCTACCATGACTCATGCATGCAGTTTTCCAGGAGTTTGCTTCCACTACAAGCTGCACTCAGCTTCAAAAAAACAAGCAAGGGCCAGAATCCATGAAATCCCTGCACAAGTATCTGGCTCCACATTAGTCCATTTTACCCAATAGCTGATGGTGGGCAATGGGGGGGGGGGGGGAGGAGTTCTATACATTTCCTTTATCTCTGTGTTTTTGTAAAGCAGGGCTGTGCCCCAATCTTACAAGAAGCCCAATTAAGATGAGGCTTGTGTTGTTTCAAGCTGTGATCAGATGAGCTGTTTGATCTGGTGTCATTGCTGTTCCCTTCCATATTTAAAATGCATAATCAGACAGCAACATCTGCCTTCCATTTCCCAGTCATCAGCACCAAGTTCTCACCCATTTTAGAATCAGAATTATTTTACACCAGGGAAAGTCCAGTCTTTTTGGATGTCAGCGCTTTCATCCTGCATTTCTGGCTGTCTGAACTCCCCTGTTGTGAAGTCAAGCCTTTTGGGAAGTTTGAATCGTCCTTTCCATTTTTGCCTCCCTTTGTTTTTTTAAATTCAGTTAGTGATGTGTGCATAAGTGGATCTTTGTCCCAGGGTTTTGAATCATCACTTGCATGTTTCTGCATCCAAACACTTTGTCAGGGGAGTTGTGGTTTTTTTTTGTATTTTTTGTAAAAAAAAAATTGTGTGTGCCTGCACCTGGTAGCCATGTCAACCTCTGGGGACTGACCCCTACTGGAGGATATTCAGGAAGGTGGCTAAATAGAGCCTGTCCCTGTCCTCCCAACTGCTGGTACTCCAAGGAGGTCTCCCATCCAAGTACTTGCCAAAGCTTCCAAGATCTGGGCTATCCAGGTCAGGGTTGGGAGAAGTTGTTTTTGAGCAACAAATAGCCCCTCCCCCCCAAAAAACCCTATCTCCTGTTTCTTGGGGATGGAAAGCCTCGATAAGCTCTCATATTTTTTTCTGCTTCAGAGTTGCTGTTTGAGAGCATCCCATGATTGTCACAAGAGTAAATGTACTGAAGTCAATGGGACTACTCTCATGTAAATCTGCATGATGCTTACACTCTCTACCCCCCACCCCCGCCATATACGCAAAAAGAGTCTGAGAAGGACCATAGTACTTGGCAGAGGGATCAAAGAGCTGTCAAAAAGGAGCTGGTGCTCTAGCTATGTGCTTATTCGCATGCATGAAAGACAAACAAACAAACAAAAAAGGATCCCACCCACCCACTCTGTGGTTACTATATAGCAATAATCTGAACAGTCAACCACAGAATGAGCATACAGTGAGGCAGGTTAAGGGTGTTATGTTTGGACAAACCTCTCAGGAACAAATAACACTGGATAAAACATAGGCATGGCCAGACTGCACCAAGACTGTCATCTGACCACAGCCTCAGCACTCTGTCTTGTTTGGCTGGAAGACGACTTAATTATTAAGGTTTGTAGAATCTTTCGGGATCAAGTGCCGTGTTCTACTGGAGAAAGTTTTCCTTCCAGACGTTTCGTTCTCAGCTGCGGAGAACATCCTCAGTGGCGTTGCAGCCGGAGCAGGCGCTCAGACCTTCTTGGCTGCTGTGCATTGAGTGGGGCCAGGGCTGCTGGAGAGCTGCTATTTGTAGGCTGGAGGGGGTGTGATGAAAGGGCAATTGGTTTGTGGATGTGCCCATTGTTTGGTGGGGCTTCCTGGAAGGGTAGTGATAAGGAAACTGGCTGTTGAATGCGACCATTGTTCTGTGTTAATTGCTGGGAAGGTTGGAAGGGGTTTGAAGATAAGGAAGATGGTTGTTGACTGTGCTGATTGTTCTGTGGAATTTGCTGGTTGTTCTGAGACTTTCTGCAATTCTGAGACTTCCCAGCAATTAACACAGAACAATGGTCGCATTCAACAGCCAGTTTCCTTATCACTACCCTTCCAGGAAGCCCCACCAAACAATGGGCACATCCACAAACCAATTGCCCTTTCATCACACCCCCTCCAGCCTACAAATAGCAGCTCTCCAGCAGCCCTGGCCCCACTCAATGCACAGCAGCCAAGAAGGTCTGAGCGCCTGCTCTGGCTGCAACGCCACTGAGGATGTTCTCCGCAGCTGAGAACGAAACGTCTGGAAGGAAAACTTTCTCCAGTAGAACATGGCACTTGATCCCGAAAGATTCTACAAACCTTAATAATGTTACCAGCCGTGAAAACCTGAAATCTTTGATGACGACGTAATTGTTGGAGACAATATTTGCTTCAGAACTTTCTACATTGGTTGTATCCGAAAAATTTATTAATGAACAGATCTCCAGTCTTTAATGTTCTAGCACCATAATGGAACCATTGTGGATGGTAAAATAAAATTAATTAGTAACTGATACACCAGCTAGTTTATTCAAGTCCTTTTATTTCATCATGAAATTTGTTACGCTTTTGGAGAGCTGAAGTGCAAAGTGAAGCATGTCTCTGTTGTACACATCTGTGCCTTTTTGCTCAGCTGTCTCTGGAATTCATCTTTTCCCACAACATTTCCACAACAACTAAGTCAGTGAGAAATGTAATGCTCAAAGAAAAAAAAATAGCTTAATTAGTGCTAATAAAAATAGTGTGGCATGGTGTGATGGACGTTTGCTTTACTTCTGCCATACCAAATGAAGATTTTTCCCTCCCTGCTAGTGGAAGGAAAATAGCTGAGGAATGAGCAGTCATAGATTTGCTCCCCAGGACAAGTAGCAGACCAAATTAGATGCTTTATTTGCCATGAGTTGGATGCCATGAGTTGGCAGATGAGATGGCAGGGAGCTAACATTCTCAAGTGTTTTCAAACCCAATTCAGCTTGAAAGTATGGTGGGAGGAGAGAATCATCAGCTTCCCCATGCACTACTTTCCTGAGCTGAAATGGTTGAAGAGCCATATGTGGCCCAGTGTGGGGCCATTTCACCTTGGGGAAATGATACTGCCCCCCCCCCCTTTGTATTCCCAAGCTGAATGAGACCTCAAAAACCCTGGAAACATTGTTCTCCGATATCATGTGTATTTATAAAATGTTACAACTTGTGGCAGATGTAATGTCTAGTTTGACCCTATGATGTTTGCTAGGCTTTTAAAATGTAGACATAGGCATTAAGAAATCTAGTTCTATAAGGGCCAAAAGTTCAACACAACAAGTTTAGGCACCGAAGGACTCCTATTATGTATACCAAATGTTTACATAAATAAGATCAGCAAGGATGAAAAGAATCCTTCTCCCCTTAACTAAAGCCCTTCATGGGCAGGGGAATCCAAGAAGCAGTGCATGATCAGCTGTAGTTTCACAGCATGTTAGTTAATATAGCCAGAAATATATCTTCAGGGTCAGGGGGTTTTGAGCAGGAATGCACAGGAGCTCAGTTTTGGCTGGCTTGATGTCAGGGATGTGTGGCCTAATATGCCAATGAGTTCCTGCTGGGATTTTTCTACAAAAAATCCTCTGTGAAACAATGGTGACATCAGGGGGTGTAGCCTAATATGCAAATGAGTTCATGCTGAGCTTTTTCTACAAAAAAGGCTCTGTTCAGGGCTACTGAAATTGTTAGGATACAGTGGCTTGGATCCTGCTGAAAATGTCTTCTATGGAATGATTTCTTTCAGTGGAGTTTAAATTCTTCATCTCTTTACTTCTGCAGATGCAAACCAAAATGCCCACCCAAATGGTTTCCAAATGAAAACTATTAAAGAAAGCTTTCCTGATCGGTTTTCCCAATCGCCATCTCTGGCAGTACCTCTTTGATCTGTATGGTATTGAGTGGTCCAAAAGTGAACCTTGACCCATTCCTGATGCCTTCAGGTGCTACAAAAGAAGAAGGTCCAATGATCACTTTCACATTCTTTCTAGTTCTTGAATGAAGAACAACTTTGTATATGTTTTGAAACAAATAACCTTTTGAACTTGGAATGGTAAAGGAATCTGGCACCTAGACTTTAGTCAAACATTAAGAAGAAAATATTCTGCAGCTGCATGACACACATTTGGATCCCACAGAGAGTCCTCTGCCAATGGAAGAATTTCTGTCCAGAGTGTGACTTCCTTACCTCTCTCTCATCTACTGCTGCCCAAAAAGCTTGTGTGGTAGTGGAAGGAGGGAAGGTGAGGAAATTATTCTCCATCCAGTAGAGATGCCAGCAGGATGCTAGGCTTTTTGGCACCCTAGGTGAGACTTGTACTAGTGCCCCTCCCCAATTTTTAAAAACAGGAAAAATGTAGGAAAAATTGAGAACACCAAACTTGAAACCTTTCACATTTTTAATTTATCATTTTTTAAATTTAAATTTACCATTTTTAATTTAAATTTTAAATTTTTATTTTTTTTCTAAAAAATTGAGAGAATAAGTAATACGACATCATCAATCTTTGGTTTTATCTCTCAAGTAGAAAATAGTTTTAGTACATAAATAACTTCAAATAATCCAGTGCAGTGTGATATATTTCAAGCTGAAGATCGGCAGGGTGGGGGAGGGTGGCACCCTAAGCGGCTGCCAACCTTGCCTACTCCCACGCACTGACCATGGATGCCAGCCTCCAGGTTGGACTTGGGGATTTCCCCAGAATTACAGCTCTTCTCCAGACTACAGAGATCAGTTCTCCTGGGGGGAAAATTGGTACTTTGGAGGGTGGACTCTATGGCTCTGAGGTCCCTGACCTCCCCAGGCTCCATCCCTAAATCTCCAGGTCTCCATGGGCAGGAATCCTTCCATCACTCTGGAATCCAGCCCAGTGGTATAAAGACTGTATAACCTTGGCCATTTTATCTGCAGTCTCTAATGATCCCAAAAATGGAATTTTATTCATTCATTCATTCATTTTGCTGCTGCTGCTGTCCCCACACCAGAGCTCTTTTCCTTATCATTGCTTATGAACTAATTGTTCCTGTAATTTACCAGATTTCAGACCTGGGCCACTTAATTTTCCTCCCCTGTTTTGGGCTGAAATTTTAGGCATGCAAAACAATGTGTAAATGTAATATGTAAGTGGAAATATGCCCAGCCTGCACAGCTCAATCTGTCAGGCAGTGCACAATTTTCAGTGCTTGTGCTATATATGTGTCAAAATATGACTTGGTGGGCTGCATTTGGAAACTGGCCATACCTTGTCCAGCTCTGGTTGAAATATGAGAGACCAGCATATAGTCCAATCTTACATTAATAGCACATTGTTACAGCACTGCTTGAAGTACTGTATATTTTCTCAAATGCTAATGGCTATTAGTTTTATTTATGATTAGAATTTATTAATGCATTAATCATGTTATCAGCTCTTTATAGCTATTTAGAAATATAGCCCTAATGCAAAATCATAAATCACACAGTCGATGGATACAGCTCTATAAGAAACAAGTCTCTCTTGTCCATGCTTAGGTGCTTCTTTTTTTTTTAATCTTTAGCCTTGTTGGAAATGTATCAGATAGCCCAGTATCCTAAGGTATTGATGGCAAAATAATCTAGTTAAATGCATATGGGAGTAATTCTGTAACATAAGGACATAAGAAGAGCCCTGCTGGATCAGATCAGTGATCCATCTAGTTTAACATCCTGTCTCACACAGTGGCCAACCAGTTCCTCTGGATGGCTAACAACAGGGCATAGAGGCTGAGGCCTTCCCCTAGGGTTGCCAAGTCCAATTCAATAAATATTTGGGGATTTGGGGGGGGGGTGGAGCCAGGAGCAAGGGTGTGACAAGCATAATTGAACTCCAAGGGAGTTCTGGCCATCACTTTTAAAAGGACTGCACATCTTTTTAAATGCCTTCCTTCCATAGGAAATAATGAAGGATAGGGGCACCCTTCTTTTGGGGCTCATAGAATTGGGCCCCCTGGTCCAATCTTTTTGAAACTTGGGGGTATTTTGGGGAGAGGCACTGGATGCTATACTGAAAGTTTGGTGCCTCTACCTCAAAAAACAGCCCTCTCCAGAGCCCCAGATACCCGCAGATCAATTCTCCATTATTTCCTATGGGAATAAGCCCCCATAGGGAATAATGTAGTGCCGAGCAGGCATTTCCCTTCCCCCCCATTTCTGATGACCCTGAAGTGGGGGGAGAGCTTCCAAACTGGGGATCCCCTGCCCCCACCAGGGGATTGGCAACCCTAACACACACTTACTTGCTCTGAAATGAAAGCAAAACAAATGGAGGAACTCCGCTTTAAGGAAGTCTGCTGCTGACCCTTCCCAATGAAGCATTTCCTGCTTCTTGCTCTTATTTAAAGGCGCGCACACACATTTTAAAACAGAACCTATTTGCAGGTTTCTAAAGCTGCTGGAGATCTATAGGTAGGTGGTGGCTGTGGGGAGTGGTGCTCCCCCCACCCCACTGGCCAGCTGGCTGCGGGGCGAAGCCTGTAAAACTGGGGGATCCCCCACTGGGACCTGGGGATTGGGAAGCCTACCTTCCCCTGATGTTGCCTCCTAGCTCCCAGCCTTCCTCTCAGTCACCATAGCTAGTAGTCAGTGATAGACCTAACCTCCATGGATCTGTCTAAACTGTCAACCATACTGGCCAGGGATTTAATCCATCCTGTGGCTCTCTTCTTTTCCCCCTCTCTCTGCCCCACCTCTGCCTGTCCTTTCCCTTCCAAGCTGTCTGGGAGTGCAGAGCAGAGGGCAAAGCTGCCAAACTTCCCTCATCTTCACTGGCTTCTTCTGGGTCTACATGCATCTACTAGAGTTATTTGCTGAAGTTTCTGGCTGAGGGGGAGGGGCTTGCTTGCAAACATTGACTCAGTTGAAGGGTCTCTGCCTGCCATGCAGAGAGTTCCAGTTTCTGTCCCTGGCACTTCCGGTTAGGAGAACAAGGCTGTGGTTTACTATTAGAAAAACTTCAACCTGTGTCCCTGGAGAGCCACAGCCACTCTGAGTAGACCTAGGGTGAGGAAAAACCTTGCAGCGCTTAGCCATTTCATGTTTTCCCCTGGGTTCTAGGCTGCTTCAGAGAATTGACCATGAGAGCAGGCTGGGGAAAGGGTTTGCTCCCCACTCCGGGCAGTACAGGGGGATCAGCCTCTGCTGCTCTGCATCTTTAATTGTGCTTGTCTGTGTCCTTTTATCTCCACTACCTGGCATTCCATTTTATGACAAACATGGCCAGTCCAATAAAATGTCATTTACATAAGATCCGGCTCATATAACAAATGAGTTCGACACCCTTGATCTAAACTATACCCAGTTCTCATTATGAGATTCAAAAAGTTTGTGTAAATTGTCCTCGGTGATAAAACAAGGAAACTGATCTCCTGCTTTAAAAAGTTGATCTTATTAACTCTGGAAATATAGATGACTGGCTTGGTCTCCTGAAAGGAAAGGTCCCCTGTGCAAGCACCAGTCGCTTCCGACTCTGGGGTGACGTTACTTTCACAACGTTTTCACGGCAGACTTTTTACAGGGTGGTTTGCCATTGCCTTCTCCAGTCTTTTACACTTTCCCCCCAGCAAGCTGTGTACTCATTTTACCGACCTTGGAAGGATGGAAGTCTGAGTCAACCTTGCGCAGGCTACCTGAACCCAGCTTCCACCGGAATTGAACTCAGGTTGTGAGCAGAGAATTCAGACCACAATACTGCAGCTTTACCACTCTGCGCCATGGGGCTGCTTTTACAATAGGCTTCCCAAACCTCCCGCTCTGGCGGGAGACTCCTGGGTTCGCAGCCTCATCTCCCGCTCTTCAAAAATCGGGAAGCGGGGGGTGGGGGTGGAGGGGGGGAGAACATACCTGTAGGCTTCATGTTATTATAGAGCTCCCGAGCCATTTGTAAAATGTATGCCCCTTTAAGACTGGGCAGGAAACAGGAAGGGCTTGGGAGAACAGCCCCTCCCTTTCTTTTGCTTTCGTTTTCACAGCAAGAGTTCTTCGGAAGAAGATCTGGTAAGTATTTGTGTGTGAGAGAGAGGGAGGGGGCAGGGGATTCCCTAGTTTGGAGACCCTCCCCCCTTTAGAAAGCGTGGGGGGAAGGGAAATGTCTACTGGGCACTCTATTATTCCCTATGGAGAACGATTCCCATAGGGAATAATAGGGAATTCATCCGTGGGTATTGGGGGCTCTGGAAGGTCTATTTTTTGAGGTAGAGGCACCACATTTTTAGTATAGCATCTAGTGCCTCTCCCCAAAATACCCCCCAAGTTTCAAAACGATTGGACCAGAGGGTCCAATTCTATGAGCCTCAAAAGATGGTGCCCCTATCCTTCATTATTTCCTATGGAAGAAAGGCATTTTAAAAGGTGTGCTGTCCCTTTAAATGTGATGGCCAGAACTCCCTTGGAGTTCAATTATGCTTGTCACATCCTTGTTCTTGGCTCCACCCCCAATGTCTCCTGGCTCCACCCCCAAAGTCTCCTGGCTCCGCCCCCAAAGTCCCCAGATTTTTCTCTAATTGGACTTGGCAACCCTATTTTACAAGTATAGTAAAACCAAACCAGAATAAAATCAAATACACCTCAGAAACTGAAACCAACCCAGAATAACTTCAAGTACACCTCAGAAACTGAAAATTAATTTTCAAGAGAAGTGAATTATGTCCATTAATTAACGTGATGTCCAGTTTTATGAAAGCCCTGGCCAGGATGGCCCAGGCTAGCCTGAGAAACACCAGGATCTCTATGTAAAGACAGGCAATGATGAATAACTCTTTCCCTGAAAACCCTATGGGGTTGCCATAAATTGGCTGTAACTTGATGGCACTTTCTATTCCACCCCAGTTTTATGACTGCTTTAAGGAGGATTTTTTTGTCCAAATTAAAGAAAGAAGGGGGGAAATGAATGTAAATTGCAATTTTTAAAAATGAGTTCAGTCAAAACCAGAGCTTTTTGAGCAGGATTCCAGTTCCGGCTGGCTTGGTGTCGGGGGGTATGGCCTAATATGCAAAAGAGTTCCTGCTGGGCCTTTTCCACAAAAAAACCCTGAGCAAAACCATGGTGCCGCCAGAGGGTGTGGCCTAATATGCAAAAGAGTTCCTGCTGGGCTTTTTCTACAAAAAAAGCTCTGGTCAAAACTATGCAATGCTCAATGGATAATATGGAGTGAATACGATGCCAAGATATGACAATGATATTAGAAAGCCTAGAGAGAACAGATTATTGGCCTAGTCTAAGGAAACCAGGGCATTAACAAATATTCCACACTGTGGTCTAAGTAGGTCTCAGTGAACCCTGTAGGAGGCAAAGGTGTGCACATGTCCTTCACTGCACGCTGGCTTACTCCTCAGGTATATCATTCCACAGCTCTCCTGTTTTACTAATCAGAAACTGGGTTAATCCAACAACACAGGTGAAGGGATCATAATTCACCCACTTTCTAGGTTTCTCTACTCTTGAAATACTATAAAAGAACAGAACCCAAATTTGTGCTCTCTAGGTCAAGGTACAAAACCAGGAGTGAGTCCCATGGAGTAGCCAGGGCCCTGTGATTTTAGGTGTGTCTAGGGGAGGTGCCTAGTGCAAAAACCACCTTTTGACCTTTAAAAAATCCATTTACTTCAATGATTTCTTGCAGTCAATAAAATGGAGCAGTTCATTCCTGTTGGCATAAAGGTAGTTCCTTCTTTCCCACTGGAAAGTGACAGTTATTGCTAGGCTGCTGATGAGCCAGTTTTCTTTGCTTCCTTAGGGTGTCACTAGGCAGGAAATTTGACTTGTGAACACTTACATATATGGCCATCTGTCTGTGACCTGATGCTGCCACTGACTATCATGAGCTAGAAGCCAAGAAAGCATAGTCCTTACTGAGCATGCTCTTCCCCTCATCATGAGAGAGCCTTAGAAGTATGGGCTGCTGAACTAGGAAGAGAGAAAGGAAAGGATGAGACAGCAATCACCTGGGTCTCCACATGGGTGGCTGAAGTGACTGAGGAAAGGCATTTCTTCTACCTGTTTCATGATACCCCAGGGAATTTCCTGCAAATTGTCAGGTCAGAGAGCAGGATAGCCAGATTTCCCACAATGAAGAGCAATCTCCCAGCCCCCTTCACCAAAGTGGGAGCAAAACAGGGATGGGTGAATGGGAAGTAATTGTGGGGGGGGGGGGGGGGGGGTTGCATGCATTACAGTGGGATAATCTTGTTTTTCCTGTCTGATATTTGTGTGTTTGGTATTGGTATGTCCTTGCTCCTTAGTTCTGTTTCTGTTTGCTATCAAGAACTGTAGACTGCATAAACTCTCTTGACCTGAAAGCAATTCCTCCCTTCCTCCTGTATTGTTGCTAATAAAGGGATGTTGTTTTGAACACACCCATCTCTGCTGTGTGAACCTAAAACCAGGAACCCAAGCAAGTACGATATTCCTGATTAGCATGAAAAATAGAATATTATAGTGATGTTGCAATGTCACTTCTGCTTGAACCTAGAAGTGGCATTACAACACGGTAGGAATTGACCAAATCTCTATGGTTTTTGCAGCACTCCGCCTCCCATTTTTGCTCCTGCTAAAGCAAAGAGGTTGACTGGCCACCCTATGAGGGAGGGTGGACCTGAGTGGTTGTAGGAGGGGATTTCTCAACTTACCCTCCTCAGAAAACATCAGAAACTAAGCGGAGAGTCAGTAGGAAACCACAGGGTTTGTGAGCTGCTCTCTGAGGACTGAGGAGGGAAAAGCTGAGAATGGTGGCCAAACTGTCCTTTTGGCTCCTAAATGGTGCATATATGTTCAGTGGTGGTGTGTCTAGTCTAACCTAACAGACACAACAATTACATGTAAAATGCCACAGTGGGTTATGCTAGGGTTGCCAGCTCCAGGTTGGGAAATTCCCGGAAATTTTGAAGGTGGACCCTGGAAGGGTCAGGATCTGATGAGCAGAGGGATATCAGTGAGCTATAATGCCATAGAGTCCACCCTCCAAAGCAGCCATTTTCTCCAGGGAAACTAACTGCTGTAACAACTGTAGCACTTACCACTGTATCCTTAAAGTTTTGCCCTTAGTAGCTTTGCCAGCTGTGGCTCGAGAAATTACTGGAGATTTGGAGATTTCTGAGAAGACAGGTGAAGTTTGAGGAGGGGGAACTGAGGTAGAATGTGATGCCTATAGTCTGCCCTCTGAAGCTGCCATTACCTAGAGGGGGACTATACTTTATAGTCTGGAGTAGGGATGAGCACAGATTAGGAAATGGCAGTTTGTGGCTTGTTTGGGTTCTGTGAACCACGAACTTTCATGAACTTTTCCTTTTTCTGAAATGATTTGGGGTTCATGCAGTTCGTGAGTTTGGGAGGTGGTAGAATGGCTCCCACATGAGTCAGAGACACCAAATTCACAGGGAGGCCTCCGCAGGCTCTCCTCCACCCACCCTCCAGGTTTAACAAAGATTGAATTCTAATTCTAATTCTCATAACTCTGTCTCACTTGATGACTAACTCCTCTATCTTCCTGCTGTGAAGTGAAAACAGCTGAGTCAGGCTGTGGTGTATATATACAATCTGCTGCCATAGAGCAGAATGGGAGCTACTTGATTGGCTGCCATCGCTGTCAATCAAGCTATGAACAACTATTATAGGTGTTTCTAGGGCTCTCCACAAGTCCACTCCCAGTGTTGACTTGGAATTGTTTGAATAAGTGCCAAGCTGTCTGGTCAACAAATTGTTCTACTGAACCATCCAAACTTCTACAGAAAAAATGGCAGTTAGTTGTTGGTTCAGGAATGGTGTAACCAAACAAACTGGGTCAAAACAAACCATGAACTGGCCCAGTTCAAGTAAAAATGCAGTTCATTTTGCAGATTGTACCCATTCTTAGTCTGGAGACCAGTTATAATTTAAAAAGAACTCTAGGCCCCAGCTCAAGTTTGATAACCTCTTACCACTAAAACAAATGTCTGTTTCATGGTCTAAACAAATTAGGGTTTTCTGTCCCTTTGCTACTTTGGCTTTATAAACATCATTATCATGTGCGACAGGGAAATAGTAAGACAAAAATATCCTCTCCTTCTTTCTTCAAAGTTGTTGACAAGACAACAGGGAGCCTTTATTGACTGAGACAGATCCTACACTCAAAGATAAATAAGGATTTAGTGCATACCCAAACACCTGCTCAACATCAACTGGCACAAAATACACACTCTCAAATAAACATAAAAACATAATTCCAGACACAAAAAGTTCTCTGTACATTTCTACAATATTTTATTCAGAATTTAGGGCTCTATAATATTTTGTTTTTTGCTATCCTTGTATGTCCCAAGTAAGCTTGACTGGTTATACATTCCACCAGCCTCATGGCTGGGGAAGAGGGGTGGCTATTATCCTCTGTGATTCCTTCAACTCTCATGGAGTCCCTGTACAAACATTAGGTGGCATTGGTCGTATGCTCCTTACATTAAGGCCAAGGATAGATTGGGCAATCTGCTTGTTTACTGGCTGTCTAGTTCCTCACTGCACACCTTCTCTGAGGTGCTTTCAAATGTGGAGCTAGAGACAACTAGACTGATTCTTCTGGGGAGCTGTCAACATTTAGGTTGAGTGCTCCTTGCCAGGGTTGGCTCAGGAATTCATAGCTCATTTTAAAAATTTGCATCACAGTGGAGAAACATTTCAATGTTTACAAGTTTGTTTCAGAGTTTTGTGGCCACTAGCACAGTATTTCTTGTCTTCCATGCTGCAAGAAAGATAAGATCCTTTAGCGAGAGAAGGACTGTTTTCAGTCAGGCCATCCTACAGGCCTACTAAAATCCAAGGCCTCCAGTGGGGAGAACTTTTCCATTCTGTGGCTCATCTACCAGTTGTCCTGTAGTGTAGACTATGGTGAAAGTGCAGGAAAAGATCCAAGCACTGCACCAAAACAGTGACTGAAGAGTCAGACTTCTGACACCATGTCATATCAATGCCAAGGAATTCAGTAGTTTATCATAAACAAGTTAAGTTTTTATAGCACAGATAGAAAAGGGATATTAATAGCGCTATTACACAGGTGATAGGGTTATATGGTGAAGACATGTTTCAAGGGGAAAAAGGTAAATGGTTAAGCATTATGGTCTAGACAACTGGGTATAATACGTACTGTTTGTTGCTATAGACAACTGGGTATAATACGTACTGTTTGTTGCTATAGGTATGGTCCTAGTATGTAATTTCTGCATCATTTATCATGTGTTAGGGTTGTCAATCCCCAGGTGAAGGCAGGTGATCCCCCAGTTTGGAGGCCTTCCCCCCACTTCAGGGTCATCAGAAAGTGGGGGAGGAAAGAGAAATGTCTGCTGGGCACTCCCTATGGAGACCGATTCCCATAGGGTATAATGAAGAATTGATTTGCAGGTATCTAGGGCTCAGAGGGCTGTTTTTTGAGTTAGAGGCACCAGATTTGCAGCATAGCATCTGTTACCTCTCCTCAAAATATCCTCCAAGTTTCAAAAAGTTTGGACCATGGGATCCAATTCTGTGAGCCTCAAAAAAAGGTGCCCCTATCCTCCATTATTTCCAGTGGAAGGAAGGCATTTAAAAGGTCCCTTTAAATGTGATGGCCAGTGCTGTCTTTGGAGTTCAATTATGCTTGACACAACCTTATTCCTGGCTCCACCCCCAAAGTCTCCTGGCTCCACCCCCAAAGTTCCCAGCTATTTCTTGAATTGGACCTGGCAACTCTATGTTATGTTAATGCTTATGCTTTGTTTCAGCTTGGTTTCAAGTCTATTTGCAGATTTATGCAATTCAAACTTAATTGCCTTGTTTACTGGATTCCACATTCCTGTTGATTACATTGTCTCACACTGCGTGATCCACTTTGAGTCCCAGTCTATAAATGATGCAACTAAATAAAAAAATAAACTAGATTTTCAGACCCACAGCTGACTGATTCTGACCCCAGTTGAGACATACAGGGAGGAGGGTTTTAATTCCCCCCCCCCTGTCATTTTTCTGACCTGAAAAAAAGAGCTTTGGAGAGTTACTATTTGCCCTGTTTGGCTAAATGTACAACTTTAGCTCCATTTTATATTTATGCTTTAAAGCCACACATACAAATTAGGTTACAGGAAAAACCTGTAGCATTTTAGCTGTATTTAGATTTGTCTAAGACTGGTCCAGCCATAGGTTGCCCATGTTCTTATACAAATGAGAGTTCCGTCTGCTGTAAAAAAAACCACCAAAAAACTCTGAGCGTTCCATACAGAACTCCCAGAGAAGTGGGCATAACTCTTTGGTAAAGTATCTGCTTTGCATGCTGAAGGTCCCAGTTTAAAAGATTAGGGGGATGTGAAAGACCTCTACCTGAGACCCTGGAGAGCAACTGCCAGTCCAAGTAATGAAAATATCAGGACATAAGAACATAAGAGAAGCCATGTTGGATCAGGCCAACGGCCCATCCAGTCCAACACTCTGTGTCACACAGTGGCAAAAAATTTTATATATACACACACACTGTGGCTAATAGCCACTGATGGACCTCTGCTCCATATTTTTATCTAAACCCCTCTTGAAGGTGGCTATACTTGTGGCCGCCACCACCTCCTGTGGCAGTGAATTCCACATGTTAATCACCCTTTGGGTGAAGAAATACTTCCTTTTATCCATTTTAACCTGTCTGCTCAGCAATTTCATTGAATGCCCACGAGTTCTTGTATTGTGAGAAAGGGAGAAAAGTACTTCTTTCTCTACTTTCTCCATCCCATGCATTATCTTGTAAACCTCTATCATGTCACCCCGCAGTCGACGTTTCTCCAAGCTAAAGAGTCCCAAGAGTTTCAACCTTTCTTCATAGGGAAAGTGCTCCAGCCCTTTAATCATTCTAGTTGCCCTTCTCTGGACTTTCTCCAATGCTATAATATCCTTTTTGAGGTGCGGCGACCAGAACTGCACACAGTACTCCAAATGAGACCGCACCATCGATTTATACAGGGGCATTATGATACTGGCTGATTTGTTTTCAATTCCATTCCTAATAATTCCCAGCATGGAGTTGGCCTTTTTTATTGCAAACGCACACTGTCTTGACATTTTCAGTGAGTTATCTACCATGACCCCAAGATCTCTCTCTTGGTCAGTCTCTGCCAGTTCACACCCCATCAACTTGTATTTGTAGCTGGGATTCTTGGCCCCAATGTGCATTACTTTGCACTTGGCCACATTGAACCGCATCTGCCACGTTGACGTCCACTCACCCAGCCTCAACAGATCCCTTTGGAGTTCCTCACAATCCTCTCTGGTTCTCACCACCCTGAACAATTTAGTGTCATCCACAAACTTGGCCACTTCACTGCTCACTCCCAACTCTAAATCATTTATGAACAAGTTAAAGAGCATGGGACCCAGTACCGAGCCCTGCGGCACCCCACTGCTTACCGTCCTCCACTGCGAAGACTGCCCATTTATACTCACTCTCTGTTTCCTATTACTCAGGACAGTGTGCTATAGCAATTTAAAAAAAAGGCCAACACTATGCTGGGGATTATTAGGAAGGGAATTGAAAACAAATCAGCCAGTATCATAATGCCCCTGTATAAAATGTGGTGTGGCCTCATGTGTACAATTCTGGTACAATTCTGGTCACCACACCTCAAAAAAAGATATTACAGCATTGAAAAAAGTGCAGAAAAGGGCAACTAGAATGATTAAATGGTTGGAATACTTTTACTATTAAGAAAGGGTAAAGTGCTTGGGGGTCTTTAGTTTGGAGAAATGACGACTGAGGGGTGACATGATA
The DNA here is from genome assembly GCF_032191835.1 of Heteronotia binoei. Taxonomy (NCBI): domain Eukaryota; kingdom Metazoa; phylum Chordata; class Lepidosauria; order Squamata; family Gekkonidae; genus Heteronotia; species Heteronotia binoei. The sequence continues at coordinate 91,949,359 of NC_083231.1, forward strand.
GAGGTTTACAAGATTATGCATGGGATAGGGAAGGTAGAGAAAGAGGTACTTTTCTCCCTTTCTCACAGTACAAGAACTCGTGGGCACTCAATGAAATTGCTGAGCAGTTGGGTTAGAACAGATAAAAGGAAGTACTTCTTCACCCAAAGAGTGACTAACATATGGAATTCACTGCCACAGGAGGTGGTGGCAGCTACAAGCATAGATGACTTCAAGAAGCGATTGGATAAACATATGGAGCAGAGGTCCATCAGTGGCTGTTAGCCACAAGGTATAGATGGAATTCTCTGTCTGGGGCAAGTGATGCTCTATATTATTGGTGCTTTTTCCATGTCCCTGGAAAAAAATCTGATCTTCCCAACCTCTTCTGCTGTCATTTCATTGTGAGCCTTCTGCTATGTCACTTGACTGTGAGTCTTTTCCAGTTACCCCTGCCACTAAAGTTAAAATTAAAGTGTTGGTTTGCTCTTTGATCTCTGCCTGATGCTCTACCAGAATGCTGAACATTTTTTTCCGGTATGCAAGCCCAGCCAAAGCTAAATCTGTAATTTATTATTATAAACAATAATTTATGACCCTTTTATTCCACCTGCACTTGTCTGATTCATGATCTTTTTAATGCTTTCAGGACTAAACTGAAAGGATAGAAACACCCTGCTTTATATTCTGTTATTCCTGTATTCCCTTACCTAATGACATATCAAAGTGATCTAATGTGTGTTATGCAAGCTGTGATTGATTCGACAGTCTGTAGAGTAGTTCACCTTTTCTTTGTCATGTACAAGAGTGGGGCAAGCCAGGGCAGTGTATAAACATTAGAGAGGATTTTCATTCCATCTGGCCTCCTCTGAGTCTGAAAGCTACCCAGCCGTTTTCAGAAAACCAGCAAGAAGTATAATAGTCTAAGACTTGAACTACAGATGACAACAGTGGGTTTGTTCATCTAAATCTAGGTCTGCTCCAATCACAGATAAAGATGGGGTAAGTTTCAGCTTTTAGAGCTCAAAGACACAATTGCAAAAGGAGAGCACATCACTCATCTCCTCTGTGCTGTTTTTTTCTCCCAGTTAGGTTCACTTCTGTTAGTGGCACCTCATGGGGAGGAAGAAGAAGACAACATTGGATTTATATTTTGCCCTCCATTTAGAGTCTCAGAGTGGCTCACAATCTCTTTTATCTCCCTTCCCCACTCAGACACCCTGTGAGGTGGGTGGGGCTGAGAGGACTCTCACAGCAGCTGCCCTTTCCAGGACAACCTCTGCCAGAGCTATGGCTGACCCAAGGCCATGCCAGCAGGTGCAAGTGGAGGAGTGGGGAATCAAACCCGGTTATCTCCCAGATAAGAGTCCGCACACTTAACCACTATACCAAACTGGCTCTGGGAGAGAGACTGCAGACAGGTTGGTCTTGGGGAGGATAAAGATTTAACACAAATCAGAATCACATTATCTCTACTTTATATATAAAGGGAGAAGACCTCGGTTAGCCAAATGGCCCTGCAACAATCACATTTAATCTGAGCCTCACACACATGTGAGCCTAACCACAGGTTTTGGTAATACCAGTGTGGGTATATTAATTTCAAATTGATTGTTGATTGAAGCCATGAAGGAAAAAACACCAAAAGCAACAATGGCTGGTTTGTTCCTTAGGACCTCCACTTGTTTCCACCCAGGTTCTTAAGCTTTTTTCCTCTGCTGAGGTCCTTTGCCTGGTCTTGGTAGCCTGTAGCTCTGGACAAGATGGAGCCTTGCAGGACCCCACAGACCACAGACCATGGGGCTGTCTATCCATTCCCCAGCACCAACTTCTGAAATCTGCCTTCAAGGTAGGACTAGAACCACCACAGGGTAATGCCTTCCAATTCCAACCCTGATAGGATGTCCAGAAGGATACTATGATCAATGGTATCAAAAGCCACTGTGTAAGGCAAAGCACATTCTCTGCCTTCCCTCTGTTTCTCCTCAAGGGTTGATATGGATGGTATGGGGCCTGAACTGTCATGCAAGTGCTGCTAATTAGTTTTGGCCTGCATCTCTCTTATTTATTTATTACGTTCAATTTCTACCCCGCCCTCTTAACAAGCGAACTCAGGGTGGCTCATCTTATCACCTTCAAGGTTGTGGATGGAAGCCTGGCACTTGGATTCTAAGGGGATCTTGTGATCTGTGATGGGAGGGAGAAGGTTGAGAGTGATGAGATAATTTTTCAGACAGTTCGCTTGGAGACAGGTTCTGATTGGATGTCATAATCACTTGATTTGTAGGGCCAGAAACTATAATTTGGCCTGGGTTAGAGGAGACTAGCTGAGATTTTCATGGGCTGCAGGCGATAACTATGCTTTGCAATTGCTAAAGAAGTAGACCACACTGATTTGAGACCTTTCTATCAAAACTGGTTTGTGCCACCTAATGCATGCACTTCTTCCGAGTGTTAGGTAGTTGGAGCTAGCTTTGTTGTTTTCTGTTCTGCATGATGCAAAGTTCTCTCTAAGTTGTACTAGCGGGTGCTGCCACACAAAATTTTAGCTGACAGCTCAAGGATTTTTAGCTCAACCCACTAGAAGGCATTTCCCCCTCCATTAGGAAACAATAGAGGATAGGAGCACCTCCTTCTGAGCTAGGGCTGCCAAGTCTCCCACGGCCTCCAGCCATATGGTACCATAGAGTTTTCCTCCCAAATTGCTAGAGCATCTGGAAAAAACCATAGAGTTTTCCCAGATGCTCCTAGAACGGCCGGCGCACAACATCGCCAGCGAGATGGTGTCACGTCCAAGTGACATTATCGCACCAGCAACATCGGGGGAGGATCCTCCTGCCAGCCCAATGTAGGCCAGTGGGTTGGGAACCTCCAGGGCAGGAGAACCACTGCCTGGCCTGGAAACTTGACAGCCCTATTCTGAGCCCGTATAATCAGATCCCCGGTCCAATCTTTTTGAAACCTTAGTGGGGTTTGAGGAGAGGCACCAGCAGCTATGCTGAAAAATTGGTTCCTCTGCCTCAAAAAACAACCTTCCCCCCCTGAGTCCCAGATACCTCCAAATCAATTTTCTATTATAGCCTATGGGGCCCATTGACTATAATGGTCTCCATAGGCTACAATGGAGCTGGGGAAATTGATTTATTTATTTTTTGCATGCCCCGTTACACTTTTCAGTATGCCACCCCCCAGATCCCAGCCTTGATTCACAGGGGGAAAGTGGGATATAAATATTTGAATAAATAAATAGTTTGGGCAGGTTGATAACATTTAAACAACTCCCTGTTTGTGGTTTGTTGTTCCACCTCTGGTATACTTAATCTGTAATGCTGTTGTCATAGCTCACTAAAAAAACCAAACTGCAAACGTCCCCCTACCTCAGTGCTGGTATGTTTTCTAAAGCTCAGTTGAGGCCAGATCTACCAATCTAGTGGAAAGGGGTGGATAGATCTGTTCTCCGGAGGCCTTGTCTACCCCTGTAGAGGTAGGATTGTCAGCTCCCAGGTCTCAGCACTAATCTTAGAGTAATGTGTTGGTTTTTGATATTAGTAGAGTTTGGAATAAACTTTATAAATCTTTTAAAAAATAAAACAATGGTCTGGTTACTGAGGACAAACAGGGATCAGCCTTGGACTCCTTGACAAGTTATCAAACATGGTATGTACTCCTGTCAAACATATTTGCTGCAGAGTTCCCCAAATGTGCCCCAGCACGTTTTGAGAATAATTTCTTACCAGGGAAAACATATTATGCAAGAAAACCTGCAAACTCTGATGCTTTCAGGTTCTAGAAGGTTACATGAACTTTAGCAAATGTCAAACAGAGTTATGGATGCTTCAGTAATAATGGTAGTGTCGCTTTTGAAGCAAGTTCTTTCTTTCCACCACTGTACCCAAGCGGGTGTGTAAGGTACTGAGTGACGAGATGTGTTGAAGGCAACATGCTTTATTAGTGAGTACATCACAAAGCGAGGCAACGCGGGCCAGGTCCCGATTATATACATACCTCGGAACAACCCTCAGTCTGGCCAGGTCCAATCCTGGCCAGTTAAACTTCCCGCCACAGATCTTAATTGGCGGAGCTACATCCGGGGACCAGTGGACTTCCACTGGTCACCTTTGTAGCGTCCGCTGTGTTGTAATTCCGGGACTGAAATGCAAGACACAACATTCCTCCCCACCTCGTTCAAGACACGAAGTCTTTCAAGTAGGCTGGTGCCATGCGTTCCCGGGTTGACCTCCTCGAGGTTTTTTGGGGAGTTGGAGCAGCCGCCGTGGCTGGTGGGATGGCTGGTTCCTCGTGTTGGGGTGACGCCAGAAAAGGGCTGTCCATCGCCTGTTGCTGTCCCGGAATCTCCTCTCGGGGGGTGCTCCCTCCGCTGTGGTGCTCTTCTGCCCGCATAGTCGGTGCGGCCGGCATAGGCTGGGCAGCTTCCAGGAGTGTTGTTGTTAGTACTCCCCCGCTTCCCGCTCCCTCAATCGCTGTCGGTTCTTCTGGCAATGTGCAACGGCGCAGCTGGTCAATATGCCTCTTTAGGATCTGGCTCCCCTCTGACGAGACCTCGTAGGAGTGGGACCCCGTGACCTGCAGCACCCGGGTGGCTAACCACTCCGGTCCGCTTGCAAAGTTCTTTGTGTATACTGGATCCCCTGGAAAGAATCCCCTAGCAGCTTCCCTGGTTTCGGGGGAACTGCGGAGGTCTATAGCCCAGTCAGGATGCAACCTGTCTAACCTCGTGATCAACTTCCTCCCCATTAGTAACTTGGCAGGGCTTAACCCGGTGACGGGGTTGGGGGTGATTCTGTTATCAAATAGGAAGGCTGCCAGGCGGTGATCCCAATCTCCCTGTACAATGCGACCCAGGGCTTCTTTAGTGGTGCACACCATGCGCTCTGCTTGGCCGTTGGTGGCTGGATGGAAAGGGGCAGACTGAATGTGCTGGATGAGGTACTGATTCAAGAATTCCTGGAATTCCCAGGAGGTGAAAGCAGTCCCATTGTCTGTGACAAGGGTCTTGGGAATCCCATGAGTGCAAAAGACCCTTCGCAAGGCTCTGACTGCTGCCGCGGTGGAGGTTGAACCTACGGGAATCACTTCCAACCACTTGGTGTATGCATCGACTAAGATAAAGAATATTTGGCCCTGGTATGGCCCTGCAAAGTCTAGGTGTAACCGGGACCACGGCCTCCTGTTGGACTCCCAGCGGTGGACAGGGGCACTGGGCAGGTCAGGACTCTTGGCAGGGTTGGCACCTTCGAACCCACCCTTCTATCTCCTCGTCCATCCCTAGCCACCGTACATAGCTACGTGCCAGGGCAATTTTGAACAGAGCATTTAAATTCAAGAGGTCTTGTAGATCATTAAGACATTTTAAAAGGACAAGGTGGCACCAGGACCTGATGAACTAACTGCAATTTATTACAAAACTTTTGAAGAGAAGTTAATTCTTCCCTTACAAAAAGTTATGAATTATATAAGCAAACAAAACAAAACTAGTTACCACCACCCTGGAAGAAAGCTTATATAACACTAATATATAAAGAGAATAATGACCCAATGTTGCCACAATCATACAGAAAAAAATAATAATAAAGAGAAAGAAATTACACACTCAATATTTAATAGGCAAAACTTCATTATGGTTATTATACTGCCTTTGCAGATGAAGATTTCCCACCCACTTCTGCACGCACACACATAGGTTGTTTTTATGGTTGGTGCTGCCTACAGCATTGATGCCATGCTGATCTGTAGACACATGCAAAGATTTCTACTTATATGGCTTTTCACGCTGGTATTGTTAAAACTGTATATGAGATGTTTAGCCTGCTGAGAGGTCTTCCACTTGCAGGATCTTGTTTAATTTATGCTTCTAAACAAGGGTCATTTTGTAGGGAAAAAAGGTGCAGGAGCTCAGTAGCATATCTGATTTGCATATGCCCTGGGATCTATATGCAGCAGGGAGAGAACTCCCCACTGCATGCAGCCCAGGCTGGAGGTTCAGGAGCTGCACTCCTGAGAGCTCCTGCTGAATTCAAGCCCTGCTTCTAAAGTATTTCTATTCCTGTCCTGTAGACTGAGGACAGTCTGTGGTTTTAGAAACAAGGTAAAAAGCAGTAGCATAAAAAGAAGCATAATATTCATTATTACAGTTTATAATTTGTTTTCTATAAAAAGCAGATATTCATTTCTAGTATTACCCCATAAAACTGCATATATTACAGCAATACCATGCCAAAAACTAAATGCCAACTATTGTAATAATACTCCAAATAATAACAAAAGTCACCAATTATTTTGCAAACAAAATTTCAATTAAAAATAAAATAAAATGAAGCCTAAATAGTAGTGCCTCCTAACGAATCCCAACACCATCCACGACAACATTTTAAAATAAGCAACATGTAAATGCTCAGGTGACAAAAAAGGAGCTCTAGTCTGGCACAAAATATTTAGATTCAGTGCCAAGTAGAATACCAAGGAATGACACCCCCCCCCCCCCCATAAAACACCATAACAGAAAAGGCCCTGTCCCTAGTTGCCACCTAGCTTACTTTTGAGGGTAGAACATGAAGGGTCCCAGAGGATAATCTAAAGACTCAGGCATGGTAATGTTTTAACCTTCCAAAGAAAGCAACAAATTTACTAGAGAGAGGGCTATTGCCACAACTCCAGCTGATAAATACATACATGCCTGATTTCTTTATGTTGTTAGTAATAAAGTTGTAATAACAGTGTCGGGTCTTTGGTACCCCTCCCGGTCTCCCAGCGTTGCCGTTGCCCCTCCTGGGCACTCTGGGGCGTTCCCCGGAGGTCTCAGAACAGGGGGGTGGGCGCTGGGTTACTTCACCGCAAGCCCCCGTTCCCCTCCTGGCTGTGCTGCGGCTCCTGTCCCTCTCTCGCGCGAGGCAGCCTCTTTGAGCATCAGCCAGCTTCCTCAGCGACCTCCTCCCTCCCTCCTTTTATGCTTCCCGACCCAACCTTCCCCCTTCCCGGGTCCTGCCCCTCTCTGGCTCCTCCCCCCTTCAAAGCCCCAGATGCCCGGGAGAGGCGAGCCAGGGCTGGGCTGACTGGGCGTGCCTCGGGCGTCCTAGCCCTCGGCTGCGTGCTGCGATGGGGCGTCTCGCGCTGTGACGAGACGAACGGCTCTCCTCCTCCTGGCCCGGTGCTGGGCTCAGCTTCTCCCTCTTGCTCCCCGGCGTCTTGCCCTGGCCAGACTTCGCGGACTCGGAGCCGGGCTCGTCGTCTGGGAGGCGTCGCTCGGGTGGCTGCTGGCGCCCCGTCAGTCGAGGTGAGGGATGGGGCTGCCATGGGGGCTTGGAGAGGTGGGGAAGGCTCTTGGGGCGACGACGAGGGCTTGGAACGGCTGGCAGGCGCCGGGGGGTCTCCTCCGCGCAGTCCCCGCCCGGGCTAGGCGGGACAAACAGCATGTATTACAGTTGCTTCCGATCTCACAGGATTTAGCCTAGCTGAAGTCTTTCAAACTCTATTCATCATGTGGGAGATAATAGGGAAGATCCTACCCCTATTTTACCACTCCACTGAAAAAAGTTTTAAATGTCTCTCCAGTCTATGGAATCTTTTTCAAACTAAAGTGACTCTTCCTTTGGAGGATGAGCCTCTTAAGACAGAGGAAGGCTCCCGGCTTTGCTTAATAATAGGAAAGGGTAGGATCCAACCCAGTAATACTGGACTATATTGTAAAGATCCGTGAGATTACATATGTGGAATGCTATAAGCACTTACAGTGTAACCCAGACAGTTACATCCACTATTGTACTGCCAGCCGTGAGGTTGGATCCAATCAGCATTTTAAAACTCAGTCTCATCCATTTCCTCTTCTTATTGCAGTTTTCATTCCTAATGAATTTTATCCATGCTGGTCTCATGGTCCTGGGATGCCCTGAGATCTACTTTTAAAACTGATCTCCAGCTCTCCTGGAGAAAATGGCTGCTTTGAAGGGTGGACTTTATGGCAATGTACCATGGTGAGGCCTGTCCCCTCCCCATACCCCACCTTCTCATGGATCCACCCCCAAAATCTCCAGCTATTTTCCAACACAGACCTGGCAGCCCTGCATGTTCCCTAACAGCCCTATTGGTGGTTTAAGGGCACCTTGCTTTTTTACCTGTGGGCTATATAATTATTCAATATATAACATTTATTATTCAATATATAAGTCACCCAGGGCAGCCAGGCAACTGTGTGTTTGTATGAGGCTCTTAATAGAACAGAGTTGTTATATTTTCACTGGGTGATGTCTCAAACCAAGATTTTTTTTTATTCCTCATTCAAATCCTTCCAGGATACAGCTGACTTTCTTTCTCCTTCCCCAGAAACCTTTATATTAATTACTTATAAAAAGTTTCTCAAAATAGCCTGACTCCCTGGGGAGTTAATAACCAACATGAGAAAGCAAGAAAAGCAAGAAAAATAAAATTGAAGAAAATGATAGTTATGTAAGCTGGCAGTACATTTCTGGGACATTAGTGGCAAAGAACCAAACACACGGAAGGTGAAGTCTTTAACAAACTTGGGACCAAATGACATGCAACATTGGTGCTCTGGAACTGGAACTCCTGATATACAGTTTCTTTTAAAAATGTATTTATTTTAGTTATTTGTGGGCATCCTGCTTTTCTCCCCAGTGGGAACCCAAAGTGGCCTGCAACAAAACAGAAATACAAATCAACAGCAAATCAAATAAGTTACATCTTGGGCCGGTCTGGACCCTAACCAGGGTTTTTTTGTAGCAGGAACTCCTTTGCATATTAGGCCACACCCCTCTTCTGTAGCCAATCCTCCAAGAGTTTACTGTAGGCCTTGTAATAAGTCCCGTAAGCTCTTGGAGGATTGGCTACATCAAGGGAATGTGGCCTAATATGCAAAGGAGTTCCTGCTACAAAAAAAAGCCATGACCCTAAAAAGTGGTCATGGGCAGGCTACTGTGGACTACAGCTATGGCTCTGAGGATGAAGGGTGGTTCTCCCATGTTGTTTCCCCAGTTGAAGCCAGGGGAGAATGTAGATGCCAATATTGTACTGTACCATGTTTAAGCAGCCAAGGGGGGTGTTTTTGATCAGGCACAGGAAGAAAGAAATCCTCAATGTCACAATCTTTTTAAGTCTCATTACACATGTAATCACACACAGAGGAAATTATAGCCCAGAATCCTCAGATCTTGGAAGATATTTAATATTTGGAAGGGAGACCACCAAGGAAGATTCTATGAAGGAAGGCAGTGGCACAGCCAGCATGCTTAGGAGTGTCCAACTAGTATCTTCCCAAAATATCTTCCCCAAATCCCATCTCAATGAGGTAAAAAAGATCTAGTTGCAATACGCCTCATTTCTACTCTAAGCTCTCCTCTCCTTCCCTTATTTAGGAATGTCTTCAGGACCTGGGAACTGCATCATTGTCAGACAATACCTGTCAGATTACCTGGATCCCTCTTTCTTTTTGTCAAGTGACGAAAAAAGGATTTTTGTTTTGTTTACCTTCAAACCCCAAGCTCTATAACTGAAGCCAGAACCTATACCAAAGTTGTACTTCAGTTTGTTTCACCTTCAAATATAGATACAAAACTTGTCCTGTTCCTGGCACACATTACATGCCTAAAGCTCTTTGCTGTTCTTTTTCCTCTGTTTACCTTTTGCATCACTAGCTGCTTGAGATCATTTCTGTTTACCATTTTTATTCTCTATAGCCTTGTATATGGTATATGCTTAGTGAGAAGAACCCCTTATAGGCATCTAACAAAGTAAGCTGTAGTCCATGAAAACTTGTGCTGGAATAAAAATGTGTTAGTTTTTTAAGGGGCTATAGGACTCATGTTTGCTTTTGCTCCAACAGGCTTAAATGGCTACTCTTCTGGGATTTTATCCAGGTTATTTCCAGTCTAAAGCGGAGAAATAGGATACAATAACTGGTATGTCAGTAGCATGAGGTCAAGATACCAGCAGTTGGTACGAGAGACCATCTAAAATTATTTGCAGAAGTAGGTTCCTTTGCCATTTATGACATACTATATAAAGAATTAAAACTTTTCGTTTCATAATAGGGAAATTTATGTTTTTAAAAATGTCTGTGATCATTCATAGTATTTCAGATGTGATCTTACTCCAGATTTCACCAACTTGACCTGCCCACCTCACCCCAACCCCAACTCTGGTTCACAATGAATTTGACAGAGTAAGACATTGAGTATTTTCCAGCTGGAGAGCAGTACCTGCAAAACACTGGTATAGAAGAACAGAGCAGACTGTTTGTTAACCTAATGGAGCAGGTGTGGTGTTCTGTGCTGGATTTGTTTGTCCCAGCAGGAGAATTACCTCTCAGGAAACCTTCAAGGTTATCTATGTAATATATGCGCTAAAGGCCTAGACTCACATATGGACAAATGTAATTAAAGTCGCTATTCATAACAGTGTATAAATTTAGATCCCTGAAATTTAAGCCAAAGCAGTGGGTGGTGGTTTGTTCTACCATTTTTCTTTCACTACATCTACTAGCTTCTGCAGCTCTAGCAATCTAGGGGATTGTGCCACTATTCTGAAATATAGCAAGAACTAGGAGCTGCAGTTAGCATTTCCTTACCTGTTCATTTAAACATCAGTTAGAGCTGAAAAGGAAAAACTTCAAGTAAGATAACCATGACATCCTGAACTATTTTTTAAAAAATTGTACATGTGTATAAAATTATAATTTTGGGGGGGACGATCAGTATGGAAACTAGCACATTCATATTTACTTGCAGCCTAACAAACTACCTGAATTAACCTTTTTAAATAAATAATGATAGAATAAGATAAGGAAAAAGAACTAAGAATGTCCTACATTCCATAATGCTTACAGACCACACATTCTTTCTCCCAACTGCTCTTGTCTGAAGTACAAATTCCACCCACCTTTCCTTTGTCAGTTAAGTGTTACATTGGCACTGACGATTATTTTGATTATCTAAATTGGCTCACAATAGGTGATTGAGTGGAGTGAGACTACATATCCTTGATTCTTCTGACTGTGAATTGTCCCACTGCAAGCAGAATAAGTGGCACTGTACATCATGCTGTACACTTCCTTGCTATATGCTCTTGGGGCTGTAGTGATATAGAGCCTGGAAACATCAACTCCTCTTGATTCTTGCCTGTCATGCAACTGTCTGAAACAGAGAACCTCTGCCCACAAGAAAAAATAGCAGCCTACTTCTGCGGAGTTAAGGCTACTATAGTTGCATAATAATAATAATAATAATAATAATAATAATAATAATAATAATAATAATACTTTTTATTTGTATCCCGCCCTCCCCGCAAGCAGGCTCAGGGTGGCTCACAGCATGTAAATACAGTGTACAATAAAACCATATACAATAATTACAATTCCAGTTATAAAATCATCCTTAAATCATTAAAATTACATTAAAGTTAAGATTATGGTGCTATAGTTAAGATCTTCCATAAAATCCAGTGACTAAAACATAAAACATATCCAGCAGGACTTTCTTGGCTCGGTATTAGGTGAAGGCTATTTTAAAGAGGTGGGTCTTGCAGGCCCTGCGGAATTGGTCTAAACATCGCAGGGCCCGTACCTCCTCTGGGAGTTGGTTCCACAGTAGGGGAGCCGCTATGGAGAAGGCCCGATCCCGGGTGGACTTCAATCTGGCCTCCCTTGGAGTCCACTTTTGGAATGGGTGGGATATAAATTGAAGGTAAATAAATAAATATGTGAATTAATGCCTACAATTGTTTCATTCTCTGGTCCAGAAGTGTTTCAACCCACCATGCTCAAGAATTGCACAGGAAACAGAAGACTCTATTGTATGGTTTGAAACTTCGACTGGGGCTTCAGAGCGGCAAAATGAAATTTCTAGGCTGTCAGAAAATGAACACACAATAGTTTTTCTTTTCATGGCTGCTGTACACATCTGTTTGTGGTAACCATTGCAGATGTGAATTAGAGATGGGGACAATGATTTGGTACCAACAACTCAACCACATTTTACATTTGGTGCATAGTTCATTATTTCCATGTTTTTAACATGTGTGTGTCCATTTCTTCAAAGCCACATGATTATGACTATGCAGATTCACAGATGCCATATGACAAAGGTCCCCAACCTTTCAAAGCCTGCAAGCTTCTTTGGAATTCTGATGCAGGATGGTGGTGCAACCACAAAATGACTGTCACAGAGCCAATTGCAAAATGGCAAGGAGTGAGGTTATCCATAACTCTTCAAATAGTAACTCTTCAAAATTTCAGACAGAAGCTCTCCTTAACAGATTGCCTTTTAAAATGAACATATAGTTTTAAAGCATTTTCTTGCATACACACAGCTTACTTTTAGTCACACACTTGTGCTATAGTGGCAACTGCAGCTGAAGCAACTTTGTTTAAAAAAAATCTGCACAGCCAATCAGATCTCAAGTGTCCAGTCACAAACCCTGCTAGGCAAAGTCCCCCCTGACCCTGTCCATTTTGTAAAAACACTTGGCAGGCCCAAGAAAGGTGGTGGTAGGCACCCTGGTACCCACAGGAACCATATTGGTGACTCCCGCCATATGATAGAACTCCTTGTGGCATGTGGAGTACCATTCAAAGTGGTATTTTCTGAGAATTGCCAGCCCCCATCCCATTACATCACCAGCCTCCCTACCATCACACCTGCTGATGTGACCTTGAGTCAGTCACAAGTTCTTGCAGAGCTGTTCCTCTCAAGAGCTGTTTCTGTCAGAGCTCTCTCAGCTCCACCTGCCTCACAGAGTGTCTGCTTTGGGGCAGGAAAGGGAAAGGTAATTGTAAGTCGCTCAGACTCCTTCAGGTAGTGAAGGGCATGGTATAAATCCAATATCATCATCATCTTCTTCTTCTTCTATTTGGAATGCTGTGGATCTGGCAGCACTAATTGGGCCAACATCTCATAGGAGCCACTGTAAGGTTCATGGTGCTGCTATATGCAGAGAATGTGATCAAGCTCCAGTATTACTGTAACTGTTGGCTGCTACATCGCAACATATGGTTCCTCTCCATCAATACTGTGAAAAAGCCACAGTATCCATTCCTTACATACTGTTAGGGAATCTGTGCTTTTACCAAAGAACATGATAGACAGAAAGAAACTGGCCAGGTGAAATTTTCCAGTGTAGTAAAAAAAGTATTTAGCACACCTGTTTAATCACTACATCTCATAACCCTGCCTGATGGAATCTGTCTCCCCTCTGATAGGGACAGGACAGGATCTTCCCCTAAGTCTCCTTGTGCAGCACCTGAGAGCCATTTAAACCCTGGAGATTGCCCAATGCTGCAATGAAATGGCGGTGGGGAAACAGATGGTGTGTTCTTGGGAAAGGAACAGAGCCACCAAGCCCTGCCCTGCACATCAGACAAAGGTAGGTGCCTCAGCTGAAGAGCATCCTAATTCACACCAATCAATTTGGCATGTTTTATACATCAGGATGACTTGGGGAAAAAATCTGCAAATCAGACTTGTACACAACTGACTGTTGAAAGTAAAGAAATGTGTGTGTGTGGTAAAATATGTTTTAAAATACATCTGTTTAAAAAAGGAAAAGCAAGCATAACCTCAATGCTCATAAATGGCTCTATTTTTTCCAATTTTATGGGTGACATTCTGGCCTGACAAAGAAAAGTTATTTTGACATTTTGCTCTGTAAGGTGACATTCGCTTCCACTATGGTTGACTGGCGGTGGCGCGATCAAAATCTGCAGCCATATTCCCTCAGGAAGGCAGTGCAGCATACAGCTCCTACTGCAGTCCTTTCTATCAGACCTCCAATTATTTCTCCTTAGGATGCAGTGAAGGAACATCTATTCACTCCCCTCCCCCTATAAAATGGAAATCTCTGACAGAACATGGCAGTGTGAAACTTTTAATATCATGGTTGTGGAATGTTTGCTACAAAATAGAGAGAGATTGGATTAAAATTATTTCAAGAATGTAATTTCATAGTTAGGACATTCAGACTGAATCCTCACTGAAAGTTGCTCCATCTACAGGCTTCTGCTTGAGCTGGCTCAAGTGACTGATTCCCCACCAGTTGCAGCACATGGAGTTTGCCATTAGGCAAACTAGATGATTTCCTAGGGTGCCTGCCTTCTGGGGGTGCCAAATTGGGAACCCCCCATGTGACTCTGTGACATTATCAGTGCTGGGGGTGGGGTGCGCCAGAAGTTAGCCTTGCCTAGGATGCCAGCAAGTCTAGGGCCGGCCCTGTGTGCAGGTGTCTTTTGATCTGTGGCTACCTCCCATTTCCCTCGCAGTGACCGGATCTGGTTTTTTAGAGATTTGGTTGCCATGAGGGGAATGGGAGGTAGCAATGGATCAGAAGGTGCCCATGCAGCAACTGGTGGGGAATCAATCGCTTGAGCTGGCTCAAGCAGAAGCCCGGGGGCGGAGCAAGTGCCAGTGAGGAATCAGTCTCATTGTTCTTGGGAATTGACAAAATTAATGTACCTGAATGGTCCAGGTTAGCTTGATTTCATCAGCTCTCAGAAGCTATACAAGATTAGCCCTAGAACAATGTTTGAGTCCGGTGGCAGCTTTAAAACCAACCAAGTTTAATTCCGGATATAAACCTTCATGTGCATATACACTTCTTCAGATGTGTTCACATGAAAGCTTATACCCAGAAGTAAACTTTGTTGGTCTTAAAGGTGCCACTGTACTCATGCGTTGTTACGTTGCTTCATACCAACATGGCTGCCCACCTGAAGGTTAGACCTAGTTAGTACTTGAATGGGAGACCACGAAGGAAGTCCAGGGTTGCTATGCAAAGGCATGCAATGGCAAACCACCTTTATTCATCTCTTGCCTTGAGCACCCTACAGGGTCACATAAGTCAGCTATGCCTCGAAGGCACTTTACATCAATGCACTTGTAAGCTATAAACTCTTTTAAAGACATACATTCTCTACTACAAAATGTTAATTAAGGAGACATACATGATAATAATTCAACCAGTTCCCCACCTATATGTGCACTACAGAGGCATCAATAGTTAAGTTTCAATTAAGTTTTAAATCAAATTATTCTCTCTTGACTAACAGTGACCATATAACAATTTAGCAGATGCTTTGCAGTGAGGTTTCAGGTCACAGATACTTTCTAAAACTGCTGGTCATCAACAATTGTTTCAACAAGGCTCACAGTTTGATTAATTTGAAAGTTGATTAATCTGAAATATGGTTTTGGAAGGAGAGTATGGTTGCCAGGTCTAACTCAGGAAATATCTGGGGATTTTGGGGGTGGAGCCAGGAGAATTTGGGGTGGAACCAGGAGCAAGGTTGTGTCAGGGAGTACTGGCCATCACCAGGCCTGTTCTTTTTCTGAATAAGTCTCCCTACTGGCCAGCTGATTGGCAGTGGGGCGGTGGGTCTGGAGGTAGGGGACCCCCACTTCCACTGGGGGAGTCTGGAAACCCTAGGCTCCACCCACTGATTTGTTCCTGTTCTAGCTGAGTCAGAAGGGACTGCTCCCTGAAAAACAGCTGAAGTCTCTGCAACACATTCTGTTTTCCCCATGCTTATTTTAAATGACTTTCCCCACCCCTCTGTATTTTTCCCAGAGGAGTAAAAGCAGCTCAGGCAAGACATTGTTTTGATGAGGAAACAGCAGAGGAAGAAAGGAGTTTTTAAAACATCATTAAAAATGGGGCATGCAGCCGAGCCTGAGACTTTGGCAATTCTGTTCTTACACATCTCTAGGGGATCCCAGATGGTTCAAATGGGGATGAACTGTGGAAAAAGCACAACGAAAAATGTTTTCTAATGTATCTTGAGGAAAGGTTAACAAGGCCTTTGCCCATGTCTCAGAGCAAGAAGCTGAGGTACATTATAAAGCTAGGGCTCTTTTAAGATTTTCACCTCAGGCTTTCTAGCTTCCCTGTGACATCCCAGCTGTGTTTTTGGAAATTTCTTTCGAACATCTTACATTTGATTTTACTTCTTTTTCTTTTTTAAAAAAGCTGCCTTCCCTTCCCTTGTGGTCTTTGAAAGCACTCAGCTGCTCCTGCCTCTGCACACCTTCAGTCTCTCAACACTTGGGCAGCAGGTGACACTTTGGCAAACGCCGGACAGCCATTTTACCACACTTGAGAGATGTCTTTCCTGTGGGAAATGAGCAAGCAGCATAGCTCCCTGTCCTTTAGCACAAGGTCAGACCTTGTTTTGTGGTAAGTAAAGACAACACACAAGGGTGGGAGGGGAACCAGCAGTTAGCAGAGAGCTGTAACTAGGTTCATTTATGATCCCACTTTGAATAAATTTCACTACTTGTTGACCATCCAAGTGCTATCTTGCCTCATGTAAGAGTAAAGAGGTTAGCACAGGCTCCTGCTGTAGTAATGAAAGCAGCAAAACCAGGCCACCCACAGACAAAGCAGAGCTCTGTATACTCTTGAGGGCTCCCCAGGTATGCATAAAAATGTGTCTCGGGAAA
This sequence comes from Heteronotia binoei, assembly GCF_032191835.1. Taxonomy (NCBI): domain Eukaryota; kingdom Metazoa; phylum Chordata; class Lepidosauria; order Squamata; family Gekkonidae; genus Heteronotia; species Heteronotia binoei. The sequence goes on from NC_083231.1 coordinate 91,965,795, forward strand.
AATGGTGGAAGATTAGGCTGCTGAAGCTCCCAAGAGTTTATAGAATCCTGAAGGGGGAGATTTGAGGCATGATGGAATTTCCAGGTAGCTCTCACCCCCATAGTTCCTCCCACAATTCTCTGTTTGCATTTATTGACTTCACTGCTCATGAAGAAAGGCCTTGGTACCTCCAAGTTGTTTTTTTTAACCTAGGAAAGATTAGATACCACATTTGATAAACATAGTTACAGAGATATATATTTTCATGTCATGGGTTGGATCCTACCAGTTTTTCCACTGATAAAAAATGGATGAAGAGATCCTCTGTAAATACCATGCTGGGGATCATGGGACCTCCATGGACAAAAGCCCTTTGAGATGGAGAATGTAGTAAGAAAGGGAACTAAGTGAACGTGATTGTTCTTTTTCTTTAAAAATGCTATATTTAGTTAATTGCTATGCTGCTTTTCACAGTTTCTTTTTTAAAATTTGTTTTCAAATGTGTCATAACCCACATGCAGCCCTCAAGCTATGGTAGCAGAGTAATGTAAATAAATGGATTATAGTTCAGCAAAAGTCCAAGGAAGTAAGACCGTGGTTTTCAACAGATATATGCATGCATCTTTATTAATCTTTTTTAATTAATCTTTCTTTTGTTATTAGTCTTTCTTTCTAACTTGATTTTGTTGCTGTGTCGAAAAGGAGTAGTCGGGAGATGGCTGCTACTGTGCATTTTCTTTATTCGGTCTCAGTTTCAGCGGTTTCCCCAGTGTGAACAGCAACCCCACCCCTCCAGCCACACTGGTTTATATCTCCCTTGCACCCACCTGTGCCCCATGTACCTTAAAGGATCCCCATACTTCTCTCCATTCCCCCATAGTTGCATTAAATCAGACATTTAAGTTATTCAATTTGGTTTTAATTTTTATGGGAAACCACATTTCCAGTACTAAATCCCTCCCCCCAATCCAGTTGCAATAAACATCTCAGAATTGTTCCCCAAACCAAGGGCTGTGACCTTGCCACATTCTAGGGAGAAAGGAGAAAAAAGTCCTAATTGGATATCTTACTGGAATTTTGAGCACAGAAATGCATTTTGCTAGCCAAGCCATCTTCTGAATGATTTGTCATCTGAAATAACTGAAAAGGTTGCTTTATTCTTGAGTCTGGTAATCAAGGATTGATTGTCCAATGTATAGTTGTATATGACTGGTTTATTTTGTTATTTCTGTATTTCTTTTTTGTCTTATTTATAATCTGTTATATGCCAATAAAGACTTGTGTTTGTGTTGTTTGTGTTGTGTGCTAGCCAAGAAAGCAGTAGTGGATACAAATCACATACAATAATAAGCTTGGGAGAATCTTTATAAGTTTTGGTTCGGGGACAAGTATCCAATAAGCATCTTCCACAGGGAAGACAGATGCAAAGACTACATTAACTGCAATCTATCTGACCTCTTATAGCAATTCTATCACACATTTGTCATCAAAGTGCTAGTTTTCTGCGTCTTATGGCTGTTCAGCATGAACTGGAGTTTCTCTGAATCACCGTGTCTTGAAGTGCTTAAGGCGTACTTAAATGTATCCTAAAGCCCCTCAAAAAGTTAACTGCAGCTAAATGTTTTTTGGCTTACAACCAGAATGTGTGTCAAAAGCCTTATGGCTGGTCCAGCAGAGCCCACAGTGATGTATGCAGACAGGTAACATTCAAGACAAGAAAGAATTTACCTTGTATCCTAATAGAGGACTATCTTTGCCAACTACCTGAATGCTCTTTGTCCTGTAACTGGCAGATCTCTGTTCCAGTCTCCAGTATGCTATCTGCACAGAATGAATATTTCTACAACACCAGTCTCTGCACTGCACCATCAATTCTGTTTGTGTGTCTGTCTTCTCTCTGATGGTATTAGCATGGGTTGGCGGTGCGTAGATTCCATTTGATTTTTGACTCTTTTAATGCTGTGAGATCACTGATGACTGCTAGAACATGTTGCTTGCTTTCCCAAACTTTGTTTATTTCCCTTAAGATCTCTCCATCTGTTGTATTCATCTGCTCAACAAATTTTTCCGTGTTTTACAGTTTTAAATCTGGCAAACATTATATTTTCCCTCTGTCGTTCCAGTCTTAATTTGGCGATTATAATTCAGATGGCATTTAGTACAAGTAAAAAAGTTGCGATCCAGTGTCACAGATTTCACCAAAACATGATCTCCTTTGTTGAAATGTATTAATGCACTGAGCTTCTCAAATGTAGTACTGTTCCTTAGCTTCCATTTCTAAAAGTAATGCCACACTATATATTTACTTCATTTATAACTTGGCTTTCTCCTCAGTGAGGACACAAAATAGTTTACATCATTCCATTTTATCTTGACAAGAACTCAATGAGGTAGCTTACATGAACTGCATGACTGGCCCATGGTCACACAACAAGCTTCAATGCCAGAGTGGCCATCTGAACCTGAGTCTTTCAGATCTTAGTCTGATACTCATTATACCACACTAGCTCTATATAAGCCACAATCCAACCAAGGTTAAGCACATGCTTAATACTGACTTTGATGAACCAAGGACAGTGTTCCCTCTAAGCTGAGTTCGCGAGAGCTAGCTCACAGATTTTTAGCCTCCAGCTCCTCCTCTTAGCTCTTCAGGAAGAATGACCCCAGAGTACACTAATTTATGCAGTAGCTCACAACTTTAATGCCAGTAACTCACAAAGTAGAATTTTTGCTCACAAGACTTTGCGGCTTAGAGGGAACATTGACCAAGGGTCTGATTCAATATAAGGCAGTTTCATATGTTCATATGAAGTAATTGCTGCTGTAGTGTGATGAGTGGAGGGCCAACCAGATGAAAGCTGCTTCTAGCCTAGGATTGCCAGGCAACCAGTGGGAAGGTTGTGAGTGGGGGCATTGAGGAGCCATGGCACTAGCTGCAGTGTTAAGGTAATAATGCAGAAGTGACATAGAATAACTCTAGGAATTGCCAGAAACTCTATTGTCAGTGTTTCATGTGGTGCTACATCACTTCTGGTAGAAGCCCAGATGTGACATAAAGTAGTGCTAGGAATTGCTGAATTTCTAGCACTACTCTATGTCACATCTGGACTTTTACCAAAAGTGATGTAGCACCACATGAAACACTGACAATCCCCCCCTTGGAGCAGTGACAGGCAACAGGACCTGGGGGTGGGGATGCCCCATGCCCTTGCAGAGGATGGCTTGGCAGAAGTACTCCTTCCCTCCAATGTCTAAACCAATCCTACAGTACATCCATGGAGAATCATAGAGCTTTCTGTGATGTATTTATCTGTATGACTTCTGAGGTCAAAAAGAAGAAAGCATGTTGAGACTGGGGGCGGGGGAATCTCCTGCAAGCTTTGTCTCCTGGCTCAACTAAGTTTTGGGGGTTTTTCCCCACTCTGCAGAACTACAAGGTCATCTGGAGGGTGTCCTTGTGTGGTTGTGCTTGGTTACCCCAACTGAAAGCAAATGAATCATCAAATTACAACTGTGTCTTCACTGAATAAAAGTTCTCTCTCTCTCTCTCATATGTATGGATGTATGGATGTACAAGAGCCCCGTAGCACAGAGTGGTAAAGCTGCAGTACTGCAGTCCTAAACTCTGTTCATGACCTGAGTTCAATCCCAGCGGAAGCTGGTTTCAGGTAGCTGGCTGGAGGTTGACTCATCCTTCCAAGGTTGGTAAAATGAGTACCCAGCTTGCTGGCGGGAATGTGTAGATGACTGGGGAAGGCAATGGCAAACCACCCCGTAAAAAAGTCTGCCGTGAAAATGTTGTGAAAGCAACGTCACCCCGGAGTCGGAAACGACTGGTGCTTGCACAGGGGACTACCTTTACCTTTTTATGTATGTAGATGCTATGTAATCAAAGCAAAATAAACAGAAACTGAAGTGCTATGAAACTCTCAGGGTGAAATCTGCATAGGATAAATGTATGTAGAGGCCACAGGATTCATCAAGTAGAGAAGATGGGTTTTTATACATTGCTTTTCTCTACTGTAACGAGTCTCAAAGTGGCTTTACAATCACCTTCCTTTCCTCTTTCCACAACAGACACTTTGTGAGGAAGGTGGGCTGCCCCGAAATCAGCCAGCAAGCATAATGTGGAGGAGTGGGGAATCAGACTCCAGATTAGAATCCACCACTCTTAACCGCTATACCATGCTGGCTCTCCAGAACCTTCTTATAATTAGTAGTTATCACTGTTAGCTTCCATCCAATCATAGCTGCTATGTCATGCTAGGCTTTACTAAAGTAAGCATGACTGCAGTTATTAGCAAAAATAGTGTCATATACATATATAATAACCACTAAAAATAATTGAATACTCTTATAGTCAGTATAAGAATTATTGCCAGTGACAACATGCCAATAGTACTGTTAATTTTATTGGGATATATAGCAGAGTTTTGCCCAGTGATAAAAGTGTGATACTGACTGAGTGAAGTAATAGATTTCTCAAGAAGTATATTGCAAAAAAAAGTAAACCTATATTTATTCAAGTAGATCCAGTTCACATTCAGGCTGCAGTCAAGGGAAGAGAGAGAAACCTAATTTAAAAAGTACTTTCCCTATCACAAATGGCAGCTTGGTCAGTGAGAATATGAGGACATTGTATCTACAGGAGAGACCTGCAGACAAATATGTCTCCATGGAAGGGCATGTGAGGAGAGTGAGACAACAAAGCAAGAGAGGAAGGGTCAGAGAGCAGTTCCCAGGTTAAGAAAAAGGGAGGCATCCCATTCAAGGAGATAACATCTATACACCCTTAAAGTGATGTAGCACAGACACACACACATCAATGTCCAGGCATGCCAAATCACTCACGAACACATTTTGCATGTATTCTCACAGGCAGAAGCAGAAGACAAAGTTTTGTGCCTGGAATATATTGAAGTGAGCTCTGACTCGCAAAAGTTTATGCTGCAATAAATGGTGTTAGCCTTTGAAGTACCACTGGACTCCTGTTTTATTTTGCTTCTCAAGACTATCATGGCCATCCATCTCAGATTTTCATCATGGACATCAAAGGAAGTGCTACTGATTAGTGTATTAACAGGAGAGCTCTCGGAGGGCTGCTGCCCTGGAGGGCTACTGGCAGCTAAGGAGAGGTTGGCATTCAGCAAAAGGTATATTTTTTAAAAAAAAGTCCTAAGAAATAATTATTAAAAGAAGAGGCGTATGATTTTTTGAGGGTGGGAGGAAATCCATTTTTACAATTGTTTTTGACAATATATTTGTAGTATATAATACATAGGAAATTTACTCTGTCCAAGTTTCCAATTAATCAGAAGTCCATTGGCACCTTAAAGACTAGCAACATTTATTCCAGTATAAGCTTTCATGAGTCAGAGCTCATTTCACTAGATGCATGAAGTGAGCTCTAGCTCACATGCTGTAATAAAATTTGTTAGATTTGAAGGTGCCATTGGATGGCTGTTTAATTTGCTGTCACAGATTAACATGGCTAATGGCTCTAGAATTATGGCCAGGTTTATATATATTCCACAATCACAATCAGAAATCAATGTTGGTTGGAGAAGCCTACATTCTGTAAATCTCAGTTTTCTTTTTTTGAAAGAAAGTATGCAGTCCTTATACAGCCACAAGTGTGAAGATATGACTTAAAAGCATTATGTGACCCTAATGAAAGCAGGGGAGAAAGAAGCTGAGCAAGATTTCTAAGTGGTACAGGGCCCTCATAGCTTTCTGCCTCTTTCTGTATGTGGTAGATGCAGAATAAATGATGTAAAATAAGCCAATTGATTCCAATGAACTCAATTTGCAGAATTTAGGTTGGTTCAGGTATAATCTTTCTCCTTAGTCAAAACCCCCGTGGCACAGAGTGGTAAAGCTGCAGCACTGCAGTCCGAACTCTCTGCTCACAACCTGAGTTCGATCCCGGCAGAAGCTGAGATTGGGTAGCTGGCTCAAGGTTGACTCAGCCTTCCACCCTTCCGAGGTCAGTAAAATGAGTACTCAGCTTGTTGGGGGAAAGTGTAGATGAGTGGGGAAGGCAATGGCAAACCACCCTGTAAAAAGTCTGCAAAAAAAGTCATGATGTGACATCATCCCAGAGTCAGAAACGACTGGTGCTTGCACAGGAGACTACCTTTTAGCATGAACATAACTTATTATAATTGTTAAGCACCTCTCATTAGGAACACACAGACTATTGTTCTAAAGCAGGGGTCCTTGGCTTTTTGAACTTGTAGGCACCTTTTGAATTCTGACATAGCATTAGGCTTGCTGACCTCAAAGCCCTGGCAGGGAATCCCCCAGTTTTGCAGACTCCTCCCCATTGCCAGCTGACCAGTGGGGGGAACACCTTCCCCAACAGCCATGATGTGCTTTTCCATCTCAACAGGTTTAGAGACATGCAAACTGCTTGTGTTTTGGAAGGGGTGTGTGTGCCTTTAAATCTCAGCGAGACTAAAGTGAAGGGGGGTAGGCAGAGTCACATGGCTCTTCCTGGTGAGTGTGATAGAGAGGAAGAGAGAGCCCAGCCCCTCTGTTTGTGTTATTTTTCTTTCAGAAGTCATTTGCATAGTAAAAGGGATAGCAAAGAGCTAACTAGAACCTGATTATAGGATGGAGGGAAACTCCACCCTTTATACCGCTCTGCTCAGAACTTTCAGTTTCCTATGTTATTCCGAAGTTGGTTGAAATACAGCAGATTGCTAAATCCATCAACACCTGTGAGCAAATTGTCCTAGTGAGATCACAAAATTGTGAGCTTGCAAACTGTTTATTTTGGCTGCTTTGTGTGTGTCCCTTTTCATTTAGTGGCAGCACAACTGCTGGGGAACCCTTTGAAGGCAAAAAAGAGGAGGATGAAATGAAGACTGTATTCAGGGGAACTCCACTGCTGTATTTTTGTTATTTATTTGGAATGAGAAAGTCTCCTGGCTCTACCCCCAAAGTCCCCAGAGATTTTCTGAGTTGGACCTAACAATTCTACACAGCATGGTGGGTACTGCCACAAAATGGCTGCTGTAGGAGACAGAGCCTACCACAATATGGCTGCTGCAGCAGCTTAACAATAAATGAACATTTATTATGAACAAGAGAACAATCAACAAGAACTTATCAACATCTGTTTACATAAAAGTGTAAAATTAATATAAGAACATAAAAACATAAAAGAAGCCATGTTGGATCAGGCCAATGGCCTATCCAGTCCAACACTCTGTGTCACACAGAGGCCAAAACCCCCCAAGTAGGGTTGCCAAGTCCAATTTAAGAAATATCTGGGGACTTTGGGGGTGGAGCCAGGAGACTTTGGGGGTAGAGCCAGGAGACATTGGGGGCGGAGCCAAGAGCAAGGGTGTGAGAAGCATAATTAAACTCCAAGGGAGTTCTGGCCATCACATTTAAAGGGACTGCACAAATTTTTAAATGCATTCCTTCCATAGGAAATAATGAAGCATAGGGGCACCTTCTTTTGGGGCTCATAGAATTGGACCCCCTGGTCCAATCTTTTTGAAACTTGGTAGGTATTTTGGGGAGAGGTACTAGATGCTATACTGAAAATTTGGTGCCTCTATCTCAAAAAACAGCCCCCCCAGAGCCCCCGATACCTGTGGTTCAATTCCCCATCATTCCCTATGGGAATCGTTCATGGAGGTGCATGATGGCTCTGGGGGCGAGGCTTCCCCCGCTGGCCAGCAGGCTGGGGGAGGGGGGAAGCCTGTAAAACCGGGGGATCCCCCTCTGGGACCTGGGGATTGGGAAGCCTACCCCCAAGTGCCATCAGGAGGTCCACCAGTGGGGCTAGAAGCCCTTCCACTGTGCCCCCACGAGCACAAGAATACAGAACATCACTGCCCCAGACAGAGAGTTCCAACAATAAGCTGTGGCTAATAGCCACTGATGGACCTCTGCTCCATATGCTTATCCAATCCTTCTTGAAGCTGTCTACGCTTGTAGCCGCCACCACTTCCTGTGGCAGTGAATTCCACACGTTAATCACCCTTTGGGTGAAGAAGTACTTCTTTTTATCAATTCTAACCCAATTTCATAAGCAATTTCATTGAATGCCCACGAGTTCTTGTATTGTGAGAAAGGGAGAAAAGTACTTCTTTCTCTACCTTCTCTATCCCATGCATAATCTTGTAAACCTCTATCATGTCACCACACAGTCAACGTTTCTCCAAGCTAAAGAGCCCCAAGCGTTTTAACCTTTCTTCATAGGGAAATTGTTCCAACCCTTTAATCATTCTAGTTGCCCTTTTCTGCACTTTTTCCAATGCTATAATATACAGATATAATACACAGAGTTTAAAATTCATAGCCTTACTGTTCTGTAATTAATTATACATAAAAGTTAAACATTTGAAATACCTATTTTCTTATGGACAAAGTCCCAGCACAGAATTTGGCCACTTTAGAGATACTCTCATTGGAGTGGTCTGTAAGGAGCAAATATGTGTAGAATTTCTCAGATCTTCCTGGGAACTTGGATATAGTAGGGGTGAGATATGTAGAATGGCTGTCCTTGTAAAATGGACACTATAATAACACATGTTGCACTGTTTCAATTGTTTACCTTCAACCTCATGCTGTGGTAGCAGCTGCTGCCAAGGCAACATTATAAAAAAATCTGCATAGCCAATCAAATCTCTGGTGCCCAATCAGAAGCCTTGCTTGGGGGGAAGCTCCACCTGTCTCCACCCAATGTCAGGGAGGGGCTGTGTCTCAGTGACAGAGCATCTGCTTGACATGCAGCAATCAAGTTTCAATTCCCAGTTTCAATCCCCAGCACCTCCAATTAAAACGATAAGGTAGCAGGTGATATGAAAGACCTGGAGAGCTGCTGCCAGTCTAGGTAGACAATACCAAGGGTCTGATTCAGTATAAGGCAGCTTCATGTGTGTTCAAGTGTAAAAACACTTACTAAGTACCACATTGGGAGCGCTTGTTCTAATGGTTAATTGTATAAGTCTGTTGCACTGTATAAACTGTTGAGTTAGATATGGAATGTATAATATTTTTGGAGACACCTTTATAACCAAAAATCTTAATGGGGGCAAGGGGGCTATAATGGGAGGCAGCTTGGCCTGGACCCCTCATTCCCTGTCACCCTTTGGTGGGTCAGTGAGGGAAAAATAGGGGAGAGATTCACCATCACACCAATGCACAATGTCACTTCTGGTGTGAAACTGGAAGTGATGTTATCATTTGGGGCAATGCTTTTCACTCAAAATGTTTTAACCATAGAGATTTAGGTGAATCCTAGATAGGGTTGCCAAGTTCTATCTTTGCAGTGGCAGGGGGATTTGGAGAGCATTCCTGGAGGGGGTGGGGACATCACACAATGTCCTGAAATGATGACAGCATGCAGAAGTGATGTCATCACACTGGGGATGTTGTGCAATGATGCTCTCCTTTTTGGGCAAAACTCTATGGTAAAAGCTAGTTTGGCGTAGTGGTTCAAAGTGGTAGACTCTAAACTGGAGAACCAGGTGTGATTCTCAACTCTTTCACATGCAGCCAGCTGGATGATTTTGGGCTAATCACTGTTCTCTCAAGAGCTGTTGTCTCAGAGCTCTTTCAGACCCACCTACTTTACCTCACAGGATGTCTGTTGTGGGGAGAGACAGGGAAGGAGATAGTCAGCCACTCTGAGTGAAGGGTGGGGTATGAATCCACCTCTTCTTCTAAAAATTGTCCTCAAACCATAGAGGTTTGTGCAAAAGCAAAGCACTGCCATCCAATGTCCTTGAAATGATGATGATGATGAAGAAGAAGAAGAAGATATTGGATTTATATCCCTCCCTCCACTCCAAAGAGTCTCAGAGCGGCTCACAATCTCCTTTACCTTCCTCCCCCACAACAGACACCCTGTGAGGTGGGTGGGGCTGGAGAGGGCTCTCACAGCAGCTGCCCTTTCAAGGACAACCTCTGCCAGAGCTATGGCGGACCCAAGGCCATGCTAGCAGGTACAAGTGGAGGAGTGGGGAATCAAACCCGGTTCTCCCAGATAAGAGTCCGCACACTTAACCACTACACCAAACTGGCTCTGATGTCACTTTCGCATGATTTCATTGCATCGGGGACATCACTGTTTGGGGGTACGGTTTCCCCATGCTGGCCAGTGGTGGGCAGAAGCCCCAAAAAGCAAGTGATCCCCCTCCCTGGCCTGGGGAATGGGAACCCTAATCCTAGAGCATTGGTGGAACATAATGATGTCACTTCGGGTTTCATGCTGCAAGGGATGCTTTTGCCTTTAACTTGACACTAGAGCTTGCCTCACCATCCAGATTCTCCCATCAGGGTGCCAGCTGCCCTGAGGAGGAGCGGGGGGAGGGAGCAGGAGCTGTAGCAGAGAAATTCTGTTGTAAATAATTCAACTGTGAATTCCTACAACACATATATGACTGCTATCCTCTATCGTCTGCTACCCTTTATTGATGGAATCATGGAAGTTTATGTAAAAATAAAATTTATTCAGTCTTTAGTTCCTCAAAACCCCATGAACTTTAAGCTGAAAGAATCAGGCTAAGAAACTACAATGTGCATCCTGTGTTTGATCCATCTGCCAAACTGAATTTGGACGTCATTCATTGGTGCAGAATCCACTGTATTGAAGCTGCTTTACTTAGTGGTTGCCTGCTGTCTCTTGAAAGTCTAGCAACCTTTACCATTGTCAGCTTTTGGTATCTTAAGTGCAATGTTAAGAGAGGAAATCCTTGTGTGTCATGTCAGGTTTGCTTCCTTAACATGATCTGGCTTTTTGTCCAACAAAGAACAAGATTCTCTCCCCTGTTGCATTAAACTTTTCTGAAATGTCTTCGTATCACATTATGTAGTGCAACAGAGTGTAAAGCAACCTCTTGACACTTGCTTTAGTTTTGTCAAGTTCTGTTTGCAGATTCAAAGGGTCCCAGCATAAATAGCTGTCAACGCTTACTTATTACATCAACAGCATTCCACAACAGGAGTTTGGGTACATGGTAAATGCTCAAGTCTTATCTCTAAAGCTACTGCAATTGTTTAGCTCTCTTCTTTCTCTTCCTCTGAGTTTTCACAGGGAATCTAATCATGTCACTCAAGATACAATTGCTTGGTGCCAGGACAGGATAGCAGGGAAATGATACCACCCATGTGCTTAGTGGCCTTGACCTTACAGAGGTAATGTAGAAGTGGAAGGACCACTCTTGTTCCTTTTCCTACCCTATGATGTAAGAGGTTGATTAGCTGAGGCCCAAACTGAGCAGGCTGGTAAAAGGAAAGGCAGATTATTAAATTATTAAACAATTGTGAAAATGTTTACCATATTAATCCTGAAGATGCATCAGTAGAGGGGAGAAAACATAACCATGGTATGCCTCTCATTGGACCAGCTGTGCTGGTTAGGACAAGGCCCTTATCAAACAGGCTTTGTAATCATTTTTAATCGCCAGTTGCTAACAAAAAAAATTATATGTCATTTAAAATGTGTTTGAAATGTCTGTGGCACTTCTAAAAATGCTGCTTTCAACACTTTTTGGTGACTAAAGGGAGCCTCCATGTTGAGAGGCAGTCAGCTTCTGAATTCAAGTGCCAAGGGGCAACTTCAGGGGAAGGCTTTGGCCTCTATGCCCTGCTGTTGGACATCCAGAGGAACTGGTTGGCCACTGTATGAGACAGGATGCTATACTAGAGAGACCACCAGTCTTATCCTGCAGGGCTCTTCTTGTGTTCTTATGCTTCCCTCCCTCTGTTTCAGCATTTTAAAAAACAATCAAATGTTTGTGCTGTAGTGTTAGACCAGTATAGCAATTGAGTGTTTTATTGACAGCATTCAGATATTGCAGGTGTCATTGAATTGCTATATTGGTCTAAAAAACCCAAACAGAACATGCTGTGAAAAAGGGCAGCAGCGAGAGGAGAAAGTGCGTGGTTCAAAATGGGCAAAGCGTTTCAGATGTGCTTCAAAGATGGATTTAATATGCTGTCTGAAACCTCTGCTTCTATGTTATTTCACAAGGAATCAAATGATCATTGGATAACAACCAGTTCAAAACAGCAATGTGACACAAGTCTTTGGATTCTAGAAGCATGTTAGTCTTTGCTACAATGTAACAGTTCTGTATTTCAAAAAGTACATTGCATAGCTAGAAAAAATATTGAAGAGGGTAACCAAGATGATTAAGGGGTTCAAACACCTTTCCTATGAGGAAATGCTACAGTGACTGGACTTTTTAGTTTAGAATAAAGATGATGGGGAGGGGGGAAGTATGATAGAGATTGATAAAGTTATGTTTAGGGAAGAGAGAGTGGATAGAGAGAACTTATCTTTCTCTTCCAAAATCCTAGAGTTTGGGAGCACCCAATGAAATTGATAGGCAATAGATTCAGGATGGACAAAAGGAAATACTTGTTGACTCAATGACTGATTAAAATACAAAATTCACTGCCAGAGAAAGTAGTGATGGCATAAATCTCTTTAAAAGAGGAACTGATATATTCATGGAGGATAAGTTCATCCGTGGCTAACAGCCCTGGTGACTAAATGGAACCTTTGCATTCAGAGGCAGAAAACTTCTGAATACCAGTACTAGGAGGAAACATCAAGAGAGGGTCTTGGTCTCTGTGCCTTTCAGTTGGCTCTCCAGAGGATCTGGTTGGCCACTGTGTGAGAAAAGGTGCTGGATGGACCTCCGGTCTAATCCAGCAAAGTTCTTCATACGTTCTTGGTGTCTTGCAGCATCTTCAAGACTGATGTTGTTTGGATTCAACCTTAATCATAATTTCCATCAAACTCAGGCTGCAATACTAAGCTTCTTGGAACAGTATGGGACGTCTGAATAGAACTGCTTTATTTGTAAGCTGTTTTAGGGAAAATGTGAGATATTTTAATTAATCATCATATGGTAATTATTTAATATGATCAACATGTGACTGGAAAGTAGTAAGGCTGATATGATGGGCATGAAATGTTTGCATTGCCATTTATTTATTTATTTATTTATTTATTTGTATCCCGCCCTTCCCACAAGTGGCTCAGGGCGGCTTCCAGAAATTAGTCAAACATACAATTAAACAATATAAATATATAAGCAATTAAACATTTAAAACAGTTAAAACCTTAAAAACCAGTAAACATTCCAATTACATATAGAACAGACGTCAAGCAAGCTACATTGAGTTCTCATCTTACCTAGGTGTAGGCTAGCCGGAAGAGGGTCGTCTTACAGGCCCTGCGGAACTGAACAAGGTCCCGCAGGGCCCTCACCTCTTCCGGCAGCTGATTCCACCATGTAGGGGCCATAACGGAGAAAGCCCTTTCTCTGGTGGATTTCAAGCGGGCTTCTTTTAGCCCAGGGATAGTGAGGAGATTTTGTGTTCCCGACCTCAGTACTCTCTGGGGAACATGTGGGGAGAGACGGTCCTTCAGGTAGGCAGGTCCCAGGCCATATAGGGCTTTAAAGGTAATAACCAGCACCTTGTACCGGACTCGGTATATCACTGGAAGCCAGTGCAGAGTCCGAAGACCCGGCCGAATGTGTCCCCACTTTGGGAGACCCAATAACAGCCGGGCCGCGGCATTCTGCACCAGCTGCAATTTCCGAGTTCGTGACAGAAGCAGCCCCATGTAGAGGGCATTGCAGTAGTCCAACCTCGAGGTGACCGTGGCATGGATCACTGTTGCTAGGTCGTCGCGCTCCAGGAAGGGGGCCAGCTGCCTTGCCCGCCTAAGATGAAAAAATGCGGACTTGGCAACAGCTGCTATCTGAGCCTCCATCTTTAGAGAAGGCTCCAATAGCACCCCCAAGCTCCTGACCCTGTCCGCTGCCGTCAGCGGCGCACTGTCAAAAACTGGAAGGGGGATTCCCCCTCCCGGGCCGCGGTGACCCAAGCAAAGGACCTCTATCTTCGCAGGATTTAGCTTCAGCCCACTCAGTCTGAGCCACTCAGCCACGGCCTGTAGTGCCCGATCAAGATTTTCCGGGGCGCAGACCGGCCGGCCATCCATCAGTAGATAGAGCTGGGTGTCATCAGCGTACTGGTGACACCCTAGCCTGTACCTTCGGGCAATCTGGGCAAGAGGCCGCATGTAGATGTTAAATAACATCGGGGAGAGAACCGCCCCTTGGGGCACACCACAGTCGAGTGTGCACCTCCGGGATAGCTCCCCCCCAATTGTGACCCTTTGTCCCCGACCTTCCAGGAAAGAGGAAAGCCACTGTAAGGCCAACCCCTGAATCCCCGCGTCGGCGAGGCGGCACGTCAGTAGCCGATGGTCGACCGTGTTGAACGCAGCCGACAGGTCTAACAACATCAGCACTGCCGAGCCACCCCGATCCAGATGCCGTTGAAGGTCATCCACTAGGGCAACCAACACTGTCTCCGTCCCATGTCCCGGGCGAAAGCCAGACTGAAATGGGTCAAGGACAGAAGCATCCTCCAGGAAAGTCTGTAACTGCGTCGCCACTGCCCTCTCAATAAGTTTACCCAAAAAGGGCAAATTTGAGACCGGCCGATAGTGTGCCAATTGGGCCGGATCTAAAGATGGTTTTTTTAGGAGGGGACGGACCACAGCCTCTTTGAGCGGCGTTGGAAAATGCCCTTCCGTCAGGGATCTATTTATGATATCCCGTACAGGATATCTGAGATCCCTCTGGCAAGATTTAATAAGCCAGGAAGGGCATGGGTCCAATTTACAAGTTGTTGGGCGAGCAGATAAGAGAATCCTGTCAACTTCCTCCAGGCTGAGGGGGCTAAAGCCATCCAGAGTATAATCCGAAGACAGGCTCGGGGCCTCGGTTTCGCTAACTGTCTCAAAACTGGCAGGGGGGTCGGGGCGGAGTGACGCGATTTTATCTGCAAAAATTTTTGCAAAAGCCTCACAGCCTATTTCCAATTCAATAGAATTTGGTCTGCCTTGCGGCAGCGTTGTAAGTCCTCTAATTATATCGAACAGTTGTGCCGGGCGCGAAGTTGCGGACGCAATCTTAGCCGCAAAGAATACTTTCTTTGCGGATTTGATTGCCATCTCATAGGCCTTCAAACTCTCTCTATAAGATGTTCAGGTCACTTCGTCTCGAGTACGCCGCCATTGCCTCTCCAGTCGTCTGAGTCCCCGCTTTTGATGCCACAGCTCCCGGTTAAACCAAGGCGACGGCTTCGAGTGGGGGCGCAGAGGGCGCCTGGGTGCGATCTCCTCAATGGCCCTGGAGAGCCCATCGTTCCAGGACTCTACCAGATCATCTAGGGAATCGCCAGTGGGCCAGGTGTCCCGTAGGGCCGTTAGGAACCGTTCCGGGTCCATCAGGCTCCGCGGGTGAGCTAAAATGCGCTCTCCGCCTAAACAGGTTTTGGGAGACACCTCCATACGAGCCTTGAGGGCAAAGTGATCTGACCATGGCACTGCTTCCATTGCAATATCAGTCACTGATATTCCGGCCACAAAGACCAGGTCTAACATGTGTCCCGCCTGATGAGTGGGTGTTGTAACAACCTGGGAGAGTCCTAGTGTCGCCATGAATGACACCAGGTCCATCGCCTGGCTGGAGGCCGCGTCGTCGGCATGGACATTGAAGTCCCCCAAGACCAAGAGCCTTGGGTGCTCCAACGCCTAGCCCGCCGCAGCCTCCACCAGGGATGGTAAGGCGCCGGCCGGTGCGTTAGGCGGTCGGTACACCAGCCAGATTGCCAACCCCTCCCCAACATCCCACTTCAGGCCAACACATTCAATGCCTGGGATCTCTGGAGCCGGAAGAGCCCTAAAGGAGTAAGCCTCTCGTATGAGAAGTGCCACCCCTCCCCCCCGCCCGCTGGTCCGTGACTGGTGAAAGACCGAGTATCCCGGGGGAACGGTCTGGGAGAGAGCTACCATCTCCCCCTCGCGCACCCAGGTCTCGGTCACGCAAGCCAGGTCCATGTCCTGTTCGGACAGAAACTCCCGCAGGACAGAGGTCTTATTATTAATGGACCTGGCATTGCATAACACCAGTGACGGAGGCGAGTAATTCAACCTGGCCCCACTACCTGTCACCGTCGGGATGGGGCGAAGGCTGGAAGGGGGTCAAGCACTATTATGTCTCGATCTCCTTCCCTTATAATTCTGCCTCGTCCCACCGTCATATCTTCCCCTCCCCAGGAGCACTGGAATCCCCAGGCCAGTCATCTCCTGTTTATGTCCTCCTAGTCTGATGGGACCGTTAAAGCTACCCTCTCCTCCACCCCCCTCCTTCCAGCCAATCTATCTATTATAATTAATCTGCCAATTTATTAAATAGCTATTTAACTAAATCCCATCTAAAAACTTCCCACAATTATTAGCTAAAATTTAAATTAATTTAATTCTAAAAGCTCATTAATTATAAGACCCTCCCAATAATTATCCTTCCTTAATTAATTTGCCACAGATCATTATTAATCCCAAAAGCTCATCAATTATAAAAAAAAACCTCCCAATAAATTCTTCCCTAATTAACTTGCCAGAATTCAAACTCTCACTTTAGCCAATAATCAACCTCTAATTTAAATAGCCTATAAAACAACAACCAGTATCATCATTAAGTTGGCAGTTTAGATCTGCTGGGGTGAGGGATTAGGACAGGGGATGTAAACAGTTGAGTAAAGTGCAATGATTTTAAAGTGCTGATGCCTATAAAGTGCAATGTTCTTATTTTTGCCGTGTCCTTATCTTTGGCCATGAAACAGCCCAGTTCCTCTGGAGTAAGTGTGTATAAGAGTTTGCAGCCTGCTTCTGGGGCCTTGGGATTTCACAATGGAATGTACCTGTTTATTTAAAATATTCATATGCCTGCCTTTCTTCTGAGCATCTATGAACCCAAAGCAGGTAACAACAAATACTAAAAATAACAGATATAAAAAATAAAACCAGTGTAAAAATGCCTTATTCCTCCCCTCAACAGCAGGTATTTCCCTTTTCCAAGGCTTAGACTATGCCCAAAGTTCTCAGGAACAGCTGTGTTTTGTAGCCTCACTGGAAAGTCAGAAAGTGGTTGCCCCCCTTCTGTGGAAGCAACATCTTCTAGGAGGCATGGAGCAGGATTTAAAAATGTTCAAGTCTGAATGGTTATCAAACATGCCTTGGACTAGGGAAAGTACTGACAGTAGACCCTGCTGGGAAGAGTGAAATTGCTGCACAGAAACATGTAGGGAGAAGTGGCTCTTCAAGCATGCAGGTCCCAGGGCATGAAGTGCTTTATAGGTAAGCACCAGCACCTTGTATTGGACTGAGAAACTAATTAGCGGGCATTGAAGGGACCTCAAGATAGGGGTACAATGGTCCTAGCTAGTTAACCCCAGATAACCAACAGACTGCTGCTCCAGTTGTAGTTTCTGGATTGTTTTTAAGGGCAGGCTCTGTAACCATAGACCAGGGTAGCCAGATTGGGTGCCTGTAAATAGGGGGTCAGCTTCTGAATTAGATGTAGGGGTTGCCAATTATCTAGAGAAAATATATCTTGCCTCTTTAATAGCTTTATGTGTGGACATGGGCAGCAGAAGCTTGGGACTCGTTACTGGTACTGAGCTAGGCATTTGAAAGGCAAAATTTGTATTTCTTGTTCACTCCACTTTGGCAACACTGATAAAAAGATGGGACATCCCAGGGGAATGTGGACCCTAGCACTGGAGGTTTCACATTGGCATTGTGCCATGCCACAATGTTGTAGGAATTTCCATGACATCACTTCTAGTTTTGCAACTGGAAGTGATGTCCTGGTGCTATGAGACACCGGTTTCAGAGTCTCTTCTCTCCAAATGCTCCTGGATCCACAGGCCATTTCAGGTTGAGAAAATTGGGGGGATAAAGAGAGAGAAGACTTTCTCCTCACTGCTCTGATCTGAATCTGACCCCCACACACCTGGGAATTCACTTCTGAGTGTTGACTTGGCAGAACATGTCTGATCTCATCTGTATCATTAGGTCCTTACCACTGTAGTGTATGGCGTTCGCAGAACGCAACCAGTTCATAAGGGCCACAACAGCAGAATGACATCAGCCGCGGAGGCAACTGAGAAACATCCAGGTGCCTCCGCGCTGGGCGCAACGATCCGCCAATCACAGCTCGTGGCGGGAAATACGGCTGGCCGGCATTGGACCGGCCAGCAGGGAGAATAGTCCGGCAACTGTATATATGCGGGATCCGGCCCACGTGCTCGCTCTCTCCATCTTGTATAGTACCATGGAATAAACTATGTTGCCCGACGCTCGTCTCCAAGTCTGGTACTTTACAGTGGCGACGAGGATGGGATCCTAGCCTCATCGGCTACGACGGAGATCTTGGGCAACGAACGACCGGACACGACCGCCGCCGCCACCATGGCCAACCAGGGCGGGATCACCGGCTACCTCGAGCCCTTCGACCTTGCAAATCCAGAGGGCTGGGAGTCCTACTCGGAACGGGTCGAGTTCTACCTCCGGGCCAACAAGATCACCGACGCCGGAGCAAAGAGGGATGTTCTCCTGAGCGTTTGCGGGCCAGCCACGTTCGAGATCGCGAAGGGTCTCTCGGCGCCCGCCCGCCTGGCGGAGAAATCCTACGAGTAGATCATCCGGCTCCTCACGGGCCATTTCTTGCCGCAGCCCTCACGGGTGGCTCGCAGATTCCTGTTCCACAGAAGGGACCAGACCGCAGGAGAGTCAGCAGCGGACTACTTGGCGGCCCTCTGCAAACTCGCCGGGAACTGCAACTTTCCCCAGCTGGAGGAAACCCTGGCCGACCGATTCACGTGGGGCCTCCGCGATGAAAGGCTCCAGCAGAAGCTCTTCGCCAAAGAAGAGCTCACCCTCCAGGGCGCCTTCAGCGAGGCGGTAGCGTGGGAGAGGACCGCCAGGACGTTTCCCCGGGCCAAGACCGAGACCGCTCACCACGAGGAGCTGGACCCCGAGCACCAGGACGAGGGAGAAGCCTTCCAGACGCGACGCGCCGCAGGACCCGCCGCCCGAGCTCCACAGCGCCCCCGAGCCCACGAACGGCAGAGTCAGCGCACCAGCGAAAGGGCTAAATGCGCCAGCTGCGGCGACCTCCACGATCGGCGGGACTGCCAGTACCGGACCTGGGACTGCAGGAGCTGCGGGAAGACCGGCCATATCACGCGAGCTTGCCGAGCCAAGCCCAACCGCCCGTGGCCGACCGCGCACCACGAGGCCGCCGAGTCCCACTCCACAGCCTCCACCTCACTTCAGGTACTGAATTTACCCCTGACCACCCCCAACAAGATAACGATGGCGGTCCTCATAGACGGGGCCCCCTGCACCATGGAAGTGGACTCAGGCTCCTCCATCTCCATAATTGCGGAGGAGACCCTGAGAAGGCTACGCCCCGGCCAGGGGCTGCAGCTGCGACCGGCAAATTTCATATTGCGGGACTTCCAGCAAAACCCGGTCCAAATAGTGGGGTGGGCACGGGTGCTGGTGGAGCGGGGGTCCTTCAGAGGGCCCCTAGACATCCTGGTAGTCAAGCGGCCGCTTACCACCCTGTTGGGTCTTGCATGGTTTGGCCCCTTGGGAATCCGAGTAGAGGTGGCGCGCACAGCCACAGCAGGAGGGTTCGGGGAGGTGTGCGGAGAGTTCCCCGACGTATTCGATGGGTCGCTGGGTAGTTACAAGGGCCCGGCCATCTCCCTACCGCTCGACCCGACGGTCAGACCGATCCGGCTCAAGGCAAGGAGGGTCCCCTTCGCCTTGAAGCCCAAGATCGAGGCAGAGTTGGACCGCCTAGTAGCCCAAGGGGTCCTGGAGCCAGTTGATTACGCCATGTGGGAGACCCCCATAGTGACCCCGGTCAAACCAAATGGGGACGTGCGGATATGTGCCGATTACAAGTGCACAATTAACAAAGCGCTCCAAGACAACCCATACCCGGTGCCAGTAGTCAGCCACGTCCTGGCAGCCCTGGCGGGGTCAAAGATTTTTGGGAAGCTGGACCTGGCACAAGCCTACCAGCAGCTCCCAGTGGACGCTAAAACGGCCGAGGCGCAGACGATAGTTACCCACAGGGGGGCGTTCAGGGTTAACCGGTTGCAGTTTGGGGTCAGCGTGGCTCCGGGGATCTTCCAGAGCATAATGGATGCTCTCCTTAAAGGGATCCCCGGAGTCCAGCCGTTTTTCGACGATGTTTTAATCGCCGCCCTGGACCCTGAGGAATTCCGCAACCGCCTGCGGGAGGTGCTCCGCCGTTTCCAAGCCGCTGGACTAAAAGTTAAGAGGGAGAAGTGTATGCTGGGGGTGCCACGGATGGAGTTCCTGGGTTTCGCAGTGGACGCGGAGGGAATCCACCCGACCGAGGAAAAGACCAGGGCCATTGTTCAAGCCCCAGCCCCCACGTGTAAAGCGGAGCTACAGAGCTTCCTGGGGGTCCTCAATTTCTACCACACGTTCATACCCCACAAGGCGGCTCTCGCCGAACCCCTACACCGATTACTGGACAAAAAAGCTCCATGGGTGTGGGGGAAGAAGCAAGCCGCCGCCTTCCAGGCAGTTAAAGACGTTCTGGTTTCCAACGGGGTGCTGCACCACTTCGACGAGCGCCTTCCGGTCATCTTGGCTTGCGATGCATCGCCGTACGGGGTGGGCGCAGTCCTGGGGCACCAGTTACCGGATGGCCGGGAGGTTCCGGTCGCATACTACTCACGCACCCTGACCTCGGCAGAACGGAACTACGCACAAATCGACAAGGAGGCCCTGGCCATAGTAGCGGGGGTCCATAAATTCAACGATTATTTGTATGGGCGCCGGTTCACGATAGCGACGGACCATAAGCCGCTTTTGGGTCTGTTGGCCCCAGACCGACAAACTCCCCAAATCCTGTCCCAGAGGGTGTTGAGGTGGAATCAATTCCTCAACTCGTACACCTACACGCTGGTACACAGGGCGGGCAAGGCAATGGGTCACGCGGACGCTCTCAGCCGGTTGCCGCTCCCTGACACAGGCCCCGATCCAGCCCCAGCACACCAGGTCATGTCGATCGAGTCGCTTCCGGAGCAGCCCCTCCACGCGGCGGTGGTGGCTAGAGCCACCGGGAAAAACAAAACCCTAGCACGGGTGCTCGACTGGGTGGTGAGGGGGTGGCCAGAGGGGAACATGGGGGAAGAGTTCAAACCCTACAAAATGCGAAGGGAGGAACTCACAGCCCACAAAGGGTGCCTACTATGGGGGAGCAGGGTAGTGGTCCCCCCCCCTCTACAGAAACGGGTCTTAGAATCACTCCACGAAACACACCCAGGCATAGTGAGAATGAAGGCCCTGGCCAGGAGCTACGTATGGTGGCCGGGGATGGACGGGGAGATAGAGAACTGGGTCCGGAGATGCAGCACATGCCAGGAGTCGCGGCCGGACCCACCCAGCGCCCCGGCTACACGATGGGAGACCACAAGGAAACCGTGGTCCCGGCTCCACATTGATTTTGCCGGGCCGTTCCAGGGACAGATCTTCCTAATCATTGTGGATGCATACACAAAATGGTTAGAGGTCGTTCCCGTAGGGTCTACCTCGTCAGCAGCAGCCATTAGAGCATTACGCAGGGTCCTGTGCACCCACGGTATTCCGGACACCATAGTCTCGGACAACGGGGCAGCGTTCACCTCGGGGGACTTCCAGGCGTTCCTCCAGAGGTACCTCATTAGACACATCCGGTCAGCCCCCTTCCACCCGGCCACCAACGGCCAGGCCGAGCGGATGGTCCGAACAACAAAAGAGGCCCTGGGAAGGATAGTGCAAGGCGATTGGGACCACCGGCTAGCCGCGTTCCTCTTCGACAACCGGGTCATCCCAAACCCAGTCACCGGGGTCAGCCCAGCCGAGCTCCTCATGGGGCGCAAGCTCACCACAAGGCTAGATCGGCTAAACCCCGACAGAGCCCCCGACGTGCGAGGGTCACCGGAGGTCAGAGAAGCGGCTAGGGGGTTCTTCGCAGGGGACCCAGTGTACGCCCGCAACTACGCTTCAGGCCCCGAGTGGGTAGCCGGGCGGGTACTACGGGTCGTGGGTTCCCGCCACTATGAGGTATCCACCGAGGGGGGCCAGATCCTACACCGGCACATCGACCAGTTACGCCGCCAGACTCTCCCCGAGGTACCCACGGAAACGAGGGAGGGGACAGGGTCCGAGGGGCACCCAATGACACCTGCACCGACACCACGGCCACACACACCAGCAGAGGCGGACCAACCCTCGGACCCCGACCCACAACCCAACAACGCTCAACCCCCCGGGGAAACCCCAGAGGCGGAAGTAGCCCCGGCACCACAAGCCACTCCCAGGCGTTCAACACGGGAGCGCCGACCTCCCGCCTACCTCCAGGACTATGTCACTAACTAAGGGGGGAGGAGTGTAGTGTATGGCGTTTGCAGAACGCAACCAGTTCATAAGGGCCACAACAGCAGAATGACATCAGCCGCGGAGGCAACTGAGAAACATCCAGGTGCCTCCGCGCTGGGCGCAACGATCCGCCAATCACAGCTCGTGGCGGGAAATACGGCTGGCCGGCATTGGACCGGCCAGCAGGGAGAATAGTCCGGCAACTGTATATATGCGGGATCCGGCCCGCGTGCTCGCTCTCTCCATCTTGTATAGTACCATGGAATAAACTATGTTGCCCGACGCTCGTCTCCAAGTCTGGTACTTTACAACCACATCATTGCAAGAAATGAAAACGAAGGTGAAAAATACGCAGATTAGTTTGCTTCCTTTGTAATATAAGCAGTCACAGAATTTTTGTCCCCTGAAATAGCAAGTCAGTGCTAACTGAATAGAGAAGAAACCCAGAGAAGTCTTCAAAACAGATGGTAGCTAAACTCCTTTCCAGAGCTTTAGCTTTCAAGATCTGTAATACAATTGACACTGACAGTTATGTGTGCTTGCAAAACCAGATTATTTTGGCTAAGGGAGCTAGTTTTTCTTTGTCAGACACAGAAACCCAAGGCCTATTCTCATTGGGGTAAGCTGTATCAGCTTGGACTACTGCTCACATGGTGGAATGCTTCATATATGAAACAAACAGCCTTGTGTACAGTAAAAACAACAAAATTTTGGAGAAAGGGCTAGATTTGGGAATACTTCTTCTTGGCATGCTAATTTGGTATGTGGAAGATTTTTTATATATGAAGAAGCTTTAGTTATATGAACTTAGGGTTGCCAAGTCCAATTCAAAAAATATCTGGGGACTTTGGGGGTGAAGCCTGGAGACTTTGGGGGTGGAGCTAGGAGACATTGAAGCGGAGCCAGGAACAAGGGTGTGAAAAGCATAATTGAACTCCAAGGGAGTTCTGACCATCACATTTAAAGGGACAGCACACTTTTTAAAATGTCTTCCTTCCATAGGAAATAATGAAGGATAGGGGCACCTTATTTTGGGACTCATAGAATTGGACCCCCTGGTCCAATCATTTTGAAACTTGGGGGGTATTTTGAGGAGAGGCACTAGATACTATACAGAAAATTTGGTGCCTCTTCCTCAAAAAACAGCTCCCCCAGAGCCCTCGAAACCTCCAGATCAATTCCCCATTATACCCTATGAGAATCGATCTCCACATAGGGACTAATGAAGTGCTCAGCAGACGTTTCCCTTCTCCCCGCCCCCCTTTCTGGCAACTCTGAAGCGAGGGACTGGCCTCTCTAGAGCCAGTTTGGTGTAGTGGTTAAGTGTGCGGACTCTTATCTGGGAGAACCAGGCTTGATTCCCCACTCCTCCACTTGCACCTGCTGGCATGGCCTTGGGTCAGCCATAGCTCTGGCAGAGGTTGTCCTGGAAAGGGCAGCTGCTGTGAGAGCCCTCTCAGCCCCACCCACCTCACAGGGTGTCTGTTGTGGGGGAGGAAGGTAAAGGAGATTGTGAGCCGCTCTGAGACTCTTCGGAGTGGAGGGCGGGATATAAATCCAATATCTTCTTCTTCTTCTACTCATGAGTTGCTGCCAACTTCTTCAAAGTAACACAGACACACCATCCCAAGAGGAAGCCTTTCAATCGGAGACTGAAGCCTCCAGAGGTGGAAAGGCACATGGTTTTGTGGGGGCGGGGCTTCCCCCCACCAGCCAGCTGACTGGGGGTGGGAAGGAGCCTGGGAAAGCAGAAGAACCCCCGCTGGGACCTGGGGATTGGCAAGCCTATATGAACTCCGTATCTGCTAAATGGAGTGAAACATTCTCCCTCAGTGTAAATTGGGAGGGAAGGAATAAATGTTACGTGCAATTCTATTATCTCTTTCCCCAACATTTGCTTAACAAAATAATGCAGCTACTGGAGCTATGATCTAAAGGGGGAAAATGATTTAGTGGAAAAGGGGCCTAGTTAATCCTTTGCCTCATTTTTACACTAAAATCACCCACCAAGATGATTTTACCTCCACAAGGAAATGCATACATTTTCTCCAGCATGGTATAAAAAAACTTAAAACAGCACTTTTCAGTAGGACAAAGTTAGAATAAGGCTGGAGAAGTAACCACCTTTAGTGGATGACCTACGGCCAATCACGGTAGTCCCTTGCTACCACTGCATAGGACAGAGGGGGAATAATGTGTGAACTGAAATGGCATTTATGGACACATGATGTCACTTCTGGCTGCATAACTGGAAGTGTCATCACCATGTTGCAGGTTGCTCTAGGATTCACCTGAAACTGCATGTTTTACCATAGAGCTTCAAGGAAACGCCATAGCATCCTGTGACATAGTGATGTCACTTCCTATTACTCAGCCAGAAGTGATATCATGGCACTGATGGGTGCCATTTGGGTAAGTCTCACTCTCCTCAGTCTTCCAGGGTTGCTAGTGGCCCTCTCCCCACATGCCAACCTCCCTGTTGAAACAGCAACCCCCGGATCTACACTTAGCTTTAAAAAAGAGGAACATGGAACTATTTGAAACATGCAGTTCTCCTCCCTAGGCTGTAGAAAGAAAAATGAAGTATAGACACCTGCTACAAACAGCCTCTGAAGTTAAGACTCAGAAATTATAATGGCTTTAGTAAGTACACTGAATGCAGGAAGAAAACCATAGTAATAAATGCTAGGAGGAAATCATCAAGGGGAGGGGGGATTTTTTAAAATGTAGAGCAGAGGTAGGCAGCCTAAAAAATCTGGCCCAAATGCTGGGGGGGGGGGGGAATACAACATCTACCTATGAAAATGTTGATGTGCCAGCAAATAAAATGGGGGTGGGGGATGTAAGAAGGGTTGTACTTGGCCACACATGTTGAAGCGGGCCAAGCCCAAGCTGTGCTGCCAGCATCTCGGGGATTCGCCTTAGAGTCTGCTGGTAGTTGCGCAGCTCTAGGAGGTGATGACAGGCATAAGCCATGCCCATTGCCTTCTCTGGCACTACCAGCCCCAGCAATGCTGCCAATGCCACTATTGCTTTGGCAATATTCTGGCCTGGGTGCCAAGCAAAATGGTCTGGTGTGTTGCTGTTGGCACACAGGCTGGGGTTGCCTATCTGGATGCAGAGTTTAATTAAGATCATGTGAGCCTTTATTACTGTTCCTATTTCTCTTTCATGGTATTATGTGTCCATCATCTATATGCAACCAATGTTCCTGCTAATCCTTTTAATGATTGTTTAGGCGTTTTTTGAGTGATTTTACCTAGCTTGCCTATGAATTCTCTGGTTAGATGGCTGCTGGCTGCTTGGACACTGCTGTTGGCAAGAGCTAAATATATGGAACTGCATTCACAAACTGAAGCTTTGGGGGCTAATGAAACCTCCACATTTCTCTGTTTGGGAGCCACATGGCTAAATTGCCTTGCATGTTCATTTAGGTGGACACCTGATAGGTAACAGCCAGCCTCAAGCTAATTCAATTCAAACAAGTGAATGGAATTCTACTTAAGAAATTAAAAGTAATACAATATTAAGAGGCTGCAGAGCATTTTTGGAAACTGTTTCTGGACAGAAGAAGCATATGTTTATGAAATATTTTAATGTGGCAAAGATCTCACAGGGAAAAGCCTTGGAAAAGCCAACTACTGTTTTTTGCTGAAGCGTGCCAAGACCATACTTTTAAGATTTAGAACTGAAAAAGTGATTCAGAGTTTCATTTCTAGTGTATTAAGAGGACTTGCTGCAGTACTGGCATTCAGCAGAAACTTCAAGGAAATCACAAGGCAGAAGGCCTCCAATACCAGGGTTGATGGAAAGAAATTTGAGCTGCCAACTTTACTGGGTTGGGAAATTCCTGAAGATCAGGAGGATGCAGCCTGGAGAAGGTGGAGTCTGTGGTGTGTGTGTGTGATTCTGTAGAGTCCACCATCCACAGCAGCCATTTTCTCCAGAGGGCATGATCGCTATAGCCTGGAGATCAGTTGTAATACCTAGATATAAGGATAGGCACAAACCTGTAAAACACAGTTCAGTTTTATTAGAAGAGTGAAGGACTGAGAGTATTGTCTTATGCCTCAGACTTACAAGATGTCACCATAGATTTTATCAGATAGACGGGTCAGGATACACATGGCATCCTTTCCTTCCCGTTATATGACTGTATCCCTTTGACATAGAATGCTGTTCTCAGGGATGAGCTTCCATCCTTCCAGCTTGACACTTTCCTCTCCCACTCTCCTCTACACACAAAGAAGGAGCACGTGGTGTTCATCTTTGAACAATGGATGCAAAGTCCACCCTCTGCATCCACACCCATCCTAGTATAGAATCATAGAGTTGGAAGGGACCTCCAGGGTCATCTAGTCCTACCCCCTGCACAATGCAGAAAACTCACAAACACCTTTCCCTAAATTCACAGGATCTTCATTGCTGTCAGATGGCCATCCTGCCTCTGTTTAAAAATCTCCAAGGAAGTAGAGCCCACTTCCTCCCAAGGAAGCCTGTTCCACTGAGGAATCACTCTTCAGGAAGTTCTTCCTAATGTTGAGCCGGAAAAACTTTTGATTTAATTTCAATCCATTGGTTCTGGTCCTACCTTCTGGGGCCACAGAAAACAATTCCACACCACCCTTTATATGACACCACCCTTTATATGCCCTTCAAGTACTTGAAGAGGGTGATCATATCACCTCTCAGCCGCCTCCTCTCCAGGCTAAACATCCTCAGCTCCTTCAATCTTTCCTCATAGGACTTGGTCTCCAGACCCCTCACCATCTTCGTCACCCTCCTCTGGACCCATTCCAGCTTGTCTATATCGTTCTTAAAATGTGGTGCCCAAAACTGAACACAATACTCCAGGTGAGGTCTTACCAGAGCAGAGTAAAGCAATACCATCACATCACGTGATCTGGATACTATACTTCTGTTGATACAGCCCAAAATTGCATTTGCCTTTTTAGCCACCACATCATACTGTTGACTCATGTTCAGTGTATATCCACTAAGACCCCTAGACCCTTTTCACACATACTACTGCTAAGACAAGTCTCCCCCATCCTATAACCATTGGATTTTTCCTACCTAAATGCAGAACTTTACATTTATCCCTGTTAAAATTCATTTTATTGATTTTAGCCCAGTTTTCCAGCTTGTCAAGGTCATCCTGTATCCTGTTTCTGTCTTCTACTGTATTTGCAACCCCTCACAATTTAGTATCATCTGCAAATTTAATAAGCATTCCCTCTATTCCTTCATCCAAATCATTGATAAAGATGTTGAACAAAACAGGTCCCAGGACAGATCCTTGAGGCACTCCACTTGTCACTCCTCTCCAAGAGGATGAGGAATCATTCACAAGCACTCTTTGGGTACGATCTGTCAACCAGTTACAGATCCACCTAATGGTAACAGGACTCAAACCACTTTTTACCAACTTGTCAACAAGGATAGTATGTGGAACCTTATCAAAAGCCTTACTGAAATCAAGATAAATGATGTCTACAGCAGGGGTGGCCAATGGTAGCTCTCCAGATGTTTTTGCCTACAACTCCCATCAGCCTTAGCCATTGACCATGCTGGCTGGGGCTGATGGGAGTTGTAGGCAAAAAACATCTGGAGAGCTACCGTTGGCCACCCCTGGTCTACAGCATTCCCCTGATCCAGCAAGGTAGTCACTTTCTCAAAAAAAGAGATCAGGTCAGTCTGACATGACTTGTTCTTGAGAAAACCATGCTGGTCTTAGTAATCACATCCATTCTTTCTAAATGTTCCAGGACTGACTGACGATTTGTTCCAAAACTTTTCCAGGTATAGACGTCAAGCTGACAGGTTGGTAGTTACTCGGATCCTCTTTTTTCCCCTTCTTGAAGATGGGGACAACATTCGCCCGCCTCCAATCTTCTGGTACCTCTCCTGTTCTCCAAGAATTCTCAAAAATAATAGCCAGAGGCTCAGAAATTACATCCGCAAGCTCTTTTAGAACCCTTGACTACAATTCATCTGGTCCTGAGGACTTAGTTTCATCTAAAGAAACTAGGTGTTTATGTGCTATCCCTATGCTGATCCTAGGTTGGAACTTCATACCCTCCTTATATGTTGTTTTTGCCATGTTGACCACCATTTCCCTCAGAAGAGAAGACTGCGGATAAGCAGGAATTGAGCAGTTCTGCCCTCTCTTAATTACCTGTTACAATTTCACTTTCTTGCCCTCGCAATGGGCCTACCATATCCTTGCTCTTTTTCTTACTCTGAACATAAGAACCTTTTTTTTTGATGTTTTTAGCATCTTTGACCAGCCTAAGCTCATACTGAGCTTTAGTTTTCCTAACTTTTTCTCTACAGATAGATCCAAGTGGGCAGCCGTATTGATCTGAAGCAGGAGTCAAGTTGCATCTTTAAGACCAACCAATTTTTATTTAGAACATAAGCTTACTTCATCAGATGAGAAATCCAGCAAAGTGAGCAAAGCCATACATAGCTGAGCAGAGCTATACATAGCTGTTAGGCAGTGGCCCAGAATGCAACATCATACAGATTTAAGAACCAATGACAGTGAAGTAAAATTATTTGGTAGGCAGTGGTTTAGAATGTAAAATGGTACAATGACAGAATAGTAAAATTAACAAATTGAGCAAACCTTTAATCTGAGTAGCATGAGCATGCGAAAGCAAAAAAAAAGGAATACAAGAAAATATAGTGAAAATGGGTAAAGCATATGTAATGAGATATACAGCCAATATCCCTATTTTGAGTATGTCAATACAAATAATTATACTGATAATAAAATAATAATAATAATAAAATTTTATTTATAACCCGCCCTCCCCGCCAAAGCGGCTCAGGGCGGCTAACAACATTTTCATATAGTTATACAGAGTTTAAAATCACATTAACTTTAAAACATTCCAGTTAACCAAATACAATACAGATTTCCGGGTGCTAATTCCATTTATAAGATGATAGTAGCGAAAGTTACCCAACAAAACAATTCTAAAAGAGAAACACATTGGAATACTGTGGCTGTATAGCTATACTCACTGAGAGTGGGTTTAGTATCTGTAATGAGATTAAAAACCCAATATCCCTGTTGAGTCCTGGGGAGGTGTTTGTTCCAAGTTTCATAATAATTTGTAATTCAGCAATTTCTCTCTCCATTCTGTTCTTGAAGTTCCTTTGCAGTAAAACAGCTACCTTGAGGTCACCCACTGAATGCTTTGGAAGGTTAAAGTGTTCTCCCACAGATTTCAGTTCCGTGATTCCTAATGTCAGATTTGTGTCCATTTATCCTTTGGCGTAGGGTTTGTCTTGTTTGCCCTATGTAGAGAACTGAAGGGCATTGTTGGCACTTAATGGCATATATAATGTTGGAAGATGAACAAGTGAATGAGCCTGAGATGGTATAGTTAATGTTGTTAGGCCCAGTGATTGTGTTGTCTGGGTGTATGTGGCAGCAAAGTTGGCACTTGGGTTTATTGCAAGCTCTGGTACTAGGCTTCCCAACCCTCCCGCCCTGGCGGGGGACCCCAGGATTTACAGCCTCTTCCCCCGCTCTCAAAAAAAAAATGGAAGCGGGGGGAGGGGGGAAACGGCGCCAAGGAGCGTGGCGAGCCACCCCATCTCGGAGGAGCAGCTAAGGTGAACCGGCGAAGAGGCGGCAGCAGCGCAGCGGCATTGCCCGCTCCGCCTCTGAGGTAAAATCAGAGAAGGGGAGGGTGGAGGCAGGCCAGGAGCGTGGCAAGCCACGAATCTGGGTCCTTCTATAGCAGACTCCCACCATAATATCACTGTTATTTCTTACTCCTTTTATTTTTACTCAGAGACTCTCAACTGACCTGCCATGCTCAGATTCACAAATTTCGTCACAAGTATATACCTCCTTCACATGTACTGCTACGCCTCCGCTCTTTCTCATTTGCCTGTCCCTTTTAAATAAGCAGATTAGATTCTATCTCTATCTCTCATCTATACTGTGTAGAATGGAGTTTCATATAATAAAGAACTCTTAATAGTTCTGAATCTGATTACTGGCTCTTTGTAACTTTGTAAGTCTGCTAACACACTCAGTATTAAAACTTTGCTCCATTGACAGTGATTCCTGGCTGTACTAAAATCAGAGAATTCAACAAGTCTGTGGTGTGCACAGTTTGTGAACTATGGACTCTAATGAATTTTTTTGTGCTAGACAAACCAGTTCAGTTTGTGAAGTTCATGATGCAGTAGAAGGAACACCACCCCCTCCAGCATGCTAGAGACACCAAGCTTATAAAGAATCTCCAGCTGACTCTCCTCTACCTGCCCTCCAAGTTCGGTGATGATTGGATTTATGGGGTCTGAGTTACACCCTCTCCCAAGAAGGTGCTCGAGGAAAGTGCTTTCTGGGGAAATGACAGACACAGGTTCAGAAGTGTATAAAATGGGTCCTGTGCAAGCTAGAGACACCAATTTGCAGCAGATCTCCTCTGCTTGCCCTCCAAGTTTGATGAGGATTGTATTTATGGGACTCGAGTTATGCCCCCAAAAGAAGGTGCCCCATCCTCCATTGCTTCCAATAGGCTATGGTCAAACCAGAGAATCTCTGCAGTAGAAACTGGAGGTGGAGGGGCATTTCTGCAAGTCCAGCAGAACTAGTACAATGTGCCCAGCAGAACTAATGCCACTGTGCCACTGCAAACCCAGCAAGACTAAGGTCAAGCGGCCATGACCTAGATAGCCTAGGCAAGTACTTGGAGTACCAGGGCTGGGACACAGAGGCAGACATATCAAGCCACTTCTCTGAAACTGTCTAAGCCCCAGTAGGGGCTGCCAGAACTCACCATGACTTCCAGGCACACAAGTGCACATGTGCATACACACAATTCTCTGGAAAAGACAAATTTATATTATATTCATAGCCATTCATAGACACCAGTGCAAAATGTATCAACATCCAAATATCAGTGACTTGAAAATTGCAGAGCTTAGACATCAATTTTTTCAACTACTAAACCATTCAATTTACAAATGTGATAATGGCAGTGCACAATAACACAATTATATTCCTCCTGATGGATTTTTATGACTAACTAGTCCATTTCGTGCCTTCATCAGGGGATATGAATTCATATTTCTTTCATCTTGCTGAGAATCCGGTGTATTTTTAGGGCTTCCTCTTTGCTACCCCACCTTGTTCTTACAGCACTAGTCCATTCCAATTAGAATGAGTCAAGTTCCTTCAATATTTATCCATTGAAATCATACGATATCAGTGGTTCATCCTGTAGTATCATGCTCAACAGTGTTCTACTGAATAGCAACCAGTTACCAAAACGGAATACAAAATTAGTGTGAAATAAGTGTGAAA
Source organism: Heteronotia binoei (assembly GCF_032191835.1). Classification (NCBI taxonomy): domain Eukaryota; kingdom Metazoa; phylum Chordata; class Lepidosauria; order Squamata; family Gekkonidae; genus Heteronotia; species Heteronotia binoei. The sequence continues at coordinate 91,997,414 of NC_083231.1, forward strand.
ATGGGATATTGCTACAACTTGGGTCACCAATGTGTGAGTGGGATGTAGATATCTCCCAGAATTACAACTGATTTTCAGATTACAGAGATCAATTACCTTGGAGAAAATGGGGTCCTTGATGTTATACTCTGTTCTCCCCAAATCTCCAGGAATTCCCCACACCAGAGTTAGTAACCCTAGTGTGCATCTATCCTGCAGAACTGAAGACCTGGCATGAACACCCCCCCCCCCCCATTTAAGGTATTCATTGACCATCCAGAAAACTAAAATCCAGCAGATGATTGCCAAACTTTTTGAAAGCTGGTAAATGTTTTGTGATCCTCTGATGAGAAATCAGGGCAAGAGATGTAACCCTCAAATGGCTCTCCAGGTACTTTGTAACCACTCAGAAAGATGGGACGTAGCACATAAAATACTTTGACTGGAACTGTCTAAATTAGGGTTATTCTAGGGTTATTTTTGCACATACTTCAAAATGTAGGTTATTATCCCATAATAGAGGTCACTATTTCAGTCCACAGTAAACAGAACAAGATGTGTGTGTGCAAGGGGACTAGATATCTGAGTGTGAGAATTTTTGATGAGGAAGAAGGGTAATTTCCAGCAACACCATTGTATGCTTGCAGAATGAAGCTTCTTTAACTAGTGTAAGATGGCTGAACCTTACCAAAGGCATTGTGATGGGCATGTTTCAAAGCAATTACATTCATTAAAACCTTTTAGAGTCTACAATAACCTTCAAGGTTCACTGTGCTGCTTTGTAAATATTTGACTTTTTATAGTAGTAGATTGAGAGCTAGCTGTTCTGGCATTTATTTTTCCATTACAAGGCACCTATGAAAAAGCGTCACAAGGAGATTTGAAAGGGGGGGGGTGTCATTTACCAGAATATGTACAAATCTCCTTTATTAATGTTCTAATCATTTAAAATAATGCATACCACTGTGTTTTTATCTTGAGCTATCACTGCAATGGAATTAATATTTTGCCTTCTTCTGGAATGCCCTGCTTGTCAGATATGAATGCATACTACAAACTTAGGGGCCATTTCATGCACTGTATTTAAAAAGAAACACCCAAGATGTTTTAAGTGTACGGCAAATAATGTCAAGGGGAAATGAGACAATACTGTGTTTCACATAGGTAAAGTAAGAAGGAATGCTGTCTGTCTTAGTGATAAAGCTAGTCTTTGACTCTATGTTACATGTGAACTGGCCCCTGTATCTGACTTTCCCCCTTCTTTGCTAAACAGGATTATACTAGCTACATCTTTTGATGTTAAAAGTGCCCCTTGAGTAGACCATGGGCAATTATACTACCTGTTTCAAGAGCAATTACCAATCTCGTACCAAAGAGGTATAATGAATTAAATACATGCATTTGCAGAGAAGATTCAGAACTGGCCCAGAGTCAGAGGAATTCTGATAGGATAGGAGGATAGGAGTTTCCAGGATGACCATGTATGCACAAGACAATAATAATACATATTAAGCAATATTGTCATAATGATTCACATTTACTAATCTAGTTTTTACTGTTTATAGGGGCTGCATTTAATGAAATCTTGCCATACAGAAGATTCCCAGTGAAACAGCATCCAAAATACTGAATGCTACACAACTACTGCCATAGATACTTAACAGGATTAAGTTGAGACTTGTATTATGTTTGACTAAATTATGGATAACTTGTATTTTAGTATATGTCTCTTGGGTACAACAAAACATGATGAGTCCGACTGAGTCCTACAGCAGTCCTCTCCCTTTCTGAGCAGCCAGTTATATCAACGTGAATATTTCAGGTCAAAGAGTTAGTAAAACATACAGGACATACATAAACCTACAAGTGGCATAAGCAGAGAGATAAAGGTGGTGATAAAGAACAATATGAAAAGGAAAATTTAAATTTTGAATGTGAGAAGTGATTTCATTGGAAGCTGACCTTTGACCTGGACATGCCATCACAGGATGTGAGTCGTGACATTATATCCTTCCTGAGCTCCCTCTCCACACACCACTCCCAAATATCTAGGGACTTTCCAAGATGGAGTTAGAGTGAAACCCAGGGCTTTTTTTGTAGCAGGAACTCCTTTGCACATGAGGCTACATCCTCCCTGATATAGCCAATCCTCCAAGAGCCTACAGTAGGCCCTGTAAGAAAAAAGCCCTGGTAGAACCTATGGTTTATTGCCTTTGAAATCCATGATCCATTGCTATCGTTGTTAAACTTTGTGCTGCTACAACTTAAAGCTGTGTAGTACAAGAGCACAGGCAGAGAAAGGTCATGCTAGCATCTTAACCAGCATCCTGTCTACCTAGGATGAAGACCAGTCCTTGTGTTGACATCACATTTGTTTGTTCAAAACACTGTGCATTATACACAGTTAGGAGATCCATATTCTCCATCTCCAATGAGGCTAATAGACACCACATCAAGCAGTCACAAACTATATCAGGGAAATTGTCCTTGCATCAAGACATGGAAGCAAGAATGGATGGTGCATTTCCAGCTGCAACAGGAAACAGCAATCAACTGTGCTGTCAATGAACCTTCCCGAAGTAGGAAGGGGACAGAGGACAGAAGTAGTGGCATAATGGGAACAGGAAAGGGTTAACTTCATGACACTTGAGAAGCATGTAATCCATTCATCCATATTCCCTCCCCAGGCTATATTTGGAGCCAGAATGGTGTAGTGCTTGGAGTGTTTCAGATCTGGAAGACTCCAGGTTTGAATCCCCGATATGCCATGGATGCTTACTACGTGACCTTGGAGAGCCACCTCTTTCAGCCTAACCTACCTCACAGGGTTGGTGTGAGGATACAATGGCGGTAGGCTGCTGTAAGCCATTTTGGGTCCTCATTGGAGAGAAAAGTAGGGTATGTGTAGTTAATAAATAAATATTTTGGATGATGGAGTCATCTAAAGGAATGGAGGTTGTAAGTCATGAACAGGTGCCCCCCCTTATGATTTTGCTGTGAGAAGGTCACAACTCCTCTATAAGATGAAGGTATTTTAAAGATATTGCATCTATATTGCTTCCATGCACTGTGGTGTGCAGTCCAGGCTTAGCATCTGGCTTCCTGCTTTTGGCATTTGCCATTAGATAATTTGGCAGGCAGTGGTGTGTTGGGCTGGAAAATGTGCAGTCACTATGCATGCAATGGCCATTGTTGCCGTTCCTGTGTGTCAAACTGGTGTGAAGTAGATAGCATACTGATATGTCTTGGTAAGAAAAGATGCAACATTGACCATTTTAGCAGTTTGACTGAACTGCTTCCCACAATAATTTCCAATGCAACATTTTGCATATTTTTTAAGATGACTATTCATTGTTTTAAAGTTTGCCTATCTTTCCCACTGCTACTTCTATATGCAACTGAACATATCACGACAGCCTGAGTGTGAAACAAAACCAAACTTTCGTTGAGGCAAGCAGACGCATATTGACACACTTAATCCCAGACATTCATCACTGCAGCTATTTTTGGCACTGCTCTGGAAAGGCTAACTCAATCTCGTCAGATTTCAAATGCTAAGCAGGGTCGGTCTTGGCTAGCATTTGGAATGGCAAGTTCCAAGGAATACCAGGGTTGTAACCCAGAGACAGGCAACCTCTGAAACCTCTCCTACCATAATAACAGGTCTAGCTCGCCACCTACTGGTGCATAAGGCTCAAAGAGCTAGGACATCTGGCTGCCAGACAATCATAGATCTCCTGTCCATTCTACACACAATGATATACAATAGTTAACTGGTCAATAAAATTGGCCTTTATCACACAGATCACTCCCCATCCTCTGTTGCAGTCAGAGAAACAAACAAGAGGTAGTAGATCTAGAGTAGCCTATGTATGAGATGGTATAGTAGAACCTCCGGAATGAAAATATTGATGGAGGAATTACTATTCACTTTGTCCCCAAACCTACTCCAGTCATAGGTTTGTGCATGGACCACTTTCCTCTACTCATCCATGAGGAATGTCTCTCACAGCAGAGCTCTGCGTGCAGGTCATAAGCTGTAATGTGGAAAAAGTACTACTCCTACGCAGAAAGGATAAAGTCCATTTAACAATCCAATATAGCCTTCTAAATCTATTGATGTGGGGAGGGTCATGGCTCAATGGTAGTGCATCTGCTGGCATGCAGAAGGTCCCAGATTCAATCCTTGGCATCTCCAGCTAAAGCAACCAGGTGGTAGGTAATGTGCAAAACCTCGGCCTGAGACCCTGGAGAGCCCCTGCCAGTCTGAGTAGACAATACTGACTTTGATGGGCGAGTGGTCTGATTCAGTATAAGGCAGGTTCCTGCGTTCATGTGACTATCCAATATATCCTTCTGAGTTTTGTTTAGGGCTGCACTACTCGTTGGCAAAAGGAAGCACACTACTGCAGCCTATCCCTCCCCACAACAGTTTGAAGAAGAATAGGAAGAAGAAATTGGATTTGTAGCCTGCCCTTCACTCGGAGTCCCAGAGCACCTTACAATATCTCCTTTCCTTTCCCCTCCCTGCAACAGACACCCTTGAGGTAGGTAGGGCAGAGAGAACTCTGACAGAAACTGCTCTTGAGAGAACAGCTCTACAGAGGATGATTCCACACATGGGGTGACGTCACATCACGTTTTCATGGCAGACTTTTTTACGGGGTGGTTTGCCATTGCCTTCCCCAGTCATCTACACTCCCCCCCCCCCCAGCAAGCTGGGTACTCATTTTACCAACCTCAGAAGGATGGAAGGCTGAGTCAACCATAAGTCAGCTACTTGAACCCAGTTTCTGCCAGGATCAAACTCAGGTCGTGAGCAGAGCTTAGGACTGCAGTACTGCAACTTTATCACTCTGCACCACAGGGCCTCTCTCTCTCTCTCTCTCTCTCTCTCTCTCTCTCTCTCTCTCTCTCTCTCTCTCTCTCTCTCTCTCTCTCTCTCTCTCTCTATATATATATATATATATATATATGTATATGTGTGTGTGTGTGTGTTTGTAATTATGATTATTGTGTTGGTGGTTTCCAGAGCAAATGAGATTTTATTGCATTTGTAAGATTTTGTGCACTTAGGAGGAAAGAAAGAATAAAGCATTATGAGACAGCCAATCAGTATGGTATAAGCCTAGAACAATTTGTTCCTGAGACCAACCCCAGTAAGAAAGCTAGACATATGGGTGTGACTGATGCTTCCACGGCAGGCTCAGTGTTGAACACATGTACATCCCATACACAATGTAAATGTCTTGGAATGGTTTTTCCATTCATTTGCAGTTGTGCTCAAAGACAAAGGCAAAGAAGTTAAGCCTTTGAGATGAGGACCCATCACAATTCTAAAAAGTTCTCCCCAGATGAACTCTTTGATGTTCCTTTAAAGAGAGGAAATACACAAGTTGCTTCATGTTTAGCACCTGCCTTTACAGAATTACTTGGAGAAAAAGTAACAGAAAGGTTCCAGTGTTCAGTGACATTCTGGACTCTGAAAACCTTAACCCCAGATATGAATTCTGGGGTTATTCAGGGTAGCGAGATATACATATCAGGAATATGGCAAGAGTGTGAGATTATTATTATTTTTTGCATACAGGAGATGGAGGATTCCCTTTTCATCTCCCTCTAACAGCATTTTATACTAATAAGCTTTATAGCTACTTCGCAGCTGGAAGGATCAATACAAGTGCTCCCATTACTGTAAAGTTTGCATTTCCTGATGTTAATTTTATATTAAACTAGCCAAGTGCATTTTGACATGATGTCTCCAACATTACAATGTCTTCCTCTTCCTTCAGTCATGTGCTTTCAGGATACTTTTGCAGGGAAAACACATGGGTTTCCAAGCTACCATTGTTACACAGGAAAAGAGGCCCACAATGATCTTGCCAAGCAGTGGTAGTCTGATAATATAATGTCCTTCACCACCCATTTTCACTGTACATATATAGTCCAGGGCACATCAACTTTCATGCTAGGTTCTCAATGTCATATCTTCCTAGAGAAGCCACTGTGACATAAACTGGCTCGTACATATGTGGTACCTACGAACCTGCCTTATATTGAAAAATACAACTGGCCTGTCCATGTCAGTATTGTCTACTCAGACTGGGAGCAGTTCTCCAGGGTCTCAGGCAGATATGTTTCACATCACCTGACCCTTTCAACTGGAGCTGCCAGGGTTTGAACCTGGGACATTTTGCATGCCAAGCAAATGTGCTATTACTGAACAATGGCCACTGTCTATGACCTGATCTAATTATACTTTAAGCTGAGGTTGAGATATATGTCCAGAGAGGTTAACATTTGGGTGTTCCTACAAGCAAGAACATAGCTCAGTACTGAAGTAGACCCATAGGAGCCAACATAATTTCAAAACAGTCCACTGTTTTTTCCAGTATGAACCTTTAAGACATGTGTTGGTGAAAGTCAAACAGAGAAAGATTAAGTTAAGGGTAGTGTACTTCCTGAATGTTAGCTCCATTACACTTAATATAGACTAAGCCATCCTTAATCCAACTTTACATCATGGAAGATCTCCACCTAGGAAATTAATCCCAGATTAAGTGATTCAAAATAACTAATGATGCTTTGACTATTTTGGAAAATCTCAGGGCCTTAATTTTAAATATTAGGGAATTCAATCAAACCTGAACCCCAGACGGTCCAAAACTTTAAACCCCCTTCCAAATTTCTTCTGATTTTTGGAGTTTATATACATATTCTGGGAATACAGTGTACAAACATATTGTTTCTGATGGCATCCAGAGTGCCATGCACTTGTGTCTTGCTGATCTATGAAAAGCCTCCAGCAATTAAGGTTGCAAATCCATAACCAGCAGCCCTGATGAAACCTATAGACGAGACACAGGGTCTAGAATACTCGTGCCCCAGGTGGGCAAAGAGCTCCTGCAGCATCACTGGATTTAACAGCCATGAAAATAGCAAAAATACTCACAGACAAGGGAAGGAAATACTTGAGGGACTCCCTAGGCATGTAAAAAAAAAATTACTTCAGCAATTAATTTTAAAAAGTAAATGTCAAGAAAATAAGCTCCAGGAGCAAAGACTGTTGAGAGTAAAGGAAAAGGGAATGAGGGTAATATTTGCCCACTTAGGCCCCTCAAACTGGGGCGGAAAGTGACATGCATGCTATAGCCCAATCTCACTAGTTCTTGGAAGCTAATGACCCTGGCTAGCCCAGTCTCATCAGATCTCAGCAGCTTTACGGGATAGACTTTGGTCAGTATCTAGATTGGAGGCCATCAAGGAAGTCCAGGGTCATCACACAGAGGCAAGCAATGGCAAACCAACTCTGTTCATGTCTTGCTAGAAAACCCCATGAGAGGTCGCCCTACATAGGTTGTGACTTGATGACACTTTCTACCACCACCAATAGTACGGTCTGTCCCTCTGCTTCCCTTTCCACCTGCCTTGAAAGCCCTTTGCTGGAGTCACCATGACACTTTCATGCATGCTTAATAATGCTGTTAATAATGCTCCACTTCAGTGGAGGAAGAATGCCCACACACTTTAGTGTAGGGGTCTCAAATTCATTTGTTATGAGGGCCAGATCTGACATAAATGAGACCTTGTTGGGCCAAGCCATGTCAGGCTGGGCCATGTGTGTACCTATTTAAGATTAGGTATCAGAGATATAAACTTTATAAATGATACAAACACGATTAAAGTTTTTAAAAAATCATAAAATAAAACATGCTTAAAATATTAGCACTTGGTCTTAATGGTGCTTTCTTTGTATCTCTCCTGTGCAATCCAGGGAAATGGGCAAAGGAAGCTTTCCCCAGGGGACAAGGAGGGAGAGGAGCCTCAGCCAATAGAAGGAAGAGAGGCTTGGCTCAGTAGCTTTGCTGTGCAATTGAGAGAGACTGGCAAAGCAAGCTCTCCCTCCCCACCTTCCTCCCCAAGGGAGGAGTCTCAGCCAATGGAAAAAATACTTTGCTTTGTACCTCCTGTGTGATTGAGCAAGACTTGCAAAGCAAGCTGTTATGAAGAAGCAAGAGAGGGAGAAGGAAGATGACAGCCATGGGCCTGATTGAGGGCCTGATAGGAGCCCTCCATGGGCCTGATTCAGCACCCAGGCTACATGTTTGACACTCCTGCTTTAGTGGATTAACCATTTGCAAGTGGATTTTGCCATTTCACACCGTAAATCCAGCTGCAAGACGCAACTCTTGTTACCAGTGAATGTTTTCAATGAGTGCCTGAATGTAATGTAAGCTTATAATTCCCATTAAATACAGACCAATTTGAACCTTCTCCTGCCACAATGCTCCCAAAGAAATCTTTTTGTTGACATGTACAATTAATACATCTGCATTCCCTACTTCTGCAATTCTAAGATAAGCGGCTACGATGTATGTTTGATCTTCACCTCTGATGTGACAGATCTTTCCAAATTGTCCCTCTACCCATTGATTTCCCTCTGCCACTGCATAAGGATGGAACCCAGTAAAGGAAATAAACTGTTTAGATAGTGTGGGTAACTGTTCACTTATGTAGAGGCACCTGCCTACATAGGGGTGTGCATTCGGTTTGGCCGAACCGAATCAACCGCCGAATCACCCCTGATTCGGCTGTATACGGAATCGCATACAGCCGAATCCAATTGGGGCCCATTATGCGGGAGCCGAGTATCGCTCCCCGTATACTTCCATATAGATATTCGGAAATATATGGAATTCAATGCAAAAGGCGGGAAAGGGGCTTCTGCAGCCTCAGGGGAGCTGCTTGCCTCCTTTCCCGCCTTTGGTAGCCTTTTCCCACCTCTCCCATAGCCTCCCTGGGATCAGGGAGAGGGGGAGGGGGAAGAGGAGCCCCAGCAGCCAATCCAAAGCATGCATTTGCAAAATGCATTGCAAATGCATGCTTTGCAGGGCTGTTGTGTAGCTGATCCCCCAGCCATCAGCAACACTGTTGTTCTTTTGATCTTTTGCTTACGTGGGTATCCAAGTAAGCACTGTTGTCTGGCCAATCACAGAGCAGTGCTATTTTTTGAAACTGCTCTCTGTAGGGCCAGAGAACCTTTTTAAGGAGTCTGCCTGGCTGGACTCCTCCATTGCTGCTGTGTTGGTGTGTGTTGGTGTGAGAGATTGTGCTGTGCTGGCCCTTGGCCTCAGCTGCTGCTGCTCTCTCTCAGCCTTACCAGACTTGCCTGGAGTAGAGAAGACGTCTAAGGTAAGACATTGGGGTTCTTGTTTTTATTTTAGTTGGTAAAAGGACTTTTTAAGACTCAGAGTCCCTTTACTTATCCAGATTTGGGTGGTGGGTAGCTTATTTGGGGTTAGGGGGTTCTGCTGGGGGAGGGGGCCTGGGGTGGGGTTTTTTTTGCCAATTTGCCCATATCTTACTTTAGTGAGAGGACTTTTAAAAGAGCAGTGTCCTTTTACTTTTCCTGATTTGGGTGGCTTGGATTTCTTGGGGTTAGGGTGAAGGTTTTTTGGGGGGAGGAGGGGTTGGTAAAGTTCCTGTATTGTTAAAAGTTAAGTTTTTTTACTGTTTTAAAAGGATTCTGTGTTTGATTTGTTGCTGCTGTGTTGTGCTGCTGTTCTTCCTTTTCTCTTCTGGTTCTTGGGGGGGGGCTGTTTGGCCTAATTTTCATTGTTTAAAAGGACACTTTTTTAACAGTTGAGTTTCTTGGCCTTCTCCTGTTGTCTCTTTTTCTGGTTCTGGTTTTGGGTGGGTGGGGGAGCTGGCACCTGGGTGAGAGACCCAGAACCAGCAGGCTTGTTGTGCTTGGCCAGCTCTCCCTGTGCTGTTTGGGGCAGGGCTGGAGAGCTGGCATCTGTAGATTGTGTGTTATGCGGGGAGGGCGGGATACAAATAAAATCTATTATTATTATTATTATTATTATTATTATGTGTTCTGTGGCAGGGAAGCTGGCACCTGGGTGAGAGACCCAAAACCAGCAGGCTTGTTGTGCTTGGCCAGCTCTCCCTGTGTTGTTTGGAGCAGGGCTGGAGAGCTGGCATCTGGGTTTGCTGCAGCCAGGTCTGCAGAGCAGACCTTGAGCAGATTGTGTTTTGTGTGGCAGGGTTCATAGAGTAGATAGATGTATATAGTGCATTTGGGTCCTATAGAGATTCTCTGGTGTGAAGTTAGGATTGGCTTTGGGAGCCCCAGGAATTGGACCCCCTTGCCCAATCTTTTTGGAACTTGGGGGGTTTGTAGGGGAGAGTCCCCTGCAGGTCCCCTGCAAATCTGGGGGCTCTCCCTCAAACCCCCTTTCGGCGGCTTCAAATATACCCTATCTGCCATTGATTTCAATAGCCCATAGGGTATAATGGGGCCGTATATTCGGAAATAGCCGCACATCTACCGTATATGCGGCTATTCTGACTACGGAATTCAGAAATATATGGGATTCCGTATTTTTTCCCATATACTTCTGAACTCATGTACTACCAATTTTTTTTTCACACCCCTACTATATACCTGAGATGTTGACTTCCAACTCTGTGTATCAGAGAGTGTTTGAATGCGCACAAAAGCCCAATCCTTGAATAAGCGTTTGTTGGTCTTAAAGGTGCCACTGTCTGGACTCCAAGTTTGTTTGGATAGTTTTCACACATGGCACTAAAAACGGCTCTTGTTACCAGTGACTGTTTTTCACTGAGTGCCTGAAAGGGGGGAGGGCATTTACACACCCATTCACTAATGTAGGCTTATCATTCCCATTAAATGTAGACCAATTTGAACCTTCTCCTGCCACAGAGCTTCCAAAGAAATGTTTTCCTTGACATGTACAATTAATACGTCTGCATTCTCCAGCTCTGTAATTCTAAAACAAGTGACCACAATGTACGATTGATTTCCACCTCTTCTACTACCTACCAATTCCAGAGAACTCTGCTGTAAGTCCAGGCTTTCCCCCCTTCCTTTAAATACGTTGGCGGTACTTGTGGAACCTCTTAAAGCCCCTGGCTTAAGTTTCCAAGCTTTCGAGACAGCCACCCCTCCGCGAGAAGAACACCCGTCTTTCACGCTCCGCAATAAGGAGACCGAGAGAGAGAGCTTCCCCCCTCCCCCTTCTCACCTAAACAACCCCTCCTTTCCGCCACCAAGCAAAAACAGCAAAGGTGGACCTGGGGTGTGAGGAGAAGCTGAACTGTTTTGTGGGGAAAGGCGAGTCTACTGAAGGCGCCAGAGCCCAAAGCGAACATCCAACAGCTCCAACCTGCGTCCGCCCCCCTCCCCCGCCCGGGCTGCAACCCTGCATAGAGGGACGTGTCTTGAACCGCCGCCGCCACTGCAAGCGACACGCAGGCGCGCTCCTTCCTCACCCGGGAGCTCTTTCCTGTTCGTTCTGTAGCAAAGCGGGCGGCTACAGCGACTGACAAGCCGAGACCGCCCCCGCCCGCGAATGAGATGCACTGGCTGGTCGCTGCCTCGGCGGCCTTAGGGCTTCACAAGCGGGCGAGACGATGCTGACGGTAACAGCGGCACAAGGAAAGCGGGGCTCCGCGTCGCTCACCAAGGAAGGCCCGCTGCGCGAAGTGCGGCAGCAGGGCACAGCGGAGTCGCCTTCGCTTGGGAGGGAGCTCTCCGCTCCTCCACGCTGCTCATTCAACCAAACCCTCTCACAAGCACTCGGGGGAAAGATGCTCCCCGCCCCCCTCCCCAGCCTTTCCCCCCGCCCCCTTTGCACTGCTGCAATTTCTGCTTTGTTTCTCCGAGTAGCAACAGCCGGCCTCCCCCTCCTCACCATCCGCTACCCAATCCAGAAAGGTGCCGGCGGCCCGGCGCGCGTGGCTGCGAACGCCTGAGAAAAGGAAAGGTGGAGGGGGGGGCGGGGGAAGGGGAGAGAGAGGGGGCGGGAGAAGCGACAGGGGTTTTCAAGAGGCGTCCGCTACCTTGACAGTGATTGGCAACTCTGCTGGAGCCAATGGCCGTGGCGCTGGCGCTTTTGGCACGCGGGGAGGGCGAGGCTTCGGCGGCGAGGGTAGGCTGCGCCTCTGACTGAGTGCAGTTCTAGTGGTTGGGGCTGCGTGAGTGAAAGGAGAGGCCCCGGGAAGGAAGGGAGGGAGGGAGGTGGCAGCAGCGGCGGCGGCGTTGGGAGAAGAAGAGGAGGAGGAGGCGGCGGTGTGGTGGTGGCGGCGGCGGAGGAGGAGGAGGGGGAAGCAGCCAAGCCACGGATCGCGTGCAGCGGGAGCAGGAGGAGCTGGAGCCGCGGCGGCTGCTGCGGTCGGCTGTGAGCTCGTGCGTTTTCGCAGCCGCGTCCATGCTCGCCTTCTAGCCTTCCTTTCGCTATCCCTCCCCCCCCCTTCTTCCTTTTTTTAACCGCAGTTTTTTCTCCCTCCCCCCCCCCCCCCGGTTTATTCTCTTGGCCATTAATTCTAATAAAGGAGAGGCGTGATTGACATTAAGGGGGGGGTAAAAAATCTGGAGGAGGGAGGAGGAGCGGCGGCGGCACAGCCGAAGGAAAAGGAGCAGCAGCGGCGGGCGAAAGGCGTCCAGTTGAACCGCAGCCGAGCCCTCCAGGACCCGGAGACGTCGCGCGCTCGGTCGGGCTCGCTGCAGCCGCCGCCGCCTTCAGCTTTGTGTCTGGTACGTGCGAAGGAGAAGAAGCAGAGAAGAGAGCCGAGCCTTCCGCCTTCCTCGCCGCCTCCCCTTCCAGGCTGCTGGAAATGTCTGAACACAAGGCGCTGGATCCGAAGTTATCAACGACGGAGAGGGTGGTGAAAGGTAAGAGGTGAGCCGGGCTGGGGCTTGCCCGCCCGGCCGACTGGGCGCGGGGGAAGGGAGCCTCCCCCGGCTTCCCTCGGGCGGCGAGACGGGAGGTTTCGGGTCTCTCCTCCCCCTTTGCGCCTTGTGTGTGTGGGGGGCAGAATAGAGGGAAGAGCGCGCTTCGCCGGGGTATCCGGGCTTCTGACGGTGGCTGCAAAAGTGGCAGGACTTGTTGAGGGAGGGGGAAGGGGGCGCCGGGAGAATATATATATATATTTAGGGCAGGGGTTGCCAGTTCGGTAGGAACCTGGCACTGGGGATCAGGAATGTAGGCGCAGGCTTGCTGATTGGCCGGGGAAAGGGGGAAGCATTGCTCTGCCCGTCTGGCTGCGTGCAGGTCCCTTTTTATTGCCCCCTTCGCGATTGCCTTGGGCTGCCCGCTTCTCTCCCCTCGAATCCTCCTGCTGCTCCTTTCTCGCGGTCTTTCTCTCTTGCTACATTGCAGCAGTTTCCCTCCCTCCCTCCCTCCGCCTTGAGTGACTGCACGCGGCTCGCGAGAGGCAGATCGGGGTGGGGGTGGGAGCGAGGAAGCAGAAGGAAACCCCCCGCTTTGCGGCTGGAAGATCCGGAGGAGGAGGGAGGGAGTTCTCTGCAGATCTCGCTTTCTCCCTTCCCACCCACCCCTCTTTCTCCGATGCCTTCGTTAGGGCATTTCCACCTTCCCTCCGCCCACCTTTGGTGGTGGGAGGGGTGGCCCGCTGGGGAAGCAGCCGCCGCTGCCTCTGCGCGATATTCGTCCCCTGAAACGAGTCCCAGCTCCCCCGCCGGGAGAGTCGTGTGTGTGTATGGCTCCTGGCTTTGACAGCTCTCCCCCCCCCACACACACACATTGCTTTGCTTTCCCCTTTTTTCTGGCAGCTTGACGACCTGGAGGTAGCGGTTGCTCGGTGGTGGGGGCGACAGTGGGGAAGGCACGGGGGGGGGCGGTCCTTGCTGCTCCCTTTTGGCCCATTTCTCTATTTACAGGGGATGGGCGCAGAATCCACCTGTATAAGCGCTGCTCTTCCGGCCCTCCTCCCCTTTGTCTGGTTTTCCCAGCCAGTGCTGGTGTTGGAAGCAGAGGTGAAGCTCTGCACCAACCACGGATCCCAACCCCTCCTGGCACTGGCTGGAACCCAGCCTTTCATGGGTTCCTGGGTTGCCTTACCAAGGATGGATGCAGTGCAGATGTGGCCTCCTCACTGTAATAAGAGCACAGTGGAGAACAATAAATAGTTTTTTGTATCTCTTCCCCCCCTCCCCATCCCCCGTTTCTGTCAGCAATCTGCCTGGATTTGATGTTAAATGTTTTAGCAGACATATTTGGTTGGGGGGGCATCCATGAGTGTCTGTATATCTGTGAGTGGGATTTTTTGAAGAGAGCTTTTAAAGTGAGAGCTGTGTAAGATATAAGGCATTCCTAAAATCTGTTGGCAATCTTTCCTCTTATTTCTGATGAGTTGCCTGTGTGCATGCATGGTAGAAAAAGCTAAATATGGCTGTGGTAAAATTACATTCACCTGTAGTTTTTCAATCCTAGTTACCTTTATTCTAAAAGCCTTACTGGATTAATATCATTTTGTTCCGAGGGAACGTGATTGAGACTGCAGTCCAATTCTGATCATGTTTACTTTGAAAGGCAAGTTCTTCTGATTTCAATTTTCTTCAAAGTATCTCAGTTCAGGATTGTAATGGGAGGGGGGATTAACTTCTCATTGAGGCCATTTGCAGCACTTCCATTGGTTTTAATGATGCATGATTTCACAGCTTCTATTCCCAAATGCATTTTAAGGTGAAAGGCCTAGTGAAATTGGGGAGATTTGAATCAAAAGAAACACACACACAGGATCAGACTATCAAGAGTAAGCTGATTATATAAATAGGTTTTGCAGGCCAGGTTTTTTAAGATACACTGTTGGAATACAAAGTATAAATGGTGCATGCAAATGTTTAAGCAGGGCATTGGTGACAACAGGAAAAAATAAGACCATAATCTTGTGTGGGTTTACCTGAGAGCAAGCTTCAGGGTACATAATGGGACTTCCTTCCAAGTAGGCATGTGGTGGCATCAGGCTGTTAGCCACCTAAAATGTTTGCTGCATCACTTAATGATGCACATTTGGTGTATGTATTGTGTCACAATATGTCAAAGATGCTGAAATATGATTATGGCATTGCATATTAGTTCCTTTTTTAAAAAAACCAGAAAGCCATAGTGTTGCAGAATGGAGTTAGCTGGAGAGGCTTTAAGTGTTGTGAAGGGTACCACTCAGTTTAGGAGTGAATCCTAGAGGAATTCTCCCTTTTAAAAAAAATCTGACTTGAGAAGAATTAGAATGGACTGCTTTATAGAATTTGGCTTTCTACCTATCTGCCTGTGAAATTATAGAGCTGCAAGAACACACATTTACTTGGGAACAATCTCTTTTAAATTCAGTTGTAAGCAAATTAATTAAATTTGAGGTCTTGACCTATTGCATCTCTACATTAGGTGAAGTGAACTCTGTAGTAAAATTACTTGAGGCTTTGCAGAGAGTGATATGACATTGCAAAAAAGGCTTACAGAAAAAATGCTAACTTTTGTGTCAAATGGTTCATTTCACTTTCAAAAAGACATCAGGTGTCCATGCCACACCAATAAGCACATGGTCTCCAACTCTTCTAAGTTTTTGGTATTATACCAAACATAATAAAGAGTGCCATAGTTTGTTAGTCAAGTAATATCTTGGTCAACTGAATTTTTTCCTCCTGCATGAAATATTACTCAAGGAAGAGAACGTGATATAAATGTGTTCAGCATCTTTATTCAGCAGACCTAAAGTGGATGAGGGATACATGTCAGCATTTTGTCAATAAGATACAGAATAAATTAACCATTTTTATAAACTGAGCATTTAACCAGATTTGAAATATTAAACAGAGCGCCTAGGAAGAACAATGCACACTAATACTAGTATTAAAATAGACCTGTTAAATTGCTTAAATTTCATTTTTACTGTTCTAATGCAAAATATGAAGATAAATTGGAACAAATCCCCTCACCCCCATAATATATCAAATGCAATTTTCGAACCATAAAATTCTTGGCTTCATATTGAACAATCTAGTTTATATATGAGCATATTGCATTCTGAACCTTTTCATATTTATTCAGAAGTAACTGTCTCTTTATTTAAATTTGGCCTCAGAATGTATAAGTTAATTTATTTCTGTTTTAGATATCTTCTTGAAGATCTGATTTGGAATATTTTTGCATATATTAAACTGTACTTGGTTTGTTTAAAAAACCTACAGGAATATATTTTTCTAATCCTCTTCCCTTGCAGTTCCTACATGAATTATATTAACCTTATTAATGATGGCAAAAATAGATCCTGCATCAGGTCAGATATTAAGGACATAACAGGGAGAGAGATAAAAATCCAGTGCATCTTGTCTTTGATTTTTGTGGCTATCTCAGGAGAAAACTGCCCAGGAATTTGCCTGCTGCAGAAAGGAGAATGTGTTAAGATATTGTTAATTTTTGAAAATTCACAGTTACTGAGCAGAAGACTGGAGGTGTTTTGTTATAACAAGAATTCATGTTTCGGTGTAACTTCTAGGTGGGTGCTATTATATAATTGCTAGTGGTGGGGTTGAGGGGGTGAAAAACGCTTTCTCAAAGATTATGTTCCTGACACTCAGTGGATAACTTTGAAAGGTAGGCTGTGTTCAGTACATAGGAATAAAAGTAAAATGTTTTCATTTAGGGGAGCTTTGGCTCTTTCTGATAGCATTGTGATGTATGGGTTACCATTTATGTGGGTTGTCACCTGTGTAGAATCTTTCACATCTTATTAAGTGATATTTTAAAATATACACTCTTGAAACTACTGGACAGTGGTGGTGATGGAATAGATGATGAAGGCAGAACTTGGAAAGAGCACAGTAGCATTGGAGGAGAACTTAGAAAGGGCATAGTAGGCATGGAGCAGAGAATTTCTAGCTTGCATTATGGCTTCTTTTTCTGTATAGTACAAGATCAGCTTGGAGGAATCACTTCACAGACATTTTCTGTCTGTCTCTCTCTTAAAGAAGGCATATTCAGAATTTGGTTTAACAGTGTTATCCTTCCAGCTCTTGGAAAGCACATCTTTCATGATGGTGTTGGAAATACTAGATTTTTTAAAAAGCAAAAATCTACGCCCCCCTTCAGTTTTATCCTCTGAAGGCCTACAGTAAGGGGCAGAAACATTAGAGGATTCGTTAATGCAGTAGCAGCTATTCCCTTTTACTCCTAAATCTCAACTATGTTAATTGGAATTGCTCTGGAGAAATGCTGTTGAGGATGGTGTGGGGCCCTTCTGATTTCTGTAATTATATTTCTGGGATAATATGAAATCTGTTTTTTTTTTTGGGGGGGGGAGTGTTGCAAGCAAATAAGGTATTTCATTTACCAGGAGTTGCTATGGTTCAAGTCAGGCAATGAAAACCATGGTTTGGAGTGATAGCCCTGGTTTGAGTTCGCAAACATCTAATTATACTTTGTATGCTTTTGTTTTTTGCCTAGTTTGTTCCATAAGTGGACCATGAAGACAGGAATGAATTTGACTGGTGTTGGAGAGGTTGTAGTTTGTCAATTCAGCCACTGTGCCAGCCCATTGTTTGCCAAACCCTTTAAAACTAAACCATAGTTATGACTCTAATTTTCTAGGGGATCACAAACCATGTTTTGTCAGCTCAGGTATTTAAAACTGCCTTAACAATGGTTACACAATTACTTGGTGTGGTGTCTGGTTGGCCAATTAAGTTTTGTGTCAGGGTTGGACATTGAAAGAAAAGTATATACAAGTAAAAAATCTTGACAGAAATCTATGCTGTTTCTTCATTTTCCTGATGGTGATAAAATTATGCATGTATTTTTAAGCATGTAGCCCTGAAACTTACCCTGCGAGAAAGAAGCTCTTCACTTTCAACTTCCTTCAAAACGACATGCAATGGGTTGCTGGCTGACTGAATCACCTTGCCATATGACTAATTCATCTAAGGAAGTGTGTTCAGACAGTTTCTGAAGTCCTTCTGAAGAAATACCTTGGTCTGCTAGAGTCTGGATCAAGAGCAGTAGTCTCTTGCATAACGTCTTTGAGATCTGGCCACTCATGAATGTAATAAGATTTGAACTAGTGTACATCTTGTTATAGTAGTATGTTCAGGGTGCTGTGTTTTGCGTTTTAATTTACATAAGTATTTGAGTTATTTCGTGACCCATATTTCAGTAATGGGGTTGGATCCATCCAGCTATTCTACTTAGTTTCTCCCAATTTCCCTCCTCATTCTAGCCCTTCTCCAACACTGGGTTTGTCTGCATGGGTCCCATGATCCTCAACATTTTTTTGATGGTCAAAAGGACTCCTCCTTAAATAGTGGAAGAGTTGGTTGGATCTACCATCTCGGTATATAAATTGCACTGAAATTTATGCGTTTGTGCCTTTAAAAGTGAGAGTATTAAAATAAACTTTAGAGTACTGTATAAGATAGCTCCAATAGTCTGTTAGTTTATAGTTCTATCAGTTTTGCACAGTGTCTGAATGAAGTGTAAGAACATCCTGAACTACACAGCAGATGGAATGAGGATGAGCTTTTAATAATATGTTCTTCCTCCGCCTTGCTGTGAGTCTCCACTTATGTATTGCACACAACCATTGGCTCAACATTGACTTAAATGTGGTATCTGCTCCCCTTCCCTGCCCCCTCAAATTGAAGGACCTGACATTGTGGCTTGATAGTCCCAAGTGGCAAAATCATAGCTTTTGGGGATTTTTTTTCTCACTAAAACTTCTGAGCTGCTGACAGTTCTGTGGTAACATAAATACCTGTTCATATACATTTGAACCCTGAAAACAATCCTACTTGTTGGTACATTTACTGTGAACAACAGTCTTCAGTTGAATGTTCAGCATTGGGAGGAGGGGAATTTCTGGGGGAACTGTGATGCAGAAATTGGAATCTTTAGCAACCCCCCCCCCCGTATTTGGCAAAATTGCTTTTTTATTATAGTGAAAGAAAAAACAGTGATGGTTCTTGTGTTCACTAGCTCAGTAGCTTCGGATGTCCTTTTCAGGGGATTCTTTCTGTATTGTTATGTAGGCTGTGGAGCGTGCGCTTAACATGCTGGAGATGATGTCCATGTGCTAGAGTGAACCATTGGTGGGACTTTTTGGGCTTCATTGTCCTCTGTAAACTGAGAGGGATGTTGGGAGCACACTGGAACTTTTCTGTGTATGATTGGTAGCTTAGGGCAAGCTGTATTTAAAAGAAGCTTGCTGGGGGGGGGGGGAAGTGTAGATGACTGGGGAAGGCAATGGCAAACCACCTCGTAAAAAAAAAGTCTGCTGTGAAATCATTGTGAAAGCAATGTAACCCCAGAGTCGAAAACGACTGGTGCTTGCACAGGGGACCTTTCCTTTCCTTTCTACATTTACTAGCTTTCTTGCTGAGGTGTACCTGTTGAGTTTCCAGGAAAATGTGGGTTTCCCCTGAACACAATTTGAATACCACTGCCTAGGGCAATGGGATTCCCCCCCCCTGCAGTGGGAGGGCATTTTGACTGAAGTAGAGGCTATGGGAAGGGAGCTGTGACTTTCTCTTCTGTGCTTTGATTGCATTCTTACTCCTTATTGCCTAGGCATGCCTTTTCAGCCAGTCACAAATGGAGTGATTTTGTATTGACATGGGTCTGCTTTAAGACATGAGTATTTCGAAGTTAAAATGGTAAAGGTGCAAGCACCAGTCATTTCTGATTATGGGGTGACTTCACATCACAACATTTTCGCGGCAGACTTTTTTATGGGGTGATTTGCCATTACCTTCCCCAGACCTCTACACTTTCCCCCCAGCAAGCTGAGTATTCATTTTACCGATCTTGGAAGGGATGGAAGGCTGAGTAAACCTTGAGCCAGTTACCTGAACCCAGCTTCTGCCAGGATCAAATTTAGGTCATGAGCAGAGAGTATTGCAACTTTACTGCTCTGCGCCATGGGGCTCCTATTTCCAAATTAAGCTTGTTAAATTCCCATTGATTTCAGTGGGGTTTCACCATGCTTAGAACATAAGAGAAGCCATGTTGAATCAGGCCAATGGCCCATCCAGTCCAACACTGTGTGTCACACAGTGGCAAAAAAAAAATTATATATATATAAAAATTATTTATACACACACACACACACACACATACACACTGTGGCTAATAGCCACTGATGGACCTCTGCTCCATATTTTTAACCAACTCCCTCTTGAAACTGTCTATGCTTATAGCCGCCACCACCTCCTGTACAAAAATACAAAATATTTTGCACAAACAAACACTCTTGACTGGTGTATACAAAGTTCTATTATCATGAAATGAACAGCCTACAACAGTGGGCATACATTCATACAGTATAAATAGAAAACAAACAACAGTCTCAAAACAATATTCCAAGGAGGACCCCACACAGTCACTGAGTTTTCCAAACTGAGTACTAAGACTCAATAATGAAGTTCCACAGGAGTCCCTCCATTGCTTGTTGACTTCTGAAGGACAAATTCTAGCCTTCACGCAAACCCCGGCTTTGATTGCGTTCTGCTGCTCCTGCAGCTTCCTCGTAAGTCAACAACAAAAGTAAGTAAACAACAAAAGTGACCGACAAAAACCACCCTAAACCAAAGTAATCTTAACAAAAACATACAGAAACAGTTGGTAAAACAACCTGAAACCTCCAGCCACCACCTCCTGTGTCAGTGAATTCCACATGTTAATCACCCTTTGGGTGAAGAAGTACTTCCTTTTATCTGTTTTAACCTGACTCCTCAGCAATTTCATCGAATGCCCACGAGTTCTTGTATTGTGAGAAAGGGAGAAAAGTACTTCTTTCTCTACTTTCTGCATCCCATGCATTATCTTGTAAACCTCTATCATGTCACTCTGCAGTCGACGTTTCTCCAAGCTAAAGAGCCCCAGGCGTTTTAACCTTTCTTCATAGGGAAAGTGTTCCAACCCTTTAATCATTCTAGTTGACCTTTTCTGGACTTTTTCCAATGCTATAATATCCTTTTTGAGGTGCGGTGACCAGAATTGCACATAGTATTCGAAATGAGGCCGCACCATTGATTTACACAGGGGCATTATGTTACTGGCTGATTTGTTTTCAGTTCCCTTCTTAATAATTCCCAGCATGGCGTTGGCCTTTTTTATTGCAATTGCACACTGTCTTGACATTTTCAGTGAGTTATCTACCACGACCCCAAGATCTCTCTCTTGGTCGGTCTCTGCCAGTTCATACCCCATCAACTTGTATTTGTAGCTGGGATTCTTGGCCCCAATGTGCATTACTTTGCACTTGGACACATTGAACCTCATCTGCCATGTTGACGCTAGGGTTGCCAATCCCCAGGTGGGGGCAGGGGATCCCCCGGTTTGGAGGCCCTCCCCTCACTTCAGGATCGTCAGAAAGCGGGGGGAGGGGAGGGAAATGTCTGCTGGGAACTCTGTTATTCCCTATGGAGATTTATTCCCATAGAAAATCATGGAGAATTGATCTGCGGGTATCTGGGGCTCTGGGTGGGCTGTTTTTTGGGTAGAGGTGCCAAATTTTCAATATAGTATCTAGTGTCTCTCCCCAAAATACCCCCCAAGTTTCAAAAAGTTTGGACCAGGGGGTCCAATTCTACGAGCCCCAAAAGAAGGTGCCCCTATCCATTATTTCCTATGGAAGGAAGGAATTGAAAAGGTGTGCCACCCCTTTAAATGTGATGGCCAGAACTCCCTTTGGAGTTCAATTATGCTTGTCACAGCCTTGATCTTGGCTCCACCCCTAATGTCTCCTGGCTCCACCCCCAAAGTCCCCAGATATTTCTTGAATTGGACTTGGCAGCCCTAGTTGACGCCCACTCACCCAGCCTCAACAGATCCCTTTGGAGTGCTTCACAATATTGGGTTGAGTGACGTCCATTTATTTTATTAATTTCTGCTGCACTTTTCAATGTCTGAAATGATGTATACCTCTATTTTACAGCTACTAGAGGCTCATAAGCTGATTGTGGCCACCTAATAGGTTTCATGACAGAATGGGAATTTGAATTTGCCCCTCCCCCACAATCAAACTCAATGTTTTGTCTCTGGTGTTCTCCCCCAAGATCTTTTTAAAGAGCCAAACTGCTTCTTCGTTTAATGGATTGTGGCTTGTT
The DNA here is from genome assembly GCF_032191835.1 of Heteronotia binoei. Taxonomy (NCBI): domain Eukaryota; kingdom Metazoa; phylum Chordata; class Lepidosauria; order Squamata; family Gekkonidae; genus Heteronotia; species Heteronotia binoei. Next base: position 92,019,318 of record NC_083231.1, read on the forward strand.
CGCCTACATAACTTAGGTTAAGGGAGCTCTAAAGCAAAGAGCAGGTGCTATTTTTTGTTTGGGGTGAGGTGGGTCCTAGCATTGCCATTCCTAAGAACACGTTCTTGGGAGTAAGCCCCATTGGCTAAACCTGAGTAGGATTTTGAGTGGACCTGCTTAGCATTGTTCTCTTAGGTGCTCATCTTCCTGCCTTAAGGTTGGTCTGGCTTTAACATATCCTTGTGGGAGACTATGAAGACTGTGTAGCAAAGTTTGGTGGCATCAATTTCCACCTCAGACTCTAAAGTGCGTGAAGGATTCCTTGACTCATAAAAAGATGTGACAGATCTTTCTGTTATTACCTTGTAGACAATAGGTAGACCATATATCTTCCTTGCAAGAAAAAGTCAGGGTATTTAAAAACAAAACGAAAACACTGAGTAGCTAAACTGCTACTAGCTCCCCATAACATGAGCTACCTGGACTCTTAGAATAAAAATGCAATATGTTTTTGGAGTTGGTGGGCCGGTATGAGATCTATGGATGGCTGTCTGAGATGCTTATCCTTTGGAGCCAACCACCTTGGAAATTCCAAGGTAGTGTGACAGTATCACTTTCATAATTCCACCATAATTCACAATTCTGTTTTGTTTATTTAGGCAAGGCAAAGAGAAGATGTATTTGCTTTGCCGGTCTTGTGAGATATGTCTTTGAGACAGGTTGAATTCAGACCAGCGAGCTCTATTAGGTTATTTGACACACTTGCCACCTAAAAAGATAAAATGCTTACTTTTGCACGCAATGCCAGTGGACTAATTAGGAAGCTGCATACTGCCCTCTTAGTCCTGGATAGTCCTTTGCTTGCCTCTGCCAAGAGTCTTAAAGACTGCTTTTCCTGGTTTTAAGTGATATACCTGCTGAAGGACTACATGATATTGAGACTGAAGAAGGCAACTGGGTTAGATTATAGATTTGGCAAGACAGCCAAATGTAACTGGGCTTTCGAACTGCTGCTTAGATTGTGCTTGCCTTTGTTTTAATTACAGTTTGACTACAAAATTGCTCCTTAAAAAGCAGAAAAGTAACATATGTGGCTAACATAACCCATAGAAATGGAGTGCACCAGTGCAAAGAAAATGTGATAATTGCGTATTTTAAAACAGGTATTTTTACACACTTAGGTATAATTAGTCAGAGTTGATACATGAAGTTCCTGCTTGATTTCAGTTAGAGCTGATCTGGTTGCAGACACTTCAGTCAGCATCCAGTTCTGTAATGGTGCTCTTACTCTCGATGGGCTCACTTTGCCTAGAGTGGTTATGGCATAATGTCTAGTATTGAAAACATTGGAGATCCCTCATTGGCTGAGATTGCTCTGAGGAGGAAGTGTTACCATGATGGATAAACAGATGAGGTTAAGAATGTAAGATAGTTGTTGTGGATTGGATTAAAGGCCTATCATCTTACTTCTTGCAGTGACCCAACTAGAAGACCTTGGAAAGCCTACAAACAGTGCATGGTTCCCAAAGCTGTCTCCTGCTGTTATCCTCTATTAACTCAAATTCCAAAGTACACTTCCTCTGAATGTGGAGGATCCCATTTCATAGAAAACAATGAAATTCTCAATCTTGGCAATTGTTAGTAGTAAGAACATGAAAATGATTAACCATAAGATTCATAATAGGTTTTCTAAGTAGTTTTTTTTTGGGGGGGGGGAATATTTCTGGTCCCCTTAAAAGCAGTACATGCAACCTAGGAACTGGAAACTGCTACAGTGGGAGATGTTTAAAGCATGTGCTTTGTTGTGTTGAAATGGGCTTGGAAGTATCTACAGTTCATTAGATTCTGCTTTTTGAATTTCAGTCTTCAGAAGCGTTAATCACAATTACATTGCCCAGTTCTTCCTCTTCCCCGCTTACCCCAGTCAGTTAATGCTAATTTCTCATGTCACCTGTGTAATTGCTACAGTTGCCCTTATGCTGCAATGTTCTTTTTTCTTTTTAAAAAAATCCTTTTACATAGAAACATGCACTTCTGGGAATGTAGGAATGTACAAGCTCATTATTTGCAGTTAGAATTATCAGCTTGTTCCTAGTTGCAGAGAACTGTAGAAAGCAGTTGCTGCTTAACTGTTTTCCATTACTTCCTGTGTGAGTGGTATTTCTAGGCACCAGACTCACAAATTGGCCACTTCCTTATTGCTCGACAAATGCACAGAACAGTTATCCACTCCCGCATCTAAGCACATGATGCATATTAACTGCAGACTTTTGGACTCTTCTAGAAGGCCTTAAAACATATTTTGTCTCTGGTCTTTTTTATCTATCTCTTTTGTACTTGACATTTAACTAGATGAAGACTTCTAAGAACGTTAAAAGATTGTGCTCACTATTTTGTGATATTGGGGTGGTCAAAATAAATTGCATTTTGGATTTCACCCAGGATCAACATGGCTACCTTTAATTTTTCTCTGTATGGATTAAGTTTTGCTGAATCTCGTTGCATCTGATATGTATGTCCTGAAGATGTAACAGAGCAGTATTAATTGCAGTTTAAAGTGATGGTTCTCAAAATAGGTTGTGGTGGTCTTACAGGTGACTCAGCATGTTTTTGTAGTTCAGCGCAACATCCTGGCCAGCCTGTCTTGCCAGCTTTACTACCTCTACATTTCTCAGTAGGTATGTCAAGCCACCAAGGAGCCAGCAGAGATGTTGCAGTTGCCATGGTAACTTCACTGGATTAGGCAAATTTGAGGGACTCATCATTCTTCCTCTTAGCAAGCCTGTCAGGTCCACTGAAAAAGATGGAAGTAAAGCTGCCAAGGCTGAAGAAGTCTATGGGAATATTGTGGTTGTTGTTTTGGCCCTTTGATTCAGGCCAGTGTCTCAAGCCATGGTCACCCCACCACTTCCCTGTCAGCAGACCTGACACTGAGAAACATGGCAGAGAAGCCTGCCAGAGACATATGGTCACTACTGAGTGTTCATTTGGAATGTTTGATCAGTTTGTTATTGGTAAGGAGGAGGAAATGGCCCAGGCCAGCCCTGGCTTGTCGGATCTTGGAAGCTAAGTAGGGTTGACCCTGGTTAGCATTTGGATGGAAGACCACCAAGGAAGCCCAAGAATGCTACTTATAGGCAGGCAGTGGCAAACCACCTCTGAATGTCTCTTACCTTGAAAACCCTAGAAGTCATAAGTTGACTGTCGCTTGATGATGCCTTCCACCATAAAGGAAGAGGTATCTACTACCATTTCCTCATAGGAGCCCTCTCTGGAGTTAGATTGCAGAGCAAAACTTAAAAATGTATGCCATCTCACACATAGTTATTTGAACTGCCAATCTCCAATCTGAGTTATTAGCTCTAGTTGTTACCAGGACAGTAGCCAAAATTGAGCACATGATGATCTACAAAAATATGAATGTGCAGTGTTAAATCATGTGAAATTCTTGCATTTTATGTTCATGATAGGGAGCAGAATGAATTGCTCTGTGGGTGTGTAATGCAAAGTAGAGTACATTAACCAGCAGATCATAATTCAAAAAGTTTGAGAACCACTAACTTAGGAATCAATTTGGGTATTTTTGAATGTAATCAAGGGTTGTTTTGTACTGAATTGCTTGAACATCTGCATTTTCTAAACTACTCGTATTACATTTAGTTTTGGCTGGAAAAAAATAAAATCTAAGTGCAAAATATTGGTATCTGGGTTTTTATTTTTTTTTACAGTTGTAGCACTTACATATTTCTGTTTATTTTTAAAGAATTCAGTTAGAAATTTGAAGTATGCCCTTGACTATATTTAAGTGTTAAGCAACATTATTCAAACATGATAAAGTAAGCTTAGGGCTATCTTATAAATCTTGTTGAAGCTACATTCATTGCTCTTTCCTATCCTTCAAGAAATCTCATAAAGACAAATGAATGAAGCCACAGCTTGCAAAGGTGGATGCCACTTCAAGGAAGAATGTGCCAAGTATGTTATTTATGTGGTTACATGATCACAGATTTTAAAGAAGCAGCTTTTGCATCTTATTTCAAACAACTTCTGAATTTTCAGTTACCTTTTATGGAAAATGAAACAAATACAAGACCTGCAGTTTTTAATGGAAATATAAGCAAAGAATTAAAATGTAGCATTTTAAAGTACTTCTATGGGATTGGGACCTTCTAAAGAAAGCTAAAGGACCAGCCTAGATGACTTGACTCTTTGACCAGTACTTCTTGCTGTTCTCATGCCTGGCGCTACAAGGATTTGTAGATTCTTAGTGCTGCACAGGTATGGAGACCTTCATTATTACAAAATGGGTATTGTAGCCATGTTAGTCCATCTGCAGCAGTAGAAAAGAGCAAGAGTCCAGTTGCACCTCAAAGACTAACAAAATTCGTGGCAGTGTCTTTTGTGAGTCACTACTTATTCAGATATCAGAAGCAGTGACTCATGAAAGGTCATACCCTGCCACATATTTTGTTAGTCTTTAAGGCGCTATTGGACTCTTGCTCTTTTTTCACTGTATCATTACAGGCACTCATAGGATTGGATCCAGCCAGTGGAAACGGTGGTCCAGGGGAGTCTCTTCTTCCCTTTCTTACCAGTGAAAAAGCTGGTTGGATCCAACTCACAGTCTTTCTCTGTGCTGCCTCTAAACCATGTCGAGAAGGCAGGCCTCTGCACTTTCCGACAGCTCCAGGCAATGAGGTGAGACTTTTAGACTGCCTTTCACTGAGTACACAAGTAAAATATATTCATAAATTAATAAAGACAATTCAAACAATGAAAATATACAGTTAAAAACATTACCAGATAACGCCACAGTCTTCAGATTGTGCTATTGCCTCATGAAGGAGGCAGAAAAATGGGGATGGGAGAATTCCAGATGAGGTGGAACCCATCACCAACCTCAACCAAAAGCCTGGCCGAACATCTCTGTCTTGCAAGCCCTGAGGAACTGGGTGTGAATGTTATTTGGCAGAGAGTTCCACCAAGACAGGGCCAGGTCTGAGGACAGCCAGATGTCTTTTGGGCTGGGGATCACCAGTAGGTTCTTCTCTGCAGAGCGTAGTGCTCTTTGGTGGGGTACACCAAAGGAGGTGGTGCCAAAGATACATGGGTCCCAGACTATTCAGGGTTTTAAAGGTAGAGCAGTTGCTCTTGAATCTCACACAGGGGAGACATATGACTGTAGATAAACTGTACTGTGTTCTTTTGTTTGAAATAGTAGTATCACTGATGAGGGAAAATGTGTAACCCCAGGATTAATGTGATTTCAGTACCTTGGGTTTGCTCTTCTCTCCATTTACGAGGCCATTGACTTTATTGGGGTGTAGTTTTCAGATCAGTGTGCTCTCTACAATGCAAATTAATCAACATCAAACCTATTAACACCTTTCTGCAGAAATATAACAAGAGGCCTGTCTTCTCTTTAAGCACATCAGCAAGATTATCTTTCTCCAGAGGGTTCTTGGCTTCCCCCTGGAAGGGCGACAGATGCATTTTGCAGTGGTTTGAACTTCGACAAGTAAATGCTTTGCATTCTAGTCTAAAAGAAGGATATCTCTTGGATTTTGCCTAGCTGTCATTGGGAGGATTCAGTTACTTGCCTTTAATTGGCAAACCAGAAAAGCACACTCACATAGTCCATATAAAAACCTTCTAGATACTTGAACAATCAAGCTGGTTCCAACAGAGAAACCCTATGTAGGAGTTTTGTCTGTTTTTTTGTGTGTCCCCCACTCTCAAAGAGGCACAGGCCTGTTATTGGATCTACCAGATTATCTGAGATAATGAGATTTGCACCCAGGTCCTTAGCTGGACAGTATCCTCACTTGGTCTCCCTCCTCAAACCATTGACAGATGTTTCCACATACTATATTCCTGCAGGGGGGCTGCATGTCTGAAATAAGCTTTAACGTAAGTTTGATTCTCACATTCCAGATTATCCTACATTGGGATGTGCAGGAATACACAGACATACAAGGCTTTCTATCAGAAGTAAGGGGTAGAATCCTCAATTACTCTGGCAAATGAAATGAAGTCAGCAACATCTCTATACTCCAATCCCTTTATAGCGTCTTCAGTGTGATGGTGTGAAGCATCCCCAGTCTCAGCTGCATTCTAGGACTCCTTAGTAATTTTGATCCTTTTTCAGACCCAGATTTCTATCCACTTGTTCTGAGATGTCATGGCCTTAACCTTGTCAGGCCAATAGAGCCAATGAAGGAAGTCTTGACCACTGACGCAAGCTAGAGAGGGTGAGAAATCAGTTGCAAGGATATGTTCTGCCAGGGACCCTGGTCCAGATGGTTTTCAGTTTAAACCTTCTGTAGCTTTGAGCTGTGCTGCTTGTACTCTGATCTTTCCTGCCTAGGCTGAGGGACCATCATGTTCTAGTAAGACTTGACATCAGTATGAAGGCCTGTTGAGCTGCCAAGATCTTTTCTGATTCACTGGGTAGAGAGACAGCTTTGTTTGGTCTTAGCATCTGAAGAGTAATCTGAATGCCTGAACTGTTAAAAGGTAGATGAGACTGTCTGGGCACTGAACCAGAAAGTCTTCCTTTGGATATCAAGATGGTTCATGACTCCCAGAGTCGACCTGTTTGCCCTTATCAGATGTTGAAGAAGAATGAGCTATGCATCAAGCACAGTGGAATTCAGGCAGTATGTCACCCATGCACACCTCATCTCCAGGATTGTCTGTTCCATACCCCCAGACACAGAACAGCCTGGAAATAGGCCTCACTCCACCTCCCAAAATCCTGTGAGCCAAGTGGGCATGTCCCTCAACATGGCAAAGTTAGGGCCAACCAGGTGCTGGGCAGGGTGAATCTGAGCAAGGCACCTCCTTTTCTGTGACTCTAGCTCACAGCTGTGGGGACTTGTGGGGACCTCTCTCTTTGAGCTGGGGTAGTTCTAGCATAGGGAGAGCAAGCTATCCGCCCATTTTCCTTGTTAGCTTAACAAGGGGCCTGTATAGCCCTGAGTGCCTCAGACACCCCTGTTCTCTGGCCTAATAGAACTGTTGATCGATGATTTGTGGAGACTACAACAGAGTTACACGTCCAGGTCTGATACAGCTTCATTCACAGACATTTCCATTGGGTGCAGACCAAAGATATACATTTGTTTCTTCGGGAAAGTCTGATTTTGAAGCTGAGAACATCCTGAGAAGGCAGATTCCAGTTGTATTGAACAATCTGGGGGCTCCAGCGGAAGTAGAACTGGCTTAGTCATTCACTTATCAAGAAGTTTCTCATGGCTTCCTCTTGGAGGAAAGTAGTCAAGAGGCTGTCAACTCTCTCTTTGAACTTTTTAGGAACTTGGGAAGTATGTCATTGAAGATCCCCACCCTCAGAGCTCAGTTTGTGGTGAAATTGATCTTCACACACATAGTTTTTGCACTTGGTGTTGTTTTGGAGGCAAGAAACAGCATTTTTCAAAACAGTGGGGATCTTGAGACTGGGCTATGGTTACTTCTTCAAATGAATACACATTTGCACAGGTTTCAAGAGCTTGTATTGGACTCTTTCTGCTCTTGACCTACCACTTTGAAAATAATTACATTTCATGGATATTTATAGAGCCCTCAGGTTTTTCATGGATTACCCTAAACCTGTAAGGAGATAAACCCCTCTCTCTTTTTGTCTCATTTATTATCCTTGGGAAATAGGGTATTGTCTTCTTCCTGGTCCTGATAGCTGATACAGGTTATAGGTTTTACCTACTGTTCTTCCAATCAGACTATTCCTGAGACTATTATGATTCACTCAGTAATGGTGGTGATGATTTCAGCAGCATTCTAGAGAAGACCCCCTTAGAAGAGATCTGTAGGTTGGTCACAGGGTCCTTATAATGTGTTCCCATTTTTTAAATATAAAACATACCTTGTTAGCTCTGCAAATACTCTGCAGAAGCAACTTTGACATGAAGTCTACTTCAGAGAGTCATGAAACAATAACGGCTTGAGAAACACCAGGGTATTTGGGCATGTGGAAGGAGTCCATTTTCTCTAACTCTCAGCTGTACTGTTTTTGAATATCCCAAACTAGAATGATCTTTTGGCCATGAAGAGAGAACTTCTTACCTGGTGAATTTCTGTTCATCTCAAGGAGGTCGTTGATTGGCTTTGATAATGACTCAGGTGTTGGGGCCATCTTGGTTGTGGTTTTTAGTGTGGATTTTTTCTGCATTGCCTGCATTTTTCAGCCAATTTATCACAACTGCCTTATGGCAACCCCATAGGGTTTTCAAAGCAAGAAGCACTTAGAAGTGGTTCGCTGTTTCCTACCTCTGCATGGTGACCTTGGTATTCCATGATGGTCTCCCATCCAGGTACTGACTAGGATTGACCCTGCTTCGCTTCAAAGATCTGATTAGGCTAGCTTGGACTTTCTACTGGCCACTAAACTAAAATAGACTGATCCACAAGAACCAAAACTCACCAGGGTAAGAACTTCCATACATACTGAAATATACATAGAGACACCAAGGGTGTCTGTTTTGTTTAACTAAAAACAAGGAGTTGTGGATTAATGAAACAGCTTCTATAAAAGGAATTTGTTTAATCCAAGCTGAACTTATATCTGTGCTAGTAGAAAGCATGGTTTTTCCTGACCCAGTGAAATTCTCCCTGAAAGTTAGTTTGTTTAGGCATCTTTATTCTATCCTTCTGCTAAAATAGTTCTTAGAGTTGCTCACATGGTTAAAAAAATCAAAATAAAACAAACTTGAGCAATATACAAAACCAGTAGTAAAAAAAAAGTTAAACAAACAGATCAGATGGTTTGCTTATGCTTTTAACAATACTAGTTGTAGACTTTATTCAGTGCCGGGAAGATTATAAAGATAGCAGGGGACAGATTTCACTGGGAAGGGAGTTCTGCAATTATGTAACATCTGGCACATTAATGACATCCTGATCTGGATGCCCCAAGCTAACTTGATATCATCAGATCTTCAAAACTAAGCAGGGTGTGTGGATGGGAAACCACCAAGGAAGCCCAGGGTCAGTATGCAGAAGCATGCAATGGCAAACCACCTATGAATGTCTATTGCCTTGAAAACCCCATGAAAGGGGTCAACGTAAGTCGGCTGTGACTTGATGGCACTTTCTTCTACCACCACCACCACCATATTAATAACAGGGAATATTATAGCTGCATTCCATGTCAGAGTTCTTACCCTGTACAAATCATCATTTGATCTTCATCCCACCCCTTCCAAGAAGCTCAAAGTAACTTATAGAATTCTGCCTTTTTTTTTACAACCTTGCAAGGAAGTTTAGGCCAAGAGTGTGTTTTTGACTGCTCCAAGGTCGTCTAATGCGCTTCAGGACTGAGTGTTTATAGGAGTGTAATCCTAATTGGACTAACCATTGGCTTTCTATGATAACATTTTGATGTTTTAGCTATGGTTCAGATCTCTGCACTGCAGAGAGGAAGAAACATACCATCCATACTGTAGGTCAAAAGTATGGGGAGAAAATGAGGGTGTGCAGGGTGGTCTACTGTCTTTGTCCCATCCATGCCTATATAATCACTTGTATCAAGGTATTTTGCTCATTCTATCAAAATAAAAATTTACCATGCCCTTATTCATAAAGTTTGCTACTAGACATCTGTAAGCTTTTTGAGTAGTGGGTGACTGGGTACTTGAGACACTTTGGTGTTATCTCAAGTTGCTTCAGTGCCCTGTTGCATTGTTTCTTGGTGGCAGAACAGGAAGTATGTGGGATAGTATCTTTGTGAGCTGAATTGTGTTGATCTGATATCTGGCCTTGTGAAAGGCAGCAGTTAACTGGTATTGAAGTGATACCTGTTTGTTGCAGTATTTTAAGAGGTAATGATCTGTTTTTGAGGAATTTGTTATTTCTCGATTGAGATCGGAGGGTGTTTTGAATTGGTAGAGCTGCTAGTCATGAAAGACAATTTAGAGTTGTCTTATAACTTGTGTGAGCCATTTTATTTGTACACGGGGTATGGTTAGCCTATCCCAGGGCAGATCTGAAAATAGCAGGCTGGTATGACTTACATCAGATAGCAAGCTATGATCTAAGTGTATTGAATTCATTGGATAAGCTCATCTTGCACTGTACATTTACAAAAATAATCTCTTTTTAATGATCTTTATAGATGGAATACTGCAGCACAAATAATAAAAATACTCTGTTGTGATCCTTGCTGCCCCATACTGAAAATTTTGAGGTCACTCACTACTTTTTATCTATTGCTTTTCTTCTGAAGTTGAAATATTTTCAATCCAACTATTTAAACGTGGTAATTTGCATTTATTTAAAATCTGATAAAGGAGCTTTTAAAGTATTACCCTACCCATATTAATTACTTTCCTATGAGTGATCCCTGTGCAGCTAGGATATCATTTAAATGACCCGAGCATATTGGTAATGGATAGTTCCTTGGATTGTTTCAATATTTATTTATTTATTCTATGACTTATATCCCGCCCTTCCCATAAAATGGCTCAGGGCGGCTCACAATATACTTTCTGGATTCCCTGCCTAGTTGAATAACAGATCCCATTGTTGGGACCTATGCAGTTCTCTCATATCCATGGCTGAAATGACCCAAGCAGCTATATTAGTTCCTGGGAGTCACCTGTGGGGAAAAATGGTTCCAGGAAGCTAGCTGTGGGGAAAAATGGTCACAGGACTGTAGATGTCATTAATGGATTCTCACAAAGCTGCCAATGTAGAGTCCCAGTTAACTTTCTTCTATGAGAAGCTCGAAGTTAAAATGCCAAAAGACAGCAATGTAAATGATGTTTCTGATTCATAAATTATTTTCTGTGACTTTGGAGATAGCGGTACCAACTCATGCCAGTGGCAGGCCAATATGTTGTTCTGTGGAATAAGGGCGTTTAAGACTTGAAAACGAAATAAAAATTGCTTAACTCCCTTAAAAAAAAAAGAATCCGATATACTGTATTAGCTCTGTGTTTAGGAGTTTCTAGGAGGAGAAACTTTCCTCTCCTCTTGAACTTCAGCATGAGTTTTCTCTGTTCTTCCTGTGTTCCTTACCTGTCGTAGTCTGTCTTGCCATCTGATTTTTTTTATTTGTTCAAACTTGTAAATGCTTCCACCACTAGAACAAAATCAAATAAACACTTGTGTTCCTTCAAGTGCAATCTTATTCAGAATTAATCTGGTCTGACCCTATACTTTCATTAGGCTTTGACTGGAGTAATGCTGCATATGATTGCATTGAGTTGTTATGACCATTTTGTAGAATGAAGTCACCCCAAACTATGCAGTATCTACGGTATGGATGGTATATACTTCTGTCTAGCCATGTGATGTGAGCTCTATAGAAGTTTGTCGGCCTGTGCTTGTAATTCTTCAAATTGGCATGAGTAAAACTAGTTTCTAGAATTTCATGGGACAGTTGGTCTGCCCTCTCCCCGGATCTTGGGGGCAGAGATCACTGGAATTCTAGGGTGGATTCAGTATGGTAGAATTTCATTGAGCATCATATTCTGATTTGGGTTGCAACATGTAAAGGCCCAATTTCTATGCAGAGGACATCTAAACTCTACAAACTAAAATGTTGGTTGACAGCCACAGCTGCCATAAATCTCAATGATTTTACACTTAGCATAGATTCTTTCCTGGCCAGGGGCAATGTTGTAATGCCAGTTCATTCACCTCCAAGCAGTGGGAGCCTTGCTGGAGTGAGAGCTGCTGTGTTGCCTCTGATGATGTAGTGTCTTCATTAGGCATGCAAGAGTCAGGACTCGGAGTAGTGACCTCATAAGCTGAGCACAGCCTGTCACGGAATATTATAAAAACTTATTTCTGCTTCTTGTCTGGAACGACATACGTTGTTGCCTCTCAGATGCAAAACTTCTCTTTACTTGACATGCTAGTTTTCTGTGAGTAACAAATTCTCTCTGGAAGAACATTAAAGCCATGCAAGCTACGTTCTGTGGTCTTGGTTTGTTGAGACATGGTACAGCCCAGTAACATGATTACTTCCTCATCTGCTGATTATGATAGCTAGGTCTGCAGCTGTTATTTGGTGGTGGGAAGTGTTATCAAATTTTAGCTGACCTACAGCATCCCCATAGGGTTTTCAAGGAAAGAGATGAACAGAAGTGGTTTGCCATTGCTAGCCTCTACTTAGCAATAGTAGACTTCCTCGGTGGTCTCTCATTCACATAGTAACCATGGCTGACACTCATTTTGCTTCTAAGATTTGGCAAGATCTTAGCCTGGCAAATACAAAGGTATACAAGGATGTTAGCTGTGCAGTGTGGGTTGAGTTTGAGCCTTGTTTGAATATTGCAGTCAGGGCTTAGGAACTGCCTTTACATGTCTTGGTCCTATGTCAAGAGCATATAAGAGTCCTTGTAGAATCCCTTAAGAGTCCTTGCGCTCATCAAACCAATATTTACTGGCGATTCCCAGCCCAAAAGAAATCTGCTTTGCCTAGAGCAGAGCCAGAGCCTTTTCAGCTTTGGCTCCGGCCTGATGGAACACTCTCCCAAGATAAATCAGGGCCCTGTGGGATTTGTTACAATTCACCAGGGTCTGTAAAACTGAGACTGATGCAGCATTTAGCACTTGCCTCCCTTCTGTGTGGAGCTCCTCACGGTGACTCTTTTCCCCCAATTCTGCATTGGCATCTCTTGAGTGCGGCTGCATGTTCCTTGCTTGCTCCACACAAACTCGAGAGCTGAGAATGAGACCGGGACAAAGGCTCATGAGGACTCAGTCTGAGATATTCCTCCAGGCCTTTGGTTGAGGTGGTGGATGTCCAATTATATGGTCCCTAAGTTCTTGCCTTACCTTCATGTATTAATCCATGCTGGTATTAGTTAGAACTTCATCACTTCCCCGAAACTGGAATATCTGAACACATATACAATGAAAACTTTGGGAGTATTTTAACTACATTGATTCCATCTTTTAACCTATGCTATCATTTGTATGGAACTAAATTTTGTTAAGTTATGTTTTAATTTTTAAACTGTTTTATAATATGATGTTACCAGTGTTCCCTCTAAGCTGAGTTACTGTGAACTAGCTCACAGTTTTTTAGCTTCCAGCTCAGACATTTTTATCTCAACTCAGGAAAAATGGCCCCAGAGCAAGCTAATTTATGCAGTAGCTCACAACTTTAATGCCAATAATTCACGAACTAGAATTTTTGCTCACAAGAGTCCACTGTTTAGAGAGAGTATTGGTTGTTACTCATCCTGAGCCTGCTTGCAAGGGGGGAGGGGCAGGATAACAACTGAATACAATAAATAATATAGGAGGATTTTTTCTTAATATGGCAGGGGAGCACTTAACTATGTTATTTGCTTTCCTCCTCTCCTGCAGACTATATTGGTACAGGCTAGCAACTTATGCATTATGGAAGTCTGAAGAATGCCCTGTATTTAAAGCTAAGCCACTTATAGGATATTTGAAGCCCAGTAACGTTTTGAGAATAGTGGAGTCTTACAGTGAGATCCAGTGCTGCTGACCAAGTAAATCAAAAGGTAGAAGCAATTAAACAGATAAATCTTCTGGAGAACACACATGGGCCAATTGGGCTGGATGAAGATGGATTTGTACTGGGATGCTTTGTGAATGACCAGAAGGTTTCAAAGGGTATGTCTTTAAGGTAGTATTGTCAGGGTGGAGAGTGAGTGCTGCAAGATGATGTATGCACATGATGCACAATGAGATGAGGCTCTCTCTTGAAACTGTCAGTGTGCATAGGATTAACAAAGGGCACATGTGTGTGCCTGTTGCATATCTCATACTTACATAGATGAAATGCAGTGTTTCTGACTTGTTTTTGATTTCAGCTATAGTATAGAATGTGTTGGCCTGTTGAAGATGGTGACAGCAGCTGAGCTGAAGGCAACAGATTGTGATGAGGTTCCCTTTTGCAGGATTGAATGCATCACTTCTGCATTTAAATTTAAAGTTGTGGAGCCATCTTGGCAATGCAGGCTCCCAAAAGAGCAGTGCCACAAAGCAAAATGGTGGCTTTTTTTGTTTTAAATTTGTATCCTCTTATATGAAGTTCTCGTTGGTTGGTTGTTTAAATCTGTTTACTCTAGAATACTTCCCAGGAGGGTGGTCTGTTGACTTCAGTACTTGGGTTTTATAACCAAATGTTCTTTCTGAGGCAATGATATTTGTTTGTTTGTATTGTGCTGTCTGCATGCAGAGGCCAGAGTCATAGTACTGAAAAATAAAGTTGCACTTAATGTTGTAATCCTGCAAAGCCTGAAGCAATTTTTCTTTTGGAGACTTCTGCTCTCCACCCCTACAAGTTTACATCAGACTGAAGACCTTGCAGACCTCAATGGATCATTCTGCAATTATTCTGTCCTTACTGGTACTTTTTGATCTATAATAGTTCTGCCTACTTTCATCTTGTGTGCGCTCTCTCTCAGGAATGGTCCTTGAATATGGTCCTTGAATATGTCTGCTATGGAGAAGACTGGATTGAAGGTTACAAGACTAGATTAACTGTTCTGTAGCATACAGTGTACCATATTTCTCAAATCAGATTGGGTTCCTGCTATGATAAGTGTGAAAATTTTTCCATCTTTGAGAATGTACCTATCCTTATGCTTAAAGTAGGGCCTGTGGAATCTCCTGAGACTTGTGCTACCTTTTCTCCTCTGTGCTGTAATACTAGCTTCTGCAAAGAAGCTATGCTGGGAGGACGTATTGAAACCTGCTGTCTGGGAACACTTTCCACAGTAATTTGTCTGCACAGAGAATTCTGTACATTGCCAAGGATTATGGGATGTAATCAAGTCTACACTTTTGGCTTAGGCCCAAACTGGACATTATGTGTAACACATGATTGTCACAGGGACTAGTAGCCAGATGGCAGCTGCAAATTCTCCATGGGAACTCCATTCTGCAGCACTGCGGAGTTCCAGTTTGGATTGGAACTATGATTGAGGATTAGGGAACCACCATCCTTCCCCCTCCATGCTATTTTCTTGATCTAAAATGGTGTCCGAGGGTCATTCTGAACAGGCCTTATACCACTTGTTAAAATGGTATCCATTAGGTTTGGAAGCTCCGTTTCAGGCAAGGATCTGCAATTTAAGGTTTCCTAGTTTAGAAAGTATTTGATGTAACTCTAATTTGCTTGAATCTGAAATTTTAGAGAGTTGACTAACTGGGGGATGGTTTCTTTCCCAATAACTGGCATTCTGAACCAGTTTGGGAAGGAGGGTGAGTGCAGGCCTGCATATACTGGGTTTGAACTGTTTAGCATCCATAAGCATCAGTTGTTTTTCTGTCACCTGGATGCGGTCTTGCTTTCAGAGAGACTGAACTAAATTTCTCACTAGTCCTTTAATAAGAGTTTAGCCCTGTGCCCAAGCTGTCATTCTACACTAGAATCATAGAATCAGATAAACCAACTCTATGACTCTATGATTTTAGTGTAGAAAGTCAGTTTAGGAACAGGGCTAAACCAGGATTAAAGGTCTAGTGTGAAATCTGTGTGAGTTCCATATTCATTATTCCCTGGATTGTTTTTTAAAGACAAAACAAAGATTAGTATTGGTTTAAAGTTGAGATTCATGGTGTGGAGGGCATAAAAGTATCCTATATTATAAATGAAAGTCAATGTAATGTAGCAGTTTAATATGTCAGGCTTAAACTGGAGATGCCTGGGTTCAGCAGATTGCTAGCCATGAAGTGACCTTTGGCCACTTACATGCTCTCAACCTGATGGAAAAACAGAGGTGAAAGATCTATTTATGCTACCCAAAAAGCTTCTTGGAGGAAGAGCGGGGTTAAGTGAGTAGATGAAAATGCTTAGAGTTCTAACTGTTGATGAACTAAAATCACCATAAACCTGAACAGTTTTTCTTGCTCAAAGAACTTTATCGGTGTTTCAGAGCAGGGCCACTTTTTTATTTTGAAACAACGAATGGTTAATCGGTCCCTGAAGAAAAGGTGTGTACAGAGAATAGCAAACCCCAGTTTTCTCTAGTTCTCATACTGTTATTTCCCTAAGGCTGTGAACCTCAGATGTAGCTGTCTCACAAGAAAACATTATTTGCTGTTGACTGTTAAGGGATTAGAAATAACATTCTCATTAAACTATGCGTGAACTGCTCTGGCATTAGACTGTTCATACTGCAGCATTTTGTAGATTTAGTTTTCTGTCCCTGATATTAATCTGCTCTGAGTGAAATAAACCACTCTAGAAACATGCTTGATCCCATGATTTGCTGTGGGATTTTAGGAACATCACTGGTAACTGGACATTGCGGTAGATTAAGTTTTTGTAGCAACCTTCCAACAGCATTGCATGTTCATTTTTTAAAAAAAAAATACTTTCTCCATGCACCCTTTTATTGTATTATAAAATGTAGACATTTCTAATTGAAAACTGTCTAGTGATGGCTGGGTCTGAATGCTGTTTATTGGGGGGGGGGGGGTTGGTTGTTTTTTTACAAGAAGACCAGCAGATAAGTATAGTTGAAGCATGCTAAGATGGTGGACAATCATTTTGAAAAACATTTGAAGGATGAGCAGGCTCTTGAAGTTGAGGTGGCTGCTGTTTGTTCTTACAGCTAATAATTGATGAGTCTCTAAGGAAAATTAAATTGATAATCATCAGAAGGGTTAGAAACAAGCACTTTTGAGAATCATGTGGGTTGAAATAAGATGTGATCAGATTTTTTTTTCTGCTACACAAGAGAGAAATTGGTACACTTGCATTTGTTTCAAGAATGTTTTAATGGCAGCTGTGTTTTGTTTTGTTCCTGTCCAGGCTGCAGTACAAGGAATTGTGTTGAGAATATTAGAACACTGGCTTTTGTTAACACTTGGTCTTCTTCACTTCTCCCTATACTTGTTTCACTTCTGTAGGGTAGGAAACACCAATGCAAATAATGCATGAACTTTTCAAAACATGCTTGGGACCTTGCATATATACTGAAAAAAACTGTTTTGTAGACAGTTTTTCCTTCCAAAGATGCATCTCATGGATAGGAAATCCTTGACATTTGCAGACCTGTCTTTCAAAGTCAAGTACACACCAAATCAATGTCACTTCCGTTGGAACTGAGATCAGGTATCCAGGCTAGACATATTATACTACAAGTTGCTCTGTGTCAGTTTTTGGTGTTGTTGTTTCCCTTGTAACTTTATTGCAGCTCCAAAATGAGTAATTTTACCTTAAGTCTCCTTGAGCATACATTACTTGTGAAAATGAGGACCATTGAGGGAACCAGCATGGTGTAGTGGTTAAGAGCAGTGGACTGTAATATGGAGAACTGGGTTTGATGCCCTACTCCTCCTCAAGAAGCCTGCTGAGTGACCTTGAACCAGTCACAGTTCTCTCAGCCCCATGTTTCACCAGGCCAGGGCTGGGGCAAAAAAGGTCCTGACCCTTGTTGAGGCTAAATAGATGTCTTTTGGGCCAGAACCAGAAGGTGCATAGGCCAGGACCAGGATCAGCTAAGCATAAAGCTCTTTGGGGCCCATATGGAGAGAGTCAGTCTGGTAGGTATGTTGGCCCCTGGCTGTGTAGGGCTTTAAGGGTCAAACTGGATCCAGGCTTAAACTGGATCCGGTACTCAGTTGGGAACCACTGCAATTGACTTAATTCTGGTGGAATGTACCCCCGCACAGTCAGATACTGCAGACATCAAGTGTGCTGCCACATTTTGCACTAGCTGCAGTTTTTTGGTCAGGTTCAAGGGCAGCCTTGTATAGAGAGTTACAATAATCTAACCTGGAAGTTACCATTACAGTGGATCACTGTAAGATAAGGAACCAGTTGTCTGACCATCCATAGATTACAGAAGGCTGATCTGGCAACTGTGGTGACCTGGGCCATCAGGGACAGCAAGACATCCAGGATCAACTCTAAGCTCCTCACCCTTGGTACCATTGTCAGTGGCACCCCATAAAGGATTGGGAGATGGATTCCATTTCCCAACCTGCCCCCCCCCCCCATGTCTCATGTACAGGACCTCCATCTTCATTGGATTTATTCAACTGGATCTGCTGTAGCCAACCAGCCAAGAACTCTAGTGCCCTGTCCAGAATATCCGGGGTGGAGTCCAGGTAGCCATCCATCAATAGATAGCACTGAGTGCCATCAGCATACTGATGACAACCCAGCCCAAATCTCCAGATAGCTAGGCAAGGGGGTACATATAGATGTTAAACAAGGATTGTCCCTTGTGGTACACCATAGTCCAGTGGGTATAATGGTGAAGTCCTCTCTCCAAGCACCACCCTCTGTCCCCAACCATGAAGGAAGGAGGAAATGCGCTGTAAGGTGACCCCATGCATCTGTACATTGGCTAAAGGAGTCTAAAGCAAACTAGAATCTAGGAAAGTTGTTCTTGGTAAAGTAGCCTCCCTTGCTGTTGGGGTATGTGATCATGTGAACAACAATAAGATTTTATGAGTTTCTCATAAAACTGTGTGTACAAGTAAAATATATAGAAAGTCTTGGGTTCAGGTTCTGTCATATCCAGTAAAAACTATTCTTAGAGCACTGCAGATAAAGGCTGAGAACAGAGCTCCAGACAAGATGGCAAAGTGCTGGCAAAGTGCATGCCTCCTGGCCTGACACCAGCTGCTTGTTGATAACAAAAGATGTGTAGTTGCAGGATTGCTTCTCAGTAACTGGTTGCAAGTGTGATCCTTAGTCATGGGGTGATAAAACTGGCCAAGAGAGGCTGTTAGGCATGGATGCGACATGGACGATAGACACTAAATCCAGATTACTGTGCAGACAGATTAACATCTTGTTTGTGTGTCGTAAATCACAGTTGGTATGTAATATATTGTGTGTGAGGCATATTTCTGTGTTCCACTCAGGTGCTCTCTTCCCTTACTCAGAACAAAGGCAGTCTCCTGTTTAATTGGGGGAAATTAGCTTTAAAGGAGACAAAGTGAGAGAGGGTAATTAGGATTCCCCACCTATGTATATAGGGATCTTTTGCTTAGAGAACTCTCAAAATCAACGTCACATGATCAACTGGAAAGGGTTTTTTTGAAACAGGAATAAAATGAAATGCACACATACAAACACACAAAAAACATGTGTTAGCTAAGAGGAAATTAGGGAGGAGATGGAAGAAATCAATTTCAGGGAAGGCTATAGTTGCCAGTCTTGAAGAGCAAGGTCCACAGAGGCAGCAGTGAAATGACCAGTGTTTCATGGAGGAGACGGTCCAAATGCAAGTAGGGATGTGAGGTATGATGTCAAGAACACACATACGCACTGCTATGGAGCAGAGCACTATAATTACAGGGGAAAATGCTCTGTGGGGCCATCTGATGTGCTTTCTCCAAAATAATAACTTGATGGGAGTTTTTGGAGATGAACAGTGGTTTGGGAGATGGGTTCACCTGAAGTGGATGATAGGTTTTAATGGTGCTTGATGACCCTCTAAGTACCAGATGGGAAAAGCTGTCAGGTTTTTGTGAATAGAACTAAGAATTGCTTAAGTGCTGTCAAGTAAATGGGCATGGGGAAGGGAGGCTGGGTGTGTACGAGGTCAATCCAAGGTGAAGAAATAGATTTCTTGGGAGATCCTTTGTCCTAAATTATACATCTCTTTAGGGTGGAGAGAAGGTCATTAACTAGTCAGCTGCTCTTTCCCACACTTCTGAACTATATGTCCAGACTTGTCCCTGGCTAGCATCCATTTTGTGTCATTATAGCCTAGGCAGTGCATTGCAGCTTATGATATTTGAGCCCTGTTTGTGTGTGTGTGTGTGTTTATGGTTTTTCTAGCTATAAACTGCCACTCAATGATGCAGCAGCTATATGGTGGTGCTGGATTTCACTAAAAATTCCCTTGGAGCTAGTACAGTACTAATTGCAGCAATAGATACAGGTATGTATTTGAAAATCCAGCAACAGAGTATGCTGAAGGGGGAGAAGTAGAAATAGAAAAAGCCAAAATTCCTTTGTGTGTGTATTGGTATATGTTTGGAGAATAATACATACTATTTTCAAACCAACTGCAGTTTGGCATCCAACTTTCATAAAAATTTATGTGCAAATTAGCAGCATGATATTTTTACATGGTAAGTTGCATACATCATTTGTGTACTTAAATGTATTCCTTAGTACTGAACTAATTGTCCCTTTGAGACAAATCTTTGGAATTCTACCTGCCTAACCTGCTGATAGTTCCTATTATCCTGTATGGTTCTGCTGTCCTTCCTGTAGACCACCCACTTGCTTCATGATGACCACTGATATATGAGTGCTTTGAAGTGTACATCATTTGACAGGCTGTGATAGCTGAGAGCATGAAGCACAATGGAAATGCTTGGCTGTGGTGCTGCTGCTGCCTCTGCACAGGCTGTTGCACTTTCACAAAAGCAGACTTGGTAGTAGTTCAAGTGTGATATTGTCAATCTGTCCTGCTTCCCCCCCCCCCCCCCAGCATGACTTGTGTTCTTGCTTGTAAAGGGCGTGATAGGTCAGCTGTGAATGTTATGCTCTCCAATAGTGGTGTGTCTTGATCTCCTTGCTTCCCAGAAACCGCACTGATCTACTTCCTTCACCTGGATATCCTTCCATTGTCTTCTAGAATCTCCTGTTTTCTTTGACCAGAGCTTTTAGCATCCTGTGCCTTCTCTTTGGATGAAGTTTGAGTAATCCTGATTGACTCTGTTGAGCCAGCTTATTTGCATCAACTTTTAGAAATGATGGACTTCAGAGAACGTTTTCGCAGATGTTTCAACTCTATATAAATAACCCCTAGTTTGATTAAAAATCAATGGCTTATTTTCTGATTTTTTTGTTCCACGAGAGGCACTAGACAGGGATGCCCATTGTATCCACTACTTTTCACTCTATCAGTGGAACCATTGACAACCGCTGTTAGAGAAAACAGGCAAATACAAGGAGTCAAAATAAATAATCATATTTTTAAATTAGTATGTTTGCAGAGGACACAGTTCTATATTTAACTGACCCTTGTAATTTAGTAACAAATGCAATGGCAGAATTAGATATATTTGGAGAAGTTTTGGGACTCAGGATTAACCAAGATTAACCAATTAAAGACTGAAGTTTAACTTATTTACCA
Source organism: Heteronotia binoei (assembly GCF_032191835.1). Taxonomy (NCBI): domain Eukaryota; kingdom Metazoa; phylum Chordata; class Lepidosauria; order Squamata; family Gekkonidae; genus Heteronotia; species Heteronotia binoei. The sequence continues at coordinate 92,040,356 of NC_083231.1, forward strand.
ACATTAAAAAACTTTGTAAATTTAAATGTGTCCATAAAAGTTGGCACAATCTGGGAGTAGAAGTTCCATTATGGCTTGTTGACAATTTGCAATAAATGGTCAAAGAACAACTGACCTTAACCTTAAACATAACCTTATTAGGTTAGTTGATATTATTAATAAAGGGGAAATATTAGGTAAAATAAAGATAGACTCCATAATTGGTGAAAATCTATCATGGTATGTTTATTCAGGGCTTTTTTTGTAGAAAAAACCCAGCAGGAACTCATTTGCATATTAGGCCACATACCCCTGATGGCACTATTGTTTCACACAGGGTTTTTTGTGGAAAAAAACCAGCATAAACTTATTTGCATATATGGGCACACCCCCTGACAACAAGCCAGCCGGAACTGCGTTTCTGCTAAAAAAAACTCCCCCTGCATTTGCAACTCAAAACACCTTTTGGAACAACCCACATTTAAGAAAAGCATCACTAGACCACTAACGGTTTTTAAGCAATTATTAAAGATATCTCTCTGAAGTCTTATAAAGGATATATATATTACATTGAATATTGCTATAAACACTAATCATCACTGCCTTTCTATACATTTTTCTGGAATAAGGATTGTGATAACTCACTTACACTAACTGGCATGCAATTTGGCACTCCCAACACATATCAGTCTAAAAATATAATGATAAAAATTCAGTTATTCAGAGTTTTATCCAGGTGGTACTTACCACCTCAAAAAATAATTTTTGGGAAAAAATTGCATCCCCTATGTATTGGCGGGCTTCTGGTGGAAAAGGGACGTATTGGCACACCTGTTAGACTCGTAAGAAAATGCAAAATTTTTGGAAAGACATCATTTTTGTATTTATACTATATCTATATCTATTATACAATACCCTTAGATCCACATATCTTGGTTCTCAACCTGTTGTGGGGAAAACTGCCAGGCACAATAAATAAAACTCCTTTAGAATATTTATGTACAGCAGCTCAATTAACATTGGTCAAATTATGGAAAAGTACTAAACCTTTATTACTTTCTGATTGGATTACAAAAATGAATGTTCTTTGTGTTTTGGATAAAATCATAGAATCTTTTTTTGATGTTCCTAAGCATCTTGATTGACATTGTATAATTATTAATGCTCTTACTAAGAATTTACATAATGAAAAATAAAGAGTAATCCTGATCAAGTAACCAGGACCAGGGAAGGGATTTTTTGTATTAAATGGAACTAGCTGTGATCCATAGAATATCTCTTGCACTGAGGGACAGTAGCAGATCTGTGGGATCTATCCAAGCCTGTAGCTACGGGGGGGGGGGGGGGGGGCTGGGGGGCCAGGCCACTATGTTTAAACCCCCTTCCCTCTGTAGGGCTCCTCCATTGGTCACCACCTTATCCTCCTCAGTTCACCTGAAGCATTGCCTTAGAGAACAGCCATGCTCTAGGAACCTGCTGTGCTTTCTTTTTGAGCTTCAGTAAAGCTGTTACCACTGCCCAGCCCCCCCTTGCTTTGGCAGCTCCCTCCGGTCTGCTGGAGTAAAGCTGTGTTGGTCCTAAGTGAACAAGAGAGAGTGAATGACAGTGTGGGGAGGGAGTTAGAGAGAGTGACACCAAGAGGGCAAGCAAGAGAGAGAGAGAGAGAGAGAGAATGACAGTGGGGGGAAAGTGAGTAAGAGAGAAAGAGAGACAGCAAGGGGAAGCGAGAGAGAGAATGACAGGGAGAGAGCGTGCAAGAGAGAGAACGAACAACAGTGGGGGGAAGTGAGAGAGTGACACTGAGAGAGCAAGCGAGAGAGAGAGAGAAAACGATAGTGGGGGGAAGTGAGTGAGAGAGCATGACAGCAAGGGAGAGACAGAGAGTAACAGTGAGAGAGTGAGCAAGAGAGATAGATGGGGGAGAGTGAGAGAGCAACAGTGGAGGAAAGCGGGAGAGAGAGAGAGTGAACAACAACTAGAAGGAGAACAGGAGAGACAGCTGGGGCTGGGTTGGGGAAGCCGGAGAAGGTGAAAGGGTGGGGGGTGAGCTTTTTCCCTGCCAGCATTCCCCCCCCCCACACCTGCTGCAGGCTGCTCGGGCAGGCAGGGGCTTTCTCCTGAGTAGTAGGTGGGAAAGTGACTGTCCCCTGGGGGCGGGCGGAGGTCAAAAGCAGAACCGGGAAGAAGCTGCCAAGCCCCATGGCCCCATCACCAAATTTTTAATCTCCCGGGCCCCTCCACCCAAATTTTTCTGGCTACAGACCTGGATCTATCCCAATTATTTTAACTGCCAGTCTTGCACAGGGGCCAGGAATAATTTTCATTGTCAAGACTCTTAAATCTTTCTATGTATCATATACAATTTTTTCCTTCCTTCCTTGCTTCCCTCCCTCCCTCGAACCATGCCTCACTACTGCTTACATTCTATGAACGGAAGTGCTGCTTTCTCTCAGATTCATGTCTCATTTTGGGCACATATGGTCCTGTTTTAATCTGTTCTGGTTTTTGCTTTACTCTTTGTTCTTAGGTTATAGCCTATGGTAACTCTTCCAGGATCTTGCTAGTGGCTGCAGAAAACCTAGAGTCTAGTGTGTTCTGTGAGCCAATAAGTTCAGCTTTACTTTTGCCTGTCATAATTTGAACTTGGTCATCATTGCCAGTGATGTCAAGCCTCCCACAGTCTTCTCGAAACTTGAGTTGCTAGAGGTTTTCTTCATGTACCTTTGTTTACTATCTTCTGCTGTTATGTGGTGCATCCTGTCTCTGGATCTTCCCAGATGGACAGTACCAATCCAAGGCCCATAAAAATTCATTTTAAAACTCTTCCTATGTTATGTAGGAGGAGGCATTCCTCTTAGCCAGGGACTCATAGATCTGTGGAAGTGTGTGTTACCATTTTAAGATGTAGTATGTATGATGATACAGTTATGGTGTCTAATGTGTCTGAGAAGTGGATCTCAATAATAACTTTTGTATTGGTTTACACTCTTCACCCACCAGCTATATGTATTTCAGCTCACTGTATCCCATCCCTTGTCTGAAGAAGTATGCATGCATACAAAAGCTTACATTCTGAATAAAACTCTGTTGGTCTTAAAGGTGCTACTTGACTTTTACTTTGTTCAATAATACTTAGTCATTTGAATGTCCTTATTGTAGTGTTTAAAGAGTGAGTATGCGTGGCTTATTCCAAGTTCATCATGTGTGATCCCAGCTGAGGGTTCTAGTCTGGTTTACTGACTAAGTAAAGAATCTCTGGTAGTACAATAGTCATTTGATGGTCATGGAATGCAAATTTGTGAATGGAGTGCCACGATGGAATTGTTTAGCCAAATAATGAGTGATAAAATCTGTGATACTTTCACAAGATGTGGTCATGGAATGCAGAACCCTGAGGTCTTGAAGGCAGTGATGGTAAAGGATTTCCCTCTGCTCCTAAGCACATTTATGCTAAATTTTTAAAACTAGTTCCAGTCCTTGCTTTCACACCAGACTGAAGCCCAGCCTTCTGGCAGCTTCAGATAAAGTGTCCTCCAGCTGGTCAGAAGTCTCTTTGTCTCAATTACTATTTCCATCATTTGGGCTCTGATCATCCTGGCAGGCTCTGCTGCTTTCTACCAGCTGCCGTTTTCAAACCTTTTGTGCTTTCCTTGTGCAAAGAGGCAGCCTGAACATCCTACATCTCTATCCTTTGACCCAGGTGAGTTAAGTGGACCAAGCAATGTCTGACCCTGATGCCAAGTTCCGTCCTGTCAGACAGGCGTACCTATAAATGGCAGTCAGTTCCAAGCACAGTCAAAGGCAAAAAATGGGCATTAAAGTCAGATGAGAGTTAAAGATGCCCACCTATTTCACACTTGTCACTCAAAATGCTTTTGAAGTTCTTGTGCTGTTCTAATTCCTCTGTTATAATACCATTCCAGTCTTCGTGTGCTTTTTGTGTGACCCATACCCTGATCTGGATAGCCTATGCTAGCCCAATGTCATCTGATCTCAGAAGCTGAGCATTGTCAGTCCTGGCTAGTATTCGGAAGGACAACTTCCAAGGATTTCCAGGTGCATGGCGCAGAGGCAGGCAATGACAAATCACATCTGAGATGTCTCTTGACTTAAAAACAAGTCTAGCTCACCACCTAGTGGTGCATAATGCTAAAAGAGCTAGAACTTGTGGCTGCCAGACAATCTGAGGGTCTCTTTGCTATACTACACACGCTGCCATAATTAATTAATTGTGTGGCCCATGAGCAAATGTGCTCTGCCTGAAGCTTAGTTCTCCACCCCACTGTTTCTTATAGCTCTGTGAAAGCTATTCCTAAATATGTACATCTCTCCTGTCTGTACAGAACTGTGGGGTGTCTTGTCTGTTTTCATTGTCCTCTCCCATTCGGTTCTCTATTGAGACCAAGCATGTTTTCCCCTTGCAAAACTAAAAGCAAAAATTTAAATGTCTTGTTTTCTTTTTTTTTTAAATTGTGTTCCTTGAAACAGGTCTGAAGAAGCGTTGAAGCTTACACTAATAATGTCTTAAAATAAAAGTGTTAAAGCTGAATCTATGGCTCTCTTACCAAACAAAAGTTGAAGATTGCTATCTATATAAAAGTAATGAACTAGGGCAAAAATGTTATTAGAGGACAAATACCCTAAATAGGGCACTATACTAAATAACTCAAGCTCCTTCTTGATTTCAGAATTTTGTCTTCACATATTGGATGTATGAGGCAGGTTATAACATGTTATGAGGTGGGGCAAACATAAACTGCAGAGTAACACTTTAAAATAACATTTTAAAATTTTGTTTCGCTTGAAATTCAGGGTGATTTTTGTTCAGAAACAGTATCTTACTCTGGAGGAGATTGTTAAGGAATGCTTAGGCTTCTTCGTGTTTTTTCTTCTTTGCAAAGAGTTCATTGGACAGGTGCTAAAACAATACGCTTTTTTCCAGCACCAGCTCAATGCCTTATGTGGGAAAACCCCTGATTTAGGATTGGCCAATATGGGTTGTAAGCAAATAACAGAGTGATGCAGTTAATAATGCACTATGCAGTTAATAATGTTCAGATCTTGACAAAAATGACACTATGCATTATGTGTGCTAGATAATTTATCTTACTTTCAAACACACACACACACGCATACACACACAGAGTGAACTCTTACCCAAAACAGTCATTTGGAATATATGTTTATTAAACTGTTCATGAGATTCTGATTGCTATAACAATGATGCCATCTCTTAATGATGCAGGGTTGTTGTTTTTTAACATTTGTTTTGTTTTAAGTGCTTCTCGATGACTGTTTTGATGGCAACCTTGTTTTGAGAGCTTGTATAGCATGGTTAGTTAAGATGCAGGAACTGTGTGAGCCAAGCCTCTTCCAGATCTCACTGATGCCATAAGTGCTTGCTGAGTGACCTTAGCTATGCCACAGCTCTTGTGCCCTTTTCCCCCATCTGCCACACGGCTGCTAATTCTGTACTTCATAAGGATTATTGAGACTGTATGTGAAGCACTTCTGCCATTTCAAATGCAATGTATAAATTTTGTTTATATTTTACCTTTCAGTGTTGATTTTCAGTTTTCATCAATTTAATTGCTGTGGTTTTAACCTACAGGAACTACAAGTTGGGGTAATGACTGCATAGTGCTAAAAATGCTAGGGAAAGTGTGTGTGTGTGGGGGGGAGGGTAATATCTGTCCTTGTCTCTCTGATTTTGGTACTTGCAAACATACTTATTTTTGCCTGGCTAAAATCCAAAGCTTCTCAGGCAGCAGGAAATGGATTTAAAAGATCAAAACCTCCACTTATGGCACAAGTTGCCATTCTCCAAAGAGGTCCTCTTCTTGTATATTCTGATAACATTTCAAAATAGGGTACATATTATTGGAATGGGATATCCTCAGGCCTTGCGCTTGCTTTCCTATTGACTTACATTGTAGGGAGGACAGAAAATCTTGAGAAATGGTCTGTTATGCTGAAACCTAATTACAAAATAGAGGGGTTTAAAAAGAGAAATAGGAAATGGTATTTGGGTTATAACTATCTTGGCAGCATTCCAGGATCCCAAAAGTGCCTTAATTCTTCACTCTGATTCTTGTATATATCAGTCTTGTTACCTTTTTCTTCTCTCCTACTTGATAGATTGGATCCCCCCTAAAATGTCTGCATGTGGTGGAGGTTTTTACAGATTCTCTCCCATCACTACAGCAGACCCTCTAATTCTGTCTTGGCATTTTTGGCATTCCAGTAGAGGCAAGAAAGTCATGCTTTTAAGTGGGGTACAAGCCTCTGTATATAGGATTGGAACCCTGTGTTTGGGGCTGTTTTTCTCACACATTACCACCTCTGAACATCTGTTGCCTTGAAAATCCCATGAGGTCACCATAAGTCTGCTGTGGCTTGATGGCAAAAAAAGAGACACCTGCCTAGGATTGCATTGTAAGTCATGTGGTACTCTTCTTGTCACAATAAATTGGATGTTACTTGTATTTTCATGATCTAGGATTGTATAATTGTATCTTACTTAGATTGGGGCAGGTGGTCCAATGTTTTGGGCAACTGATTATCCAAGTAGATAAACAATTTTTAAAAACCCATTATAAATGCTTGCTGCAGATTCTGAAAATATTAATGCTATTATTAATAGATTCTGAAAATATTAATGTTAATATTAATAGAGTCCTATAGATTATTTAGTTTGTCTCATTTTGGGGGATTTGCATGGGAGACATTGGGTATTGCAAGAGAAACCTAGTCTTCATTTGCAAAATTCCTTGGGATGCCTACAGTTCTGTGCTTTTATATATAGCTAGCATGCAAGCTTTCCAGGGTCATTCGCTTGCCAGAGTCACGCTTATAATATGGCAAGCAAAGCTATTATGGTTGGCATAATGAGGAGTAAAGTTAGGAAGCTGTACCAGTGGCTTGATGTTACTGTTGGTATCAAAATGCTCACAGTTAAAATAGATGTGCTAGTTCTATGAGTTTAAAGATGGATCTCATGATAAGTTAAAAAAAAAATCAGTAACTATTCTTTGCACCCCATTTAATCCTCCAAACACCCTGGAGATAGGCTCAGTCATGAGATAGACTAATTCAAGGCCATCCCATTGGTTTCCTTGCTTCAGGAATCCTTGTCCCCTGTTTGACCTTCTAACCACTCTATTGTCACCAGAGAGAGGTTTTTTTGTTTGTTTTTTAAAAAGGAAGTTGGACCTCTGGTTTTCTAAATAGATCTCGTGCAGATCTTACAGAACAGTTATGAAGGCTACTGGGAGGCTGAGTGCCTCAGTGTTGTCACCAGATTAAAGAGAAGTACAGAAGATAAGAAATTCAAGCTTTTAGAAAAGGAAGACAAACCCCCATGTGTTTCCTGTTTTATAACAAGTTTGCCTCTTACCAACTTGGCAGGACAAGTTTTTTTTTTTTTTTTTAAAAAGCATCTTGTCTATGTTTGCATTGTGAAATAAACATGGGGAGAGAGGTAGGTCTATGGATGTTGGCACAATGAAATAGTACAAAACCTACACATGCAGTCCTAGTGTATTTATATCAGCTGAAAATGGTGGCCGTTTAGCATTCCAGATTCACTTATCGACCTCTTAATATTTTTGTTTCATTAAATTGCCCCCCTTCCCTTTCCCAGCAGTGACAGGAAGAGCTGAGATGCAGTTTGGGGGCATGCTGTCTTTTATTATGGGCTTTTATTTGGAGATAATTATGTTGATACTTCTGAACTCCACAATTGCATAGAAATGCTAATGTGCTACCTGGTTTGTCCCTTCATTTTAGTCTTCATTTAGACTTCAGTCCTCTTAAAATTGAGTGACTTAGCATTATGGAGCTCCTTTATGGCCTGTTTACTTGTAACCTTAAAGATACAGTTCTTTTTTAAAAGTCCAAAAGGCTGTAACGGTTCTTGAATCCAATGGAAAACACTTCGTTAGTGAGATTGGGTAATTTTATGTTGCCAGTTCAGTTCCCAAATGGAGCTTTGCATATTCTTGGGTGTTTGAATGGCTCTAAGAATGCTCAGTTTCAGAAGAAGCTCTGAATATTGCTCTGATTTCAATTTCAATCAGTGGTATCTTCCCTTTGGTCAACATAATCATTTTAAACGGTTGCTAGGTTTCAAACTATATGCCCACCGTCAGGCACAGGGGCATGTGTGTTTGTTAAAGAGCTAAAATGTAGACCTTATTATGAATCCCGATTGATGGCTGCCTAATTGCATTTGCTGCAATGCAATGGAAAGCAGTAAATCTAGCAAGGCAGAAAATGCAAGTAGGAGCAGGGCATAAAAAGAATGGTGAGCAAAAAAGTTACCTCAACTGGTGGGCTGATGTTGCTGTCTAAATAGCATGCCGCACCTCTGCAGGAAGGTCTTGTAGCACACAAGAAAGCCTTAGAAGGAAGATTATCTTTGATTTTTTTCCCTGTATGCTTTCATTTCACATTTATAACAAGTTTGCCTCTTATCAACATGGCAGGACAAAAATCTTTTTTAAAAAAAACATCTTGGCTTTAAAAACTTGCATCTGAAACTGCAATAAAATTTAATTAGTCTTAAAGATGCTACTGCATTCTTTACTATTTCACATTCTTTGCTTTGCTTTGCTTTGCTCTTCATCGTGACCTGCTTCAAGCAGGTCTCTGGAGACACAGCATATAAATTCCATAAGTAAAGTGTTCAGCTGCAGAGAGAAGCAGGGGTGGCCAAACTGTGGCTCAGGAACCACATGTGGCTCTTTCATACACATTGTGTGTCTCTCAAAGCCACCACCGTCCTGTCAGCCAGCTTGGAGACAGCATTTGTCTCTTTAAATCACTTCGCAAAGCCAGCCGGCAGCTTGGAGAATGCATTTAAAGTTGCTTTCTTTCCACATCCCTCCCTCCCTCATGTATTTGCTTTCTTGCTGTCTTCCCTTCCTTCCTGTCTTCTGGCTCTCAAGCGCCTGATATTCATGTGTTGTGGCTCTCAAACATCTGACGTTTATTCTGTGTGGCTCTTATGCCAAGCAAGTTTGGCCACTCCTGAGAGAGGTTGTGGCTTAGGGACAGGGCATCTGTGCAGCACGCACAAGGTCCCAGGTTCAACCCCCAGCATCTCCAGTTTAAAAGGACCAGGGAGACGGGCGATGTGAGAGGCCTTTGTCTGAGACCCTTGAGAGCAGCTGCCAACCTGAGCGGACAACGCTGGCCTTGACAGATGGACTCAGTATGAAGCCGCCTCCTGTGTTTTCTCGCTGACCAACTTTGACAGATCAATTATTATAAAAGAAACATCAGCTCAGTTTACAGGCAAAAAATTGCTGAGGCCAGCGTTCCCTCTCAGCTGAGTCAGTGTGAGCTAGCTCACAGTCTTTGAGCCTCCAGCTCACAGATTTTTGGCTTCGCTCAGATTTTGCCCCCTCAGTGGCAAATACTTGTCGATAATGCTTTCCTTAAAACGTTCCTGAAACCGTCCTCATCAATATTATGCATTATCAATTTATTTTATAAAAAAAATTAAATTCCAAAGGGTTTTATGAATTTAATAACAATGCTATGTAATTTTTGATTTTTAACTCAATTTTCAAACCGTTGTGGAATTCTGTTTCTGTAAATTTGCCTTTGTTTGCAGTTTTATTCAATGTCCTGTTTATTACATCAAGATTTTGATATTAATCTAATCTTAGAATGCTTTTCAATTACAATGATTAATTTTATAAATGTTTGATTTATAATATGTATGTATGTATAATATGTATTGTTTTAATTGTTGAAGTGCCTGTGTTGTGAGCCACCCTGAGCCTGCTTCAGTGGGGAGGGCGGGATACAGATTAAATATTATTATTATTCAGCAAGTTTTGGAGTTTGGTTAGATTATGGATTATTACAGCTTTCACAGATGCATCAAACCTTGTTGCAGGCAAAGCAGCACCTGAGAGAGATGGACTGAGAGAAAAACAGTAACCAGAGGAAGGCATTTCAGTGTTTCATGTGGCTCCAGCCTTAGGAAGCTAACTGTGTCTGTACTACAGAAGGGACAAATAATTCCCCTGGAGCAAGTGGCAGTGACTGAACTGTTCTTGGCTAGGAAGGAATTTCTTTTAGACTTAAACAGAGCACAAAATGAAATGTGCTGCCTGCTTTTGTCTGCTTTTCTAAACAAAGCTGACTGGTCTAAAGTCTTACCATCTGTAGTGCAATAAAGCGTGGTCTGCGGAATAGTGTTGGACTGGGGCCTAGAAGGGCAATACTTGGAAATCTGTGCTTGGAGAACTGTGAACATTGAAAAATTCAACTGTGCTGGTAAGGCATGCTTGTGAGACTATACCATCTTGGTATGCATGTGTGCAATTTAGTTCTTACTACTGGAATTGTGAAATTGTGTCTTCCACAAACAGGCCATATTTGCTTTCTGCAAGCAGGGACCTTTTGATATTTATTTTATTTATGTGTTTGTTATTTATAGTCTCCCTTTTTCACTGGGACTCCAGGTGGCTTACACAGAGTGTGGGGTCTTTCTCTTCCTCACCATGCATGCTGATGTGTTACAGTCAGGTGAGCGTTATGCCGTACAGCCTTGCTAAGCATTCTGTAGGATACATATGGAAATCAGTTTCTCAGATGTAGAAAGGAAATAATTACAGAGATGCTTGGGGTAATTTTAAAACCCTCTGAAAGCATTATAAATGGGAAGAAGAGATGGCATCTCTGTGGAGTGATATTGATTTGGAGACAAATATCTCCTTATAACTAAACTTCTTAGAATTCATTGTGGAAAAGTATAAAATTGCATGAGTGTATTACCAGGTGCCCTGACCTGTATGGCCTAGGCTAGCCTGATCTTGGAACCTAAGCAGGGTCAGCCCTGGTTAATGTTTGGATGGGAAACCACTAAGCAAATTCAGGATTATGACATAGAGACAGGCAATGGCAAACCACCTCTGAAGGTCTCTTGCCTTGAAAAGAGACCTTTGGCTGCAACTTAATGGCACTGTCCATCACCATTATTTATTTATTTACTGATGGGATTTATCAGCTAGGTGATATGTTCAGCCTGCATACAAGGTGTTTAATTACATACTTTATCTTTTGAGTCTGTACAAACCTGTATTACAAATTCCACACTCAGAACTAAATCCTAGGCACACATGGGCCTGGAACTATGGGTAGACATGGGCTTCAGCCTTTCCTGACCTGAAATGGCTCAGGAGGTACTACTTAATGAACCAGGGGTTTAGTGTGAACTGATGGACTCTACCTAAATTTCCCCAACAGGGCAAAAACCTCCCCTGGGGCAGCTTCAGGTTGAGAGAAAGTGTGCATGTGGGGGAAGGGGGCTGATCTCCTTTACTGTTTTCGCACACAGCTTACCTCGCAGTCACAATCCTGTTCCCTCCGCAGCGTCCGGTCGGATTTCCCACCATCTGCACTGAGTTACAGGAAGTGCTGCAACTTCTGCGTAGCAAACGTAAACTGGGTTTTAGCGGTTTACGTTTGCTACGCAAAAGCCACGGCACTTCCTGTAACTCCGGCTCAGATGGTGCAAAATCTGACCGGACGCTGCGGAGGGAACAGGATCTATGTAGTCCAGCATCCTGTCTTCCACAGTGGCCAATCAGTTGTTCTAGCAGTCCAGCAACATGGCATAGACGCTGAGGCATTCTTCTGATGTTGCTTCCTTGCACTGGCATTCAGAGGTTGTACTGCCTTTGAACATGGAATTTCCCTTTAGTAACCCTGGCTAGTAGCCACTGATAGATCTATTTTCCATGGGGAGAATATGTATTGAGATTATGTACTTGCATAGTAACAAAGTACTATGGAGGAGAGAGGGAAAAAAACCCGTCAAGGAATCTGTCTTCAGTGACATTTAGCAGATGATACACAATTATCCAAGATCGTTTCATCCAGAGCAGACTGTGAAGAACTGCAGAAGGATCCCATAAAACTAGAATGAGTGGCATACATAAAAGTCTGTGCCAAATGCAAAGTGGTGCAGAGCAATGCAAGTTGAAGTAATCTGGTTTATTTCTGCAGAAAGTTGCATGGTTCTTCACCTCAAGTGTCCCTTATTTTGCTAGAGGATGGATATCTTTTATTTTTATTAAACCTTTTTATGTTGCCTTTCTACCCAAATAAGGGTCCCCCAGGCAGGGACTTGATTTAAATGTTCTCATAAAGCCTCATAAATCAGATGAAATACTTTTGTTGTAGTTCTTTCCCCATTTTTAGTGGTGATTGTGTATGAAATTCATAGGATAGAAGCATAAGAAGATTCATTTTCACACACAGATCTGCTCATCAACACACAATACTTTCCTGAGTCATCTTTTTCTTCACCAATGTCATAATCTTTGTTAGAAGAAGACCATAGATTTATACCCCACCCTTCTCTCTGAATCAGAGTCTCAGAGCAGCTTACAATCTCCTTTATCATCTTTCCCCACAACAGGCACGCTGTTAGGTAGGTGAGGCTGAGAGAGCTCTCTCAGAAGCTGCCCTTTCAAGAGCAACTCCTGCAAGAGCTATGGCTAACCCAAGGCCATTCCAGCAGCTGCAAGTGGAGGAGCGGGGGATCAAACCTGGTGTTCTCAGTTAAGAGTCTACACTGGAGCTAGAGCCCAGACTGGAACTCTTTACCAAAGCCTTGGTATATTAAAGACTAATTTGTTGCAGCATAAGCTTTAGTAAACCATGAGCCATTTCATCCGATGCACAATGCATTTAATTTAATATCTAAAGTCCACTATAGATCATTCCATCACTCCAGTTTTGGTCCATCTACAGTTTGTTTCTGAATTCAAGGTACTGGTCTTGACCTTTGTAATCTTACATGGCTTGGGACCAACATACCTGAAGGATTGCCTATTCCCTTAAGAGAAGGCCCAACAACTACAGTCACCCTTCAGAGGCTCTGCTTTGGGTGCCCCTCTTCTGAGATTAGGTGGATGACAACCTGGAAGAAGGCATACTTTTTAATGGCATCAGAGCTCTGGAACTCTCTACTCAGGGAGATTTGTCTGTCGCCTTCTGTTGCCATCTGCCAACTGGGAAAGACTATTTGTTTCATTTGACATTCCCTTAGTGATAGTCCTTCTTGACCAATGTTTTATTTGCTTTGTTGGTATCTTTGTATATATTTTAGCTCTTTAAATTTTTTTAAAATTATGTGTATGTGCATGGGGAGGGGGTTGATATATAGCATTAAAAGTCCTTAGACTTTTTCAGCTTTCTCAGTGGGAAAACTGGGAAATGTTAGGGAGTAGGAATGTGCATGAACCAGGAAATGGAGACTCATCCCTGGTTGTGAACTGATGTTCAGGGGAGATCTTCCCTCCCTCCTTTCTCTTGGTGGGCCCTCCCTGAGGCCAGAAGAATGGAAGGGAAGATCTTACAAAGTGTGCACTGCACATGAGTGAAGTTCAGCCGTTTTGCTCTTCTGCTAAAGGTCTGTTAAGAACACTGGGTTAAGAATGTTCTCTTTAAATGACTTTGGCAAGTAGAGTGCCTGCTTGCAGAAGCCCTAAAGGGAACACTTGGGATGTGAGTCATTTCAGCGATCCTTCTCACTGTCTCCCCCCCCCCCCCCCGCACAAACCCCCAAAACTGCGTGGAGGGTTGTGAATAGGGATGAGCACGAACCTTTGGTTCATGAACTGGTGATGTACATCACAAAATTAGGTTCGTGACAAGGTTTGTGCTCATCCCCATTAGGGAGTGCTGGGAGGACCTCAAAGGTGGGGAAAATTCTCCCTGGCTCAAAATTTTCAGAAATCTTATATCTCTAGTTGAGAAAGGGACTAGAAAAACTCTGAGGTGTTCTTGTAGAAATGGAAAAGTACTAGCATCACTTGCAACCTGAACTTCTGGTATTCAGTTAAATTGCCATTGGTTGTTAAGTGACCAAGGATATGAAGCAGCAGCCACCTTTCTCAACAGTGAAATCCTTTGCATTGGAAAATAGATTGCAAACCAGTTCAGTTTCATGCCAGAAGTAACTATGATGCCTGTCCTAGCGTCCTGTCTTTGGCACCATTCAGCCCAATTATATCTTCTAAGTCTGAGCTGGGTACCGGCAGCCACTTTCTGGCTAGTGCTTTGAGGTGATCTGCGGTCTAGGTGACAGAAGCACGACAAAGTCTTACATTTTGAAGGAGAGAAAAATGGATTATGTCCTCTTTCCCTGAGCAGAAGATTCCCTGATGCTTTCCTGGAAAGCTGAGGGGTCTTCATTTCCATGTTACCTGAATGAGTATCAGGGCTCTCTGAATGGAGTTTGCTCTCTGTCCCTATAAAGGTCTTTGGGGATCTCAGTCTGAGAAATGATTTTATGCGTCATAATCAGCCTCTAGCAATCCTGAGCATAATGGCATCAGAAAAGCTGTCATCTCTTCATTTAAAAAAAAATCATGAAAGAGTCCTCATCTGACTTACTTGGCTCAATTATTGAGTAAATGTATCGCTGTTTCTACCTGGTGTGATGTTAGAATGGAACCTATACTACTGGCATATCTACTTTGAATGAATACATGACTTGTTACTGTATCTATTCCACATATTTAGCACAGTTTCAGAATAAATGGGAGAATTTCTTACTAACTGTAGATAAGCTGAGGGAAGCACTCTTAAAAGGATATGATCTCAACAAAACGGTAGTTCCCACTACCTTCCAGGGGAAATTGTATGCTTTTTAGTGAATTTGCTTCAGCAGCCAGTCAGGTATTGAGGTATCAAATTATATACATGTGAATGAAGTTCAGGGCTATCGAATTATCTCTTAAGTGGTTTATATTTATTTATTTACTTAATTTATACCCAGCCATTCTCCTCAGTGGGGACCCAGAGTGGTCATATCATTCCCCTTTTCTCCTTTTTATCCTCACAACAACCTTGTGAAGTAGATTAGGCTAAGAATGTGTGAGTGGCCAGGGACACCCAACAAGTTTCTGTGGCAGAGTGGGGATTCAATCCTCATTCTCTGAGATCCCAGTCCAGTGCACTAACCACTATACCATGCTGGCTCCCAGTGACATTTGTAGTGTGAGTCACTCAGTATTGGTCTAAAAAGCATCCATAGTTCAGTACTATCCCATACAATTGATGCAGCCTTGCAGACAAAATGACAGACCAACTCACCCTGCTCCCATCTCCCTCTCTACTTATGGGTTAGCAAGCCTGTTTTCCCATCTCCCCCCCACCTTCTTTGTATCTGATCCTTAACTTTTAGAAGTCAAGAAGCATGCAGTCCTCATTATGCTATTGGGGACGGGGGAAACTGTCTCTTGTAACTCCCCCCCCCCCCAATTTTCTGCTTGCCTAGGAAGACAAGCATATTGAAACTTCAACAATGTCTGGGTGGGTCTTTTCATTATACTTATTGTTTATTGTGAAAAGTTTTATGCCTCCTCTCCAGAGATCCTGCTCAAGGCAAGAGTGAGCTATGCTGTTGAAAATAATACCTCAGACATCCACCACATGGTGGAGGGGAGAAGAGACAATGCAATTCCTTCCCATAGCCTACTGTGACATTTCTTGGTGACCAGATGAATAGCTTCCTGCTCACCTAAGCTCAGTGATCTGGTGCTGCAGTATCAGTGGTCTGAAGCTTGGGAGTAGGAAGCAGGTGGTCTCAGCCTGAATCTAAGAAGCACCACAGAAAACAGGGATATCTTCATCTTGGTAATGTACAGGGCAGTTTAGGATTAACAGAACTCACCTTGCTATCCCTAGTTGTAATCATGCTCTCCCTTATTCTACAATTTTGTATATTGGCAGGGGTATTCTGTTCTGGATCTGAAAAAGTATTTTTCTCTGTTCTTAATGTTTATTTTTTTCATATAATGATTTACACACTTTGAATATGATACAAATACACTTAATCAAAATTCTTATCCTGTAGCACAAAATTAAGTAAAGCATCATCTCATACCTTCAATTCTTAATGATACAAGTGAGATATGAATGCTTTTAGGACATATATTTTAAAAATTATATCCGTACATCTCTAAATAGGCACCAATCTTCATCTTCCAGTATTCAGTGAGACAAGCAACTTGTAAATATTTTGATAGCATGTGTATTTAACTAAATTTATTGCAGCTACAATACAACATGATTCCATTTAATTTATTCTTTGTCCTTTAAAAATTTCAGAGCGTAGTCATGTTGGTCTACAGCAGGAGAGCTAGATTCCAATGCAGAAGCGTCTTTGAGATCAACAAGATTTTTGGGCTATAAAATTTCAGGAGTAACTAATCTGAGTTTTAGGGGCTGAACAGACTAACCTCCCTCATCTCTTATCTATTCCCTCCTTCTCTAATTGATGCTCAACTGCCTTGTGCATTCCAGGTGTTTGATTTTTTTTTTTTTAAATTCCTCTTTTATAAATTTCATATTTCAGTGTTTACTTCCTAGTTTTTTTACTTTCCCATATTATTCTGTATCTTTATGCATGGGGGCTCCTATCAACCATAATGTGCAAATTTAATGTTCAATATTGCTTTAATTAACACATTTAAACTGTAAAACTATGCTTTCCTGTGATTATGGGTCCCTATAAAGTTGTTGGTGGATATATCCCCTCAGCTCTGCTAGCTGCACTGGCTACCAATTGAGTACCAGATCTGGTTCAAGATATTGGTATTGATCTTTAAAGCCCTGAGCTACTTGGAACCAGCGTATCTAAGAGACTGCCTCTCACCATACACCCCCTGTAGAGCTGTGTGTCCAGTGATCAACATCTACTGGTTATCTCTGGCCCAAAAGAGGTCCACTTGGCCTCAGCCAGGGCCAGGGTTTTTCGGTCCTGGCCCCTACATGGTGAAACAAGCTCCCAATGAAGATTAGGGCTCCATGGAAGTTGATGCAGTTCCACAAGGCCTGTAAAATAGAGTGGTTCCACCAGGCTTTTGGTTGTGGCGGTGGACAATAAACCATTTGGCCTCACTGGTTAAAATGGTCCCACTCTCTGCCCATAGAACTACCAATATTGGGTAGAAATAACTCCATCTGACTGCTTAGTCCAGCTGTGGGACTGTATGGGCTAAGATTTTATGTCGCCATTCTGATAATCAATATTTTAACTGATTTTAATTTAAATTGTTAAATGGTTTTATGATATCTTCCTGAGTGTTCAGTGCTATTTTGTTGTTACCCACCCTGAGCCCACTTGTGGGGAGAGTGGGTTATAAATAAACAAATAAATAAATGTGTCTGGATTTGTCTCTAATTGGACAGTGGATGATCGGACCTGCATTAATCCTTAACCAGCTAGCACTTCACCTTCTGTGCAAATAAGTACAAATGGACAAATCCCTGGAAGCTTGGGGAGCTGTTTTGTGTCTGTTTGGGTGATTGATTACCAAAGGGATTTACAGTGGGAGGGATTTTGGTTTAAAAGTCTCTTTGTCTTTTTTTTTTTTGTGAGGGGGAGGGTAACCTGGTACTTTTTTGTAAACCATTCTGGATCCCTCTGGAGAGAAAAGTATTTTTTTTTTTGATGCTAGAATAAATATATAGTAAAACCTTTGGAAGTGAGGCAAATCTTTCTTCTTGAGTAATGCTGAGCAGACAGCATGGGTAAGTGACCTGTGCTTCCACACCCTTATAGTATTGCATGGAACAACTCAAAGAAACAGTACAAGATTGGAAAACGTGGAGAGAATTGGCCCATAGAATCACCAAGAGTCAGACACGACTGAATGGTTAATGACGGTTGACTACGATAGCGGCTTTAAGGAAAAAAAACTGCATTCATAATTTCACAACATCCACTACTGAAAACCTTGTTCATTGGTTCATGCAGGAAAATGTCTTATTTTTTTCCATTTTAATAAGTTTATTAAGCAATCAAAAAAAAAAACAACTGCATTTAGTACAGAAGTAGAAAATCATAATACATTAGACATTCAATTGTATCTTGAAAGCAACAATAATCAAGCATATTGCAGGAAAATGTTTTATTGGGACAAGAAGAAATAGAGGTTCACCTCCCTCTGTACCTGTTGTTGTAGTACTTAATTTTTTGATATGCTTGTTTTTAGACAAATGTTTGCTTTTCTGAAGCCAGTCACTGCAGATGTTCAGTTGTACAGTTATTAGCTTTAAAATTGTTGCTGAAGACCACATTCTGATTATGCAGCACATAAAGGAACACAAATTTGTAGGCAAGCCTCTAATGCTCAATAAGCCACTGCCTCAAACTCCGCATGCATCATGCAGCAAATTTCTTTTGTTGAGCAATCATTACAGCAATTTGCATGAAATTTTATGAGAGTCAAAGGTATATTTGCATGATGCAGTTTGGACACCCTGGTGTAGTAAGGGAGCCTTTTTCACATTTAATCTTTCCATGTTGTTTGGAAACCTATATGTTGCTGGACATATATATTTTTAGACGTTTTAAAATGGTATTTATCCAAAAGCACATACAGTTCAGTGCTATCCTCAGTGACAGGTTAATAACGCAAATATTAATAATAACCAAGGCATAATAAGAGCTTGCTTGTTTTTGAGCTAACTTTCAGATGTGGAACATGTCCAAACTCCAGTCTATATTCTGTTGTTTATTTAGTTCTTTCCCTTGATACTGCACTGCATAATATTGCTTAGATGAATGTGCCTCTTCAGATGCAGAAAACTGCAGATGTGGCCTTTGGATTGTTGTGGTCGATTCAGGATGAAGTTGCTTTTAAGTCCCTTTCATGTGGCTGAACAGAAAACAAGAGATGTATTTTTAAAGTTGGTACTAAAAGCAAACACATGCTGCTTCCAACAAAGCTCCTCTCTGTCCCATTCCGCTTGGTGCCCATTGTGTTTTGTTCCATTCACAGGCACACTTCATAGAGCAAACTGGTCCAGTGGAGGAGTTCAGCTTGATTTTCAAAGTCTTCTCACTCACACTCCCCTTCCCTTCTCCATCTAGAGTTCCTTAACTCCTCACTTGTTTCTGAGATGCCTATTTTTAGCGGATGTCTCTGGTCTAGTGAAGTTGCTTTGCTGGCAGGGCTTGGGGGGGATTCCTGAAGGTGACATCATCCAATCAACAACAAACCTGTCTTCAGCTGTCATTATGCTGTTGAGCTGAGGGTTCACAAAAGGGCATTTTATAGCCAAGATCTTCAATCTCTTACCGTAATTAATACTTATTTACGCATGAGCCATTGCAGAACTACAGACAGATTTCCACATGAGAGACCTTGCAAATTGCAGAAATGGCCATGCAGTGCAATTCTAAGGAGAGTTAGCCTTTCTAAGTCCATTAAAGTCAGTTGGCTTAGAAGGATGTGATTGGGCTTAGGAGGGCACTGCCAGTGTCAGAGCTGCTAAGTTGGTTTTATTTCCATAGCAAAATAGTCCCTGAGAACAGCTCCCCACATGAATGAATAGCAGATTTTCCATATCCAGGCTGTGGTTAAAGAGCATTCAGAAATCTTTAGGATGGGCATTAAATTTGTTCCTTTCCTCTGGCACAGGACAGGGTCAAGTTTCAGACTTCAGCCTGTGTCCTGTTTTACAGAATTGAGTGGTTTGCCTGCTACTAGTGTGAGCTGCATCAATACCCCTTTCTCTTGCTGTGTTTCCTAAAATTGTTCCAGCACCGGTCATTGCAAAGGTGTGTAGAAAGTGTGGGCTGTGATTAGAAAAAGAAGATACCCTCCTCTTTGCTACCCAAAGAAGTCTAAAAGACGCTTACTATCACCTCTTCCTCTGCCCACAGCAGATACCCCATGAGCAGGGCTGTAGCCAGGATTTCATGTTTGGTGGGGCCCACAGAAGGATTTGTTGTTTGGGGGGTGGCACCCAGTTTGGTGGCCCTGGGCTCTTGGCGCTGTAAGCTGTCTTGAATTCTACAAGCTAACCCCCTTTTGCCTAGGCAGTCACAGCAGCTCCACTCCCCCCCACCCCTTTCTTATGTGCTCCTCTCTCAGACAGAGACCTCTTTACTCCCCTCCCCCCTTTGCTCTGCACACTTTGTTAGGGAAGGGGAGAGAGAAAAGTGAAAAGACCAGCAGCAGTGCTACTACTTGTTCAGAGTGGCAGAGAGCAAAGGGGACAAATTGGGAGCCCTGCAGTGGAGGGATCATACAGCTGGAAAAGGGGGTTGAAAGGATGGACCTGCCTCCCCCCCCAGGCATTGGATTTATATCCCACGCTCTATTCCGAATCTCAGAGTAACTCATAATCTCCTTTATCTTCCAACGCCACAACAGACACCTTGTGAGGTTGGTGGGATTGAAAGAGCTCTCTCATAAGTTGCCCTTTCAAAGACAACTCTGCAGAGAGTTATGACTAACCCAAGGCTATTCCAGCACTACTCCAAGTGGGGAATCAAACCCGGTTCTCCCAGATAAGAGTCTGCACACTTAACCACTACACCAAACTGGCTTAGAGGGGAGAATTGGTAAAAATTGCCTCCCACTCCACAAGCTGAGGTGTCTCCTGTGAATGGGAAGGCAGCTTAGTATCCAAGCTGAATGGGACTGTTGGGGAACCTGCAAGGATAATCAGGGCATCTCATTCCCCCCCCCCTCCAATCGCTATTTGCTTTGTCCCTTCCCTGAAAGCTCACATAGCCTCTCCCTTTTCCCTGCTTCCTTCTGTCTTTCCCACCCACGAGTCAACCTACCTTTATTTGCCTCCCATCTATAGCTTTCCTTCATTCCCTGTCTCCAGCAGCCTCTCCCTGAGGAAACTCTGTTTTAAGGGCTGGGCTTGGCCTAGTTGTGCTGTGCTGCTCCCTGACCAAGCCCAGTTGCACAGTGGAAACCCACAAGGACTTGTGGGGTGGTGCCTCACTTTCCCCTGTATATCCCTCCCCACTTATTTCTTCTTTTCCTCCTCCTGGCTGCTTCCATAATCCTTATATTTTCTGGCTTCCTTTATTTATCTGACCCCCTCCAATCTTTTATCTGCTCCCTCATCTTTAGCTGTATTTATTATTTATTTAATTCAATTATGCCAAAGATGGGAGCTTATCATTCTCTTCTCCTCCATTTTACACTCACAGCAATCATGTGAGGTAGGTTAGGCTTCGAGTATCTGATTTATCCAAGGTCAACCAGTGAGCTTCCATGGCAGAGTGGTAGTTACCTGATCCTATTCCGAAACTAACCACTGCACTGGCTTTTGTACAGTAGCTACCTTTGAATAGTAGTAAGCAGCCAGGATTGGCTGGGTCATGGAAGTCAGCTGGTAGCAAGTCACTTGGTGGTTGGTAGTGGGCCCAACCCTAGTGAGTTCTTTCTTAAAGGGCTAAACAACCTTGGAAAGGGCCCTGCCCTCCCTCCCTTTTACTGAAAGAAACCAAGGCTTGAAGGCTGGCAATACTATTGTGACTTCCTAGTATTTATTTTTTATTTATTTTTATTTATTCGGGATTTGTATCCCGCCCTTCCCAGGAGTGGCTCAGGGCGGCTTCCAACAATAACAATTTAACAATTTAAATATAAACAATTAAATACTTCACATTTAAACATTAAAACCAATACATTTCAATTCATAAAATGGCTGCTGAGAGAGCTTTTATTTCTTAAAACTGCATGTACTTTGTCTATTAGTTTTTTGGGGTGTTAACCCATCAATGTATCATTTTTTTTTTTTAGGATTTCAATTTTTTGTGGAAACATGGGGCTTTTTCAGACTTGCAGAAAGCTCTGTCTTGTCTGTACATGGCCCCAGTTGTTAGATTCCAGTATCCACAGATGGGTTCATTTTGAGAATTAGATATATTGCTCTGACTGTATTCCTATTCCATCATCTGTGTAGCTATGTTCTAGGTTCTGTTTTTTAATATGATTGTGGGGTGGGTCACTTGCTTAATTTCTAGTCCTTTTTAAGGTTGTTTGATTTTTTGCTTCTGAGAAGAATTGCTGTATAGTTAAAATAAAACTATTTTCTTTCTGTCCATATAGTGTGTCTGTAATCAGTTAGTTACAACGAGTACTTCACCCAGCAAGATCATTTTGCAAGGATGACCCTGGGGCCTCTTTTCAAATTGTGCATCTGGAAGCTTAGTCAATAAAACAGAATGCATTGTGTGAGTTCAGATTGTAGGTGGACAATGTTATTTCTTTTAGTGTTCCCCAGTCAGCCTTGAACAGAACTTCTGGCTCCCTTCTAGTCTAATTTTCTGCCTATATAAATTATTTCCTATAGGCCTACTTTAAAAACTGTGGTATCAGCCCCCCCCCCCCCCCGCCCCAAACAAGCCACACAATCTGCAGTTTCAAGTGATAATCCATCTCATTCTGCTGCATATGTAGATCAAACCTTGGAAATCTTGAATACGTTCCAGCATAAGATCATTTCATTTGGACTAAATATTAGGTTGCTTGGGTAAACCCCTGGGAGGTTATTCCAGTTAATGTACTTCAAGTAAAAACAAAATTGTGATCATTTTAGCATCCCTAGATCTGTCATGACCCTTTTAAAAGCATGAAATGACAGATAAAGAGGCAATATTGGAGTTATTATTAGATGTGAAACACCTGATTTGGCCCCTGAAGAATTCTGATCTTAACATGTCAAGTACCTGTTTCAGAATCTTGTCCAATGCAAGCAGTGGAAGCAATTCTTAGTTCTTTCTGTCAGTCTTTGGCTGTTTTAAATCCCATTTCACTCTCTGAGTTAATGTCTGATCTCAGAGCAGAAATACAGCCACTTAAAAGATGGATTCTCTTCCACCACCACCGGCCCAAATTCCTTGAAATGCTTATGCCTGATGAAGATGTCTGCATGTCCTGAAAGCTTGCACTCACTGTCTTAGCATTATTTGACCTGAATAAAAGGTTTTGTTTTAAACTGCATGTTTTGTTCACTGGCATCAACCAAGTTATACAAACTGATGAGAAAACATAATTGTCTGAATTTCCGATAAGCTAATAAAGCCATTGCCCATCTTTGCAACTGTATTTAAAATAGCAAAGGTTTAGTTTATTTCTGAAAGCAACTACATCATTCTCTTCCTTCTCCATTTTATCCTCCTGTGAGGTAGGTTAGGGTGAGAATGTGACCGACGAAGGTCACCCATCTAATTTCTATGGCAGAGTGGGAATCAGAACTCCACTGGCTGAATAGAGAGTTTCCTCCTCCAAGCCGTCCCTCCAAGAATTCTCATAATCTTCCAGGAAGGGACTATCTAGTGCACAAAACTGGTAGGAGAGGTGAAAAGGCATTATCAGCAGCATAAATAGCCACCAGAATACTTGAAATTAACTAAGTTAAAAGAACAGTACACTGCATTTCATGCTTTATATGAATGGGAAAGTATTACAGTCAAGATACAAAACATTATTTTCATGAAAAAAGAAAAGGGAGCCTGACTTGATCCATCTATGAGCAATGTTCAGGATTCTCTTTGCCAGCTAAACTGCTAGGCTTAGCAGAGCTTAATTTTGTTTAATTAAAAATGTTCTGTAAATCTGCTTCAGCAAACCAAAAAGTCAAGCCATTAAGAATCCAAATGGAAACCAATTGCTTGTGGCAGGGAGAAGGAAAGGGGGGGGGGGGGGTATCGTCGGAAGATCAAGCGCTTCTCCTGTCTGTCCTCACCTACACCCAGATCCTGAAAAAGAAATGAAGTCCTTGGTTGAAAAATATACCAGGGGGTTCTGAAGGCGCAAAAGATTCCAAACTCAGCTGCTGAAAATTGATACTGGGATACCAGAGATAATATGTTCCTCAGTGAGCAGTTTGAACCCTGTCACAGGTGTCAGCTGACCTAGTTACTGAAACCTTATTAAAGGAGCTAGACGGCCTCTCTCTGCCTCCGAAGTCTGTGACAGGCATGACTGTTGCCTTCAGTGTTCCAGAGACTGTTTTTGCTTGCCTCTAGCCTCTAAATGGTTTGCTTATAGACTTTAGAGTCTTTTCAGTGTAATTGGTACCATAGCTGTGTCAAAACAGCCTTTTTGGCAATGTTTCAAGGTCTCTTATTAAGGCGAAGAGCAAAGTTCACAAGACACCCCGCCACACACACACACACACACTCTTCAGGTCTGTAACAGGAGAAGAGTTTGCTAGCGGCTCACCAAAAAGGCTGCCTCATCTGAATACCCAGAAATGAGTTTTATTTATGTGGTTATTACCATTTAAAAGGCACCTAATGGATGGCAGCTAACGCTGACGACATTTTAGAACTGTCACTTCACAAATGATGCACATTATTCTTATGCCGCCAATTCTGTTTCCAGAGTTATTTTAAAAGCAAGGGTGAGACATTTTTTGCCTTCAGCAATATTTTAAATCTTTGAACCTATGTTCTGATCTTTTCTATGTGACCTTTTTTAAAATTAATGATCTTAATTCATGGGTTTTAATTGCTTTAAAACAAATGGCAATGTCTTTTTGTATTGACTTTGGGCCTTGAGTGGAAGACGTTTATGAAACTTATTTTGGCTTTTCTGTTCTGTGTTCAGTTAGCAGGACCAGCTGCATCCAGCAGAGATAGTCGGTTCTCCTTTGTTGCTTCCAGAAGTAACCGTACTATGTGTGCTTACTAAGCAATGTGACAAATGTCTTTGTCTTGAATTAAGAGACATTTATGTAGAAGCCATGTGACATTATAAGACTGCTGTATTTAGTTAGGCATTCTTTTTGCTTATTACATTTAAAGAGGTTTTTGGGTGTCCAGCAAACTTGGGGGAGTGGCAGGGGAGCAGTGCAGTTGGGACAACAAAGATGAGATTTCATAATATGTTATGAGTTGGTGAGAACTGCCACCAACTGCCATAATATGTTATGAGTTGGTGAGAACTGCCGAGCTATGAATTGGGAAGTCTTTGGTTTGAATTGTGCCTCTCCCGCAGCTCACTAGTTGTTATATAAACAACTGTGTATGCTAATTCAGATTTACTTTTTTGAAGGATTATTGAGAGAAGGTATGTGAAGCACTCTGAACTTCCTAATATGCTATATAATTTCTATGTGGTGCTTGAAATAATTGCAAAGTCAAAAGACTTAAAGGGAAATGGCTTAAGGACATTAAGGAGGGATAGCACCATACATGATCAAGACTTAGGTCAGCATCAGGGAATTTGAATTTTACAGCTGCTGAAAAGAGGTTTGTATAAACATTGTGAAAACGGGCTCTTAATGTGGTTGAAAAGTTCTACAAAAGTTGTAAAACTTCTGTCAGAGATGAGGCATATGTCCCATTGTGGTACAGAGAAATCATAGTGGTCTGTTGTGTTTGGGCTTTTTCAGTGTCTTTGTGTTTCTATACTCAAGGTATGATTGCCTTCATGAATGCGACCCATCTTCATGAATATTTGTGGACTAACTATAATCCAGTGATAATTTTTAGTTATACCTAAGGCTTTTGGTTTGTCCAGAGTGAGGAGCCCTGGGCATTTTGAAGACACAGAATAGGACTAGTATGATTTTTTTCTTACAATAAGTGGGTGGGGAATTATCTCGTTAGGTTGCGATGCCTTGTTCTCTAGTTGGCCTTCTGACTTCCTCCCTGGAAGATCAAACTCTAGTGATGTCTTACATTTTCCCCTAAGATTTGTAACTTACTGCACAGAATGGTGAAAGTACGAAGTAATACTGAACATCAAATGAATAAAAGGTAAAATGGAAAAAAACCATTTTTGAATTTACTGTACATATACACTTATAGAATACAACAAGAGTTACAAATGCTACAAACAGACTCAGCAATCCCAGAAGGTCTGGATCTATGCTAGTAACGATCCAGTTTTAGTCCAAAACTGCTTTGAGAAACTTCATGTGGTAGAACAGTGTCCCTTTGATCCACAGGCTGTTTTGCCTTGCTGTCCAAGGGGTCTGGGCATCTGTGGCTGTACAAGGTTTCTGCCTGGCATGTGCCACCCACCTCATGGTTATGGTGGGTACCTAGCATCTGATTACTACAGGGACAGTTTACTGCCTTGCGTGCCACGGGGGGAGTAGCCCCTTGCCATCTGACTGCCCTCCCCTTCTTCCTGGCACTCCTTTTGAAATAGTTTACCTGAAATGATGGAGGTCTGTGTGGCACAGAGGGTCACTATCATCATTAAAAATTATAAAACATTTATTATTATGATGATATTGGATTTATATCCCGCCCTCCACTCCAAAGAGTCTCAGAGCGGCTCACAATCTCCTTTACCTTCCTCCCCCACAACAGACACCCTGTGAGGTGGGTGGGGCTGGAGAGGGCTCTCACAGCAGCTGCCCTTGCAAGGACAACCTCTGCCAGAGTTATGACTGACCCAAGGCCATGCTAGCAGGTGCTAGTGGAGGACTGGGGAATCAAACCCGGTTCTCCCAGATAAGAGTCTGCACACTTAACCACTACACCAAACTGACTCTCCATTAAATTAAATATTAAAAAGAAAATGTCCAGCCACATACTCTCAGCACAGCAACTTATAGAGCAAGTGATCCAAAAGAAAAGTGTAAAATGTAATTTCTCTGTCCCTCTCTCTGTACATGCCCTAGTGGATGTTAGCAGGGAAGGGTGGTTAAAAAATTCAAGTAAATAAACAAACCCAAGACATGCTTTTTCGTTTAAAAGGATACAGTGGTTCTAAATTATTCCCTCTACCTTGGAATTGCTGCTCAGGCCTGTAGTCCAGTACAAGCCAATGGGTGCCTCCCTCAGACAGCTAGGTGGGAGCTCTGTCTACCTCATTGGAATCCCCCAAAAGAGAGAGTTTTACTTTTCCACTTAGCTGCATGTATTACTCTTGCTTCAGTTAGCACGTACCTGAGTAAGTAATGCATTGTTTTGTCTGTGTTTATTGATAGAATTTCTAATAACATTGCCTCTGGTGACATAGCAAATTTGGTATATTATGGCCAAAGACATTCAGAAGATGAATACAAGTTATAAAGGACTATGTTGAAAATGTAATCAGATAGATAGTACTTTTTACCATGTGTGGTGGTCTTGTAAAAAAAAAAAAATACTGGACCAGAAATACATACTGAAATCTAGTAGAACAAGATATTGTTGGATTAAACTAGGTATTTCAGATCCTGCTGAGGGCAGGTGATTGCTGGGTGGTAGCTGTGAGAGTTACATGCTGTCAAGTTGCAGGTGACTCATGGCAATCCCAGCTGGGGGCTTTCAAAGCTAATGGGAAGTGGAGGTGGTTTGCTGTTGCCTTCCTCTGCAGAGCCTTCCTTGGTATTCTCCCATCCAAGTACTGTCTACTCGCCTGCTTAGCTTCTGAGATCAGGCTATACCATGCCTTTCCTCCCAGCAGCTTCTTTATTCCATTTTTCCAGGAGCATAAAGTAAGTTGCAAACTAAGCCCATCCTTCAGACCTTTTCAGCTCTGGCTTTTGTACCGAGAGCAGGAAGACTATTCTCATCTATTCAGGGTAACAAAATAGGCAGAAAGGTGCTTGAATGTCTTCATTAAAAGAGCAATGTGAATCAGTTCGCTTGTCTTTTCCCCACAGATTGGAGTAGGGAGGAAGGGGCTTGGTGCCATCCTTATGTTGCCTTGATAGGCATAGAAACTTCAAGAGCTCTGAGGTATGCAGTTGACAGCACTGTTAATTTATTTAGGTTGTTACTTTGAGGAGAGCAATTCTTGCAGTACATGTTCGTAGTACAGTTGCATCCATACAGGTGCTAGTCAGCTTGTTGGTACAAGCATGTGCTCTCTTTTAATGTAGTATGCATCAATGCATAGAAAGAACTACTTGTAATGGGGACAAAGACTGCTTCCCCATAGTCCTGCTTTCAGTGTGTACCTCATTGTAGTCTTGGAAGACGGTAGAGTGGGCTTTTCTGTTTTCCAGGTGAATGCTCAGAAATTTATGTCCTTGCGTGGTTTTTTAAAAAGCACTTTTGTTCTGTAAACATGGACAAATCCTTCTTATAAAATGGTGCCTCATCTGTCTTGCTTCCATGCTCTGCAGTGATTTGAGTTTTCCTGGATAATTTAAAGAAATAACTTAAATATTTAATGTTAGCAGAAGGAGGCAAATATACCATGTAAAAGTCCATGCTTCATATCCCACATTTAGTCCACCTTACATGATTGATTTGCAGCACAATCAGGGGCATAGGTTCTAATGTATCTGCTTTGCTCCAAATATATACCTGAAAAATACCTTACCAGCATTTTAGAGTATATTCAGGTATACTCATGTTGGGATTCTCAGGGATACCGGAATATTCCTTTTCTCTCAAAGCCTTCTACAGGGAATAATTGAACCCAAATAATTCTGGAATTCCTGAAAAAAACAGAATGCAAATAACAGAATGGTTGGGAGTACTGATATTTATGCCCTTCGTGAAACCTGAATCCAAGAAACCGTTTTTTCCCAGGTGAGCATCCCTGTAGATTATATTTAAATGGTGGAAGTGGAGAATTTTTCATGGAGAATTACAGATCGGATAGTTTTCTGGGAATTTTTCTGTTTTGGAAAATTTTCCACCCCCCACCTCCACTTATTCTGCTAGCAATTGTTGCCTTTTTATTTATTTTGTAGCAGTTGTTGTCTTTATTCCATCTTTGTAACATTTATATTGTAAGCTACCTTGAGTCCTGCAATGTTTTAAATAAATCAAATACATCCTGTTTTTATTGCCTGCATGTGCACACGGAGGGGTTTAGCTTTCTTTGGTTGCATGATTTTCATTTAAAACTACCCTCTAGTTGAGAATCCCAAGAAAGAAGGTGGGAAAAGAACTTGCATGTCATTGTTGTCATACCTTACCGTACCTGTGCTCTGTGAGTGAGAATTTGCCTACCTGTCTAAAATATGGCAGCGAGGATCCCTTGAGTGAGAGGGATAGTCCTCAGAAATGTCATGCCTATTGGGTAGAAAAACACAGAGAACTGGAATCCTGTTCAGTGCTAATGGAAGAAACTGACAGCTCTCTTCCATGTACTCTGTTCTCCAGTAAGCACCTGTATGCATAAAAAAGAGGTGATGCTGACAGTTGTGGGAACCTTCATGGATAGAATAGCTGCGAGACATGGGCAGGTGCAGTGAGGAGGAGAACGAAGGCAAAACTCCTCCTGCTGCCTCTTGTGGTGGCAGAGCCTCTAACACACAAGGAAATCTTCTAAAATAGGATCCATCCCAGAAGCTACAGCCCAACTTGAGTCCATTGAAACCTTTAGAACTAATGGAACTCATACCTTTTAATCCCAACAACAAAAACAATATGAAAACAGAAAAAAAAAATTCTGTGTGCATCCCTAATCAGTGTTCAGAACTACTTGATAATGTCAGTTGTGTCACATATTTAGCATAATGGGATTTGTGCACAGTTATCAGACCATTGCTGGCAAACTGATTTTCCATCAAACATAACTTACTGCTTCATTTTTAAATCTGAAAGTTCATAAAGCAGCCACTGGTGGTTGGCCCCTTGGCACTGCTGCCTTTTTCTAAAAAGCACTTATTCATAAGTGTATTTGGCAAGCTCCAGGGGTTTTTTAAAAAATGCTTTCCCTTATTCTGTGCTGTATTATGTGAATTAGTCATAGTGCATTAGAACGCTTTAAAACATTTTAACACGGCAGGACATGAAGATATCGCCAGAGCTTTCTGGGATCTAAATGATTTTTCCTCCCCACCTTCTGTACCCACAGATGCAATTAAGCATTCTTCTCCATTTTAGAACTGCATGTACTTGTACAAAGGGTATTTAGTAAAGAAACAGTGGCATTTTTGTTGCCTTTTGCTTCCTTACATTCCTTACCCCAATGTATGTTGGCTTGTTGTTTCGCCTATACATGGATACAAGCAGTGATCTAGGTAAATAGGTTCTGTGTTTAATGATCTTGGGAAGGGGGCATCTTTAGATGGTAATCTGCATTATCCCCACTCAATGCACAGCAGCCAAGAAGGTCTGAGCGCCTGCTCCAGCTGCAACGCCACTGAAGATGTTCTCCGCAGCTGAGAACGAAACGTCTGGAAGGAAAACTTTCTCCAGTAGAACACGGCACTTGATCCCGAAAGATTCTACAAACCCTAATGATGTTACCAGCCGTGAAAACCTGAACTCTTTGGCAAAATAATCTGTTACGTCCCCCCCCCCCCCCGCAAACATGTTGTAACCTAACGTAGTGTGTTATTTACTCAAACATAATTTCTTGCTGTATTCAGTGGGCTTTTGTTCAAATCATATATAAGTACAGCAGAGAAACCTCACCTTTTGCAGGTAAAGATATGGGAGAAGAAAAACCAAAGAGAACAAAACATACACAGCTGGGGAGGCAGTCACCTCCATAGCCATCTACTTGTGCTGTAGCCAGAGGTAGAAGCTGCCTTTTGTCCTGTGCCATGGAGGAAACTGCATGCACACTTCAAAGAAGTCTGTCCTACCTGTTTCTCAACTGGACTCCATTCCACTCTCCCCTCTGATCCAGGCCAGGATTTGTGACTCTCCTTCATTGCTCAGAACAGCCCAGGGAAGAAATGTTTTCTTGTGTTCCATTTTGGTCACCAGCCTTCTGCTGTGCCAGTTCTCTGACTGCATGTGTCTCACTATACAGTGTGTGCTGTGCACAGGCATGGCATTGATGGCAGTAGATGTAGCACAGTTGAGGTAGGGAGTTGGAGGCAGAAAACTGCATGTTACCTTGCTATATGCTTCTAGTTGTAGATTCCGCTGCTGAACTTGGGGGCTCTAAACCTCTTCCCTGAAGTCTCTAGACCTCTTCCCTGATGGTGCCACTGGATGCAAGGGGCTCATAGGTGAAAATAAGCACTGGTTGGTGGTTCTGGAACCTTTCCATGAGCATTAGGTGCACTGCAGATTGCTGGGGCATTAAGCTTGACATACATTTGTGCAAGTTTCATTGCCTTTATTCCTGACAGAATCAGGCTTTTACATGTACATTTCTTTTGGATATTTCTTTCATCCAGGGCAGCTGTTGTCAGTGTCCTGTTGAGTTGTTCTAAAAGGTTTATATTTAAAGGACAATAGCTATCTTTGACCTACATATTCCTCATACACTGTCAGAAAGCATGAGAGCTTCATGGCTTTTATCAATTTGGGCATTATAATAACCAGTCAAAACTTAAATAGTCTTTAGGCAAACTGAACAGGAGGAAAAGGTGGCAGAAATTGTCTACCTTTATTTGTAGCCCAGCTGATTAAGTGCTTTCTTAATCTCATCCGATGAGATTGGCACCAAACCTATCTGAATTGTTTTAAACTGTAGAATTTGTGATTTTATAATATAATTGTTTTAATTGTTATTGTGATTTTATGTTGTGAGCCTGCCTTGGCATGGAGGGTGGGATATAAATCAAATCAAAAATAAATAAATTTATTTTCAATGCAGTAAGGTGGGAAAAGAAAAAAAGTTGATTTGTTGAGTATAGATTGCTCAAGAACCATTAGCTTTGTTTCTTGGTTTGAGTTTCTTCTTGCACTTAATTTTGTTTTGTACTAAATGATGTACCCAACAGAAAGTACACTTTGATGCCATCTACTTTATTACATTTTGCAATGGTTATGTAGCCAGTTTTTCTTGTAAACTGGTAAGTACTTCCTGTCTAAATGTTTGTGGTATGTTTGGCTCAGGAATCTGTTTGCAGTCTCTCTCTTTCTCTCTCTCTTTTTAAGTGTTTGGATTCTGCTATGGACTAAACATTTCAGAAGTACTATGTTACCAGGATGCTGAAGTCTTTGGTCCTGATTTATTACTTTCTGCTTGTGCTTCAGTGGAAGAAAAGATCCTCTTGAAGTTACCTGCAAACCTGCTTAATCACTTTTTCTGTTAGTCTCTGTGGAGCATATTTTGAATTGTACTTTAATCTCAGCAATGGCATTAACTAGCAGCAAAACATTTTAAAAATTTCAGCCTAGTCCATGTTTCAGAACAACTCCTGGCATGTTACTATTATTTTATTTATTATAACAGATTATCCCCTCCTCCAGTGCTATGGCTGTGCTGATGTTTAGCAGTGTATCAGTAGGGTTTGTGGGGAGGAGATTGAGAGCAGCCACCTTGAATGTTATGTACTGTATTCTAAGAGCACAAGAGTTGATCAGTTCGGTTGCTAAGATGCACCTTGCGTTAAGCATAGTTCAATCCTGTGCAGTATTTTCGGTACATTAGGCCTGCATTAGCTCAGTAGGTCTAGTCCCAGTTAAGTTTGGTTAGGAGTTTGTGTGGAATGATGGCCTTGCCCCTATTGTCAATGTCTGATGGAATATACTAATGGGGAATGGTTTTACTAGAGCCAATGTGGTTAGTGGTTAAAGTCTTGGACTTGGATCTTGGAGAACCAGGTTTACATCTTCACTTTGCCATGAAAGCTGGGTGATTTTCAGCCAGTCACACTATCTTGATCCAGTCTACCTGACAAGGAGGTTGCAAGAGTAAAGAGAGGAGGGAAGAACAATGTTGCAAACAATGCTGGGGCCCCATTTGGAAGAAAAATGGGGTGTGAATATCTAAATATATTGGTGTGCTGCCTAAGGTCTTTCTGTAGTAGTGATCTCTTACAGTACTGCAACACAAGAAGGATTCACCCAGAAGTAGTTCTTGCTCCTAACAACCTGGGCCTGAACCCCAGGGAAATGCATGTGGAAGTAGGTAGGATTGTGCCTGCTGGCCATTCCCAGTGTCCGTGCATTAAGTTAGCTGTCCGGTTTCATTTGTAGCATTGCTTATGGTGTGGAGAAAACCCACATATTTATAGAAGGTTTTTCTGGAGATATTCTGCTGAAAACACAGGCAGGGTCAACAGGCATGATTCCTGCCCCCTCCGCGGCTGTGCACATTTAGTGAATGCCTTGCTGAACATTTGAATATAAATCTGGTCTGGTGATGTGGTCTGTGGTACTGGATGATGCTTAAAATGAGGCAGAGTTTTGAGAAGAGGAAGAGGCATTTAAAATGTGACATACCTGTATTGCATAGCTGTATTGCTAGCCACATTTAATTTTGGTAATATTTTTTTAAAAAAACTTCTTGGGTTCTGTGGGAGATCTTTTCTTCCCTGCATGTGCAGAACTGACCTATTAGTGCTTAGGCCCATCTTTAAAATAGCTGTACTTGGAATATGTGATTCTAGTATGAATAAGAGAAAACAGAGTAATAGAGACTTAGAGATGGGCTGATTTATAAAGAATAAAGGACAGTGGGGTTGATATAGATGGGGGAAATAGCTGTATTGCTAGCCACATTTAATTTTGGTAATATTTTAAAAAAAATTGATGCAGTAATTGATGTTGATAGTATTTAAATACTGAAGAAAAGCAGAACTGTGTAAACAGAGGCCAACAAATTAAGCCAGGAGGCATTGGGAGAGAGTCATAGGAAAGCACCCTTTGGGAGAGGGAGATCCTCCTGCCAGGGCTTCTGAAACTAGAATGGTTAGATTGGCCTGAGATTTCTCACATTCTGCATTAGCAGAGAAAGGCTCTGTAGTTGACTCATTTCAGTGACTAATGAAATAAAGCTGTAATGCATTCCTATGGGGTTCAGCGGGAGTGCCTGAAAGGGGAGAAAGAAAAAAAAAACTGCCAAATGAGATGCAGAACGAGAGAAGAATAAAACAAAACTATAATTCATAAGAGGGCATGCCCAGATTTTGCCGCCTGTGGAGCTGAAGCAATGAGTTCTAGAATCCATTAAAGCATTATCTGTAGGATGCTGCAAATGAATAGGGTGTGCGTGCACGTTGTGTTCACGAGCTTAAATGGCTCATTGTCCTCTTGATGGCTTTTAAAAATCGTTTCTTTCTGTGAAAATGAGATTCAAAAGGCAAAACGTTCTTAGCATCACGTTTCTAATTCTGAGACTGCTTTAAAGAAATAGAAAATTGCAATGTATTGTAAACAGCCTCTGCAAATACATTTAAAATAAAAAAGATTAGCCCTCTTTGTACAGGCATTCTCTAAGGTTTCTAGTTTCAGAGTCCAACAAGATGTGAATCCAGTCTTCCTTCAGGAGGTCTTCCTGCATCTGAAGGAGCCTTCCTGCAACGGAACCTAAGTTGATAACCTGTCTTGAGCCTGCTTGTAGTGGAGGCTGGACTTTAAATCAAATCAAATCGTATAGCTTCATACTTTCCTTAGTAGAGTAATAAGATTAGTGTTGCCTACCTAGCTGGCACCCCATTGGAAGTATTCCTAGAGCAAGACAAGTGATTTGATATGATGCCAACGTGCAGCAACACTTCAGGCATCAAACCAGAAATGATGCTATCATCTTGGGCTAATGCTATAGGTTAAACCATAGGTTTTGTGGTGAATCCTTGTGTTGCAGTGACATGGTGGTATCGCTTCTGGGTTCATATAGGAAGTTACAAGATCACCCTTCCCTTTCCCCCACCGCTGTGTTGAACAGCAGTGGGTAACAAGGGACCTTCCCTCTATAGGTAGTATCTGTCCCATTTTATGTATGTGTACCTACATCTGTGGTGTCTCAGGGTTTGACAATGATTCTAACTGGTGGTTTTAGGTAGTCATTTCAACACTGCTCTTCTGAGGTCTTGTAAGATAGTACTGTCTGATAGCACTCAAGTCTGGTAGCACTCAAGAGGGCTGATGTTCAGAAACCTACTGGTAAGGAAGAAGAAATAAAAGCTTGCAAGAGGGCTGTGTTTACTTTAATTTCAGGTGTGGTTGAATCAGCTGTAGTATTAAGGAAAGCAAGCCAATGAGTAAAGCCTGTAATGGTTTCTGGAGCTATAGCTACTGTCCCTAGACTTTCCATGTGCATGAGCATGTACAACAAGAGAATTCCAAACCTTCTCCTGAAACATAGAATTGGGGGCTAATTTTTTGCATATATAGTTTCCAAGGGCCAAGTTGAGTTACCCATTGACCCAGATTTTCAAGCAGATGTGAAAGCACAGTAATGGTTGATTTGCATATCTGAATACTGGAATTGTCATGATTTCACCAAAATAGAATGTATAACAGTCCTCATAGAGGCTGGATTTACATAAATGAAAGAGGGGATGGTAGGTCAGAATACATAGTTGTATAAGGATCTGGCTCGTGCTTACCAGTATATCCTCTTCTTTAGGATACTTTTCTTTCATTTAAAACTGCTGCTGCAAGCGTGAGTTCTTTAGAAAATTTTAAAGTTGTGATGATGATGTCAAAGTAAATAAACATACAATCTGAATGGTTCATTCATATTTTTCATTAACAGTTGTTCCTGTTAACTTTCTTGCTATTGCTCTATGTGAGCTAGATTTCAATTACTTTTTAAAAAATGAATTACTTTCTGTATAAATATATATACTTGGTGAATTGCAGTTCATATATGTTTGGCAAATAAAGGTTAATGGTAAATATAATACACAAATGTATAGGCTGCTTGGGTGAGCAGGACTAGTTAAATTTCAGCTGTTGAGCTAATGCTACTGAAGCAGGACCTGTTCCAGGTTTGGGGAGGGGCGGGCAAAGAGTGATCAGTGGCCTCCTGTGCCCGCCCACCCCTGTGCTCCCATTTGCCTGTGTATCCTTCTTCCCACTTACAAGCTTTCCTACCACCTCCAGTCACAACTACCCACACTGCTGGCATACCCGTTCCCTGATGGTGGTGGGTGCAGCTAGGAGTGCCACCAGGAATTCTGATGTTTTGCACACCACCCACATGCCCTTCTGCAGCAGTGCTAGGCATCATATGCAGCTGGGAGCAGAGATGAGAAAACACACATGAGCAGGCAATGGAAGGGTGTGGGTGCAGGCATCAGAGGAGATCCCTGAGCAGGGGTGTTGGCAGTAGTGGGCCCTGGCAGCTGCCCTACCTCAGGGTATGCTGATGCCAGTCCTGGATCAAAGGTTAATGCTTGTTACTCCATAGAGGTAAACTGTTGGTGCTTCAGAGAACATAAAAAAAGAGAGAATTCTTGCCATCAGGAGTTTATGGTGCAAGATTTCAGTGGTACAAGAGGAGGGGAAAAACAGGCATGGGCAATGAAATGTATGATTGAAGTTGAATTCTGAGTCTTGTCCAGGAATACAAGAACTAAAGTTAGTATAAGACATCTTTGTTCTATTCTGACTGAAAACTTGCTTCCTGCTCCCCCCTGTCAAGTAATCAAGGACCAAACATGAATATTTCAGTTCCTAAAATTTTGCTGCTATGAATAAGTTCTTAAATTGCACTGATGCTGGATTGAAAATAGAGAAGATGATCACTCCGCTGTGTGTTTTAATGATAAAAGACAGCTGTTTGCAGTTTTCAAAGCATTGTCTTTCCTTTTTCTCCTTCTCCATTATGCTTCCTAATAATGCTAGGGAGATAGAAAAACAATCTGTTCCACAGTCATGACCTCTCTCTGGGTTGTCTGCACCATGCTTTATGCTTCTAAATGACTTCTGAACTTACATATTGTTGCACCATTTTAAGTGATTAATAATAGAATATACTCTTTGCCAATAATTCAGTAATGAAATGTAGCATGTAAGTGAGAAACAGAAGGGAACACTGCATTGGTTCAAAGAAACTGAAATAATTTCCTGGCTGCCCCCTGAACTGTTCCAAACATACTTTCAGCATCATCATGATAATCATGCATCCACAGTGCTTGAATTCATGTGGGAATGCAGTACAACATGTATGAACTGAATGGCTACTGCACAGCATGTAAGTTTATGTGTCTAGTGATAGTACAGTCTAGCACAGTGTTCTTGAAATGTCTTTACTAACATGAACTTTTAGGGCATTCTGTTTGTCTGAAATAGTTATACAAAATAGTACGCCTGCCTGCCTGTCTGTCTGTCTATCTTTCTATCATCTATCCAATCATCTATCCCATCTATTCCTCCCATCTAATCTGTCCCTCCCATCTAATCTATCCCTCCCATCTAATCTAATCTATTTGACATGGACATCATAGAGTTAAACCTAATGCACAATCCACTGAGTTAAACCCAGTGCACAATTAATTATGGTTACAAGTGGGTGCATGCATTTAAGTCAATACAGTCAAAACAACTAAGGACAGTTTATCTGCCACCAAATGCATTCTAGAGCAGAATACATGCACATGCTTTCCAGAATGCAGCAAGTGATGATAACTCACTGCAGCCGCTCTAGCAGGCCGTTGCAATGGAAATGGGCTTACCACAAAGAATGCCCATGGCCTGAGTTGTCAAACAAACCATCCTGGGTGAGGGTAGCACCTGGAGAAAGTTGTCTGAAGGGCTGAGCTGGCAAACAAGAGATGCATTTACAAAAGTATGAGAATCCCAGGGCATGATGGGTTTTAAAGGTGATAACCAGCAGTTCAGATTGGGGCTGGAATTGAATAAGCAACCAGTCCTGTTGTTTTTTCACAGGTGTAACGTTCCAAGTGGCTGATTCCAGTCAGGAATCTTGCTGCTACTTTCAGCTCCAGTTGAAACTTCAGTGATATCATCAAAGGTTGTCACATGTAGAGTGCACTTTAACTCAGTGGATTGTGCATTAGGTTTAACTCTATGATGTCCATGTCAAATAGATTAGATTAGATGGGAGGGATAGATTAGATGGGAGGGATAGATTAGATGGGAGGGATAGATGGGATAGATTAGATGGGATAGATGATAGAAAGATAGACAGGCAGGCAGGCAGACGTACTATTCAGTTTGGAGGTTGCTGTAATGTGGATCAGTGTGGCTAACTCAGTATAGGTGTATTATGCACAGATGTTTTCCCTCGCTTCACTGTGCATTTTTCTATTGTAAGCCGCCCTGAGCCCGCCTCGGTGGGGAGGGCGGGATATAAATTGAATTAAATAAATAAATAAATAAATAAACATGTCTGTCTGGTTTTCTTTGTCATTGAGTTTCCTCCCTTCAGCACCCAGTTCACGTTCTGGTCCCTGTTTCTCCAAGTTTTCTGAGAGTGCTTTTGTGCCAATTTCCCCCTTGTTTTGCTTCCAAGCCAAAGGTAATTCAAAAGTATACCAATTCCCTCAGATTTCCTGCTCCATCCTTTTGTTGCCCTGTGAAGGTGGTTCTGTCCACTCCAATTTAGAAAAGCACATATTTAAAATTGTAGCTGCAGAATAAATACACTGGAGGAAAAAGAATGGCGTGTAAGGCAGGCACAGAATCCAAAAACAAGATTAAAGGCTTACTGCTCTGAAAATCTGCAGTAAAATGGTGTGTATTATGGACCATAGTCTGTATAGTGGACCAGACGTTATTGAAAGAAGGTACTCCTAGCAAAAACATGAACCTGCTAATCCAGAAGCACCTTCACCCTTTTAATTTGGTCTACCAGAGAAAGCTTAATCCCAGCTAAGCATTCTGCTTTTCAAGCTAGTGTCACCTCCACCTTTTCTGAATTAAACTTTAATTTATTCCGTTACATGCACTTGACCATGGCCTCAAGACACTGGTTCAGGACCTTCACAGCTGTTTCTGAAAACTTAGAGAATTATTAGAAAGGGAACTGAAAACAAATTGGCCAGTATCATAATGCCCCTGTATAAATCGATGGTGCGGCCTCATTTGGAATACTGTATACAATTCTGGTCACTGTATCTCAAAAAAGATATAGCATTGGAAAAAGTGCAGAAAAGGGCAACTAGAATTATTAAAGGGCTGGAACACTTTCCGTATGAAGAAAAGTTAAAACGCTTGGGCTCTTTAGCTTGGCGAAACGTCAACTGAGGAGTGACATGATAGAGGTTTACAAGATTATGCACGGGATAGAAGGTAGAGAAAGAAGCACTTTTCTCCCTTTCTCACAATACAAGAACTCGTGGGCATTCAATGAAATTGCTGAGCAGTCGGGTTAGAACTGATAAAAGGAAGTACTTCTTCACCCAAAGGGTGATTAACACATGGAATTCACTGCCACAGGAGGTGCTGGTGGCTACAAACATAGACAGCTTCAAGAGGGGATTGGCTAAGCATATGGAGCAAAGGTTCATCAGTGGCTTATCGCTGGAACTCTCTGTCTGGGGCAATGACGCTCTGTATTCTTGGTG
Organism: Heteronotia binoei; assembly: GCF_032191835.1. NCBI lineage: Eukaryota > Metazoa > Chordata > Lepidosauria > Squamata > Gekkonidae > Heteronotia > Heteronotia binoei. The sequence goes on from NC_083231.1 coordinate 92,079,200, forward strand.
CTTGGAGACGCACAGAGGGAGAGCTTCTAGTGTCCTGTCCCCACTGGTGGACCTCCTGATGGCACTTGGGTTTTTTGGCCACTGTGTGATACAGAGTGTTGGACTGGATGGGCCATTGGCCTGATCCAACATGGCTTCTCTTATGTTCTTAGGTAGTGTTATATTAAGATGGTTGTCATCCACATAATGGTTACAGCCCAATCTGAAGTTTCTGAGAATCTGTCAGAGGTCTGACATACATGTTAAACAGCAGGGGAAAGAAAATGGATCACTGGGGCACCATACAAAAGAGGTCCCACCCTGTAGTCTCAGAGCTTTCTGGTGGTCTGAAACGACATATGATATCTATGATATTTTCAATTTGACTTAAAAGTGTAGCTCTCATACTCAAAATAGGCTTGATGTCCAGAAATCCGTGAAGAATATTGTGAGATAATTTTTATTTATTTATTTATTTAGAATTTATATCCCGCCCTTCCCACAAGTGGCTCAGGGCGGCTAATAAATACCCTGTGGGATATTAGGAGTAACTTGAGGGCCCAGGGACTGAACAACTCAAACGGAGCCCAGGCACACTAAATATGGTTAATCTTTTCCCCCAAAATGGTTCTGTTAGTGGGTCAAATAGCACAGAGGATCAATTTAAAGTCTGCAAATTATTCTTGGTGTGGATCTATATCAGGACCTCTTCTGTTGACACTTTTAAAAAAAATTGCAAAAGATTCAATCATGGTTCTTTAGCCATCATACCTTATTGGACTCCAGTGTTTGTTATGGTATGATACAGCACTAAGTGTGCATGTATCTCTTCCAGAATTTTGTCTGGTGTAATGTGAAAGATCTCAGATTGCACAAGAGTCTGGCAGCAGTTGTTCTGCTAGAATCTTTATAGTGCTCATTATCTGTATCTCCATGATGCATTTGTTGCTTTCATTGGCATTTTGATCTGGCCTAACATTCAACAATGAAAAGACAGGGATGGGGAGTCTGACCTAACATTCAGCTGAATTGAATGATTAAAAGCTATGAAATGAAATATCCTCTGTTTGGGCAACCATAAACCAGGAAGGATCACCATTGTTTTGGCATTATAGTACTTTGTGCAACATCAGCGGTTTTTGATTCTCTTTTAATCTTGTAGATTTAAAATTCTTAAATGCGTTCTTCAGCAATTTTCAGAAAAATTGGTAGGTGTAAGGTGATGTACATTGGGACAACTTCCCCTCCCCAATTTCAAGTATAGGTTAATGGAGTCTGAACTTACTGAGACTGAGAGGGAAAAAGATCTTGGGGTCATAATGGATAGCTCAATGAAATTGTCAACCCAGCATGCTGCAGTGGTTAAAAAAAAAGGCAAAGTCTGTGTTAGGAATTATTAGGAAAGGGATTGAGAATAAAATAGCCAATATTGTAATACCCCTCTATGATGCAGCCTCATTTGGAATACCATGTACAGTTCTGGTCACTGTATCTTCAAAAAGACATTGCAGAGCTGAAAAAAAAATGCAAAGGAGGGTAACTAAGATGATTAAGAGGTTGGAGCACCTTCCATATGAGGGCAGTCTGAAGAGTCCAGGACTTTTCAGTTTACAAAAGAGACAACTAAGTGGGGGCAATAATAGAGACTTATAAAGACTTATAAAATTATGCGTCAGATGGAGAGAGTTAACAACGCTAATTTTTTCCTCCCTTTCCCAAAAGGCTAGCACTCAGGGGCATCCAGTAAAGCTGATGGGCAATAGGTTAAAGACAGCCAAAAGGAAATACTACTTTACACAGAGAGTAAAATGTGGAATTCACTGCCAGAGGATGTGGTAATGGCTACAACAGTAAGCTTTAAAAAGGGATTCAATAGATTAATGGCGGATAAGTGTATCAATGATTACTAGCAATGGTTATTGAGGGGAGCCTTCACCTTCAGAGGCACTAAACCTCTGGATCCCAGAGCCAGGAGGCAACATTAGGGAAGGTCTTGGCCTCTGTGCCCTGTTGTTGGCTGTCTAGAAGAACTGATTGGCCACTGTGTGAGACAGGGTGCTAGACGAGATGGACTATTGATCAGATCTAGCAGGGTTTTTCTTATGTTCTTATAGTGAAATACTATGTACAGTATATCTGGGTTTGGACTGGAATGATTCTGCAAAAGATTGCATTGTAAACCTCTTTGTTTCCCCTTTCTCCCTTCATAAATGCCGATAGGAAACCTTCCCATTTTGTGGATCTACTGATGTAGCAAAATTCTTAAAACCAGACCCAAACTGTCATTGCTTTTGTCCTAGATAAGCAGTCAGGCTTACATGGCACATATAAATGCTCATTTCCCTAAGTGAGCTGTTTTGCTTGCAATTTAAGTATGCTAAACGAGGTTAAAGAAAATGAGCATAATTCTGTTTGGCTTCCAAACGAAAGCTCAGAAGACCTGCTTGTGTAATAGGGCAATGTTTACCAGGATTGGGATACTGGGCCAGAAAGCTACACCCAGATGACATTCTTCCTGCCCTTTTCCTATTGTACTAGCAATCTATACCCAGATGACTTTATTCCTGCCCTGTCTCCCTCCCCCCAAATATCTGATATTGCAAAATTTACTTCTTGTGTCCCATTATTGACTCGTAAATCCTTTTCCTCTTTTCTTTTTTTTTGCTCTTCTCCAAGGCTGCATAAAGATATGCATGGGAACAGGTGTGGGTGTGTGTTTTGTTTGCTTTTTTGCACAGTGGGATGAGCTCTGCTTTCTGTCACCCACATTCCTGTATTGTCACGAGTCTCTTGCTGCTGTTCCCAAGCTGGTCGTTGCCTCTCTCCATGTTACAAGTGGGTTGGTTGCCTTTTTTGGGGTCTTAATTCTCAAAATATGCACAGGGTTATAGAGTTAAAAGTTAGGTGCTTTCCCTCTCCTTTTAACCCCACCCCATTGTTTTTAATACTCTGAAATATTCTCTGACAAGGAATGTAAAGGAAAGTGGAACAGCCTTGCTTTTTATTGCAGAGTAGAAGTAGTTTCATAATTGTGTCAATCAACATGGTGGAAATCTTTGAGAAGCAGCCAGCAGAGAAACAGATTCTAACACCACCACCCCCTCCCAATTCGATGCTGAGCAGAAGGCTGAGTGGGTGATTTGAACACTGTGAAATGTGAAGGAAAAGCGGTCACAAGTTTTGATCTCTTCACTAACCTGAATCGAGAGCAAAGTGTGTAATATGAGATGTGCAAAAAATATTATTTGGTACAAACCTTTGTTATAACTTGGATAGTCTGGGAAAGAGAACTAATCTGTTCAGACTAAACTTTGCTTGCTTCTTATTACAGTGATATTAATTGGAATTCGGCACTCTATTGCTCAAATCATTTCCCATACATACAGCAGCTGTGTAACACAGGCCCTGTTATACATTTTTACACATTTTTGACTGAGCTGGCTAATGTATTTAAATGCCTTGTGGAAAGTGCTGTCAAGTTGCAGCCCAGTTATAGTGATCCTGCAGGGTTTCTAAGGCAAGAGATGAACAGGTGAACAGAGGTGGTTTGCCATTATCTGCCTCTGTTTAGCAACTATAGACTTTCTTGGTGGTTTCCCATCCAAGTACTAACCAGGACCATCCCTGCTAAGCTTTTGGGATCTGACAAGATCAGAGCTAGCTTGGGGCCATGCAGGTCAGGGTAAATTTGATGCCTGCCTCTGAATTTATAATTTAAAATTCAATTTCACTTTGAGGTTTCTGGCTCATGGGCTGTTCTTTTGCCTGTATCTTGAAATTATGTATCTTTTCTGCCTTCTGGAGTGCCCTCAAACAGCTAGCATAAAAAGAAATAAAGTTTACATATTAAATTTGAAATGTTGCTGTTACCGATTCAAAATATTATTTTCTTAAATATGCTTTTTTTAGTGCAATCCTAAACAGAGTTACACCCTTCTAAGACCACTCATTTCAGTTGATTTAGATGGGTGTGTAACTGCTTTGGATTGCACTATGAAATTCCTAAAATGGCATATGAATAAAACCATTCATGAAGAAAAAAAGGGATATAGTTTAGCTACAAGGCACATGCCTTAATCATGGCAAGTGACATGTTAAAGTGAAATTGACAACTATCATTTTGTCATTTTTTAATAAGTAGTTCTTGCAGTTTTTTACAATGTGCTGCCCAGTTAATCGGGCCACCTTTTAAATTGATTTTAGCACATTATTCAGTTAAAAAGCTGTAGATCATCTAATGGAAAACTGAGGAATCTACAACAGCAAATGGATTAGACACTTGAAACTGGTTTCAGAGAGCAGTGCTAAACATGTCTGCTCAGAATCCTCAGGTGTTTTCAGTGGACCCTTCTCCCAGGGAATTGTTCTTAGGATTACACTGTAGACCTGGCAAAAGAGGGAAGAGTCTCTTTACTGGCTGAGTCCCATGGTCCAGCTATCCTTCTTCTGAGAGAGGCCAACCAGGTGTCTTTCTGATTTTATGGTAAGTGCAAAATGGCATGATTTCTCTTAATGCACTCATAATGATTGGGCTGTAAAATGTATGTGGCTTTTTAAAACTGAATAATTAGGGATGGTAGTTAAAATGGAAAGGGAAATCAGAAAAGCCTTCTTATTGGCTCAGAGCAAAGCTCCACTAACCTGCTTCTCACAGTGACCCACCAGATGCCCACAGAAGGCCAGCATCTCTGTGCTTTAGAAAGTCCAAGCACCCTTCCCCCCCCCCCACACACACACCTTGTTGTATTTGCTTTGCAGAGATGTGCTATCCTCTGTCCATAACATTGTTTGGATGTTACAATAAAAGTGTGTGAGGGAAGACATAACTATTTTAGTATGAAGATGTCTTAGATCTTACTACCTTCTAGAGGGACATTGGCTCCCCCCTCCCCTCCCACACTTCAGCATCTCTCATTCTGTTACTGGTGGTGACCAAGAAGTGGTTAAATTTCTTCACTGGAACCAAGACTCTTCTTTCCAGCCAGCTGCTGCATGTCTGCAGTCCTGCTGGGTTGTGCAAAATGCCTTTTTTGTTTTGACAACTGCTTGGTTTTGCTGTAAACCAGATAGTGTTTTGTAATCCGTAGAGCTGGGATTTCCACCCATCAGGATTTTAAAGCAGACTGTGGCTTTAATAGATTACTGCTTCAGGATAGAATTTTAGACATTCTGGGTTCAAAATGGAAGAGGGGTGCATGCGTTTTCCTCTAGTATAAAATAACATAGTGTGTTATGGTATGGTATGCTCATCATAATCTGAACTTTTAGCCCTTTGTGGCTAGGAAATGTGGGCTGGATAGAACAGTTTATGCATCTTAAATAAAACACTGGAATAGGGCAGTTTCTTCTATCTAATCCAAATAATTTAACCTGTTTATGAAATAATTTCAGGGAGAAAGATTTAAAACATTGCAAAGAGGCAAAAAGAGTGTTCTCATTCTGTCTTGGCACTCATTTGTGTTTTGAGTCTCTTACAGCACAAGCCGGGGGGGGGGGTGTGTGGAAAGTCTTTTGGGAGCAGACGAGCCGCTATGTGGGCGCCGACGTACAACCGGTGCCGCCACAGTGGAGGGGAATTACGTGGGCAGGGGGCCACCCGAGCGCTGCTCCGCCCGAGGGCAGCGTCACCTGAGGGCTGCTCCCAAGCATGGGCGGAAGTGAGGCAGAGTGCGGCGTTCAGGTGGAGGAGGGGGTGGAGTTGGGGGTGTGGCCAGACTTAGGCAGCTTTCTGAGCAGTTTGACCCATGACACCGCCTCCCGTCCCTAAGAGGCGCAACATTATGCCTGCAAAAATAGCGGCATGTCCTATAGCCACTAGTTGAAACCAAAAACAAAGGTCACCTCCGCCGCTGTGGAAGCTCGCAAACCCCTTAGGGAGTGACATGATTGCCTCACCAATCCCCTCGAGCCTCAGCCTGGTGAACCCCCTCCCTGGCACCCAATCGCGCCCCCCCCCTAGAAATACTTCTGCTCTGCCTTGCACAACTCAGTTGTTAGGGACAGGTTTGCATGGCAGGAAGCTCTGCTGGCAAGCTCCCGGCCATACAGACTTAGGGTGAGGGACAGGCAGGTATGTTGGTGATGGGTTTTGCACCACACAGTTGCTTTGAAAGTATCTTTCACTTGCGAGGGGGAGAGAGAGGGGCTAACTGCTCGTTTACAGGTCTCCACAGGTTCTGGGCTCCTGGAGGCTCTGCATGTGAGGACTGTTGCCCATGGCTGGGGTAAGTTCCACTGTGTCCCCCCCCCCCATCCTCTGGGACTTGAACCCAGCAGTGGGCTCCAGCAGTGGGCATTTGCTGATCCCACTCCCCTGTGCTGCTGCCTTCTCCCTTCCCTTGGTCTGCCCTCTGCCGCATTCCCAACCCCTAGAAGAGCACGGTGTGTGTGTGTGTGTGGCAGCTGTCCCAGTTCAGGGTGGTGGGTCAGAGACTGTCCCTTTAAGAGAGCGCCCGGCTGAAATGCAGCCTGCTCTTCCAGCTGCCACCCCTGCAGGTGTTCTTGATCTCTGTCTCTGTTTTGCAGGTGGGACTCCAACACAGAGGCTTCCGCGTGTGTTGCTCCACCGCCCCCTTCTCCCTCAGCTGCTTCTGCCTGCTGCTCGGAGTGGAGCCCCGCCCACGGCGAGACTGCCCAGCGCTTCAGGGAGACTGTTGCACTCTGTTCTGGAAAAATAAAGTCTGAGCTGTGCCCTCTGTTGTCTCTCCTGCTTGGCACCTGCTGAACGTTCCCGGGGCAACCCCCCCTTTGTCAGTGGCCTCTTCAAGGGAATGCCTGGGAGGGTGGGCAGGCTTGGTTCTTGGGGGGGAGATGGGCTATGAGCCGCCACGCTGCCCCCCCACGTGGCTGGACAGGGGAGAAGGGGTGCCGCCCCTCAGCCTGCCCGGACTGACGGCCTACCCGACCGCACAGGGCTGTTGTGCGCTGGGCACTTGGGGGGTGCTGAAGTGGATGCATGCCCCCATGAGTTCTGCAACCCCCAGGGGAGGTGTTCCTTGCACATAGCAGGGGGCGGCAGCAGGGCAACACCGGGGGGGAGGCTCCAGGGGGTGTCTTTTGGACTTGGTCTGGCCGCTTCCAGTCACACATTCCAGCCGCTGTCTAGGACAGTGAACTCCTGCACTTGGCACTTCCTGCTTTGCCACGCATGCCTCTGCCTGCCTGCCATTGGCAGAGTCTGACAGCGGTAGGGTGTGGGGGGATTGACGGCCTCTCACATGGGCTTTCCGTCCCCTCACCCGGTCATGTGCAACGGGCTGGCCAATCCCGTGGTCCTGTGTGAGTCTATGCCTCCCCCACCCCGCCTCAGCAGCAGGTCAGTGGTGTGTGCCTGGGCAGAATCACCATGGCGACAAGTTCTCTCTTGCTTGTCGAGCCACTCTTCCCCCTCCAAGTGTGGCGTAATGTCTCCCCTTTGGAAGCCAACAAGCGGCGCTGTAGATCCGCCCACGCCCGAGCGGCCGGCTGCCACGTATGTCTGGATTGGGTTGTTAGGTTTTCAGGTTGCACATCTGTGCTCCTTTTCCTGTTTTGAATAAATGCTGTGCCTCCCAGTTTGTGGTAACCATAGTCTATTGAGCAAAAGTTTTAGTTTTTGTGGGTTTAAAAAAAAAATCTTGGAATTCCAGTGTTTGTGCTGAATACAAGGCTTGGGATAATATGTATACAACAGTCTGAATATTTTAAAAAAAGTTCTCTGCATAAATTTTAGCCATGCGTATTCCTGATTCTGCTCTGCTTTTTTTTTTAACATTTAAGTTTATAAATTGTTTTCAAACTGTACCATTTGAATTGTTTAAACTGTACCCTTTCAGATTACAGGTGGGTTTTTTCATGCTTAAATGTCTTGTGTGCACATGTGTGTGTGAAAGAACAACAAAATATTTAGACAATCAGGAAATAAGCTGTTTCCTGATGTGCTAAAACTCAGTTTGTTTCCCATTCTGTTTATGTAAAAGAATAGTATTATGCAAGGCAACATTATAATGTCCAAGGTCCTTTTCAGATATAACCAGTCCTTTATGTACATACTGGTGCTTTAAAAATTATCACCGACATTCATTCTTACAAATGCTTCAATACAGGTTAAAGGATGTGCAGATAAACTTATTCCTTGAGTGGCTCCATGTCTTGAAATCAATAGTGAACTCTTCCCCGCCCCCCCAGTGTAGTCTGCAGTTTTACATCTCTAGGGAGACATCCTAATTGATTTTCCTTTGTATTTGCCAGACACAAAGTGATACTGTACAAACTGAAAATTTTGCTAACCTGTTATCATGATTAATATGGTGTGCCTTGTTTGGCTGCTGAGTGCGCTTTTTGAATCCACTGACTTACAAATGAACAGCACTCAGTGGTACCCTGTTATCTTTGGCGTATCGTGTTGCAGTGAGTTGAATCAGTTCCAAAATGGTGTCCTTGTTAGAATCCACTCATCAGCTGGAAGCTGTGTATAAATATATTAAGTTACCTCCCATGTTGGCCACCCAGCAGGGCAGATCCACCTCCGCATGCTGGCTGTCTTATGATCTATACTATTGATATGGGGTTTTTTAATTATTCTGTAAACAGGTGTTTTACAGGTGTGTGTAAACAGTTGTTTACTAGTCTTACTGTTCATGTAACCTCATATAGGCATGGTCAGGACCAGCATTAGAGCACGGTTTTTCTGAGTTCACAGAAAACTTGGAGAACATGCACAAATGCATAGCAAAAAGATACGCAATTATATAAATCAGTAATTAGCCTGAGAATTAATGCAACAACAACAAAAATCAAAGCAGGTGGGTTGCCATTATTTGTAAAAAGTAGGTATGCTACATCGGCCATCTGTATCACGCTAGTTTTGTTATTTTAGACATCCATGCTATATTTTTGGATCCATGCTTTTATAAAAGATTTCAGGTTTTCACGGCTGGTAACATCATTAGGGTTTGTAGAATCTTTCGGGATCAAGTGCCGTGTTCTACTGGAGAAAGTTTTCCTTCCAGACGTTTCGTTCTCAGCTGCGGAGAACATCCTCAGTGGCGTTGCAGCCGGAGCAGGCGCTCAGACCTTCTTGACCTTCTTCTCAATGCACAGCAGCCAAGAAGGTCAGAGCGCCTGCTCCGGCTGCAACGCCACTGAGGATGTTCTCCGCAGCTGAGAACGAAACGTCTGGAAGGAAAACTTTCTCCAGTAGAACACGGCACTTGATCCCGAAAGATTCTACAAACCCTAATCATGCTTTTATAATTGAATTCATAATTTGTACCTGACCTGGATAGCCTAGGCAAGCCTGATCTTGTCAGATCTTGGAAGTTAAACAGGGTTGACTATGGTTAGTATTTGGATGGGTGACTGTCCTTGAAATACCCAGTTGAGAGGCAGGGGCAGGCTTGTTATGCCACCTCCCTGAATATCCTCTGGGTCCCTAATATAAGGGTCAGTCACCAGAGGGCGACATGACTTCCAGGTGCAGACATACACACACAAATACATAAATCCACCCCCCCAATTTTTTTTTCATAAATTGCCAGTTCTTCACTATCATCTGTGCAGCTATCTCTGAAGTCTGTTAATGGTTATTAACCTATTTCCTAAACATTCCTAATAACGAAGAAGAACAAGATTAATCCAAGAGATTAGATTTTAACCCTGCCCTTCACTTGGAGTCTCAGAGTAGCGTACAGTCTCCTTCCTCTCTCCACAACAGACACCCTGTGATGTAGGTGGGACCCAGATAGCTCTGAAAGAACTGCTCTTGAGAGAACTGTGACTGGCCCAAGGTCATCCAGCTGGCTGCAAGTGGAGAATCAAACCCAGCCATTCCAGATTATAGTCCACTGCTCTTAACAGCAAACTGGCTCTCAGTTTGTGTGAATTTGGAAGTTTAGAACCAATAATGCACTCAGTTTCCACTGCAGCCATAACACAAAATTGTTTAATAAAAGGATGATACACTTAAATTATAAATTTAATGAGAAAAATGAACAAAAGAGTGATGGAAGATAGAAAATTCAACAATGAAAAAGTAAAGTATTGATTGTGTATGCAGTTGGTCCATTTTTAAGTGCAGTAAGACTTGTACAAGCCTCCTGCCCGTCATAGGCATATTTGCCAGCTAAGGCCATATCAAACTGATATGCAGTAGTGACAATGACATAAAATCCAATGTATGAGATTGTCTAACTCGCATATAACAGAAGTACATGAAATTTAATGCAGGTGATTTGTGTGTGTGTGTGTGGCAGTGAGCAGTGCAGGTATCCTTTACAGCTAATTTCACTTGTCTGTTTAATATAAGTACACATTCAGTATTGGCATAATTTCAGGGAAAGAAAAGACAAGTAGTACCTTTTGTGCTCTGTTGGTATCTTCTTATTTGCCTAATTGCTTTCTGTTCAAATCCCTACATGACCATATTTCAGCAGCCTGGATAAGATACATATCAGCCAAAGAATTTGAGTTCTCTCTCAAATCATTAAATACTGAGCTTTATGTTGCAGTTGTATAGGCCCATTACAAAGGAATTCAAAAGCAACAGTAACATAAACACCTTTTTATTAGGACCAAGAAAATGATGCAAAGTGGTTGCTAAGGTTTCAAGGTTGCTAAAAGTCTTCTTTCCTCTGGCTGTTACATAAAAGGGGGAAGGGAAGAAGTATGGCAGGGCTGATGTTATGCCTTGTTATGCAGTTTGCAAGATGGAATGGAAATGGTATTATGCCCTTTTTTTTAGCTTAGATGATGTTAGGCGTACAAAAAATATAGCAGGTTGCACTGAAGTCTAGAGGGAAAATGAAACAATGGCTCTTCCTTAAAATGTATGCCAAAGTCTGCTTCTGCACCGGTGGGGAGGGGAATAAAATCTCCTTTGTGTGTGCTTTCACACAGCAGTGAGCAGAAGAGGAATGGAAGTGTGTGGGTGCTGTTTCTGTGCGTCCTGTTGCTGCCATCACTGCTGTGGCAGGGCATGTGTTTTCACTGCCCTATATGGATGCAGCCAAAGGGAGAAAGTTATTTGGGTCTACGTCTAGGCTTTATTAGGTTGCAAGGAATGTGTGGTTTTATTGTTGTTTTGGTGCTTTAATGATGTATCATAAACTTCCTTCAGCCGTGGGCAACAGGATATAAATATTGTAATAAACATGTGTAGCCTTAATCAGTACATGCTGGTCTGTTATGGGACAGAGGGCAATATGAATTGTGGGAGTCCTTATACTAGCAAACTGACATTGTTGGTGGGAAGTGCTGTCAAGTCATAACTGACTCCGTAGGATTTTTAAGGCAAGAGGTATTCAGAAATAGTTTGACATTTTTTGTCTCTAAACTCACATTAGTACTATATAAAACATGAGATGCTGGCATTGCACACTGGTTAGAATGTTGGAGAAGGACCTGGAACAACCATGTTCAACCCCCCCCCCCCAGGGCTTTTTTGGTAGAAAAAGTCCAGCAGCAACTCATTAGGCCACTCCCCCTGATGCTGAGTCATCTGGAGCTGCATTCCTGCTATAAAAAAACCCTGCAAACCTCTATTCTGCCAAGAATGACCTTTGACCTCTGCTGGCCTAACATACCTCATGTAGTTGTGGTTGTGAGGTTGGACAGAGGGAAGAATGATACATTCAGCTGCTTTGGGTCCTGATGGGAAAAGTAAGATGTAAATTAAGTACCGGGAGCCATATTGGTTGGTGTTACATTTATTTTTATTTATTTATTTGGTAACTTATATCCCGCCCTTCCCACAAGTGGCTCAGGGCGGCTTACAACAAACAATAAAACAATAAAATCAGAACAAAGTTATTACATTTAAAATCAGACATTTAAAACCTAAAAAACCTTAAAATATTTAACATTAGAACTATACAGTATAATCACAGAAATCTGGCAGCTACATTTATCTAACCAGGCATAGGCTAACCGGAAGAGGGTTGTCTTACAGGCCCTGCGGAACTGAGCAAAATCCCGCAGGGCCCTCACCTCTTCCGGTAGCTGGTTCCACCACATAGGGGCCATTGTAGAAAAGGCCCTGTCTCTAGTTGCCTTGAGACGCACTTCCTTAGGCTCGGGGATGGTGAGCAGATTTTGAGTCCCAGACCTCAGTACTCTCTGGGGAACGTGTGGGGAGAGACGGTCCCTCAGGTAGGCAGGTCCCAGGCCATATAGGGCTTTAAAGGTATTGACTAGCACCTTGTACCGGACTCGGTATATTATTGGAAGCCAGTGCAGAGCCCGAAGGCCCGGCCGGATGTGCCCCCACCTTGGGAGGCCCAATAGCAGCCGGGCCGCAGCATTCTGCACCAGCTGCAATTTCCGGGTCCGGCACAGGGGCAGCCCCATGTAGAGGGCATTGCAGTAATCCAACCTCGAGGTGACCGTAGCATGGATCACTGTTGCTAGGTCGCCGGGGTCCAGGAAGGGGGCCAGCTGCCTTGCCCGTCTAAGATGAAAAAACGCGGACTTGGCAGTGGCCGCTATCTGAGCCTCCATCTTTAGGGACAGCTCCAATAGCACCCCCAGGCTCTTGACCCTGTCCGCTGGCCTCAGCGGTACACCGCCAAAAGCTGGCAGGGGGATTCCCCCCCCCGGCCCCCGACGGCCCAAACAAAGGACCTCTGTCTTCGCAGGATTCAGTGTCAGTCCACTCAGTCTGAGCCACTCAGCCACAGCCTGTAATGCCTGATCCAGGTTTTCTGGGGCGCAGACCGGTCGGCCGTCCATAAGTAGATAGAGCTGGGTGTCATCAGGATACTGGTGACACCCCAGCCCATACCTTCGGGCAATCTGGGCAAGAGGTCGCATATAGATGTTAAATAACATCGGAGAGAGAACCGCTCCCTGGGGCACCCCACAGTTAAGTGAACGCCTCTGGGATAGTTCCCCCCCAATCGCGACCCTTTGTCCCCGACCTTCAAGGAAAGAGGAAAGCCACTGTAAGGCCAACCCCTGAATCCCCGCGTCGGCAAGGCGGCAAGTCAGCAACCGATGGTCGACCGTATCGAACGCCGCCGATAGGTCCAACAGCATCAGTACTGCCGAGCCACCCCGATCCAGATGCCGTTGAAGGTCATCTACTAGGGCAACCAACACCGTCTCCGTCCCGTGACCTGGGCGGAAGCCGGACTGAAGTGGGTCAAGGATGGAGGCGTCCTCCAGGAAAGTCTGTAGCTGCCTCGCCACTGCCCTCTCAATAAGTTTGCCCAAAAAGGGCAGATTTGAGACCGGCCTATAGTGTGCCAATTGGGCCGGGTCTAGAGATGGTTTTTTTAGGAGGGGCCGGACCACGGCCTCTTTAAGTGGCGCTGGAAAAAGCCCTTCCATTAGGGATCTATTTATGATATCCCGTATAGGATATCTAAGATCTCCCTGGCAGGATTTAATAAGCCAGGAAGGGCATGGGTCCAATTTGCAAGTTGTTGGGCGGGCTGCTCACTACTTTGATATTTTAGCTGAACCTAATAAAGCATACCACATGAGTTCTACTTTGTTAAGGCCTTTTATAGTGAAAGAAGCTGGCTTAATGACAGCTAAACTGGGCATGGTATAAGGTTAGTCTAAATGTTCTGCTTCTCCAGGAAAAGGTAGTTGAATGAGGCTGTTTCTCTTGTTAACATACAATGCGTCATAACGTGCTTGAAAATAGTCAGTCTCCCCATTGCTGTAGGCAAATTGAAAACTTCTTCCAGATGCGAAAAGTTGTGCCACTTCATTTGTGTAGTCCTAAATAACTCATATGAGTTTAGGTGGTTGTGTAGACTTACTGGTAAGGCTAGCTAAACACACCCAGCCCCCAATAGACAATTTTTTTTCTCCAGTAGCATAACTGCAGTAGCACACAAGGAATTTCAAAACAAATTCAGCATATGAAGGACTTTTCAGTATTTAAATGTTAAAATCCCTCACATTGTCATTTCTGAGTAGCAAAAAAGGGGGGGAGTTTGGTATAAACAGCTTGGTGTATTATATTTTCTATTTGTTTTTGCACCACAAACCACATGCAAAGACATCCTAGCATCCTGGTTAGCAGACATATTAAACTGATGAGACTGAAATGCTTTTTCTGTTTCAATGTTTCTTACTTTTAAAAACAAAACAAAATGTCATGTACGGCAAATAGAAGATTGGGAGAGAGCACAAAGAGCATGATTGCTTCATGGCCAAAAATATGTGGTGCTAAGTCCCAAAGCATTTTGCATCTGGTTTTTGTCAATTTATCCAGGGTAATAAGGATCAAAGCAAGCTGTAATTACGTTTCTTCCCTAAGGAGTCCTCTGGGAATAATGGTGAAACACCTTGCAGGCAATGGGTGACTCTTGGGTTCTGAGTAAACATCAGCTGCCAGCTGTTCATGGGAGCCTGTTTTGCTGCAGAAAATGTAAACAGTTTATTGGACCTACAATTAGGAGAGTTGAAATGGTACTGTAATGTGTGTGTCCATCAAAGGAAACAGCTAACATGCTCAGTGTTCCTTATGTGTTTAAAGTACATGCGTAAACTTGGGCTAAGTCCAATGTTGCTCCTAGGTTGTCTTCAAAAACTCTTCACAAGACTGCCAAAATCTTTATAGTGCAGTCAGCTGTTATCAATGTCTAATTATGATGCAAACTGTTCTTTTGTTTCATTCATGTTCTATTGAAATCAAATTAAAAATATATATATTTGGAGGCTGCCAGACTTAACTAGTAGCTTAACCAGCCAAAACTTTATTCATTTAATTGAACGGCGGCAAACTTTTAAAAGAGTGGATGAAGATTTCAGTTATAATGTGTCTGATAGTTGATATGCTTCCTTGGGTACTGGAGGCAGTTTGGTTTGGGATTGTTGCTATAACAGGGAATAGAAAAGGAAACATGAAAAACAGCCTTTCTTTCTTAATATCTGGAGGCAACCTATCAGCAAAGAAATATGATATTGATAGCTAAATATGATATGATAGCTAATGGGTTTAAAGAGGAAGCCCTAGTCCATGTTGGGGCCAAGGCAGAGGATGATTAACTCTCCCCACCATCACTTTACAGATCTTCCCTCTATTTTTCTACTGTGTTCCCCTAGAGCTAGTACTTTCCCATCAAAGAGAAATGTGTAGGCACCATAGAAGTACTTGAATTTTTCTTCTGCAGGGAACATCATAGTGGTTCCAAGGGGTGAGCATCACAGGGGGACATAGTTAACTCCCCACCCCCTTTGATCCCTTAATGATTCTCCTGATGTTGCATCTGATCTGGCCTTAAAGTTGAAACTTTGATGATAATTGAATACAATTAAATATACTTGACACATTGAAAATCAGGTTAATCAGCTAAAAACATTTCTTAGAATACCTTATAGTTCTAATTTATTTGGTGTTCTTTGCTCTACTCCATAGATTTGGGATAATTTGGAATATTTTGTCCTTTCCCTTTTTACTCTTCTATACATGCACGCCATTTTACTGTATTAAACTACTAACTTGCTCCTTTTTCTTCGCTGTTATATCCACCCATAGAGCCAACAGTCTGTCCCGGGTCTTCTGTTCTCATTGTCAGCCTTCCAACAGAAGCACATCCCTTGCTCAGCTAATCTTAAAACTGCCGCTGAGTATGCACATCTCCCCATAGCATTGGCTCCGTCTTTAGCCCAGCATGCAATTGTGCTTCCTTGTGATAACATCTCCAAGGCAATTGTTACAAATGGCTTTGTCAACATAGGTGGTAATTGAACCCTACTTTGTGTGGTGGTGGGGGGGCAGCACTCCATTTCTTATTATTGACAATCCTCTTTCATCTTGTTGCACCTGTTGGACAAAAAGTAAAAATTTACCCCCTTCCCCCCCCCCCCAAAAAAAAACCCCTTAGGAATGTGAGCATAAGGACCTTAATCTACTTTAGATGGCCATGGGCACTTTGAAGTTTTTATCCAATATCCAGTTCAATTGTTTCCATAATCCCATTCACTGTATGGGTGAATTCTCACTGTGCTGAGAAAATAGGAACCCTCCCCTCCCCTGTATTTTGTATAACCCAAAATGAAATGTTCTTAACTTTCTCAGTACGGTAATTAGCATTCATAGACCTTTCTTTGTGTGTGGGTTTTCATGCATTTCAAATCTTCCAGTACCCAGTTCATTTTGCTGGAAGAAAGCTGCATACGCTTAATTCAAAGGAGTATGTTCCCACAAATGCTAATATTGCTGCTCACCTACACACACTCTGCAGAGGAATGTGTTACTACAAATGCATTATGGCTGTGCCTTACTGGAAGGGCTTTCTTTTACCAAACCAATTGGTAATATTATTCCCCTCCCCCTCCATGGCTTATGTAGAGGGTGGTTTTGGGGTCTGCAGATGGTATAGGACAGAAGCTCTGGCTGAGGAAGCAGCAGATATCAAAGAACAGCTTTGGATCCATGATTATCCATTAAGTGTTATGTATGAAAGGGGAAGTATAATGGAATTTGAGGAAAGGCAAGCATAAGAATGAGTGCTGATTTTTTGCAGGATTCCTGCCAAGAGTTTTCATCTGCAGAGGCATGCTGTTGATTTACCAAAGTGCTAAAATAAAGCATTGGTCTTGTAGCCACCTATATCTTGCATAACATCATTACAGTTAGAATTGTATATTGAGTTTCACAAAACAGGGTGATTTCTCTCTTGCCAGTGCTTCTTTCATATTCTGAGCTTGAGGAATCTGGGTGACCTTGCTAGCAACATAACTATAACCAAGGTCTTCTGCAGTTTGTGCCAAAAGTAATAATCCAATTTCTGAAATCAGAATAAAGTAATGTTCCCATGCACTAGTTCAGTGGGTTTTATAAATCGAGGTGTGTGTGCATGCAAGAAATGATATGGCAGAGCAATGACGGGAATAGAGAAGACAGCATTTTTGAGCCTTTCATGGCTTCCGTGAGGCCTGAATGACTCAATACATGAGTACCACCAAGCCACATCTCCACTGGAACATGAAATTGGAGGGGGGGCATACTGACATTCCTCCCCCCCCAATGTCATAAAAGAAAGCAGGGAGCAGGAAAAGACTGGTGTTTTCCTGTAAATGTGGGGTTTGATCTTGAGAATTTGAGAATGTGAGATCCTCCAGAAGGTAAATATCATTTCAAGTGGCAAGTTGAGCATGAGCATTTGCACAGAAAGTCCATCTAATGCCAGCATCTCTGTCACAGTTAATTCACATGTCGATGAAGATACACCACCCTCACCACACATACAAAGCTGAGTTATTTTCTACCAAGCACACACATTGTGGGAGAGTGGTGCCTCCCCTCTCCATGAGTAATTTATTGAGGAGGAAAAACAATATTATATGTTTCCACAATGTCAGTTTTCAGGTTAAATATTAAAAGTTGGGAAAAAGAGATATTCCTAATTGATTAGCATGCTCTTGAGCATACCACAAGAGGGATGCATAAAAAAATTCCAGCACAGTTAAACATCTTTTCTCTAAAGGTATACTTCAGTGGCTTTCCAGGAAACGACTGATTCTCAAAGCTAGCTTCACCCACCTGCAGCCAGAGCACAGTGATATTTCTAGAAACTATACAGCAGGGGTGGCCAATGGTAGCTCTCCAGATATTTTTTTGCCTACAACTCCCATCAGCCCCAGTCAGCATGGCCAATGGCTGGGGCTGATGGGAGTTGTAGGCAAAAAACATCTGGAGAGCTACCGTTGACCAACCCTGCTATACAGGGATCTCTTTGTAGTAATACTTCTCCAATTGTAAAGCTAACTTTGTTTGTAACTGTTGATTGTAACAGTCAACAGATCTCATCTACTCATACAAGTTCTAGCATAAACCTTCTCCAGTGGGCGTGTGCTAGTTTTAGGTTAGAGCTGTCCATGAGGAGATTACAGCACCTTAATAGCAAATGTGGGGCAAAGGCAATGAGAGACTAAATAAGGTATATGAGAAATCAAGTATATGAGATGCTGCATGCAACTCTTAGGTGCTTACTGCTGAGTCAGGAATGTTTCCTGAATTGGGGATGGGGGGAGAGGAACCCTACTTGTGCTGAGTTGATCTGAATCTTCTGAGACTGTTCATGGAACAGTTGTTTTCTGCAGTTGAAAAATTACTCATCTGCAATTGGGCTGGGAGCAGGGCTTGTTTGTACACCCCCTGATGTAGCCAGTTCTTCTGGAGCTTACAGTAGGCCATGTACTAAGAGACCGGTAAGCTCTTGGAAGATTGGCTAAATCAGGGGGTGTGGCCTAATATGCAAATGAGTTCTGCTACCAAAAAATGCTCTGGCTGGGAATAAAATTGAAATTGGGTTTCCAGGAGCACTGTCAGACAGTTCTGTGTTTCCCATAAAAATCTAAAAATGCCTATCCCTACGTAAAATACACTATGATGTTTATTGGCAGTAAGTTCTGCTGCCCTTCCCTTGGCAATTTTCCTTCTTAATTTTTTGTATTTACAGCCTTATTAATTTCTGTGCTGTCTGTGGCAATCCAGGGCATTGCTGAATCAAATGTTAATTATCAGTTTTTGTTTGGGGTGTGGAGTAGGATTAAGTGGTGCTTTTCTTACTGACAGCAAAGCTGTTGTTCATTACTTAAAAAAAATCTTTTATTGTAATCATGTGTAATTGAATGAACTTTAAAGTAAAATTAAAAAAAATGAGTGGCTTTGTGTACAAAGTAAAATCTCAGCCTGACACAAGAGAACAGTAACCACAAGTAATTATGCTGGAAGAGGAAGGAAAGATAGAAGGCTTAGAGGGATGGCCCCGAGTTCTTCCCCACCCCCTGACTCTTCTCTTATTATTGTTGTGACTTTGCCCTGACCTGGATAGCTCAGTCTAGCCTGATCTTGTCTGATCTCAGAAATTAAACAGGGTTGCTCCAGGTCATTATTTGGATGGGAGACCAGGGTCACAAGGCAGAGGCAGACAATGGCAATCCACCTTTGAACATTTCTTGCCTTGAAAACCCCATGGAGTCAGCATACATCAGCTGTGACTTGATGGAAAAAATATGACTTTCAGTTGTCCATTTTGGGGAGCTTGAATCCTACTTTCTCTCTTTAATAATACAGAGCAAATGAATTCTGACTATTTGAGATTAAATGGCTGGAGCGGAAGCCTCTGGGCAGTTGCTTGTCTGAAAACTGCAACACTTGTTTTTGTGTGCACAGCTATTTCATTTCCATGCTTGTGCTTTTCATGTCCTTGAACAGATGTGACAAGAAAGGTGAGGAGTAAAACTTCTCAGCTCCAGTATGTCAGGTTATTTAGTCAGAAGCATCCAAAATAAGATTTACTGAAGGATCCTAAGTAACTTCAGGAAAGGGAAAGGAAAGGTCCCCTGTGCAAGCACCAGTTGTTTCCACCTCTGGGGTGACATTGCTTTCACAACGTTTTCACGGCAGCCTTTTTACGGGGTGGTTTGCCATTTCCTTCCCCAGTCGTCTACACTTTCCTCCCAGCAAGCTGGGTACTCATTTTACCGACCTCGGAAGGATGGAAGGCTGAGTCAACCTCGAGCCGGCTACTTGAAATCCCAGCTACCGCCGGGGGTCAAACTCAGGTCGTGAGCAGAGCTTAGGACTGCAGTACTGCACTTTACCACTCTGTGCCACAGGGCTCTTAAAGTAACTTCAAGTATGTGTTTATTTAGCAAGATTCCTCCCCTTCTCCGACACACACACTTGTGGACTTACAAATTTTACATGAAGCTATTGGACCTTGTACTAATCATGTCATTTTTTAATGTAACCAATAATGTATGACTTTCCTAATCTAGTTTCGACTGGTAGAAAGCTCCCCCCCACCAGGAGGTAACACTACCGACTGTGGACAGAGCAAGCTGCAGTGAAAGGATTGAAACAGAAAAGTTCACTTCCATGAGTGTTGCTAGACTACTGCCAGCCAGGGTCTAAATTTATGTGTTGGTGCCCATTTTATATTCACTGCCAGGAAGTAGCAACCAACTCATGAAGACCCCTCATAGGGGTTTTTAGAGCAAGAGATAACAGAGTTGGTTTGCCTTTCTTTGGCTTTCTTTGCATAGCAACCCAGGTCTTTTTTGGTAGTATCTCATTCAAGTGCTTACCATGGCTGACATGCTTAGCTTCCAAACTCAGGCTAGTTTGCACTATTCATGTTGTTACATGTTAATGTTGTTCTTTCACTGTAAAACCTGAACTACAAGCCACAAGGGATGGTGGACTACAAATATTTTAATCTAGTATCTTTCTATTAACCTCTTCACTGTGTCTGGAAAGGTTCACTCTTCTGGTTGTCTGAGCCCTTTTTGGCTAGGATGTGTTCTGCAATGGCCTGATCTTGTGTTTTTTTTCCCCAAAGCTGACCCATGCAATATCCTCCCTGAAAAGATGGGGAACCATACCCTTCTGCGTTTCTGGTGGGGGTGTAAAGTGGAGTTATAGGGGGCATATAACTCTGAGCGAAAGATGTTTTCCTGGCTGTAAACAGGATGTGTTTAGATGGGGTTATTTTAATGCAGTTTTAATGAGATTATTATTTAATGTTTTATACAGATTAATGTGTTTGACATTTATTTTTTCCCAGATTGAGTCTTGATTTGTTAGAAAAAAGGTGAGCACATAAATATTTTACTTAAAAGTCAGAAGGCATAGGTTTTTGGCCTGCTCAGTCATGTCTTGATGGGAAAGCTACACTGAGATAGGCAAGGTCCTTTTTGTTTTAGCTCTGGTAGACTGAACCAAATGTGTCAGTCATAGCTGGGGGTAGTTAAGCAATTAGCATTGGCTTTACTAGTGCTCAGAATTTTTTTTACAAGGTCCTAACTTATATAAGCTTGGTCTAAATAATTTTTTCACATTCCTGATGTGATTTTGGCACGTATGCTTGGCCACTAGTGTTGATCACTGCAAATGATAATGTGTACAGTATAGTATGGCAGATTTAACATACCTTTCCTTTTGTAATGTTTTCACCTCCCATTTCTTGGAGCTTTGGAGAGTCCATATCTCATTAGCCATGGCAGACTTTCCAAGGGAAGCTGTAGAAACAGAGTTGTGAGGTTTATGAAAGACATGAGGGAAATTATTTTTTAAGGAAAGATTTGGGGAGAAATTTAAATATACTATCAAACTTAAAACTATCTTAATAATAATAATAATAATAGCTTTTATTTCTATCCCGCCCTCCCCGCCTAGGCGGCTCAGGGCGGCTAACAACAGCTCATACGTTAACATAAATAATAAAACTTTGGATTTAACAATTAAAATTAAACATATAAAAACCAGTTAGTTAAATTAAAATACATAATTTAAGTTACACTATATGAATATATATATCTGGCAGCAATAAGACTGTTCTGGCGCTGGTTCTGCCAGTTTAGATAATATTATAGATGGCGGTACTTTGTACCAGGCAACTCAGCAGTCGATGTCATTATAGGCTTGTCTAAAAAGGGCGGTCTTGCAGGCCCTGCGGAACTGGTCAAGGTTCCGCAGGGCCCGCACTTCCTCCGGAAGCTGGTTCCACAGTGCAGGTGCCGCAACTGAAAAGGCCCGTGCTCTGGTGTTTTGGAGTTTGACCTCTCTCGGTCCAGGGATGGTCATTTTGTTTTTACCCACTGACCTCAGTGCCCTCTGGGGTTCATATGGGGAGAGACGGTCCCTTAGGTAGGCTGGTCCTCGGCCATATAGGGCTTTAAAGGTGATAACCAACACTTTGTACTGGACTCGGTAGGTAATTGGCAGCCAGTGCAGTCCGCGCAGCCCCGGCCGTATGTGCTCCCATTTCGAGAGCCCCAATAGTAGCCTGGCCGACGCGTTCTGCACCAGCTGCAGCTTCCGGGTCCGGCACAGAGGTAGCCCCAAGTAGAGGGCATTACAGTAGTCCAATCTTGAGGTGACCGTTGCATGGATCACTGTTGCGAGGTCGCGGCGTTCCAGGAAGGGGGCCAACTGCCTTGCCCACTTCAGATGGAAGAATGCTGACTTGGCAGTGGCTGCTATCTGGGCCTCCATTGATAATGAAGGCTCCAGTAAAACACCCAGACTTTTTACCTGGCACGCTGGTTCCAATGGTGCGCCGTCGAAAGTTGGGAGAGCTATTTCCCCTCCCAGGGCGCCGCGACCCACAAAAGGACCTCTGTCTTCGCTGGATTCAGTTTCAACCCACGTCGCTGCAGCCTGCAAGGCCCAATCCAGGTTCCCTGGGGCGGAGCCAGGCCGGCCATCAGTAGATAGAGCTGGGTGTCATCTGCATATTGATGGCAGCCCAGCCTGAACCTCCGGACAATCTGGGCAAGGGGGCGCATATAAATGTTAAACAGCATTGGGGAGAGAACTGCTCCCTGAGGCACCCCACAGTCAAGTGTGCGCCTCTGGGATCGTTCACCCCCAATGGCCACCCTTTGTCCCCGATCGGAGAGGAAGGAGGAAAGCCATTGCAAGGCCAACCCCCCAACCCCTATGTCGGCGAGGCGGCGCTTTAGCAACTGATGGTCGACTGTGTCAAATGCCGCCGACAGGTCTAATAACATCAGTACCGCAGTGCCGCCCCGATCCAGATGCCGCTGGAGGTCATCCACCAAGGCGACCAGCACTGTCTCCGTCCCATGGCCCGGTCGGAACCCAGACTGGCACGGGTCTAGAACGGAAGCGTCATCTAGGAATCTCTGTAGCTGCAACGCCACTGCCCTCTCAATAATTTTACCTAAAATGGTAAATTAGACACCGGACGGTAATTCGCCAATTCGGCCGGGTCTGCTGTACATTTTTTTAGGAGAGGGCGAACCAACGCCTCTTTCAAAGGTGTTGGGAAATGCCCCTCTGCGAGGGATCTATTTATGATGTCCCGTAAAGGACATCTGAGCTCCCTCTGGTAAGATTTAATCAGCCAAGAGGGGCACAGATCCAAATCACATGTTGTTGGGCGAGCAGCGGAGAGGATCCCATCGACTTCCTCCAGGTTGAGCGGATCAAAGCGATCCAGAACCAAACCCGAAGACAGGCACGGAGCCTCAATTTCACTCACTGTTTCCAAGGTGGTAGGCAGGTCTTGGCGGAGCAATGAGATTTTATCCGCAAAATATTTTGCAAATGCCTCACAGTCAATCTCCAATTCTCTAATGTTTGGTTTGCCTTGTGGCAATGTTATAAGATTTACAGATTTAACATGATGCATTATTTATAACTTATATAAAATCACACTCTTTGACATATTTATGGAATTTAAAAGAATAAACATCTTCTTTATAAGAAAATGTCAAGTATACCCCATATTTGAGAAAGAGCTGCTAACTTCTACATCCTGTACTACCATAGCACAGGTATACTTAATTTTTTTCTGTGTGAAAGGTAGGGAAAAGAAGTTAAAGGTAGAAAGCAAATTCTGTAGCAAACAAAAGGAAGCATTTTTTTAGACAGAAACCTTGAGTCACAATATGTAGGTCTGCCAGCATGTTTGAATATTAAGCTGTAAAACTGAGAACACTGAGCTCTTTAATGCACTGTCATAAAACACATTATAGCATATTTTAAACAAAATTGTTTACATTTAAACAAAAGAAAACATTATATTACTCTATAGCATAAGGGATTTTTTTTTTTTAGTTTTCCCCAAATTTCCCAGTTCTTCTGGGCTGTTGGAAAAATTGAGGAAGTTGTTTCATAATGTGTATCTGGAATGAGTGAGATGCTTAACACAGCATTGTTGTTACTCAAAAAGAGTATTTCATAGTAGGCTTTTTCAGTGTTCCATCAAATATTCTTTTGGGGATACTGAAAAAGGCCAGCCTTTTTCATGTTATACATTTTGTATGTGAAAAAGAAGAATTTTACTTAACTCTAAAGGAGAAAATATCTCATGGTGTCCCCCCAAACAGTTCTCCCTCAAATTTCTCAGTTTTTCTGTCAGAAAATGGGGGGGAGGTGTCTTGGGGTAGGGTAGAGGGGTTCCCCCCCTTCACAGGCCTTCACATCTCTATTCCAAAGCCAGTACTTTGAAGGAAAACTGTAGAATTTAACATGGCAAATCAGAGTATTTGAGACATCAGAAATATATGTCATTTTAGCATGTCTTATTAAGCCTAAGGCAGTGTTGAGCCAGCAAGATTAAGCAGCCTCCAACAGGAAAGAATCTTGCTTTGTTTCTTTTGATTCAAAAACTGAACTGAAGCTGGCTTTCTGCTGAATAGAGCTACTTAATATGTTAACCCTGATTGTACTTGGGCACCTGTGTTTGAAATCCTACCTTTGCTGGTAGGGAGTTCAGTCTTGGTGGATGATTCTGAAGAATCTGAGGTGGCAATGGAACTACTTGGGGCAGTATGTTTGGGTGCCCCTAGTGGTGTTTGTCCTTGTGACTGATCAACAATATGAAACTGATCTGAAGATGGATAGGTTTAGCAGCTGTTTTAGCAGCTGAAATTGGCTTTCTCTGATGGCTTGTCAAATCAGTGGAGCCACAGGGCTTGCCTGTGTGCTCTTCCTCCCTGTTAAAAGTTGATGATGGCTAATGGGCTAATTGATAGTGGAAAGATGCTTGAATTGCAGTGAGTAAAACCAATGTGGCAGTCGAGGGCTAAGCAGTTAGGTTTACATCTTGGACAATTGCAGTAAGAGGTAGTTGTCTTCTATAGATGAAGCTTTTTACCACAAAAAAAATCAAGTTACACAGTGATATTGTCTCAGTTGATACATCTGGTTTCATTCCCCATCCCCAAAAGCTGCTTATATTACCTCATCTTGTGTGGTATTAGGTTTTTTGGCAAAACAGATGTGAAATTAGGCATGAGGTAGCATTCCTCTATTCCTTACTCACACTGCTTTCAATTAGTCAGTACAAAATCGCTTAGTGTACATTCTGTATCTGTATTTTCCTTAAGCCTGTACCAGGAAATGGATTCTAATAAAAACAGATTTGAAAGAGGTTAACTCTTATAATAGGCAGGGGAGATTCAACCCTGGGCCAAAACAATGTTGTTGTTGTTGTTGTTAATATATCTGTCTAGAGAAGAATCTGTAGCTTCCATGGTGTGCGGTACTGAAATAGTACTATGTAACTTGTAGTTCCTCTTTTCATTGTCTGACTGGCTAAGACCCAGCCATTCTTGTATCGTTAGCATCTTTCTAAGATTATGGTATGGTTGCCTTTACATAGGTATGTGGATGAATAAATTACTACAGTGATCAATCATATCCAGCATCACTGCATTCATTTGGATGTTCCCTACTAGGGAGTCCCTAGTAACTGAGCCTGATTTTACAATCTTAGTCAGATGGTTGGATTTTTACATGTAGAAGCTGATATTCATGTGACTTATGTTTCAGTTCTAAAGTTACTTGGAAGCAAGTGCCACTGAAACAATGCTGCAAATTTAACAAGTTCAGGACCCGGAACCAAACAAGAGGTGATCAAGATTGGAACCCTGCTGAATCTCTTCAAAGATGGGGTGTATGTAAATTGTGGAAATGAAAGCATTTGGTGCTTTTCCTGCTTATGACCAGTAAAGATGTTATTAAACTACAGCTAATTTTTTTTTACCTTGAATCTGAATTCCCTTATCAGGATAGAGTCTGTCCATGTAATGGAAGGCACCTTGAAATGGTCGCCCATGTTTTACTTCATTATGATTTTTATGGGGAAGTGAGGGACTCTATAATCAAACCTATTCTGTCTAATTTTTATGGATTACCTGAAGCAAAGTTAGTTTTTTTCCTACTATCTGACCAATGTTCCCATATCACAAGCCTGGTTGCAAAGTACCTTTTGGCTGCCATAAGAATCAGGGAGCAAAAGACTAGCTCACCTTCTTGATGTTTGAAACTCCATGTAAATTTGCTATGCTGCAGTTTTTATTTCTATGCCAATAAAGGTATTTGGAATTTGGATCTGAAATTCAAGGTTTTAATCCATATTTTTATTCTAGTCCAATCTGTTAATTGGTTTGGATTTTTAAAAAAATGTGGTAGCTGATAGCAAAATCACTTGAGAAGCGTTTATAAACTACAGTGCCATGTGAGAAAACCAGTAGATAGTATTAAATGTAGGTATTTTACTTATTTAGTATATTTTTATCCTGTCCTTCTACCAGTGAGCTCAGGGCACCCATACTTCAGTTTGCCCCCTTCCGTTTTATCCTCATAAAACTCTGTGAGGTAGACAAGGTTGAAAGAAGCGTGATTTGCCCAAGTCACCTGGCAAACTTCCATGGCAGTGGGGATTTGAACCTAAATCCTAGTCGGTACCCAAATGATCTCACCACAAGATAATGTTTTGTAACCATTGTAACTGAATGTATTTTCCTACATAAAAAGGGGGGGAGAGTAGTAATTTTATTGATTATGTAAAATGGATCTTGTGAGATTAATTAATAGCAGTGTTGTTTTTGGTGTCTTCTTTTCTCTTTCATCTCCTATGATAAATTGAACACTGTAATTTGCAATATTTCTCTAGGACTGTGGTGTCTAGTCTTTTGGGTATGGTGACCCACAAGCCCAAATATATTTTGTACATCCCGGGCTGGCCAAGTTTTGTTAGTGTTCTTGGCAAAGTGTTGCCTTGGCAACCAGCTATTCCAGCATTCCATTTTCTATAGTTTGCAACCAGATGTTTTTGAGAAACCAGCAGATACCACACAAAAGAGTGCAGCTGCCCCCACTATGAACCCCAAGCAAGTGGGATTTCATTTCCTTCTCCTTTGCCGGTTGAGCCAAAGGTGAAGGTTGTGAGGTGGTATGCTTGTGGGTGATTGGGTTCAGGAGATACACAAAGATTGCTGATGGTGGGGAAGAGGGTAGTGGCAGGGGGCTCAGTGCAGTACATCTTGCACAGCAAGTAAAGGGTGAAAGCGGGGGTGGGAGGGGAGCAAGAGATTGGTCTGCTTTAGGAGCAGCACCAAGACAGAGATCCCACATGCCCCTTCCTTCCCTTTTCTGGTTTTCCCATGGCATGCTGAATAGCTGCCACCTACTCTGCACTTCAGCTTCTCCCTTCTTTCAGCTACTACTGTAAAGTTACTAGCTGCCCAATGGCTTTTTGACCTTCAATATTGTAATGAAGAGGGAGATTAGAATGTAAGAAGTTGAGGAGGAGGAAAGAAAGAGAAGGATGCAAAGAGCAGGAGCCATGTCTGTTGGATCTGGTTGCTGACCATAATAATAAAACTGAACTGACGAGAAGCTACCATTAGGGAGGGCTGGCCTGCAACCCATTTTCAGAGGTTTTGCAACCCACTTTGGGTCCCAACTCTCAGAGCTATAGGAGATGGTCTATGTTCCTAGGATGTTATCCCAGTATAAGTAATGAGTGAAATGGGGAGGGGATTATCTTATAGAATGTTCCTCAACTCATGAAAGCTACTGTATACATCAGATAGTCTGTATATGTTTTAAAGTTGCTGGATCTGAACTGTGGGGGTCTATCAGTAAATATTGGAGCATACTGTTTCCTTTGTTCTCTTGCTGATAACCCCTAGTTTCGTCCTTTTGATGATAGTGCAAAGAGAATAGAACCTTGCAAAGAGCAAAGATGTAGAGGGTGGCTGTTGATAGTGGTGAAGCACAGGCACTCCACCACTATCAACAGCCAGCCTTACATCTAGAATTTCAAGATGAGACTTCTGATTCTCTATCGTTTGTTTTATGCTGCTCATCCTCTAAGGAGCTCAGGGCAGCATACACAGTTCTTTCCATTTCACCATTGCCAGCGAGGTGGATTAGGCTGAGAGTAGGGTTATTGAGCCAGTCCAGTGAGCCTCATGGCTGAGTGGGGCTCTGAACCCAGCTCTTCCAGAACCTTGTCTGGAATTCTAACCAGATTGACTCCTGCAGAAACATTGGTTCCTAGTACTGTTCTTCCTCTAAATTGGAGCCATGGGCTGCATATTTCCTGACTTCACAGGTTGAAACCTTGTGCTAAGAAGAAAATGTCATAGATCATCCTTGAATAGAAGGTGGAACTGGATGCTAAAGTCATGTGATCAGGTTACTTCAATGGATACCTTTGTCACTTTGTTAAAGGGGACTTGGAGATGTGATAATTACAGAACAGGGAAATTAGACCTATGAAAGAGATTCCAAAGTAGTCTACTCCCTTAGCAACCAAATATGAATGAGCAGGATTGTTTACAAAATGTACAAAAGCTGAAGGTGTAAAGGAAACAGGAGTTGCATGCTCTTGGTAGCCTGGAACCAAGCTATTATCCTGTTCTCTTGCTTGGAAGCTATTTTCCCCATTGCTGATTGAGAGATTGAAATAAAACTGTTGGAACAGCTTATAAGAAGGCTGCAAAGCCCGTGCTGCGGTGAAATCAGCAACAACTTTACTCCTTCCTACACAGAACAGCCTACACACTCCTGGAATGCTCTGTAGGAGTTTAACTAGGTACACTTGGACCTGTGTAATTAGCTTACATTTTCCCCTCAAACCCCCCTCTCCTTCCTTTTCTGAGCTGCAAAATGTCAAACATTTAGCTTTTTTAAATGGAGCCACCATGGTGCCTGAAACATCAGGAGCCAGGAACAGTTTCTTTTCCAGATACAAAGAAAATGTGCATAGAACACTTGTATTAAATTACAGGTAATGATTGTAACATGGCTTTAATATCACAGCACTGTGGTTATGCTGTGCAAAAAAACCCCCCAAACAAAACAAAATCTAGCATTTGGCAAACCACAAAAGAGATGGACTTCATTGTGTGATGGGAGGGTTGTTCTGGGGATGCTTCAGAGAATGCTTAAGGCTATTTCCTTGAAGAGGTTGAAAGAAAAGCATTTTGTGTTGCTGAGTCCAGAACATATGGCTCTGTGGGCTGAAGCTTTGGTGTTTTTTTCTTCACTCCTATGAGTGCCTGTGAGTAGGAGAAAGTAAGGGAATTTCTTTCACAGCTGAACCAAGGGAGTTGGTGTGCTGTTGTGGAACATGCTAAGCACTTAAATATGGATTTACTGCTGAAGAGGGGGCCAATTTGGTTTTCAGGTACCGAATAACTCCTAGTAGGACAGGCATTTTTCACAGGAAACTTCTTCATAGCCAAGAAAACAACTCTGTGAATCTCTTCAAGTGTAACAGGACACAACAAAAGCCAGATGGTAGAAGAGGAGGCAGCACCCACTTGTTTCCTTGGCCAGCAGCAAAATGCCTGAAGAAGAAGGGGCTGAGAGTATATTATAATGGTTAGAATTAGACCAAGAATATTATGAAGCTTCCGGGGGGGGGGGGGGGGAGGGATTGGGCCAGTCACTCTCAGCCCAGCTTCTCTCCCATGGGTGGTTGTGAGGATAAAATAGAGCAAAGGAGAACCTTATATAGCACTCTGAGCTCCTTGGACAAAGAGGAAGATAAAAACACATTAGGTGGTTTCAGACTCCTATAGAAATCAGTTGCACAGGAGCAAAAATAATGCATAAATGGAGCAGGGTTTTCAGTCCATGGTAATCCATAGGAATTGTATTGGGAGATAGTTTGAAGTGGTCACTTGTAAGTTGTACAGTATTGGAAGGGTGATAGTGGGGAGAAGATCAGGAAGAAGCTCATGAATTTACTTTTCCAGGGGATCCTGTCTCATACTTGAAGAGCACTGGCTCTAGGATTACAGATGTTATTTCATGACACATGAACGGTGGAGGACAGTGCCATCAAGTTGCAGCTGACCACAGGGGTTTCAAGGCAAGAGATGAATAGAGATGGTTTGCCATTGGTTGCCTCTGTGTATCAACCCTGGACTTCCTTGATGGTTTCTCATCCAAGCACTAATCAGGGCTGACCCTGCTTAAGCTTCTGAGATCTAATGAGATCAGTCTAGCCTGATCCATTCAGGTCAGGGTGACATATAAATAGTGGATATTTATATCCAAGTAGACACGTCCAGTGCTTCTATCTTGGTCTCAAAGGCAAACAAGGAAAGCCTGGGCCCACTGCAAATGTATTGTGATAGGTCAAGAAGAGCTTATCTCTTAAGACAGACCTTCATTTACTGTTGGCATGCAGTACAGCGCCTGCTCAGGGTATTGATTCCTGATGTACTAATGGTGTATGCATAGTAGCTAAGAGCATAGTTTAAATGACTGTGAGCATGAACAATGCTGAATAGGTATTTTTTAAACTACCCCACATAATTTTAAAGTTGTACCTCAAAGGACAGGTTTGGTATTGCACAGTGGCAAAAAAGAATGAGCTGAGTCTTATAGTTTATGTATTTATTTTATAATTTACCTTTCTCATTGAAATTCCAGGGAGATTACACAGTATAAATTGATGCAGGTGATATGATGAGACATCTAATAAGCAGTGTAATAGGACCAAGATTACAGAAAACAGAAACAGGATGTACAAATCTCATTTTGGCCTTACGGAATCTATTCTCTTAGCCTCAGTTTCTCCATCTGTAATTTGGTAGCAGCAATACAGGTTTACCTTACAAGACTATCAAGGATTATTGGAGTATGATTATTACCAATATCATCATCCAAGATTGCTGCAATATTATTATTAATGTAATCATCCATGAAAGCGCATGTAGAACTTGCCTCTGGTCACTCTTGTAGTCCTGTAACCAGAAAGCCTAGAGTTTTTTTTAAAGGTTAATCACTTCTCTTATTTATTTGGCCAGCACATTTCTGATTCGATTTCTGTGTCTGTATCCCCTTGCACGATTAGTGTGTAGGGATTCATTGGGCAGAGGGGAACACCAAAGGCCCCTCTATTCTAACCTAATGCACTGAATTTGCACCAGATTTTATAGAAAGTGATGTGATGCGTATATGGCACTATCCATCATCATGTTAAGACTAGAGAAGACTAGCAATTTATATTCAGTGTATCTGTTACCAAAGCATTACTGTTGCTGTAACATTTTCCATTTGCTTTTGATTTCCACCAAATTAGTTGTCCTTCTAATGGTATTGTAAAAAGGATGTTTGTTCTTTGTTGAATGCCTAATTTAAAAGAAAGCATAATCTGTCAACATAGTGCTTGGAAGTTCATGGAACAAACTTAGGTGGGGCGCTAAGTTCAAAAGCAGAATTCCACAGCTGGAGGTCAGGAAGTTGACATCAACTTTTCCAGTTGTAATACTGCATGTGCTAGCCTACACTTTCTTAAAGGGATTTCTGTTGAACTTGTCTGATTTCTTGTTTATGTAGCTGTAGTCAAAACAAAAAAAGATTAGAATGTTTAGATGCCAGGAATTTTGTAATAGCTTTTGAGTAGTGTTTCTCAAACAGATCACAAGTTGAAACCTCTTTGGGAAATGGAGAAGGCTTTGCAGAAGTAGCTTGTGAGAGAGGGGTAGAAGTGAACTGGGAGGTGGGCTGTCACTCAGCCAGAAAGTCAAAAGACATGCCGAAAGTAGCTTTTTGGCTCTCTAAGAACCTGGAGCTGGAACAAAATAAGTAATCCTTTCATTACACAGTTGCTCTCTCTAACCATAAGCAGTCTTGATTGATGGTTTCTGGGTTTGTAAAGCAGGTGGGAATCCACTGACGACAACTGTTTCTGGATCTGTAGGTCTATGACTGGTGATTGACTAAAATATATTGCAGTAGTGATTGGAAATGCTCTGCTCCCCCAACAGTGCAACTGCCAGTGGCATGGTGGTGTCAGCCCACCTTATGCTGTTGATGGCACAGAGTTCTAGTTTGCCTAGTGTTGCAATGCAGTGCACCAAGTTGCCTGTCTTGCAGTGCCCCCTGTAAGTTGCGTGTCTTGCAGTCACCTATTAATAATGTTGTTTCTTCAGACTAGTGTCTAGATTTTTGTTCCCTGTACCCTCTGAATATCTCAAATGAGACTAAGTTATCATGCTTGTAAAAGCCATGAAGGAGCACTGGCATGAACAAGCAAGGGGTTCCTCCATTCCCTTCTCATGTGACTTAATAACTGAAGAGTAGTACTTTTAAGCAAGCCATAGTTTGTCAGAGCTATAAACTAGTTTGGGAGTCCAGGCTAGCCTGATCTCATCAGGTTTTGGGAGTTTAGCAGGGCTGGCCCTGGCTAGTATTTGGTGGGAGAGCTCCAGGGAAATCCAGGGTTTCTACACAGAGGCAGGCAATGGCAAACTACCTCTGATTGTCTCTTGCCTTGAAAACCCTCTGGGGTTGCCCTAGGTCAGCTATGATTTAACAGTAAATATATATAAATAAACTGATTGTTCTCTTCCCTATAATGCAGTGACATTTCTATAAAGGGAATAAAGGTGTAGTTTAACGGAATAGATTGCAATCTGTTTCACTGTTGTATATATTATCTCACTCTTCCTGCACTGCTGTCTACTACTATAATTCCTTTTTGTGTTTTTTTGTTTGTTTGCAGCTAGTCCTATTGAATTGACTGTTGGCTATCTCATGCTATCTGACTTTGTTGGCTTACATTGCATAATCTACCTTGCATCTCAGTGAGAAAGGCGGGCTATAAATGAAGTAAATAAAAACCTAAGAGAAGCCGTGTTAGATCGGGCCAAGTGGCCCATCCAGTCCAACACTTTCTGCCACATAGTGCCCAAAAGCCAGATGCCATCAGGATGTCCACCAGCAGGGCCAAAACCCCAGAAGCCCTCCCACTGTTACCCCCAAGCACCAAGAAAACAGAGCACACTGCCCCAGAAATAGTGTTCCCAAAATGGATATTA
Organism: Heteronotia binoei; assembly: GCF_032191835.1. Lineage (NCBI taxonomy): Eukaryota > Metazoa > Chordata > Lepidosauria > Squamata > Gekkonidae > Heteronotia > Heteronotia binoei. The sequence goes on from NC_083231.1 coordinate 92,111,726, forward strand.
TGTTATCATTGCAGTCATTCACATATGGATTCTTCAGTGCATATAATCCTGTTCCACTGAGAATGATGTCTATAATGCATGATATCAATATCAAGTGGTGTATAGATGTAGCTCACATCTTGTTAACTGGGTTTGTAGAGAACATAATATTCTTTCCTTCAAAAGTCTTTAATCATTGAGCCACAAGGGAGAGGGAAGAAAGTATGTGAGCCCAAGTATGCCCTGGGTTCCTTCCTGTAACAATAAGTTATGATTTATGTCAGAAGTATACTATTATCTTGTGTTTAAATGTAGCTGTGTTCCAATGGCAGTTTTGTTTCAACTTCAGGTCAGTCCTGAACTGCCTGCCTTTGGATATTTCTCTAGAGTGGCATGTTGTTTTGGTAGGCTTCTCTACTATAAGTGGGCCGTAGCTATGCCGTTTCTTGGCAACCGAGGGCTGTAATGACTCACTGCTGTGTACTGTATTTCACCTGTAACAAGCAAGTCGGTAAAATAAGTCTAAAATAGCTGTTACTTCTCAGCAATTGTTCTCTGCAAATATGCCTTCATCTTTCTCTTGCTGTTATGTTTAAGCAGGTGAACAACCCATGCTTTAATTATGCCTAGCTGGCAGCGTTTATGATGTCTTTAAGAAGGTGCCACTGGTTTGCATTTTTGTGTGCTGCTTTATCTTCATAATATGTGCATGGTACAATGAATCTTTCAAAGACATATCCTGAGAGATAATATACTGGTATTTTTCACTCAGGGATGATTTTTATTTATTTATTTTTGCTGCTTTCTGATTTTAAAAATTAATTCACTTAGATGTTCGGTTTTGACATTGGAAAAATGCCTTGGAGGCTTGATGATAGAAAAATGGAATATAAATATTTTAAATAAATAAAATATTATGCTTGAACTACAGTGATGTCTAAAACAATCTGAGCAGACACAAAGACTTTATAGTTTAAGGCTGTATAACTTCAGAAGTTTTTATATTACTTAATTTTGATAGCGCACTTATGGAGAAATTGAAATGTCGTGGCTGAACTATTGGCTACATTAGTAGTAAGAAATATTTCTAGTGGATGGCAGTATCTGATTTGCAGAAATAATTTAAATGACTTTGGAAAAATGAGTGATTATACTCAAGAAGCTGCACTCAAAAGCTTGTGTGTGAGATGTAAATTTTTCTTGAGCAAATAACAACCCCCCAAGTGCTCCTTGTCTTTGTATTTTCCTTCCTTACTTGCCTTGTTCATTGAGCTGGGCCAGACACTGTACTCATGATCCTTTTTAATCACAGTTCGGGGACTGGAAGGAGATTTACAGCTCATTCTTCTCTCAGTGGTGTCTGATCCATACAAGAATGAGGTGAAGTTAGCAGGAGGTTCAAAACACCAGATTGCAGGGAATGCTGACTTTTGATGGAGTTCTTTCTTCCAGAAGCATTGGGTTCACTGCTTGGAGGTGCAAATAGATTCATTTTTGCCTGATCTGCTGATTGCTGAAGCAAGGACACTGCCACTGTCGTTCATGCCTAAGTGTCCTCTAGATTAGATTACTGTAATATATCATATGAGGGTCCATTCTTGAAAACTATCTAGAAACTGATTCCCCACTCCTCCACTTGTAGCTGCAGGAATGGCCTTGGGTCAGCCATAGCTCTCGCAGGAAAGGGCAGCTTCTGGGAGAGCTCTCTTAGCCCCACCTACCTCACAGAGTGTTTGTTGTGGGGGAGAAAGGTGTAAAGGAGATTGTGAGCCACTCTAAGACTCTGAGATTCGGAGTGAATGGCGGGATATAAATCCATCATCATCAATCATCATCTGGTGCCTGTTTGCTGTTGGGAACAAATTGGATGTATAATGCAAACTTCATTTGCTACCTGATGGACATGTTACAGACCTCCTATCATAAACCTTTTATAGAGTTGCTCTTGTTTCAGAGTGAGGTATATTAGAATGAAGTGATACTATATCTAATGTAACTAAGGCAGAATTGTCAGGGAGAGGAAAACCTTCCAACTTAATAATTAAATCCTTAGTGTCTTTTAGATACGAAGACATACTTTCAACATGTTATTCTCATCTCTTGACAAAGGAATATATCTGAAACAGTTTTTATTGAACCACTGTAGAGATTTTCAAGAGATTCTCTTATTGAATATGGAATTTTTTGCTATATATGCTAGAGCAGCTACCTCAGTATGATGCACCTGGAAATAAGAGAAGCCTCTGTTACAAATTTGCAAAGCTGTCTTATCTTGCCACCAGAAAGTAATTAATATCACAGCTAGTAGGAATATACCCACCTTACAAAGGTTTGCTTGTTTGACTCATTTTAGACCATAATTCACCCTGACAGACTAATAAGGACTTTTATGAACTAGTAGATTTGATAAATTTATGTGCAAGACTTCATGTTCCTTTGGCTCTAGAAAGCCCAAAATTCGCTCATCGTATGTGCATCCTGAGCTGCAAGTATTCATATGCTCAGAGTTGGGGGTTTGTGAAATGTTTCTTGCAGGAGCTTCTTCTGTGGCATGGAAAATGTAGTCCAATTTGATTAAAAATAATCTAAAAATTAACAACCCCGTTACAAAAGTGCAGTCCTGGTACCTGGTATTTCTTCGGTGGGCTTTTAGAAAGTTGAGAGGGGAAGGACATAAAGGTGTAGCTTGGTTGTTCTGGCTTGCAAGAACAAAGAGGTAGAAAGTATATGTTTTCACCTTGGTGTACCCTCAAGGGAAGTAGGTGCCCAAGGGGCAGGAGCTACACAGTTCAGGTAATCCCCAGTAGTTTATTTTTGTTCTGAGCCTTCCAGGAGATGCCATGTGCAGGTCTGGAATAGAGTGACATAATCCCCCCCCCCCCCCCCCCGTTTGCGGCATGCAGTACTTAAAGGGCAATATAAACAACTTCAGTTTGCTACTTTTTATCTTGGAGCTGTTGTATATACAATTGTTAATTTTTAATTGTTTATTTATTTAAAATGTTTATATGCCTACCTTTTACCTTGAACATATCTTCTGGACTCTTTTCATTTTATATTTTTTAAGGAATCCCTATTTTAGCCCGGCCCCAAATACATTTAAGTATATTTTAAAAGTTTTTATTGCATGCATTTTTTGGGGGGGTGCCAAGAATCCGATGCCCCCTTTAAGAGAGATTATGTGGATAAGTAATTTATAACAGGTGATAAACAAAAATCCATTTTTGTAGGCTGTGCATATTATTATTGTTATTATTATTATTAATTATTTGTTTAGTTATATTCCACCCATTCCCCCGTAGGGGCTCAGAGCGGAGTACAATATAAAAAATAAAATTGCAACAACATAATAATAAAACCCCATTTCAATTTCAATATAGTGGGGATCATGTCCTCTCTTGGTGATGACATGAATTACATGGATGAACTGGCTCCCACTTCATTTTTGAACTTAAAGACAACGTACAAATAAAATATACACACACCTTGCATTTATGTACAGATTATACCAGTAACCTGGCAGCTTGGGGTATTTTTGCCTAATTAATCATTAATCAGGTGCAGCTGGAAAAACATTTTAATTGGCTGATGTCAGATGGGCTTTAGCTGCTTGCTTAGTTCAGAGCAATAGAAGAGATGACTCCACTAAACTGTCAAAAGTCGAAAGGTTTTGCTGCTCAGGGCTTAGGTGGTGCACATCCTAAGGTCTTACTTTGGTACTTTGTTGTTTAAGGAGGCTATTAAAATGTCTGTGGTGTAGCAGGAAATGTAAAGTTTCCAGACATTTTGTTGCCCTGGTGAAAAAAAAAATCCTTAAAAAGAAAAACATTAGTAAATATGGAAGGGGTGCAGATCTAATTGGCACTTGTAGAATGACAGTGTATTAGTTATACTGAAATAAGGCTTGCAAAATAGAACAAGGAATAATATGGATCAGAATCAATTGCAAATTTGGCTGATGGGAGGACACTGACCTGGAACTTGGGCTCCAAAGAAGGAATGATTTGTGATTCCATTGTGTGTGAGAACATTTACAGTGATGGTATATTGTAATGCAGTGTTATTAAGTATTAATTACTAAAGGAAATGAGTTAGTAGGGAGGGGTGTGGCTTAGTGGTAGAGCATCCTCTTGGCATGCAGAAGGCTCCAGGTTCAATCCCCGGCACATCCAGTTGTCAAGGAACTGTACAGGCTGGTCCATGAGTTCACAGGGTGTGTACACACTGGTAGTTATTTTTTTAAAATTCAATGAGTAGATAAACAAGTTAATAAGAATACAGCCAACAGATTTTGAGCCTGCTTCAGCAGGAAGGGCAGGATATAAATAGAAATAATAATATTAATAAATTGTTGTTATTTTCAAAAGTCACACAGAGACAAAACAATTAAGCTAGCTTTTCTAAGACTTCCAAAGGCTTGTCAGGTAACATAGACTTACATCCAAGAGCAGGCCTCTATTACATGTGTTCTGTGATAGCAACAGATCTGCTAAGCATAGGTTACCCATAAAATCTCAGAGAGCAGTCTCTTGTCTCTGAGGCAATATTACAATGATAGCTTCCACCCCTCAGGTCAGGTGACGGTAACCTCCAATCCAAATGACCTTCAGGAGACTTTTCCAGAATCTTACATAACTGCTTCAAATGTTCCTCCTCCCAACTTTTAGATGTTCTCATGAGAAGCTTAGCAGCTTCAATCTTGGGCTGATAAGGTGCCAGCTAGGCCAGAGCCCTTAATTGATTACACCTGCAAGAAAGAACTAGGATTGTTACTTTGCACATTAACCCTTAAAGATGGAGCAAGAATGGTTGCACTTTAAGAAAAATAGGTAGTGAGTTATCTGTAAGTCCCTACCTGAGGCTCTGGAGAGCCACTGCCAAGTCAGAGTAGATAGTACTGATCTTGATCGACTAATACCATGACTCAGTATAAGACAGCAATTGTCCAGTTTGATCCACAGATTAAACAGGAGACAATAAGAACAAGTCATGAAATTAATAGCCCAGTAAATGGTCAAATACAAAATATACTTGTTTGTTAAAATATTGATATACCACATATGCATTGTGACTTAAGGCATCTGCATCTTAAAATTTCAATTTTAAACATACACAATACAATAAAAGTCTGCAGACTCCTCCCCCTGAGAAAATGTGTGGAGCTTAAACCCCATTATAAGCCTTAGCAAAGAAAATGGCCTTAAAGCGCCCCTTGAAGACTTCTGAAGATGGTGCCACCTATACCACCTTGGGGAGGCCATTCTATGAGATGGGAACCAGTGCTCAAAAGGACTGGGATCAACCTTAAGCAGGGAAACCACCAGAAGATGGCAACTAGAGGACCATAGTTAGCAAATGAGGGCATATGGAAGAGACACTATTACAAATATATGGGTCCTAGATCAAGAAGAGTTTTAAAGGGTCTTGAGGTTATATTTTCACTGACTAGTGTGTCTGCATTGAAAGGAAAATCATTCCAAACATTGAAATAATCATTGCTGTTGATGTGCCCAACATACATGTATTAATTCTATGCCTCACTCTTTAGAACAAGCCAGTCAGGCTCTTTGTTGAGAGACTAATGATAATGTTCAGTGGCATACAACTTTTGTTTAGTTGTCAAACTTATACTACTAATAGAATAAAATTCTTGCTGATTTTGTCCTGGCTCTCAAAAAAGCATAGTCATATGAATTGTCACTCTCCAGTTATCCAGGCTAGTATTGAAAGGGTCACCCTTTTAACCTGTATTCCATGTACTTAGCTCTTTGTGCTGGTTTCCAACTTTAGCCATCCTGTCTTTTATGATGTGCTGCATGTATATATTGACAGAAAGCAGCATCATGTCCAGGACCGGGGTGCCACATCAGCCAAAGAAATTGTTGAGGACAATGGTGATGGAGAACAGCTTGAGAGTTTGGTTTGTGTGAATGCCGGAGGCAATCCATTGTGGAACAAAGTTCTTGGTTGTCATAAAATTTGGTATTTGAGGTTTGTGATTGCTTTTAGTAATTTGAATTGCCAAAACTACTTGTACATCTGTCCTGGCCCACAGTAAAGATGTGCCGCAAACAGTGTTCATATAGAAAAATATTGAACTTGAGTGCTGTGTAAGATAAGTAAAAACCAGACTGTTTTACAAAATATCAGGAAGCTAAAGGGGAAAACAATAGTGCCTGTAGTGTGTGCCAAGAACGGTGTTGTGTTCCCCTCTGCTGGCACCGCAGTGGCTGTTTAATTAAGAACCTTATTCCCATAGCTATGCTGAGAGCATTGGTGATGCAAGCACACACAGCACTAAACAAAAACATTAACCTTTTCTGCAGCTTGTTGCTGTTTTGAAGCATAGCAATGCCTTATATTGGATGCAGACAACTCAGCCACCCTGATCCCAACTTGCAGACCCAAGGCAGGAGGTGGATGTACAAATGCTCCATCTTGTCGTGGCTGCAACAAGATGTGTCACTATGTGCATGCAAGAGAATCTGTATATGGTAGACACTCATCTGTAGTAATAAAACCCACTTCCTGCTTGATACGAATTCATGCTGAGGAAAACCAAACTTAATGGAGAGCCCTCTCTCTGCTACTTCTTTCAGTCCTAGTGATTGAGTTGGCTGTGCTTGCCTGAACTGGTTCTTTCTTGATCATGTAAAGTATCCTCACAGGCTAGCTGATCTGACAAGATCTCAGAAGTTAGGTATGGTCAGCCCTGGTTAGTGCTTGAACACACATGAAGCTGCCTTATTCTGAATCAGACCACTTGTCCATCAAAGTCAGCATTGTCTACTTGGATGGGAGATCTCCAAGAAAGTCTAGGGCTGCTATGCAGAGGCAGGCAATGGCAAACCACCTTTGAGTGTCTCTTGCCTTGAAAATCCTATGGGGCTGCCATAAGTCAGCTGTGTCTTGATGACAAAATAAGTTTCCAGCTCCTGCCTGTTTTTTTTCCTAACTAGCCTTTTTTCTTCTGTAGAATGTCCTCTGGACCATCTCTCAGGCAAGGGTTAGCCAGACCTCCTTAAGTTAAGCAGAAGAGGTGGTCTGGTTACAGACCAAGGGATAGAGATCAGTGCCCATAAAATGGAGGCTGAATAGTCATAGGAACAGATGGTAGATTGGTTTTCCATTAGTTCTCACAAATATTTCCTATCTGTATTTTATTTGGAACATGTGATTAATTATAGACTGGATTCAAATTAGAACTTGGTTACATTTCCCACAAAAGTGGTAAAACACCTACTTTGCATGTAGAAGTTCCAGGGTCTTTTTTTGGTAGCAGGAACCCTTTGCATATTAGGCTACACCCACCTGCTGTAGCCAATCCTCCTGAAGCTTATAGTAGGCCCTGTGCTAAATGCCCTGTAAGCTCTTGGAGGATTGGCTACATCAGTGTGTGTGTGGCCTAATATGCAAAGTTCCTGCTACAAAAAAAGCCCTGAGAATGTCCCAGGTTCAATCCTTAACATCTCCAGATAAAAGTTAATAGATGTTGAAAAAGACCTCACTCTGCTTAAGATCCTGAAAAAACTACTGCCAGAATAGACAATATCGAGCTATATATACCAGTGGTCTAATTTGGTGTACAGCAGCTTCGTGCATACCTAGAATGGCATAACAGATTTTGAAACCTCGTATGTAAGTAACATGAATACATTTTAAATGTAAGTTCTGGGACAAAATATTGGTAGGCTTGTAAAAGTTTTTTTTTAAGCCCAAGTATTGATCTCTTACCTCACCCCACTCAGTTTTGAATTACTAAAGCCTAGCTCAGCTGGTCAGCTCTCACCTTGAAAATCCGATGACATGGAACTTCGTGGGGTTTTCCATCAGTCAGTTGTGACTTTGCAACATAGTTTACCTTGAGCTCAGATCTGACTTCTAAAAAGTGGACTTTGGTTGAAATAACGAAAGCCTCCCTTCCCCCTGCCCAAGCTGTTAAAAAGTTTCCCTCTTTCTTTCCCTTCATATGTAATTTAATATCCTGTCTCCTGTTCCTGCAAAGCTGCACACTTAAGCCCTTCACAACTCATTCTACCCATTACTTTAGGTTGCTTTGTTCACTCCTCCCAGTGGACTTACCCCAATAGCAATGCGCTGGGAGAGCTTGGAGATCTCAACCTTTCAAAATACATATTTTTAAAGAAGTCTGTTTTTTTCAGCATGTGACTCGTGCAAGTGGGTGGGTGGAGGGATGGATAGGAAACTTCTGAAATGGCGCTTTAAGATGCCAGAAGCTCAAGTGGTAGGGATGGTAGCATACATGCTAGGAGATGTACTCCACTTCATGAAGCCTGGCTTGTATACATGCTGTACATACACCAATTCTGAATTTTCCCCAAAGCTTTTCATTCACTTTTTCTATAATCTGACCCACCCACAGCAGCAGCTGGGATCAGTATAATTACCCTGAAGCTGGCAAGGCAGCCGGCCTCTAATGCCACTCCAATTTAGCTGCTTGGGAAAGGGGGTTAAGCTGGGATAATGCTGCATCTTGATCCTCAAAACCGAGAGCATCACCTCTCTCGTTTTCAGTTGGGAGTACGAAAGTGAAAGCAGCTCTGTCTTGTGACTTCTATAATATAAAGCCCATCTGTGCTACGTGACAGCAGAAGGCTTTGCAGTAAACCCTTGATATAGAAATGTTTTAATGCTGCAGTCAGTCTGTGAAACATTAGGTTCATTTGCATTCTTTACATAGAGGCTTTCTAAGGAGTATATAGGGGGTGGATGCTTACTGCTTATGTCCGATTTTCTGCTGTAGCTATTACAGAAAGTACCCAAGCTGTTGTGGGATCTACGGTTGTGTTGTAAGCAATTGTAAGATGTAGCAGATTTAGCAGTCGGTAAGCCCAAGCATTGCCAGAGCAGCGTCCAAGTTGTCTTTCCTTGCCATTAATAGCTTTTCAGTGTGGCTCTTTTCAAAAGCTGTGCCCTCCATTCTTTCTTATCCATTGCAGACCTTTTTGTAATAACCATTATTTTGTTTCCAGAATGGGGGTAATAGTGCTCAAGATGAAATACAGGAAAGCATTTAAGAAGGTTGCTAAATGTACCAGGAGACATTCTGATAGTCTGATAAGCTTTGAGATGTTTTTTTTGGGGGGAAACAACCTGATGGCTGGTAGCAGAGCTAAAACTTTTCTTTTATTGGAATGAGTAGTGTATTGAACCAATCTATCTTTATTCTTACAGCTGTCCCATTTCCTCCAAGCCATCGGCTCACAGCAAAGGAAGTGTTTGACAATGATGGAAAACCCCGCGTGGATATCCTAAAGGCACACCTTATGAAAGAAGGAAGGCTGGAAGAGAGTGTTGCTTTGAGAATAATAACAGAGGGTGCTTCAATTCTCCGTCAGGAAAAAAATTTGCTGGATATAGATGCCCCGGTCACGGGTAGGTGCAAGCCCACAAATTTTATATCAGAATGGATAAGTACAGGAATGTTGATAAACGTCTAATAAAGGAATGGATATCGTAGAGGTTGTTTACTTCATACTGTTGCTTAAACCAATTTTGAGTGATATATGCCTGTTGGTCAGGGCAGGAAAGACAAGAAAACATTACCTCAAAAGATGTAGCAGATTCAGCGCATTCTTAGAAATCTTTACTTTAGATAGCTAACATGTACGATTGCTTAAGCAGTTCTTTTGGAAGAAACTGGTTCAGTTGCCATAAAGAACATCATGACTTGAAATGTATTGGGCTCTAGGAGACCAGTTTCTTGCACCTTTTGAGGTCTCTTCTTTTCTTCATTTTTTGTACTGGTATTTTCACTGCCCCTTGTTCTCTAAGGATGTGTGTGTGTGTTGGGACCTTTCAAGATGAATACCTGTATTTGCATTTATTTATTTACATCCAACTTTTCTCCCTAATTGGGACTCAAAGCAGCTCTCCAGTCATGTATTGTGGCCTGCAAATAAAATGGTCAAGTGCCAACCTTGACTCTATCACAAGTTCTCACAGAGCTGTTCCACTCAAGAGAGGTTCTGGGAAAGCTCTCTCAGCTCCACCTACCTCACAGGGTGTCTGTTGTGGGGAGGGGAATGGAGAGAAGATTGTAAGCTGCTCAGGACTCCTTCAGGTAGTAAAAGGTGGTGTATAAATCCAATTTCTTCTCTCCTTCTTCTTCTACCATGGCAGCACAAGGCTTTGGGGGGGACTGCATCTGTTTGTTTTGGCTGGATTATTGGCATTTACAGAACAGGTAAAGAGCTGGGAAATGTTGATGTTTCCAGACTTGCTGTTAGGGGGAAAAAAAGCTTGCTGTGATAGCCAGGATTGCTTTCTCTCAGTGTCTTGTCTGCCATCCCTCGCCTTTCTTAGACCCAACCAACCTGATTACACTAATCTAATTTTAGACCCAATCCAACCTGATTACACTAATCTAATTTTTGTAATTCGTGGTTGTAACATGCCCTATGTGGAGCTGCCATTGAAGACGGCCCTGGAACCACAGTTCAGTGTGGCATCCTGATTATTTAAAAGATACATATATTGGCTCCCAGTTTGTTTCAGAGTTGAATTCAAGCCATCTTGAGTCACAAAGAAAAGGTGAGGTGTAAATATTTTAATTTGAATATTCTGATTTTTGCCTGGTCTTTCTGGGGAAGAGATAATACAGGGTGTCAAGCATAAGGCAGACTGCATTTTATATGCTGGGTGTATTGAGCTGCCTTGGTGGTTCATAAGCAGGGTCGGCCCTAGACTCTCTGGCACCCTAGGCAAGGCTAACTTCTGTACACACCCTGCAGTGATAACATCACCAAATCACAGAAGGCTGGCACCCTAGGGAATCACCTAGTTTGCCTAGTGGTAAGGCCAGCCCTGTTCATAAGACAATTAAGACTTGGTATAGACCAGTGGTTTGATCTGCACCTTAGTTCTTGTGGAAGTTTTGGGAAAACTGGAACTAGTACTGTTGCCTTACCTTCTTGTTGGTGAATATCTGGATTCTCCTGACAAAAAGCAACCCAAATTCAGATAAAAGCATTTGTCTTTTGAAAATGTAGAGGTTCTTTATTATGATAATTTTATAGCTTTCACAGTGCTTTACAAAGTAGCAGAAGCTCCCAATCCTTTTTCTGTGCTTTCCTTAACAGAAACTGTGCATTCCACACAACTATCAATGGTTGGCTTGTATGGGAAGGGGGAAAAAATAAGAAATGCCATGGCACAAAACAACAACAAAAAACCCTTTAATATTGAAAAGTAATAAAGGGAAGAACTGAAACAAAATGTTATTACGGGAATTAATAAAATATACTTGGCAAAATAAATTGCCCTTGGCTGAAAAATATTCCCACCCACTCATTAATTTGCATGAAATGCTTTGTGCCTTGATCCCTCTGTCTTAATTGTCTCCCACGTTTGATTACATTCCATGAATGAGTGTATGTGTGATCTGCCGTCTAGTGGCAAGTTCTTCTGCATGAGCTCCTTATTGAAATAAGAGCTGCATCAGAATTTTATGGTGCTCTTGTACAACTCCCATTCATGTCAATGGTGCTTGAGCTGAAAATTTTCTGGTGGAAGAATCCGCTTAGCTTTTTTGTGGTAGCTCTGCAGTTTGTTCATCCTGTGTGTACTATTTTCTGAGCTTTTTAATAACACAATATAGAACAAGTCCCAAATCCGGCGACTTCAGCTAGTGCAGAATGCTGCAGCCAGGCTGCTAATGGGAATTCCTTTACGGGAACACATTCAGCCTGTGCTGAAAGCATTGCACTGGCTACCGATAGTGTACCAGATTAGCTTCAAGGTGCTGGTCATTACCTTTAAAGCCCTATATGGCTAGGGTCCTGCATACCTTAGGGACTGCCTTTCCATGCACATGCCCCAGCGAGCACTTCGGTCTGGGTTTCAAAATCTGCTGACAGTTCCCAGCATCAGAGAAGTGAGGCTCAAATCAACGAGAGCTAGGGCCTTTTCCGTTGCTGCCCTAGCTGGTGGAATGAGTTGCTGGAGGAGGTAAGGGGCCTGTGAGAGCTTCCACAGTTTTGCAGGGCCTGCAAAACAGCATTCTTCTGTCATGCATTTTCATGACAGCAACACCTGCAGCTACGGGACTGGCCCATAAAAATACTACCAATGGCCTACCTCATCATGCTGCGGTGATCCTGGAACCTCTTAAAACAGCTAACCACCAGTAGAATTTAATTGTTGTCTGAAACCATGATATTAGCACATGTAGATGTTTTAGTAATTGTTTTTGTGTTTTATGTTTTTATTGTTGTTTTATCTTATCTGGTCACACTAATGTGATTGTGTGACCCTTAATTTGTGAGCCCTGAGCCTGCCTTCAGCACAGAGGGCGGGATATAAATTAAATAAATAAACATCAAATAAAAAGAGAATCAAGCTATATTGGAAATAATTTCTAAATAACAGGGAGGCAGCTCCTTTACCTTCAGTGAACCTCTATATAAATTGTAGTAAATTGGTGAGCATTTTTAAAAAAGCATCAGTGAGGACAAATTGTTGATACTAGACATTAGTCTTTCTCAGCAAAGTTAAGCATGACTGAGTGGTGATTGTTAAGAAGTTAAACAGTGTTTAAAGTGAGTGGTTTGTTGTTCTTTTGCAACATGATGTCAGTGTGTCCACACACGCCCCCCCCCTCCCCGGCAATAGATTTTCAAATGCATCAGTAGGCTATTTTATCTCAATGTAGCTTGCCACAGAATTGCTAAATAGTAGATGTGATATTAGGTAGTTTTTTTTTGTAAAATTTGTCCAGGTAACTTTCTCACTTCTTTCTCTACCTTCCCAACTCAAAGAATGAGTTATTTGTGAGCAGCAACAAATAAGATGTAACCATAAATGCCATAGGCCAGGTTACAAATAGAAATGTATTAGCTGAATTACTATATTAGCTTCTTAAAGCGGTGTATTCAAAATTTAAATTTTGCATTGGGAGACTAATAATATTAATTTTAATTTGCAGATCAATTCTGGTCATGCTAGTGACATTTTATTTGAAAGTAAATTGCATTGATTTTAGCAGAACAGGTATAAGAACTTAAAAATAGGGCTTTTTTTTTTAGCAGGAATGCACAGGAACGCAGTTCTGGCTAGCTTGTTGCCAGGGTGTGTGTGGCCTAATATGCAAATGAGTTCCTGTTGGATTTTAAAAAAAAGCCCTGAAAATAGTAATCTGAATTTGATACCTAAAATAGTCCTGCCCTGGTCAGTACAAAATTGTTACTAACTTTTTTTGGGAGGGGAGAGGATTCTGCAAGTTTTCTGTAAGGACAGAAGATGGGCTTCTTTCATGGCCATGTGGTCATTGTGAAAATGAAGCCCTGTTAAATTTTTAGGGTTGAGTGCACTGTCTCTCTGCCTCTGTGAAAAGGGGCAGAATTAGGGTTGCCAGTCCCCAGTTGGGGGCAGGGGATTCCCTGGTTTGGAGGCTATCCCCCCACTTTACGGTTATCAGAAAGCGGTGCTGGGGGGAGATGTCTACTGGGCACTTCATTACAGTCTATGGAGACTGATTCCCATAGTGTATGATGGAGAATTGATCTGTGGGTCTCTGGGGGGCTGTTTTTTTGTGGTAGAAGCACCACATTTTCAGCATGGCATCTGGTTCCTCTCCTCAAAACACCCCCCAAGTTTCAAAAAGATTGGACTAGGGGGTCTAATTCTGTGTGCCCCATCTATTTCCAAATAGAAGAAAGGCATTTAAAAGGCATGCAATCCCTTTAAATGTGATTGCCTGAACTCCTTTGTCACAACCTTGCTCCTGGCTGCAGCCCCAAAGTCCACAGGTATTTCTTGAGTTGGATCTGGCAGCCCTAGGCAGAATTGATCTTTTGAAGAACCAGAGCTTGTACAACTGAGGCCAACTACAGACCTAACTTCCAGATCCCCTCAGGACACTATCTAGGAAACCCACTGATTAGTTCATAGGGTCCGGGAAATCTCTGCTGTTAGCCTGAGGGCTGCATTATCAATATAATTTTAGACTGCTTGATTTTATGTACTTCTTTGCCTCGGCTTGCTTGTAGTGCCGTTTTTTACTTGGTGTGTTGAATTGTTTGAATCATGTTTTTATTTCGTTTTGGTTTTATTGTTTGCTCGTTTTGTTGTTGTTTTATCGTTGTCAGCCACCTTGGTCTGGAAAGGCAGCAACAAATTTTCTAGGTAAATAAAAAGGCTCAGAAGATAGTACTGCTATCAGAAAATGGTACTGTTAGGATTCCAAAGTCCCATAAAACCACATTTCTCAAACCAGTGTCCCAAAGTTATTTGCAGGGTGGTGGATCCATTTCCCACCCATCCAGATAACATGAAAATAGACACCAGACAGTTTTCTGTAGAAAAGGGCAGGGGTTGTCCATCTTGGGAGAAGAGGGCAACATCTACTTCCCTCTCTCTTGAATGGTGGGAGCCTATAGAACCACCGTCACTTGTGTTCACCTAGATGCCAGAGCATGGCAGAACACAAATCAGAAAGGTGTTGATTGTCTGTTAGGGTACAGAGGCAGAACCCAAGGAATGAATTGGCTCTGTGGTACCAAGGAGGAAGTCCTAATGCAGTGGTGGTCTCAGGGCTAAACTAGACAATACATATGTCACTTACTGACTTACAGTCATACATGCCAACAGGGAACTAACCAATAAGGAAGTTTCTTCCTATTTCTGGATGAAAGCCCCTTCCTTCCAACCAAGGGGTAAAATTGATAAGAATTTGGGTCAGAGCCTTTTGAGTGGTGGCCCTAAAAAATCAGCAACCCTTCTAGACCTGTGTGTATATGGACTTCCTTTTAAACTGTAGCAGATGTGTTTCTCACTCTATTGTTCTGAGAACCCCCCTAAAGCATGTAAAGTTTGCCACACACTTTGAAAAGGAGCTGTGTGGAAAATAGCAAGCACCAGTGAGGGAGGAAGGGAAGGGCTTGTGGCCCATGCAAAATTTTATACTATTGGGTTACCTGTTATATCTACTAGTACTTATTCCTATAACACAGAGTTCAGTTTTGTATTCCTAGAAACCTTGAATTCTTTAGAAGAACTGAGAAAGTATGTTAGAGCATGCCTGAGAATTCACTGCAGCGGTCAGGAATTTTATGGCAGACTCTCAGACTTGGTGGACCAGTTCCTATGAGTGAGAGTTCCCTGAGGGCACAAAGTTTGGAAAACTATTATTATTATGTGTGTGTTTTTAGGAGTATTATCTGCTACAGATTATTTGGAGCTGTCCCTTTTGTTGATGCCAAGAAGAAAACAAGTTGTACCCCTGTTATTTATTTAAAGGTTTAACCTCTCCTTTTCACTCTCAAGGCAGTTTTAAAAAATCAAACAAGAATACAAATCTCTGCAGTGATCCAGAATAAAGATGACTTGCCAACCTGACGCTCAGTGGCCAGGTGTTGACAGTGTCTGCAGGATGTAGTGGGAGAGGCTGAATAAGGCAGTGCTTGACTGAAGCTTTTCTTCTGTCCTTCGTAGCTATTGAAAGATGAAGCTAGAGAGTCCTCAGCTGGGAGCACAGCATGACACCTCTGACAATTGGTCAAGTTTTTTTTTATAATTCAGTCAACATAGTAGCATAGCCAACTGGCACCTATTTTCAGTTCGTATAAGTCCTGTGTTTGTGTTTACATTGGGTAAAA
This sequence comes from Heteronotia binoei, assembly GCF_032191835.1. Taxonomy (NCBI): domain Eukaryota; kingdom Metazoa; phylum Chordata; class Lepidosauria; order Squamata; family Gekkonidae; genus Heteronotia; species Heteronotia binoei. The sequence goes on from NC_083231.1 coordinate 92,127,322, forward strand.
CATTTATATTCCCACCTTTCTTTGTGAATGTTCAAGGTGGCATTTAAACGTAAAATATTAAACTTAAAAAGTAAACACTTATTCAGTTTGTACAGAAGAATACTGTAGAGCAGTAATTAAAAAAAACAAACAGTGGCAACAACAAAACAGTTCTCAACAGCATTCAGGAAAAATACCAGAGAAAACCTAATGAATTAGGCAGTAGCTTTATCTGGTGCAAGGGAGTCTTTTGGCATTGAGAAGCAGCACCGTTTATGGATACATGTGTAGACATCTAATTCAGTAGTTTTGCTTGACAAAGGGTAGGAGTGCTTCCCAATGAGGTTATGGTATTCCATAAGAGGCCTCAGCTGAGACTGCTTCCAGTCTTTATCTTCTGAACATCTGAGGCAGCAGGTTGACAATCTGTGTAGACAGTAATTTCTTTAAAATGTGTTTTTCTGTTAATTATGGTGTTGTTACAGCGTCATTGTGGGCCCCTACATTGCAGGATTATTGGCCCCTGCATTTTATCTTAAGTAGTGTATTTTTTAGCATTGTGTGCAAGCCATACTCTTCTGCCATTTACACTGGCCAAAGCATTCTGCCTTCTGCAGTATACGACCAACTCAACCTTTGTATAGCATTGACCATCTTCCAGTCACTGTAGAGAAATTTCAAATGATATAGCTGAGAGTCTTCTTCTGTAACATATCTGCCGAACAGACACATTTTCAACAAACAGAATATGTATTTTATCTTGCCACGCCAGGAATGTCAGCTTTGGAATGCACCGTTCTTTCCTTCTCCACTTTATTCTATCAACAAGAGAAAGAGACTGGACAACGAAAACCTAAAAGGCTACGTGGGGATTTGAACCTGGATCTTCCCGGGCCTTGTCTAGCACTCTAACTGCTATACCAGATTATTTTTGTTGGGTCACCATGTTGAGGAAATGATTGGATTCCTACACTAGATTATTGTCAATAAAGGCTGGGAAAAAATTAATAGTTCTGAGGAGCCAGCATGAGTATTTTAAAGATAATACATTTTTAGATATTGGCTTCAAACTAGAAATATATTTCAGCTTCCTGATTAGGAGCTACAAATGTCTTGCAGTTTGTACATGTTTTGCCTGGAAGGATAGAATTCTGCTTTCAGGTGAATTCTCCTATATTGGGGGTTTATGCATCCGCTAAGGAAATATACTTGAGATGCTTTAAACCCTATAGCAGAGTTGCTTTTGCTCTTATATAGCTACTGTATAGGTGTGGCAGGTTCAGCTGTTACAAGTTTGTGAATGGTCACTCTTCAGGCAGGTTTTGATGACCTCCAGGAAGTAGTATAGCAATTAACCCGTAAATGACTTCTGCTGGATCATATGGGTTTGTAGTTCATCTCATGTTTGCAGGATGGGGTCATCCTAGAGTTGATAATTCCAGGTTGGGAAATTCCTGGTGATTTGGCAGTTGGAAACTGAGGACAGTGGAATTTAGGTAGGGGAGGGGCCTCAGTGAGGATGTAATGTCATAGAGTCCTCCTTTTCAGGCAGCCATTTTCTTCAAGGCCCACTGTAATTAAGGGAGATCTCTGGACCCTACCTTGAGGTTGGCTCTAGGCCATTCTGACACTTACTGATTTCTCATTAGCATTGCTCTGTCCCCAGGCTTCTCTTTCCCCTGGTGCAAGTGATCGATTTGCTACCAGTTGCTCTGCGGGCACATTTTGATGTGTGACTCTCTCCAGTCTCCCTCACAGCTTTGTGATGCTGTTTTTTAGGGATTAAGAAACTGCAAGGGGAACTGGAGGAAGCTTCCTGTCAAAATGCACCCGCAGAGCAACTGGGAGAAAACAAGTCTGGGGGCAGAGCAACACTAGTGAAAAATCAGTATTGGTTATAACCACAGTATAATTAACTGTGTTGTTGTAAGCACTTCATAACATTGTGTTGATATTGCTGGTTCCAGAATGTCTAAACTTCTCAAGGATGATCTGTAGGTAACAGCTATGGCCCATTAATTTCTCCTCACCCTTTTCTTTCCTGTACAGCAGTTTCATACTTGCCTCTAAACCACATCCGAGGATAGTGATAGCTTCTGAGATGATGCTGGTATGATGTTGTATATGTGTAGTGCTGGAATTGGTTATACTGTGCTGGTTTTGGCCAGCCTGATATGCTGCATAAACAGTGGAAGGATTGAGACCATTTGATGTACTTACTGGGAAGCAAGTTCTGTTGCAATTGATTTGCATATAAGTAAAACTACTTATATGGTTTGAGGCTATTCAACTTTAAGAGGATAAGAGAGAGGAATGGCTATAGGGAAGAGAATAGCAGGGTGGAAGAGAATAGCAGGTCACAGAGAGCACAGATAAAAAAGATCTTGGTTGGCAGATCTCCAGTTCAGACTCTTGTACAGAGTTTTGCAAATGTGCAAATATGGTGTGTAATAAAGCCAGAATCCCCCAAAGACCTCCAGAAAATAGCATTAAGTTTATATAAGCTATGCACAATCTCTATTCCCTGTGCAGAATTTGTGTGGTGTGGATTTTTCTCCCTTTCTTTGTCCATTCTAGTTTTAAATGACTACACTGAATCTTCCTGAGCTCCCATGGGAAATTATTGCAGTGGCTAATAGACCTTGGTTTCTAAATGTTTTGTGATGTTCAGTTTAACCCCCCCCCCCCCCCCCCACACACACACACCTTTCTAGTCTGCTCCATTTCAGCTAGTTGCTTGTATCAGAGCTCTAGCAGATTGCAACTGGGTGCTAATGCTCTATCGGCAGGAATTTATGATGAAAAGCACACACATACATACACACACAGTTATGAAGAAGTTCCACAATTGAGTTCGTACAAAAGCCAGTGTGACTGCTAAATAAATTGGAAAGTTAATATTTATATGTTCAAATGATAATGTATGGTAAGGCATAACTCTTAAGTATCCTGAGGGGAAAAACATACTCAGACTTCATTGATTTGCAAACATATATTTACTCCTGTTCAATTAATAAAAGTTAGGCTCTTTGCCTCTCAAAGATACAAATTGCTAGTGACTGTAACTTAGTCTTCATGCAGCCTTGTAAAACCTCATATGATTTAAATATATAAATAAAGCAGGGTGCTTAGGGTATGTGAGAGAAATCCAGCACCTTCTAGTATACAACGTTTTAATTATTATTATGTTTTCACTCTCTAATTATGACATTAGGTGATGTTAAAAGAAAAAAAACTGTACAAGCAGTTTTGTTTCATCTAATATTTACTTATTTGTTTAGTATATTGTATATTCCTCTTTTTCCCCTATTGGAGACTCAAAGTTACTAATAATATAGAGGAAAAAACAAGAACAACAAACAAGAAAGAAGGGGAGGCACCCTTACCTGGATAGACAAGGCAAGCCTGATCTCGTCAGTTCTTGGAAGCTAAGCAGGGTCGACTCTGGCAAGTACTTGGATGGGAGACTTCCTTGGAATACCAGAAACTGAGAGGGCAGGGGCAGGCTTTATAGAGCCACCTCTCTGAATATCCTCCAGGCCTCCAGGAGGGGTCAGTCACCAGAGGTCGCCATGACCTCCAGGTGTGCACACACACACACACACACACACAGACACACAATATGAAAACACCAAAAAGAAAGAAAGACTTCCAGTTGCTAAACCAGTTTTCTTTATCCAGTAGCTGATCTTCTGCCTAGCTCTAGGCTACACGGCTCTAGGCTACAAGGACTGACAGCTTTGAGCACACCCAAGCCTTATATGCTTATGTACAGAGAGCAGAGTAAGTTTGATTGAGAGATGTTACTCAGCTGCTGCTAGCACGTAGGATCTTGTTCCTTTCCTGATAAGGAAACCCATCCCACATCATGCAGATAGAACAGACTTGCTTCCCACTGATTGCTTTGCAATTTGTTGTGCTTTCTTTGCACAATAATCATCTTAAAAACAAATTTTAAGTTACTAGAACTTTTTTCAAGTATATTTTTAGCAAGAAGAGAGGATATAGGGAGGGATGTAGTATGAGGCTAGGACAGAAGCTAGGAAGGTAGTGAAATTCTGTAGCAAATAACATTTCTTAGGATATAAATATGAAAGTTATATAGGGCTCTGAGTCAGAACTCATGCACATGGTTCAAAGCTTTTCTTCTACCCAAATGCTTTAAAATTTGCTTTTTTAAAATTGAAAGCTATGTTTTGGGGACACCAGATTCCATAACTATGTGAGCATGTGTGTGTACACAGGCAGAAGACTTGAAATATGCTGAATGCACACAATTATAATCATGCACCACTGCATTTATTTGTGTCTCTTTCAGCACACTGTGATTGATACTCTTTTGAGCTAAAGTTCCTAAAGTTCCTAAACCTATGAACATGGTTTCTAAGGTGGAGATGAAATTTTTTCATGTCACTACTGGGTCCATGAAGGGATGCCAGATGAAACTAAGACAACTGGGGAGCCAGTTTGGTGTAGTGGTTAAGTGGTTAAGTGGTTAAGTGTGCGGACTCTTATCTGAGGGAACCGGGTTTGATTCCCCGCTCCTCAACTTGCAGCTGCTGGAATGGCCTTGGGTTAGCCATAGCTATTGTAGGTGTTGTCCTTGAAAGGGCAGCTGCTGTTAGAGCCCTCTCAGCCCCACCCACCTCACAGGATCTCTGTTGTGGGGGCGGGGAGAAGATATAGGAGATTGTAAGCCACTCTGAGTCTCTGATTCAGAGAGAAGGGCAGGGTATAAATCTGTAGTCGTCTTCATCATTGAGGCATACCAGGTAGAACAGTGGCATTGGGAAGGAGCTGTGGCTTAGCAGTAGAGAATCTGCTGGTCATGCAAAAGGTTCCAGGTTCAAACCCTGGCATCCCCAGCTAAGAGTCAGGTAGCAGGTGATGTGAAAGATCTCTGCCTGAGATCTGAATAGACAGTAATGGTCCGCTTCATGCATTCATTGGGGGGAGGGGAGTGTTGCAGAACCTCATGAAAATGAAGAGGGTCGCTGGAATGAGAGCTGGTTACAAGCAGGGAGAAATTTCAGCACTTATATGGCACAGTTGGGATAGTTACAGGTCTGCAGTAGACCCTGCTCATCCACCAGTGACATAGAGGCAATATGGGTTCTTCTTAATAAGATGGTCCACTCTGATATAAACACATGTTCTGTGTTCTCACGGTTCTTGGTTTAGTTAGGTGTGTTGTTCTGGAATCCTGGTGGGATTACTTCACTTGTACCCCAGGTTCCTGTGGGCACTTTTCTGATGCTGGCTGCCCAGGCACTGGGGATCAGGACTGGCACTAGGGAGTCGGCGATGTAGGCCATCGTCCAGAGTACCATCTGGCCACAGGGGCGAGCTTCCAGAAGAGGAAGAAATGCCAGAGAAGGAAGAGGAAGAAGTGCGGGCAGGGGCAGCGGGGAGACTGAAAGCACTGAAGCTGTGCCTAGGGGAGGTGAACAGGCCACTGCTGCTCCTGTAGAATGGCAGGGGGAACAGATCAGCTTCTGTGGAGAAGCAGCAACAGCACCAGGGGCTGCAGTTGCCTCACCAGACCAAGCCTGCTTCAAGCACAGAGATCCCTAAGCCTCAGTCCCTGGTGCTGCAGTGACATTGGGAGAAGCAGTGCCTGGAGAAGCGTGAGGCAGAGAAGGAAGTGGGCAAAGTCAGCAAGAGCACTGACCAGGTGCTTGAGCAGCAGAAGCGCAAATACAAGCAGACAGAATACAACAGTCTCCTGCTGCTGGGTACGTAATGCGCTGCCCTGCTGCTCCAGGGTGGGTGGGGAGAGCCTGGCCCAGCCTAATGCCTCCTGGACCCATGGAAAGCCCCATGGGGCTGATGCTGATAAGACTGGGGGGGGCGGGGAGTACTGCAAGCGGAGGGGGCATCCAGAGGAGCAAAAAGAGCAGCAGAAAATCCAGAAATGGCCCTTGGAGAGTTAAAAAAAAAAAAGTTCCTTTAACGCTTGTGTCCTAAACATTCTCCAACTCTTTTGCCTTGCGAACGAGAGAAGGGAAAAGGTGGCCTACAGAGGGTGTATTGGGGATTGAGCGACAGTGTGCCACCACATGCAGTTTGATTCAAAAATATATGAGGATGTATGCAATTAATCCTTATGTAAAATAGCAAGCTATGTATCTTGTGAGTTAAATATAGGTAAGTGCAGTGAGAAATGAACTGAAACAAAAAAAAAAATCCATTCCAGGGTGCCTTGCTCCATTCTCAGAGGCTTGATTCCTCTTCTTTTCACCTATCTTGACTTCTATTATAATAACATTGTTAGAACTAAATTTTTAGGAATTAGCACCTAGTAATGCTTCACAAATCCTGGCATAACACTGGCAGGTGTTTCCTAAATTCTTCTTTACAGCTACACTCTACTCTTCCACCTCTGTAGCATTGCCAGCAGGCCTTGATTCCCTTTGAAATAGCAGGGAATTAGCAGGACAGATTCTGGCCCCAGAAGGGACTGCATTTAAATACACTGAAATCCAGGGATGAGTAGGCTGGTAAATCTGTGGGTCCCTGAGACTATCCAGAAACTGTGTCTTGTTTGTATTTTTTTTTCCCAAAATAGATGTACCATCTGTATGGAAAATTTTTGAACTCCCCGTTCAGCACATTAGAACAAAATTGGAAAGGGGAGAGGGAGGAAGTGAAGGTGTGCACCTTTCCTCTTGTCATAGATTCTGTTAGCCACAGTGGTCTGCCATATAGGGATACATTTGTGTGCTGTATTTCTTGCATAGCAATTCACTGAATAAATCAGCAGATCTTCTTACAGCCCAGGCTGGCAGACAAGACACTAAATATGAATAGTAGGTCACTGTTTTCAGAAATGCTACATAGTATATAGGAGAACTGTGGCCAACTTTCCCAGCTGTTTTTTTTTTTCTTTTAAAATTTCAGAACAGCTGATTGGATTAAGAAATTGTATCAGAGCTACTTATAGACTTAACACTTTTTCTTCTTCACCTTTAATTGAAATTGCCTCTTCCCCAGTGCTGACATGAGCCATAAGGGGTAAAGAAAGGTTCTAGGGTTGCCAGGTCCAACTCAGGAAATACCTGGGGACTTTGTGGGTGGAGTCAGGAGCAAGATTGTGATAAGCACAATTAGAATCCAAAGGGAGTTCTGGCTATCACATTTAAAAGGACTGTGTTCCTTTTAAATGCCACCCTCCATTGGAAATTCTTTTGGGGCTCATAGAATTGGACTCCCTGGTCCATTTTTTTTGAAACTTCGGGAAATTTTTGAGGAGAAGCACCAGATGCTGCATATTTGGTGCCTCTGTCTCAAAAAAGAGTCCTCCTAAGCCCTAGATACTCATGGATTGATTTTCCATTATATCCTATGGGAACCAGTCTCCATAGGGTATAATAGAGTGCCCCATGGACATCCCCCCCCCCAGTTTTCTGATAAACCTGAAGTGCGGGGAGGGCCTCTAAATTAGGTGTGCACCTTTCCTCTTGTCACAGATTCTGTCAGCCACAGTGGTCTGCCATGTAGGGACACACCTGTGTGCTGTGTATCCCTTCCCCCAACTGGAGATTTATTTATTTATTTACTTTAAATTTCTATCCCTCCCTCTCTGCAAACAGACTCAGGGTGACCAGCAATCATCAAAACACCAATTAGGTGGAATTCTAGCTTTGTTGAATCGGCAGTCCAATTAATAACGATATCCTAATTTATTCCTTTTCTGACAATGGTCTGTATGATGGTCCCCATATAATAGTCCTCAGAAGTATTAAAGTGGCAATTCTCTCCCATTTAGATGTTATAGGCCTGCCAGAATAATTCAGTTTTACAGGCCCTGCAGAATTGGGAAAGATTCTGCAGGGCCCTTATGGCCTCTGGGAAGGCATTCCACATATATTTACTATATTTGATTTATATCCTGCCCTCCCTGCCGGAGCAGGCTCAGGGCGGCAAAATTAAATGCTATGGCATTACTGGCACTACCATATTCCACCTACCTTGCCCCACTTACTACAGTTATTGGGGGGGGGGGTCGCTCCTTTCCCCTGAGGTAAGGGCACGTGGTGTAAGGAGCCTTTTATTGAGCACCGTGGTGCCAGTTTGATTTGGGTTCTGACATGGTTCATTGGAAATGGAAAAAGCTTAAAGAAAACCTGGCTCAACAGAACCCTGCTGCAACACCTTATTTCTCATAGCCCTATAAGGTACTTCACTATGCACAGGAGAGACTGCCTCCTGGGACTTGAGTGATGATGTTAATTCCAGGGGGGTAGCCACGTTAGCCTGCTGAAACACAATTAAACAAACAAAGGTTATTCCAGTATAATATTTTGTTATGAGTAAGAAATGTTCATGCTAGAATAAATTTTGTTAGTCTTTAAAGTGCCACTGGACTTGTATGATCCTCAGACAGTCCTTGGATCTTAAAAGTATCAGAAATGTCTGGGCAGGCTCTGAACTGTAAGAACTCTTACTATGGTTGTGAGTTCCATCAAATTGCAACTGACCTACAATGACTCCAGCAAAGGGCTTTCAAGGCAGGTGAGAAGCAGAAGTGGTTTATCATCCTCTGCAGTCTTCCTAGGTGGTCTCCATTCCAGTACTAACTCTCCTTATTTTCTGAAGACATCAGGCCACACCATGTTGCTTTCCCTCCAAGAAATCCTACTACCGTATCTGAATTATCTTTCATTTCCTTGAAGGGCCAAGAGTTTATGTGGTTCAATAAATAGAATCAGAAATAAATGCCAGTGTATGCATGTGGCTCGTTAGCTCTTATAAAGATCCATAGGAAGTAGAGTGCCAGGTTTATATGAGTGCTAAACTAGATATTACCCTGTACCTGCATTAGCCTGCTTGCTGTTCTTTCTTCCCAATACATCATCAAGAGGTGATATTTTGCAACAAATAGGCATTTGGTTTAACCCTTCTCTTTGAGCTGCTTATGCCCTGGCCACACATCCTGTTTGTAAGAATATCTTTGGGAATGGGGCTTGGAAGCAAGACAGTAGAGCCAACACCCCCTTCTGAAAGAGTACTGCAAGAGAGAAATGGACATTGGGCTGATATTAGTACACGGTTGAAGTAGAAATTTGGTTTGGCTTTGGGTACTTGCAAATAGGACATGAACTATAACCTTAATGAGATGTTACCTTGGGCTTGCATTCCAATTGGCATTGGAAGATGCACAGCATCGAAATCAACAAGGAGAGGGAAGGGATGGTTTGCAGGAGTGAAATGAAGCTGTGAAGGAAGTCCTCTGTCCACCTGTTAAAGTCTTGCTTTGTCTTCCATAGTTGCCACCACAAGCTAACTAAAAGGTCTCTTTATTTTGAACTAGTAGGCATCCGTTGATCTTCCTAGCATTATTCTGCTTAGCTTTGCATAATGTTGGATAGAGAGTTTTATTGCCATACACACACCCTTTGGGCTCGGACAAAAATATCATGTTGCTGAACCAAGTACTTACTATGTTCATAGACTTGGCAGAAAATGCCATTATAGTAAAAGTAGTATCTGCAGAAACCTTTTTTAAGATGTGATGGTTTTATAGATTCTCATGATGCCAGTTTTGAACACTCATAGGCACAAAGGGAGAACTCCAAAGGTGTGTTGTTAATTCAGATTCAGCTTGGGGATCAATTCGCTGCTTTCAAAGTGGGTTTTCATTTGTAATACAGATAATTTCCACTTTGGGTTCTTGCACTGCACTTGTTTGCTTCAGAAGATATCCTCCAGTATTGGTATACAGTTAACTGATTTTAAGATGCCATCTGGTGGCATGTGTTTGATACATCTAGGCTTCAGTCCATGCAATGAATTTTGGGGTTGATTATCCTGAGCGGTGCATCTGGACAAGTCAGTAGCTTTGTCTTTGTGCAAAGGCTCAAGTTACCTAAACCTGAGCTTGAAAGGAAGGTGGGCATGAATCCAGAATTTATTCACTGTTCTGAAATGTTTCTGCTGGAATTTCATAATAGCAATTACAAGCAGTAGCATAAAATATGAACTTGCTTATTGCATCATTCCTGTTCTGTGACTCTTACGGATAAACAGATCAAGTTGTGAACTTGATTGATTTTCCTCCTTTCAAAAATGACATAGAAGATTCTCGCTTGTGTGATTTACGGATAGTCCAGCTTCTCTGTATACTTGAAAGCTTTTAGTAATATCTAGGCTGTGAAGAAATGGGTGCCCAGTTGTCTTCACCTAATGAGCTAGTAAGGGTGTGATAAGGAGACCAAGATCTTAACTTGTCATTTTTTTGCTCACTTATTTTGTTCCAAGCATATTTCTCGAAAAGATTTCTAATCTCTCTCAAGCTGTTATACAGATTTCTATTCATAAAGTTATATTTTGGAACTGTGTACAGTAGGAGGCAACTTGTCTTTGTCCTCTTTTTCTGAGCCTACTGATGTGCTGCTGTTCTGGATAACCTTTGTCAATGCTTTTCCTGCATTATTGTAGTATTTTTACTAATAACTAGGCAAGTTAAAAAAATACACAGCTTTAGCTACCTCTGCTTTTTTTTTTTTAAAGACAAACTGTTTTGAAAATTTTCTTCTTTATGCATATCATTGTGAGAATAACTACAAATCTTGTCTTGGATATTATCACCTGCACAGTTGCAACATGCTCCTTTTTAGCAAATCAGAGAAAGAGATGACATAAATGCTTCCTGTGTGTTCAGAAATTTGGGGTTAAGAGTTTTAAAACACTGATTGGAAACATTTGTTGGTAAAAGATTGCAGTAATGAACTGTTGGAAACACTGTTGCTGTTATTTTTATATGCTTGGTTTTCTTTACCATCGTCTCAATATTTGAAACCAATGAATGGTGCTTATTCTAGCATGACCATGACCCCACATTTATTTTGTTCTTAATTGATGCATGTTGGCAAGAAACGTTTTCAGCAAAATCAAGCTGAAATTAAGTTCTCCAACAGGAAGTTGATAGGGATCCTTTCTGCCAGTTCCTTCTATAAAGTAAAATTATTTCCATGAACAAGCAGGAAGAGATGTAAACAACAATCCTTAGATAAGCACTAGTTTCCCAGTTGCAAAGGAAAGTTTATATAGTTGGGTAGCTGTGCAGATAGGATGCCCACCAGCCTAGATAAGCTGTATCATTTTTTAAAAAAAGATTTTACAGAATTTGGATATTGGAATGGCGTAAACAAGGAAAGATGGAATAATACTCCTAAAAGAATTATAACAAGTAATTGCATACTAATTTTCTGTTAAAACCGTGGAACCAGTGAGGAATTTAGGTATGTGTTATAAACATTTTGAAATTAAAGATGCCCATGTATATTTGGACTGGGGTGCATCCACTAGATGAACAGAACTCTAGTTCTTTACATTTACGAGCTTGAAACAAGCTTGGCATGTGAATGAAAATGGTACATTGGCCTATATTTTGCACCTACGTTATATCTATGCAATGTAAACATTGATCAGACATATGTGGAAATTGTACATGACAGTTTAATCTTCATGTGTGAAAATGTCCACAGATTGTGTTCTCTTGTCACTTCACACAAAGGAGCAGAGATATGGAATGAGTCAGAGCATGCCCCTTGGTTATGTTCTCACTCCCTGAATAGGAGTACATCCGTACTGGGTCTTTTTCTCCTGCTCCATATATGTGTTGTCCTAAAGCACATATCCTCAACTGTTTCTTCAGAAGTTACTTTCTTCATGATAGTAACTTTCTTTGATCTCCAATCTCTTCCCATGTCTAGCAGGAGCAGAGAGGGAGATCTTCCCTTCCTCTTCTTTCCTAATATTTAATTCATGAGATGAATGCTGCTGCATCCCTTTCACAAGACCCCTGTTATCTTAGTATGATAGCCTTAATATGGGCTACCAGCATGGTGCACTGGTTTGAGTTTCTGTCTGGGATCTCAGAGACTTAGAGTCAAATATTCACTCACCCATGGAAGCTTATTGCATTAGGGCTGTACATCTGGGTAGAAAGTCTCTCAAGGATAGTATGTGTATGAAGAATAACTGCAGAAAAGGATATCTATTTCTGCCTATGTGTAAACAGGATACAAAACCATTACAATTTTTTATTTCTGTGATCATTGCTTTTCATACATGAGACTTAATCTGGCTTGTTTTCAGTCAGCTGTTTATGTCGCACCAGTGTTGACTACAATATGGATTTGATTTCTGTCTTCTGGATTCACTCCTGTGATCAGCATTCTTGTTTGATGTAGAAAGCAAGAATGACATTGAGATATTCTTTAATGTCATCTAAACTACTCAATTATATGAAATTTTCTCTTGGGATGCAATATTTCGATAGAAAGTTTACATAATTTTGCAATGAATTGCTAGTGATCTGTGCAGTCATTTTAAACCCTGTTAGGGAATATATTCTTTAAAAGAAATAACTTAACTCCAGCTTTAGTGAATTTGCTTTCATTATAGGTCAGCCCTAAAATTTAGGGGCCATACTAATATTTCAGCCTTCAAGGTTTTATATTTAATGCCCATATTTTCTAATGATTGCTGCCACAGAAACTACACAGTTTCCCTTAATTCTCTTCAGTTCTCGCAGTTTTGATATGACAGAAGCATTGAGGTATAGAAATAAAGGTAACACCAACTGTTGTCACAATAAAATAATTGCTGAAAATACTAAGTGCTGTAATAAAATTCCTAGGTACCATGGCTACCTGACATCTGTGATTTGTTGAGCCCTGCTTTAACTTCTTAATGTGTAGGACATTGTGGCTCAGTGTAGAATGAAATTTAAGATTTTTTCTAGAAGGATGTATTTATAATGCCTTTTTTCTAGAGAGCAAACTGTAAGTACAGGGGGCATTTGTCTGTCCCAACCACATATCATGATGTAGTTTGGAAACTGAGTTGATGCCTTAGACAGTTGACTGATGGAACTTGGGAAAATCCCAGAGCTGCTGTGTTTGGTCTCCAGAAATTGTAAATACCAATAAAGCAGAACACAGTAGAAGATACCAAACAAAACAATAAAGCAACTGTGTGGTCAAACCAAGGCTGTTTCAAACATGAACAGAGCGGTGGAAATGTGTTCAGAGGATGCCTGTGACACGGCATACTGCAGCACTCCTTCTCCCTCCTCTTCACCTTCCAAAGCAAGAAGATAAGTGTGTAGAAGCTCTCAACACGTTCGTCAACTTGGCTTGCTGCATGTTTCGAACAACCGCCTGAAGGCAGTTCCAACTTTTTCAAGAGCCCGAATAAACATAATTTACATCAACCTCCAGTGTTGCCATATTGAAAAAATACAAAAGAATAAAAGTTCCACTACTTACAAATCAAAGAAAACATCCTTCTCTGTACTGCATTTAGGAGAACATTTCTACAGTGGCTCACGCTCAAGGCAAACGCTCAAACAATTCCAGCCAATGCCAGCAATTTACAGCACCTGCTTGGTGAATCACACCCGATCTTAAAGAAATATCAACACCACATCAAAGCCTATGTCTCAAAATCTTACAAAAAGCAAAATTTTGTACATTTAAACCATTAGGTTCTAGAGTCCGTAATTTATGAATCCATTCTGCCTCTTTCTGTAAGAGAATTTTGTGAATGTCCGCACCAGAGGGTCTGGATTCAGTCTTCTGCAGAACAGAAAATCTAATAGATTCTGTGTCATGTTTACACATTCTGAAATGATCAGTAAGAGGAGCACGTGGCACATCGTTCCTAATACGACAAACATATTCCAAGACCCTGGTCTTTAAAGGTCCCATAGGTCTTGGGACAAGAGCAAAAAGCACAATATATGGTGGCCTGAGTTGAACAATTCGAAAAACACTTAGACCTAATCCTATACCCACTTCTAGGCTCTGTGAATAAGGATGAAACCACCACGTATTTCAGAAATAATTTTTTAAAAAATCACCCCTATTTCAGATACTTTCTGACAATGTGAACATTTGATTCATGAAAGTTTATATTCTGGAGAATAATACAGGTACCCACATAAAATTGGTATAAAAGGGCAGCAGGTCACCAAAAATGGGAAGTAATGCAAGCAAATAGAAGTGCAAGTGTATATATGTAAATATATGCATTAGGTATAAACCTGAAGTTAAGTTGCAACCAAGAGGCTACAGTCACTTCCCCTTTAACCTTGTTCCTATGAACATAAGGAGTGGGCTTATTTTTCTTTTAAAACCCATCCTCACATGAAATCTGGCTGGTAGGCTATCAGCTCATGGCTGCCAACAGATGGGTTGCCAGTGGAGGTGGGGACAATGGGGGATGTTGTTTGGTAAAACCATGGAATTTCTCCCAATTCCTAGAGAGGTGTGATGTCCTCTGACCAACATGACCTATAATAAACATTTACTGTTAATTTTTGTTGGGTTTTCAGAAGAGGACAGAATGTGAGGATGGGTTTTAAAAGAAAAATAAGCCCACTCTTTATGTTCATAGGAACAAGGTTAAAGGGGAAGTGACTGTAAGCCTCTTGCTTTGCATCCCAGGGTGTAGTATCATTTGGCCTTGTTGGCAGGATTGGAGGGGCTGGTCTCTCCATTTCATAGGCAGGGCTCGCTGTGCAACTCTCTGGATTAATGTGCATCACTCTGTCAACAGGTTCTGTCTAATGAGATGAGAAGGAATTTATGCTGCTAAGGGAAACAGCTGGTTGGCTTGCTTTGTTTGCCTATTTGACTTTACTTTTGGTTTCCTGGGTAGGGCTGAGAAGGACAGCAGGTATCTCCTAACATACAGAGGCACTACTGTTCCTATATTTGTGTTAAGTGATTCAGAGAATTAATGGAAGCTAGATGTACTTTGAGTACAGCAGGCAAAGGAGCTGTCAGTGGGGCCAGAATGGTGCCTGTACAAGCTGAGAGAGAGCTGTCAATGGCTATGATGAAGGTCAAATATATTTAAACATTCTTTTATTGTTTTTTTAACAAAAAAAAGCTTTAAAAAACCGTTATGAAATTTCTTTTTAAATTGGCTAGTGCAGGGGTGGCCAACAGTAGCTCTCCAGATGTCTTTTGCCTACAACTCTTATCAGCCCCAGCCATTGGCCATGCTGGCTGGGGCTGATGGGAGTTGTAGGCAAAAAACATCTGGAGAGCTACCGTTGGCTACCCCTGGGCTTGGTTGTTTCTAAAAGGAAAGGAAGCTTGGTTGTTTCTAAAATTCTGTTGTTGTAAGCAGCATTTTGTCCCTCCTCCAGTATACATGTGTGGTAGACCATGTTGCAAAGTAGTTATAGTACTCCAACCAGCCCTCTCCAGTCAGGCAAGAAATGTGCTTTGGCAGTTCACTATTTGTACAGTGTTAAGCCAGACAATAAGATCATCTCTGTATTGGCCAGCAATATGGGACCTTCATGATTACTCCCCTGATCAGAGTTGCAGATGTTTCAAAAGTTAAATTGCTGAAGGATTACAGCAGTTACAGCAGATAACTTTGTCTAGCATGAGGTCTCCATTGAAAGGTGAAATTAATTTTAGTAATTTAGGTGGCTGAGAGCAGGCCCTCTCACAGCTCCAGAGATGGCCCAGACTAATGCCAGTTTCTGAGGCCTCAGCCATAATAAAAAATTATTAATATCTTAAGTTATTCAATATGATAATCTGTATCTGTTAACAAAAAAATGCTTAAATTTGCAACTGTAAGCTAAGAGTATATGTCACATTTTAGTCCAGTTGGATTGTCCATTAAAGGAAGCTGCAAAACTTAAAAATTATGACGAGTCTGCATTTGAGGCTGAATTTGAGGTCAAGGCCCAAAGGCCTTCTCTCCACACCCACACCCCTCCCCAGATCTTGGTTGAGAGCATACCACAGCAGGTTAGACATAATGTAGATATTGCCTGATGATTGCTTGCTCCTATTTTTAAAAAATTCACTGCAGATCTGGGAATGAAATACATTCATGGTAGTCAGAGTAAAATGCTCCAGTACATGTACTGCATGCAGATAAAACAAATGTAACAGATGTGTTTCCAGGAAACTCCCACACTTACAGTGTTTGCTTAAGTAAACACCACCTAGAATGTAGTGCTTGGAAGACTCAATTTTGAATGATTTATTTCTTTATTTAAAACATTTGTTAGCCACCCTTCTGCCTTGTGGCATTCAAGACATCTTACAATATAAATAAAACACTAGTTATAAAAGGTGACAGTTTAAAATCTCAGTGAGGACTGCCAATAAATAAAAATTTATTAGTCAAAATGCAGTCCTAAATAAACTGTCTTCGACTGCCTCTTGAAGATCAAAAGTGAGGGGCCAGGTGCACCTCCCTGGGAAGGTTGTTCATAACTGTGGAGCTGTTACTGAAAAAGCCCTTTCTCATGTGCCCACCAGATGAACCCCTTTGACAGTTAGGAGGTTCTCTTCTTGTTATCTTAATTCCCAGGCAGGAACATATGGGGAGAAGACAATCTTTCAGATACCCCAGTCCAAAGGGCTTTAAGGGACAAAACCAAAACCTTGAATTGGCCTCGAGAAAGGATTGGTAGCCAGCGTAATTGCTGTAGTATCACAGTCAAAGTCTTGACACATGAACACATGGAGCTGCCATATACTGAATCAGGTCTTTGGTCAGTCAAGGTCAGTATTGTCTACTCAGACTAGCAGTAGCTCTCCAGGGTCTCATGCAAAGATCTTTCATAGTGCCTGATGTTTTTCACTGAAGATCTGGGGACTGAACCTGGGACCTTCTGTGTGACAATCAAATGCCCTTTCAAGTAGTTAGTCCCAACTGGCAGTCTATTTGCAACATTCTGCATTAGCTGCAGAATCCAGACACTCTTCAGGTAGAGCACAGTGCAGTAGTCCAGTTTAGATGTAACTAAGGCCTGACTTGGACCAGAAATGGACATCGCTGACACACCAGCTGAAGCTGGGCAAAAGCACTCTGAGCCACTGCAGGCACCTGGTTTTCTAAGAGGATTTCTTTTGTTACATGACTGGCTGTGTCCATCTTGATACTGATAATCCTTTCCTCCCCTGATGTTGTACAGTTCCTTAAGAGAGAATTCTGTTACATAATCTATCTCTCTTTGACAGCATTTAATTTAATGTTTCAAGAGATCCTACAGGCATTTAGCAGCAAGAGCAGAAGGGTCCTCCCCCTATCTCTGCTGTCTGTTTATTGTACAGTTGATGCGTAACATCTCTGAGATGCTTCTACCATGTGTGTGCTGTGAAAAGGTCAAATTACGTTATGCGAAGCAAAAGAGAGGCAGAGACATCTTGTCCCTTGCCAGCCATTTACTGTTTATAGCTGTTCTATTAATTGAAAAGGAGAGAAAGGGGGGGGGGGGAGACCCTCTTGCTGTCCAGAAAACAAAAACTCCAAATCCTCTATCCATTCAGTACTTGAAAACATTTGGAGCATTCAAGCTGAGGGATTATCATTGTAGCACAGGGCTTCATAGCAGGATGTTTGAAATAAACCGATACAGTTGCTCTGAAGTCTTGCCTTGTGCATTGTTTTGTTAGTAGATGTAAAACTGTGCTGTTTGGTACTTTGTCTTTTATTTGAAACTGGATGTATTGATGTTTTTGTATGTATTTATTCACCTATGATGACTTCGTTAGTTCAGGTTGCTATTTCTACTTTTTCTCCTTGTGTTATAGGCTGAATAAGATAAAACCTTTACTTTTTTATACTTTTAATTAACAGACTCAGCTAAACTTGCTCAGAATAAGATACTGGGAGGGCATTTCCATGCTTGTAGGAGCCTCACAGGGAAACTGTTAATGTATCCTAGTCCAAAGTGGTGATTTGCATATGTGAATTTCTCCATGGGGAACAGAGGATAAAACATTCAAACTACCTAGTATAATACTACCAAGTACAATATTTTACTTTGGCCAGTTTGCGCATGCAGCTGCCATAAAAGATGATGAGAATGAAACTGATGCACATACATGTGTGAACCTTCTTCTCGTACAAAACTGTGTTTGAATGGGTGTGGGGGGGGAACCCCCTTTTTAATGTCAAGGTGAAGTACACTTCCTGATTTTGATCTGGAAAAAAGTCATCTATTTGTAAATGATTTACATTCTCAAGGTAGTAAGACAAGGTGGGCAGGGCCCGTGAGTCAGTCAGTGTCATGTCTCATGCATAGCTTAAGCTTTACATATAACATCTGAGAGAGCTAGCAGTTAAAGCTTCTATAATTTGAAGACATTTTTCTTAAAATAGGTGAACATTTTTAGCAAAGTAACCTGTGGATAGCGCAGGCTAACCCAGTCTCATCAGATCTTGGAAGCTTAAGGAGGGTTAGCCCTGGTTAGTATTTGGATAGGAGACTACCAAGGAGGCTCAGGGTTGCTACACAGAGGCAGACAACAGCAAACCAATTATGAATGTCTCTTGTCTTGAAAATCCTGTGCGGCATCACCATGTCAGCTTTGACTTGATGGCAAAAAATAAAAGTAGCATCATGGAGTTACAACTGTCTCATGGCAATCTCATGAAGCCCCATCTCATGGGGTTTGGAAGGCAGGAGATAAGCATAGACCTTCCCCTTCATAGTAACCCTGATATTCTCTGGTGGCCATCACAGTACCAATCCAGTTTAACATCCAAGGTCTGACAAGGTTGGGCCGATCTATGCTATTAAGGCTGCTACAAACATGTTTACTATAGCCTTAATTTAGCTCTAATAATAAAACCATAGTTTATGGACTGCAACTGGCCCCTGCACTTCCAGTTGACCATCAGTAGCAGAGTCTTGTGTGAGTAAGAGAAGAGGACAAGAACCAGGGATGAAGAGAACAGAACAAGCGGTGTTCAGCAGGGAATTCTTGCATTTTTAGTTGTACATCCTAATGAGCAACTATGGGAGAGAGAGATATTTGATTCGATGCATATAAAAGTTTTAAAACATTCCTAGCCAATCAGAGCACTGATCTTGGAACCAGTCAGGGCCCTTGGAGAAGGCAGGCCAAGTTCAGCATTTCCCAGCCTTTTTTCTGGAAAAGGGGAGAGGGAACTTAAAACAGATTTATGGGGGGGGGGGGATGGAAAAGGGTGCCAGCTAATGCAGAAATGATGCTGCCTTCAACCAAAAGTCTAGCAGAACATCTCTGCCTTGCATGCCCTGCACATGTGAGCCCTGCATCAGATCATGCATGGACCTGGTGTCATTTGGCAGAGAATTCTACCAGATCAGGGCCAAGACCAAAAAGGCCCTAGCCCTGGTTGAGGACAGCTCAACATCCCTAGGGCCAGGGATCATCAGCAGGTTATTATCAGTAGAGTTCAAAGCTGTCTGGGGGACATACCAGAGGAGATGGTCCCTTTTGTGTTGTGACTTGTGACACAGCTGGCAGAAGTCTCGTATATTTGCTGTTCCTTCCTTCCAAAAGTATCACGCTTAGGTGGTCTCTTATGGTTACCCATCTAAACATTAGTTTTCTCCATCATGTACTCATTTAGCCAAATAATTAGTGATTGATTCCTACAATATATTTATATATATATCAATTTATATGTATTTATATTCATAATTTCGGCACATCAATTAGTAAGGGGGAGGGATGGTCTGTTTGTTTATTAATGGTGCCGAAATTGATCAATTTAATATTATACTAGTTAATTGGAAGGGAAATTGAGTGGACTACTAAATTAATTATTTATAATAATTGGTTAACTAGCAGCAAGTATTGGAAGAACAGATAGGGGAGGGTAGAGTGAAAGCCAGGTGAGGATAATTGGGAACAACTGTGAAGAGTATACTACGAGTCCACTCCAAGTGAGTGCAGATGTTGGCCCAGGGGATTCCAGTGCTCCTGGGGAGGGGAAGATATGACGGTGGGAATAGACAATTATATAAGGGAAGGAGACAGAGACAAATCAGTGTTCGGCCACCTTCCAGTCTATTGCCCATCCCAACGGTGGCAGGTAGTGGGCCTAAGAGGAAATGCTCGTCCCCGTCACTGGTGTTATGCAACGCCAGGTCCATTAATAATAAGACCTCGACCCTTAAGGAGTTCCTGCTTAGGCAGGACGTGGACCTGGCTTGCGTGACCGAGACCTGGGTGCGGGATGGAGAGACAGTAGCTCTCTCCCAGATGACCCCCCCAGGTTACTCGGTCTTTCACCAGTCACGGAGTAACGGGCGGGGGGGAGGGGTGGCATTACTCATACGGGAGGCTTACTCCTTTAGGGCTCTCCCGGCCCCAAGGATCGATGGCATCGAGTGTGTCGGTCTGTGGTGGGATGTTGGAGGGGGGTTGGCGATCTGGCTGGTGTACCGTCCGCCTAACGCACCAGCCAGCGCCTTACCATCACTATTAGAGGCAGTGGCGGGCTGGGCATTGGAGAGCCCAGGACTTATGGTACTGGGTGACTTCAATGTCCATGTCGACGACACGGCCTCCACTCAGGCGATGGACCTAGTGTCTTCCATGGCGACACTAGGACTCTCTCAATTTGTTACAACACCCACGCATCAGGCCGGACACACACTAGACTTGATCTTTGCGTCTGGGATTCTGGTGAACGATATCGCAGATGAAGCGGTCCCATGGTCGGATCACCTAGCCCTTAAGGCCCGTATGGAGATGCCGCCCCAACCCTGTATGGGCGGAGAGCCTATTTTGGCTCGCCCTCGGGGCCTGATGGACCCGGAACGGTTCCAAACGGCCCTGAGGGACCCCTGGCCCACTGGCGATTCCCTCAATGACCTGGTGGAAGTCTGGCAAGATCAGCTATCCAGGGCCATCGACGAAATCGCACCCCGGCGCCCTCTGCGCCCTCGTATGAAGCTGGCTCCATGGTATACCTTGGAGTTACGCCAGCTGAAGCAAGGGCTCAGACGACTAGAGAGGCGGTGGAGGCATACTCGGGACGAAGTGACGAGAACATCCTATAGAACGTTTATGAAGTCATATGAGATGGCAGTCAAGACTGCAAAGAAACAATACTTTGCAGCCAAGATTGCATCTGCAAATTCGCGCCCAGCACAATTATTTAGGGTAATTGGAGATCTTATAACACTGCCACAAGGCAAACCAAACGTTAGAGAATTGGAGATAGGCTGTGAGGCATTTGCGAAACATTTTGCAGATAAAATCTCATCACTCCGCCAAGACCTGCCTATCACATTAGATACAGTAAGTCAGACTGAGGCTCCGCGCCTGTCTTCGGATCTACTGCTGGATCACTTCGACCCACTCAGCCTGGAAGAAGTTGATGGAATTCTCTCCGCTGCTCGCCCAACAACATGCGATCTGGACCCTTGCCCCTCCTGGCTGATTAAATCTTGCCAGAGGGAGCTTAGATGTCCTTTACGGGACATCATAAATAGATCCCTCCTAGAGCGGCGTTTTCCAACGCCTCTGAAAGAGGCCTTGGTCCGCCCCCTCTTGAAAAAATCAACAGCAGACCCGGCCGAATTGGCGAACTAGTGTCTAATTTACCATTACCGGTGTCTAATTTACCATTTTTAGGTAAAATCATCGAGAGGGCAGTGGCGTTGCAGCTACAGAGATTTCTAGATGACGCTTCTGTCCTAGACCTGTGCCAGTCTGGCTTCCGACCGGGCCACGGGACGGAGACGGTCTTGGTCGCCTTAGCAGATGACCTCCAACAGCAACTGGATCGAGGCGGTGTAGCAGTGCTGATGTTATTAGATCTGTCGGCTGCATTTGATACGGTCGACCATCGGCTACTGATCCACCGCCTCGCCGACATTGGGGTTAAGGGGTCTGCTTTACAATGGCTCTCCTCTTTCCTCACGGGTCGGGGACAAAGGGTGGCGATCGGGGGTGAACGATCCCAGAGGCGCACACTAGATTGTGGGGTGCCTCAGGGAGCAGTCCTCTCCCCGATGTTATTTAACATCTATATGCGCCCCCTTGCCCAGATTGCCAGGAGGTTTGGGCTGGGCTGCCACCAATATGCAGATGACACCCAGCTCTATCTGCTGATGGACGGCCGGCCCGCCTCCCCCCCGGAAGGCCTGGATCGGGCGTTACAGGCTATCGCAACGTGGCTTAGACTGAGTGGGCTGAAGCTGAATCCAGCAAAGACAGAGGTTCTCTGTGTGGGTCGCGGCGCTCCAGGGGGGGAAATATCCCTCCCGACCTTCGATGGTGTGCAGCTAAAGGCGGCGCAGCAGGTGAAGAGTCTGGGTGTTTTACTGGAGCCTTCATTATCAATGGAGGCCCAGATAACAGCCACTGCCAAGTCAGCATTTTTCCATCTGAGGCGGGCAAAGCAGTTGGCCCCTTTCCTGGAGCGTCGGGACCTAGCAACGGTGATCCATGCGACGGTCACCTCACGATTGGACTACTGTAACGCCCTCTACATGGGGCTGCCTCTGTGCCGGACCCGGAAGTTACAGCTAGTGCAGAACGCGGCGGCCAGGCTGTTGCTTGGTCTCCCAAGATGGGAACATGTACGGCCGGGGCTACGCAAACTGCACTGGTTACCGATTGTATACCGGGTCCAGTACAAAGTGCTGGTTATCACCTTTAAAGCCCTATATGGCCGAGGACCAGCCTACCTGAAGGACCGTCTCTCCCCGTATGAACCCCAGAGAGCACTGAGGTCAGTAGGAAAGAACAGACTGACTACCCCTGGGCCAAGACAAATCAAACTACAGAACACTCGCTCTCGGGCCTTTTCGGCCGCAGCCCCATATCTCTGGAACCAACTTCCAGAGGAGGTGCGGGCCCTGCGGAACCTTGATCAGTTCCGCAGGGCCTGCAAGACCACCCTTTTTAAATTAGCTTATGAATAACTGAATTATACTGATAACGAAGAAAATCCGCCATCAGCATCAACTAGAAGAGCGTCAAGGATAGCGTTATAATATGTTTTAGTTAATTGTTTTAATCAGGTTTTTAAGGTCAATTAATGTTTAATGTTTCTAATGTAACTGTTTTATTGTTGGTGCACCATTGGTCACCGTATTGTTAGCCGCCCTGAGCCTGCTTCGGCAGGGGAGGGCGGGGTACAAATAAAATTTATTATTATTATTATTATTATTATTATTATTATTATTACTCTGAGGTATACAAAGGCCATAAGCAACCTTTATTAATCCCATGCATATCTCTTGTACATTTGGAGTTGCATGCAAATATTGAGAGTGCGTTACCACTGGATAAAGCAAAACAAATGTTTTATGTATTGTCATGGCCTCATTTGTTGTTTGTTCTTGGTGTTTGTAGACTGTTTTTTCAATCTATCCATGAAAGAAAAATTCTGCTTCAACAAAACAAAGTGGCACAAACAGAAGAAAATTGGGCTGTTTGTCTTTTCTTCTTTGCCTTGTGATAAATGAGCACTCGAACAGCTTACAATTGAATACATTAAGAACTGCTTACATGAGAATAGTGAAAACAGACAGGGCACTACAACACCATTTAGGAATACTAAGTAAGTTAGGAGAGTGGAGGATCCAAAGTTGGGGAATGCCCATCTGTTCTCTCCACTGAGATTCTTGTGATTCCATTACTGATAAATAAAGGATCACATGTGAGCAGTGAGAATCACCACTTCATTATCAAGCAGGAGAACTTTCAGTAGGAAAGATCTTACTAACTTTTTCATCTTGACAGTTTATGAGTTTATTGCATTAAGAATTGATTCTTCCTAGATATTTGTTTTGCGTTATCTAGCCTGTGGGGGGTGGGGGTGAGTGGGGCGGGGATAATGGATAATTGCAGGTAGATTGAGTTGTGTGTTTACAAAGGTCAAAACATTCCCCCTATAGAAAAAAAAAAGCAGTGGTATAAAGGCTGCTGGAGGTTGATCCCTTTATGCATACACCAGTGGTGATGTCCTGCCCTATTTTAATATGGCTGCTGGCAATGTGGTGAAGTCCTATACTTGTTCCCACGCCCTCTGCAATCAAAATGCTGTCATCTCCTATCACTCAGTGCACTGCAAACAAGGTGTTCCTGGGTGATTTGGGAGGGTGCAAACCATCTCTGTAAATAGCCCAGCATAGTGCAAACTAAACAACACCAAAGGCATGAAGCAGTCAAACACATGGAGGGCCATGCTCCATTCAAGAGTAAAGCACTCTTATGTCCCACTGATTTCAGTGCCTGACATAATTTCTACATATTCAGTGTCTACATAATTTCTACATATTTATTTAACTTTCTCTGAATTATGCCTGAAAGAAAATGCTATATTACAGCATAATCATGTGTATGCTGACTCAGAATAAAGTCCTTCTGGGTCCAATAGGGTCTACATAAGAAAGCCTAAAAGATTGTGGGCTTAAAATACTCAACAATTCAAGTTGTAAGTAACTGGTTTCAACTTAGCCTCAGCTCATACGGCTGTCCTTTTTAAAGAGCTGGTATTTTCCAGAACTGCTTTGCACCCTGTATTTTGGCTCTACAAAAAAACCTCAATGAAACTTTAAAAAAAAGAACAACTCTCCATTGGTTAAAACAGGATAATACCACCTAAGCCTTTTAAAAATTTTAGTAGTATTAAAAAAAATCAGCAGAAAATGACTGAGCAGTGGAATGAGGTTAATATATATATATATATATCAAAATATATATATATATATATCAAATAATTACTACAAAAGGAAAACTTTCACCATCTTTCTAAAAGATGGTGCCCTGGAGATAGCATTCTACGAAGTGGGCCATCACTGTTGAAGAATACCTGGTTTAAGTACTCACTAGCCTCTTTCTGATGGCTGGGGGACAGAGGGAGATTTTGAAGTGTGTGAGTGAACTCAAGATTCTGTTGAAATTACAAGTGCCTGGAAGTGCGCACTTGAACATATTGGAAGGAACTGAAGCATGTATTTTGATTATGTTGTTCTGTTCTTTGGCTGTAGTTGTGTAAGACATAGTAACAAACTTTTAAAGAATTGGATTCTGAAGTCTGAAGTCATCTGATAATGGAGTGGTTTGATCGCTGGTCATCACTACCACCATCACTTTTTTGTTTCACTTCTTCAATAATGCAAGAACCGTAGCATGCAACACAATAGCCAGCTTTCAGATTGTTCAGGATAGAATCAGGGGAAAGGATTCTGCCATATCGGGTATATCGATGAATAGATTGTGTCCTTCGTATAGCTTATTGGCTATGTAGTCACAATACAAATAGCATTCCCAGGCATAAATTCACAGTTTTTTACTGTGTATGGAAATAATTCAAGGTAAGAACCTGGGAAGCTCATCACACAATAAGAGGTGGGAGACCTTACTGTTCATGCAGTTTCCGCTTTATTTAAACCTTGGGATATTCTAAAAAGACTAGTCTTTTGAGGATTCCTGCTGAACTCATTACAGTTGTTATAAATGCATTCATTGCATTGACTGTTGGAAAAATAAAATCTCTTAATCCTAAAGTCGGCCCCCTGCCATAGACACCCAGAGTAGGATTCCTTGATCAAGTCTTTGGCAGATGAATTAATCTTCCTATGATCCATCCATCTGTAAAACAGAAATGTCACAGGTAATGATTATTTTAATACAGTTCTGGCACTGTAAGGGATGAATTAATAGATAAAACATTATGCAGAAGAATGCAGCACTGCACGCTTTAATTGGGGAAAAACTATTATGGTGGCATGATCTCTGGCTTCCTGTTTGTCAGATGCTTGCCCTATATGTGAAGTTTCAAATGCTAAAATGTCTTTCTAGTTATTGGACATCATCTTTGTATTCTATGAATCATATCTGAGCATGCTGGGCTAATGTTACTTTTTTCAGCAAATCTCTCTAGCAAAGAAGTGTTGCACAAAAAGATGCAGCAAGACTTTTTAAAAACATCAGTTTTGACAAGATGTTACTTGTGAAATTTTAGTTTTGACAGCACATGAGCTCATTAGCTGCATATAGACGTGTTTATATATTACTCATTATGGGAAACATACTATATCTGCATAGTACATTTACCATTTTGGTGCATTCTTTGTATTAGAGATGTGCTGCTTAGTTCTTGTAGTTAAATTTATATACGCTGCATCTTGGGAATTGCTCCTAGATGTTAAGCACCAGTAAAGCCTCTCTAAAATTATATGGTGTTAGTTGGTATATTCAGATTATCAATTATACAAGCACATGTTTAAACGTTTAGATTCTCTTATCAGTTTGGCTTTGGATCAGTTCCAGTGGACAGCCTTGTAGTGAAATTCAGCATCTCCTCACAGCAATTCTTGTTTTATTCATCTGTTTTCTGATAGACCTTCCCAGAGGACTTTGCTTGATCTTGTACACAAGCTAGGAACCTCTCCTTGGATTGGAGACTAGAACATCAGTTTTAAATTGGCTTTTGAACTGCAGCCAAAAATATGCAATCCACAGTATATTTCCCTTCTGCAGTTCTGTGCTCTCTTCTGAAGTGAGTTCCTCTGGTGCTAGGTGCTTTCTGCTCATGTAAGATGCTGGTCTAGTGTGAGCAGAAAGCTCCTAGTACTGGAGCTTTGCCGGATAGGGCAGTACTATGCAAGCAGCAATAAGATTTAGAATCCAACGCAGTCTCTTTATACTCAAACTCTTAATAAGGAAATTCTTACACACCTGTGATGAACAGCACCATTTTTAAAAACTTCAAACAGTAAAGGTGTGAGAAGGGTTAATTCTTCAGAGCCAGAGAACCTTCAGTGACAGGCTGCTCTGTGCAATCTGATTGGACAGCATCAGCTGAGCAGACAAAGTCTTGAGAAAGCCAGATGCTGAGAAGACAGTCAGATTTGTGCCTTGACTTGAGAAAGTCAAAATTCTGCCTTGATTGAGAGAGTCTGATTTCAGCCTGAGCTGAGAGGGGTTTAACACAGAGAGGAGAAATGGGGAAAAGTGGCTAGGAGGTTTGGGAAGTGTGTGGATGACTTCCATTCAGGCCAAGGAAAAGGAAAAAGTCTTTTAGGAGAGAAGATTTCCTACCCTGTTCAACAGGGCAAATGTCTCTGAAGGGTACAGAGATCCCTGGTCTGGTGTGAATAAAAACTGCCTGTAGAGTCAAACTGGTGTTGCAAGAGAAGGGGTTTGGATACTAAAAAGTGTGTTTGAGAAAAAGTGTTTGAGAGATATTAAAGAAAGTGTGCTGGAATATTAAGGGGAAATACTGGAACAAAAACTTCTTAGTATAAAGTTTCAAGAAACTGTGAAAAAGCTTAAGCCGGTACATAAGAACTAAAGTCTATGCAAAAACTGGTTTTCCTTAAGAAATTTCAGCCCTTGAATTCACCTGATCTTTCCCATCTATGTCAGATAATTTTTTTTAATTTTAAAAACATCTCAAGAGCCATTATCCATGGTTTAAGTTAAGGGGGCTCCTGATCCTTCCCTCAAGTTCCTGGACTGTGCCAAAAGACAAAATACTGAACTGTGAAAGGGTCAGACAGTCAACTTCCAGCAGCAGAAAAAGTGGTCACAGAGGGGAACAGAAAAACAGAGAAAAATTTTTGTTTCTGAGGGAGGGCAGAGGGAAGGGTTCCATAATAACACACTTTGATGTGAAAGGTAATATGAGGAAAATACTTGAGAGAGTTCAAGTTTGCACAAGCCACATGTCTACAGTGAATTTCAGCCAGCCCACCAATTTTTGCAACCATGTGGGTTGATAGCATTAACAGCACGTTAGATTGTTACCTGCACTCTGAATAATAGCCTGCTTTGATAAAGTGTCTGAAGCTAAAACAGCTCATTATTCTGTACCAGGCTAAGCTGATTTGCAGTAATTGCTTCCTTTGAAATAATTACAAATATATTGCTGTCTGCTTCATCCTGTAGCATTCTGATTTACATATGAAGTTACCACACAGAAAGAGATTGTGGCACCAAAATGCAAGGAAGTTTCTAAATTGATGTAACAGGTGTTATGTAGCAACACAGTTAAGATGAGGGGAATTTTTAAAATATATATTTCAGTGTGGGACATGTTTCAGGGCAAGGATTGTTTGCCCTGAATGTTCTTAGTCTGTCTAAGAGAAGACTCAGTGCCCACTAGTAAGAACTAAATTGACCCGATTGGTAGGATATTTTTTTCTAACCTGGACATCAGTGTGTGATGCCATTCAAATCAAGAAATATCTAGACATGTATACTTGCAAAGGCTAAGGAGGACACTTGGCCTGACTCCATCTCTGAATTGCAGGGCCAGCAGAAGCTTGTGGCATAATAGCTAAAACAGTGTCCTCTGTAAGTTAAATGAAGCAGAGCTATCCTCTAAAAGCCCTTGGGCTCTGCTTTGCAACTTTCAAGATAAAATATTTAATAAGTGCCTGTGGGCGGCAAAGCAACTTTCATCTCAAAATCCAATATATAATATTGCATCCATTTGCAGCCATTGAAGAAATCAGATCATGGAAGGATAACAACATTCAGATACTTTCCTGCTGTGCATGGCAGGAAAACGCCTTTCTCTCAAGAAAACTTGTACCATGCATGCATTTTGATCATATTAAATGAAAAGCAAGCTGGTAAAATAGATTTAATGGCTTTATTAAAGTAATTTCTGTACAACTGACAAATAACAATGTTGGCAATAGGAACTATGGATATTGCTTTTGATAAAATAGAATCTTAAGAATTTATTAGTATTGGATTGCAAAGACTTATCATAATTAAGTCCTTTGATACAAGAGCTAGTAAATGGTTTCCCTTTTGCTCAGAAAGAGATAAGTTTATTGACAATTTGTATCAGTGTTTGGGATCTCATAGTGTACTGTAAATTACTTCTGTATCTTGTAAACATAGGGGTTTTTTAGTAATGGGTTATATTGTGGAATAAATAGATATTTCACCAATGAGAAACTTATGCATGATTTTAAAAATATATATATAATGGATTTAATGTAATAAGACTGAATGCATTGAAAGGTAGATAGAGGAAGCAAACATAAAGGGAGTTAACTTGAATGATCTTCTGAAGATATAAAACAAAGGAGAAGTTGATGGCTTAGGTTAAATGAATCATGAATTTGTAATAAAATGTTTAATTTAAAAGGAAAAAATTATAATTTTTAACTAGTAGAAAATTTAGCTGTATTAATACAGAAAATGTAAGAGAAAAGTTAGAGTAAATTAAATTGCTTATAGATCCAGGTGAGTCACCTATAAAATGACATGTGTAGGTAGATTGCTTACATTTGTATGGGCTCTGCCATAGTTAAATAAGGAATCATCACAGCAATGGGAAGGACAGTTGTTGAATTTTATAGTCTGGTTGTGGGGGGGAGTGTTAAGATTATATATAGAAAAACAGATACAAGTTATTGATACAGTATCATATCTTACAGCTGGTGGGGGAAGTAGATCAAGAATCCTCCACACCTCTTCCTTTTTCAAAGGTGGCTCCCAGCTGCAACCACCACAAGGGCTACTGCTGCCGGGTGGAGTTGGAATGTGTTGTTGACCCCCAGAATTACTCCTTATCTATTCCCAAAGACAATAGTTGGGGAAAACGTGCATCTGAAAAGTGTGGGGGACACGTCTATTCTTAATCTACTTCTTACCTCATCATCCCAGACAGGGGTGGAATTCTAGCAGGAGCTCTTTTGCATATTAGGCCATACCCCCTGGTGTAGCCAATCCTCCAAGAGTTTACAAAAAAGAGCCTTGTAAGCTCTTGGAAGATTTGCTACATTGGGGGTGTGGCCTAATATGCAAAGGAGCTGCTGCTAGAATTCCACCCCTGATCCCAGATGATCATTCTCTAAAAAGGTTAGGCAGGTGAATGTGTAAAGGGGTTCTGAAGTCAGAGTTCAAGTTTCATGATGCTGTTGGTTAATCTGCTTTAAAGTCCATGAGCAACTTTTGAAGAATTAAGTGTTTATAGGGATATGATTTTCATGAACTTTTAAAGTGAACATTAATTCATCATCATTGATCTTCTCTGCAGTCCTACATGGGACTGCAGATGAGCAGGCATGCCATCAGATATGTTTTTACAGATAAAAGCCTCCAGGGGGTGCCATGTTCTG
The DNA here is from genome assembly GCF_032191835.1 of Heteronotia binoei. Taxonomy (NCBI): domain Eukaryota; kingdom Metazoa; phylum Chordata; class Lepidosauria; order Squamata; family Gekkonidae; genus Heteronotia; species Heteronotia binoei. The sequence continues at coordinate 92,157,173 of NC_083231.1, forward strand.
TAGTCCAAAGCTTGCTCCCACCCAGGGACCACATTCTCCTGTGCAGCAGCACCCCCTTACCTTTGGTTCCCCTTTTGCCACTGAGAAAGGTTGTATTATTGGAGTTTCCAGCTATCGTTGAGAGAATTTCATCCAGATTATTTGAAGCTACATCAGTTTCTGAGTTCCTTCTATGGCTCAGAAAGTCCTTTTCAAGAAGTGCTCCCAAAGTAGGGAGAAGATGACCCAAACTGACGAACACAGCTTTTTCCGGTTCTGCAGAGCATAGTGTCTCCACATTACTGAAGCACATGGCCTCATGCCCACAGGGTTTGTCTTCTGTATTTTTTTTTGTTATTTCTGCACCAAAATTGCTGCCTTTGCTTTTTAACCTAACTATCCCAAATTACTTTAGAGCTTTTCTTATTAACACAATTGAATACACAGCCCACTCCTGTTACAAAGGGAAGATTAAGAAAGATTTCCTACTTAAGACTGCTTTTATGATTGTTCTCAAGTTAAATTGGTACTAAAATGCATATTTTGTTGGAGTGTCCTCTTTATATTAGCCTTAGAAATAGATTTTTAACACACCTAGATTATTTTTTTTTGTCTCATCACAAGCTATTTTTACTCCATTTATCTGACAGATTTCCAAACTTTATCCTTGCTGTTGTGAGTTTTTTTCATCGGTTTAGTGTTGAATCCAAATGATGCTACTTAACATCTGGGTTTTGACTTGTCAAGACTTTTACTCAAGAAGCTTTAATCAAATTAAAAGAAAGGAAAGGAGTATCTTCTGTGCAGGCACACATACTCTCCCTCCAGCCCTGCTGCATGCTCTGGCTTCGGTGGCACTAGAGGTTCTAAGGGGAAGGGGGCACTGCTGTGCAGAAGCGTATGCACCCTGTGTGGGAACAAGCTTCCGACTCCATTGCAAAGTGCCTCTTGGAGACTTTTAGCTGCAAAGACCTATCCGATGGCAGGCCTGTTCATGCGCAGTTCCATGTGTGCCTGCACAGAAAATACTTGATGAACAGTTATTACAGGTAAGTACAACTTTGTGGGAGGTTTTATGGATAGCTGTGAAAAAGTTTAGCTGTGAATAAGAGCTTATTTATTCCCATGAATGTCCATAGTTTGCATTCATGTTCCTTAGTGAATTCTATCGGCAATCCTAGGTAAGAATATTTTGAAGAGCCAAAAGCCATCCCCTCCCCTTGAAACCAATACATGCATGGGATTTCCACCCAACATGTCATGTGCTTGGATTTGTTGAACTGGCATTGACACAGTGGCATCTTCAAAAATGCCCCCCCACCTTCAGTTTCTGCTGCAGAGACTCTCTGGTTTGATATCAGTCCTTGTTTTTTGGCTGTTTTGCCTCCACCATTGGAAACAATGAATTGGACCTCCTGGTTCAATATTTTGAAAGTGGCGGGGGGGGGGGGAGTCTTTTGAGAATTGGCACTAGAATCTTCACTGAAAATTTGGTGCCTCTACCTCAAAAAACAAAGACTTGTGGCTACCCCCAGTTTCCTTATTGATAATAATGGTTCCATAAGGTATAATGGAACTGGAAAAAAACAAGATTCTCAGGGGAAAAAAATGAATCCGAATTCTGTCTTGAAGATAGATAGGATTTGGCTGCTATTTCTGTCAGAAACAGTTAAAAGCCTTTATGTTTCATGCTGTAAGTTTGAATCAGTCAGACAAGAAACTTTCTGTGTAGCTCTTATGCTTTTTCTGACCCCAGTAGCTCTTCTGGAATTTTGTTACTGTGATACTGAAAGGGCTGGAGGAAAGAAAACCAACAAGCCATGCATACCGCTAGAATAAACCCATTTCTTAGTTATTTTTATCAAGCCACCTTTGTGGTTCCTTCAAGTCTGTAATGCCCTTATAACAGACCAAGTGAGTACTGGGTGCCCCCTGAATTCAAGTATTCCCCTCATTGAGGACTAGAAGACTAAACAGTCCACAAAGTAAAAATCCTCAATTGTAAAAATAAAAGTATATGGCGGGGGGGAAATGGAAGCTAGTTGGCTGTGAAATTTAAATCCATCATTTCCAGGTTTGGAGATTGGGTGTCATCAGATGATTTTGATAAATAGCTGTTATTTGAAAATTAATGATGAAATTGTGACCTTGGGCTAGGATTGTTGTCTTGTAATTACCCTAGAAGATCAGAAAGAAACTGTGTAGTAGTGGCTTTGATACAGAGAGAAATCAAGGGAAGACATGCTGACGAATTCATATTCTGATTTAGAAAATATGTCTGTTTGCCAAAGCTGCATGTTTCTTTGGGGAGAAAGTCTTTTTCAAAGAGCCACTTTGTATGTGAGATTTTGTATTACATTTTACTACTATTTAAGAAAATGTGTAATGTTTCCTAATATGAGCAACACTGTCTCTCTGTTTTCTGCAGTGCTTCCATAGATTGGGCGGCCATCTTGTGCATCAGGTGTCTGATGCAGCTACCCAGCAACCTAGTTTCTATTTCCTCTCTTGGGGTGGCTTGACTAACTGCAGCCCACACTGGGACATTTGGTAGGGGCTCCATTTTTGTGAAATAGACCAGCAAATGAAGTGAAGGCTGGATGTTTCTTATTCCACTTTAAGATACCATGTAAGACAGTATTGTTTTTGACAGGTTTCCATTGATTCATGGGTCTGTTGTAGACTATGCTGTTTTATTGATCTGTGGTTATAAAATATTTTATTAATATGTATTGATTAGTAGATGTTATTATTTTAGTATGCACATTGCATTAAAACTGTCCTGAGACAAAGGGCTTTAGAAGTGCTTTGAATAAATCATTTATTTATTTTATTTACTTTTTAATTTCCCCCCTTTCACCCCAGTGGGAAACCAAACAAGCTTACATCATTCTCCTCTTCACTTGTTTTTCCTCACAACCACCCTGTGAGATAGGTTATGCTGAGAGAGTGTGACTACCTCAAGGTCACCCAGCAGGCTTCCATGACACTAGTGGGGATTCAAACCTGGATTTCCCATGTATTATCTGAGTAATGTTAAAGTCCTATAAGCTAAGCCTGTATTATTATTCCCATATTGCCTTTTCCGGGAATTCCTTCTGTGCTTGTGGGTGAGATAAAGATTTAAACTAGGATCAGTCTCCATTCCAGTAAGCTAAACAACTGAAAACGTCTTCTGTGAGGGAATAAGAAAGAGAATAAGCATTTGAGGTGGAATGGTACAGTGAGATGCTGAGTCTGGTTGCTAGGCAGATGAATAAAAAAAAGAGAGTACATTATTCATTTCAGTAGTAGCACTGGCCTCTTAGAACAATCCATGTGAGTAAGGACTCCAGGAACAGCCCTATTATATTGATTTCCAGTAACTGTCAAGCAGGGATATCCTAATGACTAGGGGAGCCAGACAAGAGTTAATTTGCAGTTTTTCTTTAGATAGCAAGTCAAGATAATGTGACACCATGCTGTGAATAGAGACAATGAAATATGAGTAATGTTTGTGTTGTGTAATGCGGTAAATTTTAGTGTAACCTCATTAACAGTACTTGTGCTACACAGTAATTTTCTTTCGCTATGAATAAGTGGCTTTCCCCTCTAAGTCCTAATTTTGATGTTTATCACTTGGTAGCTCATTGTCTTAGTAAATAAAGGAGTATAAAACCTGATAGGAATTAATTATTGAATTGGCTGCAGGACCATGTTCAACACTGCTGCCAAAAGAGAAAAGAAACTTGCCCCCGCCCAGCAGATTGTAGTAAACTATAAAATATGGGATGACTATATTGTAAGTGTCACATTTGCAGAATAGTACGAGGAGAAAGGAGAAATCATGAAGTTTGCAGATCATCCGATCACAATATAAATAATTGGAACTTATCTGAATGCCTTGGCAAAGGGCACAGCATTCATCTTTTTTGATTCTAGACCAGAGGTGTCGAACTAATGTTGCTGAGCTCCAGATGGGGACTGGATGTCTCCTGGAATTTCAACTGATTTCCAGACTACATAGATTGCTTGTTTATCTATCATTTATTTATCTAATTCATTTATTCCACTTCTATGGGAAAAAATGGCTGCTTTGGAAGGTGGACGGTATGGCATTGTACCCTACCAAGTTCCCTCCCCTTCCTAAACCCCATTCTCCCAGTCTCCAACCTGAAATCACCAGGTATTTCTGAATCCAGAGTTGGCAACCCTATGTCATGAGGGCCAGATCTGACATAAGTGTCACTTTGTCCTGCTGGGCCATGCATCTCATAAAATGTAATGCCAGGTATGGGAGATATGAACTCTGTAAAGGATGCAGGCAAACACAATTAACAATACTATTTTTTACTCAAAATACAAATATGCTTAAAACATTAACATTCTCACAGTATTTCCTTAAAGTATTTCCCTAATGCCTACCCTCTCGTTTCCACTGCCCATTACTGCCAGCAGCGGGACAGTATACAAGTACATAATTTTGTTGTTGTTCAGTCGCACAGTCAAGTCCGACTCTTTGCGACCCCATGGACAAAGTCACGCCAGGCCCTCCTGTCTTCCACCATCCTCTGAAGTCTGCTCAAATTCGTGTTTGTTACATCAGTAACACCGTCCAGCCATCTCATCTTTTGCCGTCCCCTTCTTCTTTTGCCTTCTGTCTTTCCCAGCATCAGGATCTTCTCCAGGGAGTGCTCCCTTCTCATTTGGTGGCCAAAGTATTTGAGCTTCAGCTTCAGCATCTGACCTTCCAGGGAACAGTCAGGGTTGATTTCTGATTTGATCTTCTTGCAGTCCAAGGGACTCTCAAGAGTCTTCTCCAGCAACTCAGCTCAAAATCATCTATTCTTCTGTTCTCGGCCTTCCTTATGGTCCACCTCTCACAGCCATGACTGAGGCTGTACATTACGTACTATGGCTGTAACAAGTACATAATGCACAGCCTCAGTCATCTGGCAATAAAGGTTATAACCAGTTGCTTGTGGGATGGATGAGAACCCTGGAAGGGCCAATTTTGGCCTGTGGGCCATATGTTTGACATCCCTTATCTTCTCCTATTTAATTGGATTTTAATATAGTTTTTATGTAATTGAGATCCTTTCAAGAGACCCGTGTTTGTGTGTATGTGTTTAACCTTGTACTTCATATGCTCCCAGTATTTTATATTCCTGTAAATGGCTTGATGTCGTAATAAATCTTGACTTGACCCCTGATGTAGACCATTCATACCTGTACCATAAGGAAAACCAGAGCAGTGAGCCTGTGTGTGTGTGTGTGTGTGTCTGCAGCAGCAGCACAGTGTTGTTTGCACAATATTGGTGTGCCTCACTCTATTTGTTTACCATTGTTCACAAGGCAGAATCAGTGTATACAAATGTTCTCTTGGGTGTTTTGAGAGTTGAAGTGTGATAAAAAGCAGGATGTAGGAGTTCATTTGGAAAAGGGGAATATGATGAACTCAGTATCGCATAACAAGGTTGCTTTCTTCTTTTTTTCTGCCATGTTTTTCCTGCCATGTTTTCCTACATGTTTTTAAAGAGGGGGGGGGGGTGTCATTAAGCCAAAAAATTCTAGTATCATTTTTTTACTTTTCTATTCACATGTATTGCAGGAGTTATACTTGCACAGCTAAGTATGCAGTGCCCATACATTTAAGGTGAATTTGCATTCATTTTTCCTGGATTAATTCTATTTTTGTAATTTGCATTTTGATCATGCATTAAGCAGTTCGTTTTTTGTATTGTTTTCTAATTTTGTAATACCAGTCCTGTGGCATTGTTCATAGGATGTTTTATGCAGTACAATTGTATAGCTTTTATTTTATAGACCACTTTGAGTCTCAGTGAGACTATTGTACATAAATACCTCTGTTGTAATGTGTGCAAACATATTATTGTGCATAAAGTTGTATAATATTGGATTTATATTCCACCCTATACTCTGAATCTCAGAGTCTCAGAGCGGTCACAATCTCCTTTACCCCCCCCCCCCCCAGCAGACCCCCGTAAGGTAGGTGGGGTTGAGAGGGCTCTCCCAGAAGTTGCCCCTTCAAGGATAAACTCCTGTGAAAGCTATGACTGACCCAAGGCCATTCCAGCAGGTGCAAGTAGAGGAGTGGGGAATCAAACCTGGTTCTCCCAGATAAGAGTCTGCACACTTAACCACTACACCAAACTGGCTCTCAATAAAGGTTTAAATACACTGTTTTGGTGGCTGTAGCAGTGCAATTTTTAGTTTGTGAAGTCTCTCATATGTGTGTGTGTATGCTCTTCCCCAAGAACTTTCTCAGCTTTCTGTCTGCAAAATTGGAGATTTTGCAGACAGAAATAAAAAAAAAAAAAAGCCTCACATGAAACATCTTTTTTCCTTTCTGGAGTAAGTGAAATGCTTATTTAAGGACACAGTTTTTTCCCCTCAAATGTATAATATTTTTACATAGGACAATCTACAGCTTTTGATATTCTGAAAATATACAGTGTTTTTATAAGAATGTATTTACTGTTTAAATGTGACTAATTTTATCCATGTTCAGTATGCTCTACCATATGTAATACACTGTTGAAGAATTCAGTGTTTCAATCTTATACAGTTAGATCTTTATCTAAATGTGCATCTAGTCCTATTGTGACTATATGAGGCAGTTTCTATTCAAATAATACACAAGTTCATTTACTACAGAGTTGTACTTCCTGTTTTCAGCCTCTCAGGTGCCAAAAACTAGGATACACAAGCTAAGATATAAGTGGCATAGAGAACTTTGCAGTGTTCTCTTACATATTAGGTATATTTGTAATTTTGCCCCCCCTCCAGCTTCTATGTCATGCATTAGTTGGTTTTTTTCCCGCAACTGTATGAACATATGAAGCTGCCTTCTACTGAATCAGACCCTCAGTCCATCAAAGTCAGTATTGTCTACTCAGACTGGCAGCGGCTCTCCAGGGTCTCAAGCTGAGGTTTTTCAAACCTATTTTCCTGGACCCTTTTTAGTTGGAGATGCCAGGGATTGAACCTGGGACATTCTGCTTACCAAGGAGATGCTCAGCCACTGAGCCACTGTCCCTCCCCTAGCTTCAAAAGTTTTCTCTCAAAAAATCTTTTGCAGTGGCCAATGCAATGAAATAAATATGTCCACCGAATTTACATTTGATTCTACTTCTCTTGTAAGGTTCCTTGCCTATTTTGCCAGAATTTCATGTGTGTTTTTAGTTTACCATCTTCTTCCCTATTACAAACAAAGATAGTGTTCTTTTGTTACTACTATTTCAGCAAGTAAAGGAGCTTGGCAGACGCTGTTCCAAACTATTCCTGTAATTCAAAGTCATTCTCAATAAATCAAATAATGACAACCCCTCACACTAATTAATACCATTTTCCCCTGAGAGATGCAGAATCAGTGTCTTTCACCACTATCTTGCTAGACTCAGCCCCAAACTATCAATATAGCAAGACTGCAAAGTTACAGATGTGAGTGCTCTGTCATAGTCCTCTGATCAGCTTGCTCTAACTCTTTCTGTCTGTTGTTGTTGAGCGAAAAATGGCTTCTGGTGGTTAGAGAGGGTAATTTGCTGATATTGCCTGATACTGCCAGATAATAATTTCTGAGGTAATTGGTATAATGGAGACATTATTGACACGATGAACATGCTTTTTTCTTATCATCTCTAGTCAAGCAAGTCTGGAAAGTTATAGAAGCAGAACAAACCTTGGAAGGTCTGTTAGACCAGGAATCATCATGGGACAGAAAAATAACCATGCTCATAAGGGACAACAATTATGGAGTCTCAAACATTTTTATTTGTCTCAAGTCTAACTATAGATCAGACATAAGTCGATCCATCCCAGCTAGTTGCTAAACAGTTTAACACTCAAAAGCAGTAGCCTCACCATGAGATCTTGGGAAGCTGTTGCTAGCTACACGCTTCTGAGTTAGGTGACTCATGAGCCCTACCACATTAGAAGGCTCTTCTTTGTATAGGAAGCTATATTACAGAGTCCAATGGTAAGTGTAAATGTTAGTAGGTAATTACATAACAAATATAGTTCTTTGTGGAATGGATGTAACAAATGGCTTCTTTCACCCCTTTCTCTCTTTCAGTTTGTGGGGACATTCATGGACAATTCTTTGATTTGATGAAGCTCTTTGAAGTGGGAGGCTCTCCTGCCAACACACGGTACCTTTTTCTAGGCGACTATGTTGACAGAGGGTACTTCAGTATTGAAGTAAGTTTGAACGTAGAGTTAATTTGCTGTGAGCATTGTTTTTCTTTAGCATGGCTTGAGTAAATGTATGACAGTGTTCCATAGTAAAATACATAGTACACGAGGTAGATTCCCTACAGAAATCAAATGAGATAAGTTAGGTGAAAGTGGGTTTCTTCCTTCCTGTGTAGTTTGTCTAAACTTGATATAATTAACATTAAATGATTAAAGTGTTACATTTGTTAAATTTTAGGGCTCTTTGGTTACTGGATTTACAGCTAGAGACGTTTACAGATCTTTTCTTTTCCTAAGGCATTTACTAGGGAAAAAACAGAAACTCTCCCAAACAGACCAAATCACACACAAATTCTTGCAATGATACATAGTGTATAATGAACCAATGACAACATTGCAAAAATCCCAAAAGGTCCAAGAAGAAGCATACAACAATCAATAATACATTTACAGCATCATTGTGTGGGATTAAGTCCTAATAGATTAGCCAGTTTATGCAATAAATTGTTCCCAAGAATTGGGCTACAGTTATTCATGTTCCAAATGGCCTAGCTAATCATAATCCAAAATTTGATTCTTTTATGTTCAGCTTCCTTTGAATATTAATATCACTGGAGGAGAGTCTTGATTGAAGAAAAGATCAACTCTATTAAATTCAGAAAGAGCCATTTTAGTTTCCCTGCAGCAAAACCAGCAAAATCCTATGGCACTTTACATTTAGCACATTCACTGTGACCTAAGCTTCTATGGCCTCCAGTTCCATAAGATGCAAGAATCCGATAGTGAGGATGATTATAATAATTCATGCGTTTTCACAATGATGCACAAAAGAGCAGTCTGCAAGGTGAAATTTGAAGGTAAACCTATCCAGAAAATGGAAATATCACATATATGTCTGAAGACTCTGCAAAGCAGTGTTGATTGAAAGGGCTTTGACAAATGTTGAATTTTGCATCTGACTGGTGACATTCTTGAATTGCTTGGGGTTTTGTTCTGTTGTTTCTATGCTGTGCCTGTTTTAGTACTTTGCAAGCTGCTGAGAGCCCTGAAAATGGAAGAAAGCCAGTATGTAAATACTGTTATAAATTTGTTTCTGTTGCTTGAATGGCTAAAGCAAGTAGAACAGAGGTTCCCAACACAGTGCCGTGGTGCCCATCAACTCCTTTCCTAGTGCCTGACAAGTGTTTGTAGAAAGTGGATGGGGCAGGAGGGGGCTTTTGCTCTGCTGGGCTTCTGATTAGCTGTACATGTTTTTATGAAAAGGTTGCTTTGGCAGTACCTGTCACCACAAGACAAGGATCTTCCCTATGTGACCGAAGGTAAGCTGTGAATATGCCCCCCCCAAAGTAAACAATTTGTTCCTTTTAAAAGGTATCCTATTAAACAGCTTCTGCCTGAAATACTGAAGAGTTACTCCCCGAGTAATGCAAGACCTCACTTCCTGCCATTTTGTGGGTGGTGCTACCTCCTGTGGCAGTCGTTTTTGAGGTTGTGTCCACCACCCTGTATCAGAATTCCAACGGTGCTACCAAAAGGGCCATATAATTTGGGGAGCCCCTGAAGTAAGGGGTTTAAAAAGGTAATTGGCATTAATAATCAGAATGATACTTGGGCAGTGTTATTATAAACTTCAATAATTTGATTTTCAGGCTCAAAGAAACTTTAAATTTGGCAACCTAATGACATGCAATGTAGACAGATGTAAATCTAAATATCAGTTGTATGTGTCTTTACATTTATTTAATTTATGAAATAATTCTTATAAACAGTTGCATAAGACTAAGTACAATCCTAAAAATCTTTCCTGAGAGTAAGCTTCATTGCATAGAATTAAGGTTTCTGAGTAGATCTAGTCAGGATTGCTCTCTTTAAAAATATAAGTGCCAAGCAGTCTTCTTTCCTTAGTTAGGAGAAGATTTGGTTCCTACTGAGCAATTTGATAGAATACTAACTGCTTTTATTTCTTGCTGTCTGCAAACATAAGGACTTTTATTTGTAAGGGGAAAAAATCATTTCAGGGAATGGATCTGGAATAACACCCACTCCCCCACTGGCTGTATCCTTCAAGGAATGTCCCTGTGTCTTGGGAACAAGATTAATGTTCAGGCAGCCGCCATAATCTGCTCTAATCATTCCCAAGGTATGATGTTAAAACGGATGATAGTGCAAATTGGCTGAAACCAAGCAGGTCTAAGTCAGCCTGATTAGTGCCTGGGATGGGAGATCTCCTGGGAACCATATGTGTGGCATCTTGAATTCCATGATGAAAGAAAACAAGGATATCAATGCAATAAATAAAATAATTCCTAGGTAATCAAGAAATGAATGTGGTGAGTCTCGCTATAGCTTGACCCTGGTTTTTGGAAACGCGAAGATTATGTTAATAATGATTGGAAAATTATTTAGCATGTTCAGAGTACATAGTGCTTTATAGAAGGGACCCAACTTCCAAAAAATTGCAGACTGAAAAGCCAACATAAAGACAATATAGGGAGTGGGAAGAAGGGAGTATGGTAAGCAGGGCAGAACAGGTGTTCATATTTATTTATATAAATATTTATCCTGCCTTTCTGTTTAAAAAACAAATATTCAAGGTAGTTTACAATGTTAAAATCCATACAAAACAGTTAAAGCGGCTAGCAACCATTGTAAGGTTAGAATCAGTGGGGACAGATTTAACTACAGAAGGTCTTCTGGAATAAAATAATTGTGATACCAAATAGTATATAGAGAAGGAAGTCTCCCTAGTGCAGGGGAGAAAATCTTCAACTGCCATTGAAAATAGGACTTTGAGATATAACTCAAGATGTACATAGTCTTTACTTACAAGTAGGTCCCATGATTTCTTTTGTTCAAATGTTTGATTTCAGAATCATTCTTAGTGTTACATGATATCCTAAGACCCATCATAAAGCTGTATAGTTGTGATATAGAGACACATACTGATGGAAAATTCCCATGGACTTGATTAGGCATTGTGGTAAATTTTCTGTAGAAACCCTTCTGCTGCTGTTTCTGTTGCAGTGAATTAACTATGTTGATTGTGGGCAGTCCTGTAAACCCCATCTACTATCATGACAACCAAGAGTCTTATATGAACTTTCCTTGTTCTTGTCCTGATTGACTCCAGAAATAGTAGTTTTATTTTATTTTAAAACCCTTAATCTGAGTGTGTTTTTTGCATTAGTTAAACGTGTACAGTTTCTTTTCGTTTGCTCAGTGTGTTCCAAACATTTTTGTTTCGACAAAAATTAGATATCATGGCTTGGATCCTACCATCTTATTTGCTCAGTATCAACCAATCCCTTTCCTTAGTGCAGCACAGTCCTGCACGGCTTTATGTTGTTGTGGATTTTATAATTCCTGGCATATGCATTTTGAAGTGTCAGAAGGGCCCCCTCCTCTCACACCAACAGAAAAATGGAAAGGAACCATCCCCATATTTATACCACATACGACAGAAATCTTGCATATCATTCTTTTGATAATATAGTCAAAATGCAATTATGTGGTTTTTGCAAGCATCAGATGACTGCCTCATAAATCAATTGTGATTTCCTGTGATACCTTGGTATCTTTGAGTCCAGTTCTCATGCAAAAATGAAAAAGGTACTCATGGTCATATTTGTTCTTTCTAGCAGGGAAGTACAGATACAACATGGTTTCAAACATATTGTGAAATCATGGGGATCATCCTGTATCTTTTTGGCCTTAAAGGTACCAGTGGACTCAAACTTTATTCAGTAATCACAGTTAGATGCCTTAAACCAAGATCTGGTTGATGTGTTAAGCACAGTTACTCTTAGCTATGTTTTCATGTTACATATGAATGGTAACTCCACACGATGCTGCTCCTGCTGTCTGTGCTTCAGATATTTTCTGGCAACAACTGCTCAGAACTGAAGCTGTTCTTGCCTTTCATCACATCTTACAGAAATGTTCATCTTAAAAATGCATTTTAATTCTGTATCAGGAAGTGCATGATTATACTTTTGATTTGGAGTATTGTTTTGATATTTCCTGAACTTGTTTCTGGAATGATAACAATAGACGTTTAACAAAAATAATAATTGTGCCCCTCCCAATACAGATAATTTTGCTAATGCACACCCCTAATGCTGGTGTTCACTGTCCCGGAGACAGTGAACTTGTCATTCTACCACCCAAGATTTGTTGTCCTGTGCAATTCATGTTAATCACACATGCTCCAAAGGCAGCAACTCTGTAACCCATTCTGGAGCCAAGGTGGACATTGGTAGCATAGGTGTAGGGAATGTGTGTTACCTGTTTCCCATGGATTTCATCTCTGACCTGATCTGCCTTTGCCACTGGAGTGTCAGATGGGCTACAGAGGCCGAAGCAGGTGGCAGTGGCATAGATGCAGGTGGTGAAGTGCTGCCTCCTGTCACTCATGAAAGGCTCTGTTCCTCAGACTTGCTTTACCATCACCAATGTACTACAAGGTGAGTTCTAGCGGCACAGTGTGGAATAAAGTTGCCAGTGAGAGTGGGTGGTGTCTTTGGAAGGTTAGGTAAGATTGTGCATGTGTGGTTTTCTTACAATTTAGTGTGACAACTGAAGGAAAGTGGCTAGTCTGAAAAGTTAGGAAGCTAAGCAAGTATAAATCAGTGGCTTCCCCACCCTCAACATCACCACTAGAGTGACTTGGTGATACAATGAAGCTTCACTCTTTAGCTGATGTTGCAATACAGGCTGGGATAGCAGCCAGGTGTTCAAAGGGAAGGACAGAAAAGCTGAAACCTGGATTTGTCAAGCCAAACCTGAATTATGCTCTGTGAGATGTATCTGGTTTCACAAATTGACTGCAATTAAAATAAGTCATGGTTTCATGCTGAATCGTCCCATTGTGTTATATTTTCCACTTGTGATATTTTCACTTTGCAGCACTGCAAAGTCATTTAACTGTCTCAAGCCATTTAGCATTATAATCTTCATTTTGTGTGTGTGGTTTTCCTTCCTGATTTGATATCCTTTGCCAACTTGACATTTAAAGAAGGCTAATCATAAATACAAATGTAAGGCTTCTAGAAATAAGGAGAGTTAATAGGTGAATGAAAAGCATTCTTGTAATTTTTAAATTGTTGATACTGGAACAAGCAAAAAAAAATCTGAACATTAGGCTAGAAGATAGCTGAGGTTTATGATTTTATTTAAGAAAAAAACAAAAACCTCCAGTTGAACAACTGACTAGTGAAGCACACTTTGGAAGAAAGTTGTAGATTTTCTTGTGTATTCAGACTCTATTTAGAGGTTTGGACTTTAAACTCCTTCGAGCTAGTTTAATTCTGTCATTCTATGGTGGGTGGAATCAACCTTGTATGTAGGCTGCAAGTAATTTGTTTCTGGTTGAGAGGTGCTGTATGTGAAGGAAAGTCCTTATTGTTAAGAGCAAGAATGGGAAATTATATAAGGTGGGTGGAAGAAATGTAATAATGCTTTTGAAAAGTACTGCTTTAAGCTTTTATTAAAAGCATGTATATTAAATAAATAGATGTTGTATAGGACAATAAAACCTCCAAGTTTACTATAAATTAGAAATTGAAATTAAATTTTGTTTATTTATTTCTAAGCAATAAGTGGATTCTGGTCTTTGTTCTGCTTTGATTTGCAAATCCTTCCTTTTTCATTGAGGGGTTTTTTTAAAAAATGTCTTCCTTGGGCAAATTATGGAAAGGAAGTTAGTTAATTGACGTTAGTTAATTGAATAAGTCTAGTGGAGAAATTGGAAGGATGATGAAATGAATGCTGTTCTTTGGGAGAACTTCTTCCTTGCTTTCACCATTCTTATGCTACTATAGATCTTTTTCACCAAGAAGTCAAATGTGGCCTGTCAACTATGTACAGTGGTATGGCAGGTGCTTAGCTTTTAGTTTGTAATCAGAGGTAAGCAGCCACCTCCTACTTCTTGTTTAACTTCTAGCCCTCCCTCCTCTGCCAGCAGGCTCAGGGTAGGTTACAATACAATAAATAACATAATCCAGTAATTAAAAATAATGCAATACTTTATTAAAACACAATAACATAAAACAATAACATCAGTTGGTATATCAACATTGACAATCAATGGCACCATTTAATCAGTCCGTTGCCATCTGCTCCTGCGTAGGTTCCCCTTACATGTGAATGTGGATGACCGCTGATACTGAGGGGAGCGGGCAGATGAAAGACAATGGAGATTGAACACATCAAAGACAAACAATGCTAGGCAAGCAGGCAACATAAAGGAGAGAAAGAGGGAGATGCAATGAAACTTGGGAAGCTGTCATTTTGTGGTTGGACGTCTGCATTTGACTCTGCAGATCCTAAAACTGCAGGCCTATAGTAGCTATTACTTACCTACGTTGAGATCGGCATAGACCAAGATTTGAAATGTCATCTTTAAAAAAAAAAAAATTGATCTGCAAAATGGACAAATAATATTAGTGTAATACCTTTTCTTAGGTATTATACTACTGTTCCTGGAATGTATATTCACATTTGTCTGTTTTAGAGGGTATGGAATGTTTCCCACAAGAAGGTAAACTTGTGCAGATGGATTCATAAGCATATCCTATCATGATAAAATTGGGAGGGGCAAAGGGAACAAAGAAACTGAACTCAGGACACTTATCTTTAACAGCTCCAATAATTTAGACAGCAGTTGCAGTAAATACACAATGTCAGGCTACTATTGTTCATGCAGATTGCGGTTGTCAAGCAATTATGGCTAATCTATGGTTCTTAATGGTAGAACATTTTGGTGTATCTGTCCACTGACATTAACATCTTTGGACAATTCGGTGAATAAAGCTTTTTCATTTTTCCTCAGCTACATTTGTATACAGTACTGCTTTCAAAGTCTGACAGTTATAAACACCATTGTTCTAAATTTCCAGTTGTTGGAATCTCCTGGGGATTTGTGTGTTTGTTTTGGTTTTATCATCCACTTCTCTTCCATTTCCCTTTTTGCAGCTGGGCGTCCCACAACAAGGGGAAATCTGTGTCTTGGAAAGAATGGGCAGAACATTTGGAATAAAGGGGATAAAATGCAAGCCAAACCTATACTGAAGTACTTTTTGAAGTCCATAAACTTACACTGTCTAGTCCTCCCTGCCCTAGTCATTCAAAACCACAAGGCTTGAAATGCCAGCTGGGAACAAAAAATGTTTTTTGGAGGGTTTAATGGCATTTCCCACCAGATTCTCTGTACTGGAAATCTTGTGAAAGAGTCTGATCAGAAATTCCAGTTCCAGTAAAACTGTGGTGTGCATAGCATGTAAACACAACTTTCATCCTGCGAGCAAAGATACATTACTAGCTGCCACTGAAAATTCCTCTCACCCGGTTTGAGGCAGCAGCAGCATCCTACTTGTACCAAGGCAGGCTGTGTTGGAGTTGTTGCTATAAATCACACCCAAGGTCCTAAGATGCAAGATAATAATTAAAAAAAAAAAGTCCAGTTGTATTTGTAGAACATTGTACAATGTGTATACCCATTATGGAGGCACGTGAACCATGTTGATATCTTGCCAGTACAGCACACAGTACTGTGCTTCTTGAGACTATATATCACGTAAATCAGAATAGGAATAAGGGTTAGGGAGAACTGCAGAGTTCATTAAAACCACCTGTGCAAAAAACGTCTTATACGTAGACAGCTAGCATATTAGGTGGGGAAGATTATAGGTTAATTTAACTTCCTCAGTGTAATTGATGACCCCAAATATTCAGATCTTCATCGTGGTCTCTGTGCAGTCCCACATATGGGTTTATCCGCCAGGATCGAGCCCATCTCGGAGAATTCAAAGCAATCCTAAGCGTCCCGGGGAGGGGGCAGCGACTGCGCATGCCCAGACAAGGGAGAGGCGGCCAACCCACTCAGTTTCTTCTTTACCGCCGTCCGGAAAACATCTATCTTGCTGATCTCCCACTTCATTGCAGTCCTTTCACTCTGATCTTCGTTCCCGATTCCTCCTCTCTTCATTCTGGTATCGTTAAAAAAAAAATAAATCTTTCTCTTTACTTCGTTTTATTTATTTATTTATTTATTTAAGATTTGTATCCCGCCCTTCCCACAAGTGGCTCAGGGCGGCTTCCAATAGTAGATCCAACAAAATTACAATAGTTAAACATATAAAGGGATCCGTATTTAAAACAGATAAAACAGATAAAACCTTAATTATTAATGCACATTAATAAATATTGCAACTGTATATAAAAGAAATCCAGCAAGTTACATTTTCGACCTCCTCTCTCCCCCCCCCCCTCTTTCCGGGCGGATGGAAGGGAAGGGAAAAGAAAAAATTACTTTTAAGCGGTGTGTTCGCTGTGCAGCGAAAATACCATCTACCGACGGGCATTCGCTTTGCCTTTTCTGCCTCGGGGAAGCACACCGAACAGATTCTTGTGTGCACTGTAGCCAATTCGGCAAACAGGCGAGGAAAAACCGCGCGGCAAGACTCAAAAGCCATTTGCTAGAGTCGTCCCTACGCCCGGTAATGGCGCAAGCTTCAGTCTCGCAGTCCTCGCCGTCTTCCCTGCTTCTAAAGGGAATGACTCAGACGGTTGCTTCCGTGGCGCAGGCTCCCAGCAAGCACAAATCCGGCAAGCATCACAAAAAATCATCCGGCAAGCATCACAAAAAACGCCAAGAAACGGCACCGTACCGAGTCGACCCCGAGGGACCCGTCGATTCCGACTCCGAGCGACCCTTCGAATCCGAAGTCTCCCAAGAGGCAAAAACTCGGCTACAAGGCTCTCGAACCCGTCGCCGCGATTCAACCTCCTCTCGAACCCATCGTTACAATTCGGTCTCCTACACCTCGGCCTCCTACACCTCGGCCTGTCACAGCTGCTGCTGCCTCGACTTGGACCACCCCGGCTTCGAAATCCACCTCGACTCCAGCCATCACTCCACTGGAAATCGTACGCATTAGTTCGAGGTCTCCATCGGTGCACGAGTCACTGCCAGACCAAATCCTAGGTACCAAGTCTCCGACTTCGATCAGGAGTCAACGTCTGATTCCACTCGAGGACCGCTTCCGTGAGCTCCCTACGCTCCAGCCTATCACCACTCCTGTGTTAACTAGGAACCCCTCGACTCCGAGAGAACCCCCTCGACTCCGAGACGATAGATCCCGAAGCAGACGCAAGGACCATTATTATTATTACTCTCCTTCGAGGTCTAGATCTCCATCACCTCCCGGATACTATAGATACCCTAGATCACCTTCTCCCGGCTTCTACAGACATCGCACCCGGGAGCACTCTCGGTCCCGTGAAGACTCCAGATTCCGAGAGAGGCCGTACTACAGGGATCACTCCCGCGAACGCGACCACCCTCGCTACCGAGACCGGTCTCCTCAGAGGCCCCACCATGATCACCATCAGTACCGTGATCACAGGCCTAAACTACCTTCTCCTATCAATCCGGCGCAGCCTCCCAGACTCGAGCCTCCTGCACCAGAGCAAGTCAGAAAAACTCCAGAAGTTGATGCCATCGAGGACTCAGAGGCTGAGCAATCTGTATCATCCAATTCCTCAGCTTCGGACCTCCACTCTCCGGACTCAGACATAGCCAAGCCAGCAGACCTTTCACCATCTGAAGGGCCTAAGTCCTACCTGGACCTGCTATCCAACATGGCTACATCTCTTAACGTAAAACTGACAACAGACGTACCAAGAGTCTCTGACGTGGTCTATGACCTGGTACATGCAGACCTCCCTACAGGATCATTCTTTCCCATGCTCCCAGTCCATCTGGAGACTTTAAAGGAAGCCTGGGACAAGCCAGCCTTCGTACCTCCGACATCCAAGAGAGTTGAAGCCACCATTCGAACCCTTGGTTTCCATCTCTTTACACCTTCTGACGTGGAAAACTGCCCTTCTAGTGGCCGTTACTACTGGCAAACGAGCCAGCGACATCTGCGCTTTCAGGGCGGACCCCCCATACACTGTTTTCCATCATAACAAGGTGGTGCTACGCCCAGATCCCGCCTTCTTACCCAAGGTGGTATCCCCTTTTCATCTAGGGAAACCTTCCGTCCTGCCTGCATTCTTTCAAAACCCTACAGACGCGGCCCAACGAACTCTTCATCACCTAGACGTACGTAGAGCTCTGGCCTTCTACATTGACAGAACTAAACAGTTCCGATAAGACAATAGACTTTTTGTATCTTATGCTACCCATAATCAGGGTGCTAGAATCTCTACCCAAAGATTCTCTAAGTGGATTACATCCACCATATCTTTATGCTATGAACTGGCTAAGCAGCCCATACCTGAGCACTTGCGAGCTCACTCCACCAGAGCGGTCGCAACATCAACAGCCTTCTGTAAGGGCGTTCCGATGGAGGACATTTGCGCTGCTGCGGTCTGGTCGTCCCCATCTACCTTCGCCTCGCACTACGCTCTCGACGTTCGTGCCCGGCGTGACACATCCTTTGGGCAGGCTGTGCTGAGATCGATCTTTGACTAAAGTCATCTGCGACCTTTGTGAGTACAAATTTATTCTACTTAATCTACTCTAACTTGCAGATCTTCTTTACAGATCCAGCACCCACCTCCTGCAAGGTAGCTTGCCAGTCACCCATATGTGGGACTGCACAGAGACCACGATGAAGATGGACAGGTTTCTTACCTGTAACTGATGATCTTCGAGTGGTCATCTGTGCAGTCACACATACCCACCCAGCCTTCCCCGCTGCTGGACTTCCACATCATTGCATCTAATACACCTACCCGGCGGCGGGAAGAAACTGAGTGGGTTGGCCGCCTCTCCCTCGTCTGGGCATGCGCAGTCGCTGCCCCCTCCCCGGGACTAGGGGAAAGGCGCGCCAAAAATAACGCTTAGGATTGCTTTGAATTCTCCGAGATGGGCTCGATCCTGGCGGATAAACCCATATGTGTGACTGCACAGATGACCACTCAAAGATCATCAGTTACAGGTAAGAAACCTGTCCTTCTGAAGAACATCACTAGCAGAAAATCAACACCTAGAAACTGTGTCCATTTTGTGATCAAGTTACAGAAAGAATTTATATGGTGTTTCACTTCATATGTTGGTCTTCTGAAGCATCATTTGAATAAAGTTTACTGCAGTAAAAGTTATTAACACTGCAAATTATTGATCAAGTTATTTATCATGTGCAAATTATTTTTTTCTGCTGATTAATAAGGAGTTTGTTTTCTATATACACATGCTTCTCAAATACATATTGGAGTGCCATAAATTCCTTCCAGTGAGAATCCTTTTTCTCCACAATGTTTTGATTAGCTTTCTGTGTGCTTTGAGGGATAAAATGTAGTCCATAGCCTTCCTTTAAACCAGAGCTGACAAATCTATCTACCAGGAAAAAGCTTGTGTCTCAAAATATTTTGGAGGTGGCTGTTCTATGCTTTTGTGTAAAAGATTTTATACAGTCTAAATTTAATTTAAAAGAAGCTTGGACAAGAGCTTCCTTAAACAAACTAAAGACTGCCCAGCAGAAGTGTCAATTGCCCCCCCCCCATTTGGAATAAAGAGACAGACAACATTATGGGATAAAGGGCCACTTTATTTAAATTAACAGCAATGGGAAAACATGGGGCCAGGATGAGCCAGGGGTCATAAACACAGACCACCTCCACAACCTGAAACAGGGTGAGCCACGGGGCCCGGGAGTAAGCCGACCCAACGGCTCAAAACCGGCCGGCCAGGCACTAGATCCAGTTCACTGAGTTCCACCCTCACCCGCGCCGTGCAGCCTGGGTTGTGGACCACTCCCTAGTGACTGGATCACCAGGCTCCCTGGAGCCAACCTTGAGCCGTGCAGCTTAGGTCCCCCAGGGACGCCTTACACCCCCAAAGGTGCGTTGCCATGTGAGCTCACCAATTGCCCCCAAAAGAACATGTTCCCAACGGTAAAACCACCAGTGACCAACTATGAACAGCACCGCCCTAGCCAATTGCCAACACACCATCCACAGTGTAAGGTAGGCGAAAACACTCCAACGCCAGCCAATTTGCGTGGAAGCGAAAAATTCCTACCTGGCCCCGAAACCGGCGACCAGCCTGTGCCTACACTGCATGACGGGCGGGCCGACAAGCCCTGGTAATTGAACTGCGCCACAGGGGGACAGGCCAGCCTATTTAAAGCTGCCCGCCCCCAAGCAGCCCAGGGCAAACCAATGTCTCCCATCCTGCAGGGGAGGCAATGGGCGGCCCCCAGCCTAAGGCGGCCGATAGGCCGCTCGGCTGGGTGGTGCCGAATCGGATTGGATTGTTGGCTTGTTTTACGCTTTGTAGAATGCATAACACCATTCCTGTAATTGCCTTAGCAGTGGATCATGTGCAGGCCTCATTTTAGGCAGGAGCTCACAGGAGCGGAGCTCCGGAACCTCTAAATTTCATTGTGTTCTTTCTTTCTTACCCCCCTCCCCATACTTGCTTCTAGGCTCCATTGTTCAAACCACTTGTGAGAATTTTGCTGAACTCTTAAGATTTGACAAACTTTTTAATATTTTTCCCCACAAAAATGGGGAAATAACCAAAACATAAAAAGCAGACAGATGGAAATCTTCCTCATGCCAATGTAGCCACATAGGAGAAAATAATTTAAAAAGTATGATGGGAGTAAGGTTTTATTATGACAATTATAATTCAGGAAGCATTTTAAGGTCAAATGCTGAGCTGATATAATTTAGTACACCTTCCGGTGATATCATGGGAGTGTGGTATATGCAAATGAGTTATACAAATGAGTTCTAATGAGCTGCAGCACATCTTTTTGTACAAAATGACCCCTGATCAAGTGGTATTCTATTTGTACGTGTGTAATGCAGTGTTGAACACTGAGGCATTGGGGCTGAATTTGATACACATATCAGGGCATAATTCTGTGTTTCGTGTGAATCAGCTTGATCTCAACATGAAGCTAGGAATGATGTGTGGAAAAATACAAAATGATATCTCCACTTCGACTGATACTGGTACAGAAAGTTTGCACAGTCATGACTCCAATATTTCATATCCATGTTCAAGCTGCTATGCTGCTAGATCTAGAACTGAGCAACAGTTAACAAATCCTCAGTGCTTACTACTAGTAGTACTTTTCCGGGGTGGTTATTTTACAAAGCAGTCAATTATTGCTGCCTTCATTTTTCTTTTTTTAACTTATTCCCTTGAGTGGGTAACATATTATGGATAATACATGAATTATTTATTCTCAAGGCATAATTAATACTATTTATGGCTCAGTGCAGATAAAATTTACAGCAAAAGATTTGTTAAGCACTACACAATTAACTAGAAAATGTAGCTGCCTGGCATGACTTGGACCCTGGGGTGGATTGGTTATTGGAGCCAATGGGAAAAGTCCCAGTGTACTGAGGCACTGGGGTTTGGTATGTCATTAGTACTTTGCCCAACCATGAGCCAGTTCTTGCTCAGTATGAGGCCTCTTCACCCCACTGAGTCTCTTGCATGGCACCTGCTGCTTTAGCCTTTGGCCTAGCCAAATCAGGCTCAGTGTCCCTGGGCTGGCTCATCATTCATAGGGTGAGAGGGCAGCAGTGTTGAGCAAGTAATGGTAGCATGGGCTCTGGGTCCTAGGCATGGCTGCCACCAGGGCTTTTTTTGTAGCAGGAACTCCTTTGCATATTAGGCCATACACCCCTGATGTAGTCAATCCTCCTGGAGTTACAGTAGGTCCTGTACTAAAAGCCCTGTAAGCTCTTGGAGGATTGGCTACATCAGGGGTGTGTAGCCTAATATACAAAGGAGTTCCTGCTACAAAAAAGCCCTGACTGCCACCTTCTCACTTCTGGGTAAAAAGGTTGTTAATTGACAGAACCCATTCCCCATGGATGCAAGATGATAATAATAATAATAATAATAATAATTTTTTATTTATATCCCGCCCTCCTCGCCGAGGCAGGCTCAGGGCGGCTTACAGACATGGAAAGTGCCATGATTACAATAAATATATTATACAATAAAATACATTTAAATAGTTTAATTAAAACCACAACAGTTAAGGTGCTATATACAAGACAGTATACAAGTTAACAAAGATTTTACAGTTCTAACTACCAAAGTAGTTGCAACCCAAAAAAGGAACACAAAAAGGATCTAAAGCTTTATTTTTAAATTACTATTTAGCGTATTTTTTAACTTCCAGCCTTTGCTGAATTGTTTCCTCCGGTAGTCTTCATTAATTTGACCTCAGGACTTGCTGAATTGCTTCCCCAGGTAGTCTCCATTATTTTGACCTCAGGACTTGGCCGGTTTTATATGAGTGAACGTTTTCCATGAAACATGCAGTGAAATATTGTTTCTCAATCCGTGGCATTTTCTAGCATAAGGCAACAGAACTAAATACAAGCTCTGCAGTCTTAGCAAACCTATAATGGGGTTGGCAAATGTCATCAAAGCTGCAGTGAAAATAGTTCACATTCAGTATTTGCTAGCAAGGTTAGCAGGCACTCCTTCACTCCTTCACAGAGCTGATGTTGGGCAGTCCTTTAGAGTAGATGGTTTATAAACTTTTGTTAATAATGAGCTTCTCTGATAAATTAGTTCATAAAAAATATTCAGGTTGGAGTAGATAGCTACCACATAAGTACCATAAACGTTTGCAAGCAGTATTGCAGTTATTTACTTTTAAAATTTGTTATGTCCTAAATGTTTTTGCTTAATTTATATAATCCCATGAGAGAGCCAGTTTGGTGTAGTGGTTAAGAGGAATGGATAAGCATATGGAGCAAAGGTCCATTAGTTGCTATTAGCCACAGCTTATCGTTGGAACTCTCTGAGCCAGTTTGGTGTAGTGATTAAGTGCATGGACTCTTATTTGGGAGAACCGCATTTGATTCCCCACTCCTCCACTTGCACCTGCTGGAATGGCCTTGGGTCAGCCATAGCTCTGGCAGAGGTTGTCCTTGAAAGGGCAGCTGCTGTGAGAGCCGTCTCAGCCCCACCCACCTCACAGGGTGTCTGTTGTGGGGGGAGAAGATATAGGAGATTGTAAGCCGCTCTGAGTCTTTGATTCAGAGAGAAGGGCGGGGTATAAATCTGCAATTCTTCTTCTTCATGTGCTAAAAAGGTAAACAGATAAATCTCCCTCTCATATATGCTTACAGTGGTCATAGATGTCCTGCTTCTGGTTCCAGATGACATTTGTGCATTTGAAAATTATCCATGCATTTGAAAATGTGTATATAGCATCATATGCATTTAGCCATAGGCTTTGACTCATAGCATGTGTGATTTTCATCCATAGTTTTTAAGGAATAAAGTTTTGTGTGGATTGGGTCATTGGGTGTCACATAGACTTAGCGGTGGGGCATATATGCCTGTTAAGTGGTGTAGTACAAAAGAGTAAGTGTCCAGTATCCAGTAGCACCTTAAAGACTAACAAAATTTGTGGCAGAGTATGAGCTTTCGTGAGTCACTGCTTCTGAACCAAGTGAGCAGTGACTCAGGAAAGCTCATATCCTACCACAAATTTTGTTAGTCTTTAAGAAGCTGGACTCTTAACTCTTTTCTACAGTTGGAACCTTGTGACTCACCCAAAGTAATTGTCTAACAATAATTGTTTGTTTTTCTTCTGTTTCCGAATGCTACTGTGCTTTCATGTCTTTCTCTTTGCTCTGTGCTATCTGAAATGGCTCAGGAACAATCCCCTTTTTTTGGCCATTCCTCAAGTAGCTTCTGCTAGTAGATATGGAGAAGGGAGGGCATCTGTCTCATTTCTGGATTGGTAACAGAATTAAATTAGGTCTCTACGCCATCAGTTGTTGTTTGGTGGTATAAAAGTGTTTATCTCAGTGCAGGAGACCTGTGTCATAGGTCTCAATAATTGCATTTGAATAATGCTGTAGTTGTTAAGGTCACATTTAATGACAAAAACTATGTAAGGATTTCTTCATAAAAGATATTTTGAATTTTGTATAAGCGTTTAATTGAAAGGACTCAAAGCACTTTCATTAGGCCTCATAGTGTCCATTATGTGGCAAATCAATATTGCTATTATATTTGTCACATAGATAAACTGAGATATGAAGAAAAGAAGGAAATTTTGCTTGAGGTCATTCAATTAGTCCAATGGAAAAACAACAGCAACAAAGCCAGCCAGATGGAAGTCCACTCACTGTTGTAGGTTTTAAGAATAAAGATATGAAAACACCCACTGAAGAATGTGGAGGAAATGATTCAACATATTAATGAGAAGCCACAGTGAATAGGCACAAGAGAGAATGAGGACATCAGAGAGAAGTAATTGTGAAGAAAATAAAAGGCAGAATTATAATTTACAAGTGAGAACTGGCAAAGACTTATGGGGGCATCTCATTTCCCTCTCTCCCATTATTTCTTCTTTCCCTTCCATGAAAGTTCCCATAGTGTCTTCCTTTTCCCTGCTACCTTCTATCTTTCCCACTCAACAGCCAGTATGCTTTTATCTGCCTCTCTGTTTTCAGCATTCCTCCCTCCCTCCCAGCAGCCTCTACTTAAAAAAGTGTGGCACAATTGGCCAATTGTCGCTGGACCAGGCCCATATGCATAGCAGGGAACCCTTAAGGACTTCCCCTGTACTCCTCTCCCCATATTATTTCCTCTCCCCTCCTGTCTACCTCTATGTCCTCTCCCCTTTTCCTGCACCATTTTCTCCCTCTCAGTAGGGGTGTGCATTCGGTTCGGCCGAACAGAATCAACTGCCGAATCACCCCTGATTCTGCTGTATACGGAATCGCATACAGCCGAATCCAATTGGGGCCCATTATGCGGGAGCCAAGTATGGCTCCCCGTATACTTCCGTATAGATATTCAGAAGTATATGGAATTCAATGCAAAAGGCGGGAAAGTAGCTTCTGCAGCCTCAGGAGCTGCTTGCCTCCTTTCCCACCTTTGGTAGCCTTTTTCCGCCTCTCCCAAAGCCTCCCTGGGATCAGGGAGGGGAAGAGGGGGAAGAGGAGCCCCAGCAGCCAATCCAAAGCATGCATTTGCAAAATGCATTACAAATGCATGCTTTGCAGGGTTGTTGTGTAGCTGATCCCCCAAGCCATCAGCAACATTGTTGTTCTTTTGATCTTTTGCTTACTTGGGTATCCAAGTAAGCACTGTTGTCTGGCCAATCACAGAGCAGTGCTATTTTTTGAAACTGCTCTCTGTAGGGCCAGAGAACCTTTTTAAGGAGTCTGCCTGGCTGGACTCCTCCATTGCTGCTGTGTTGGTGTGAGAGAGAGATTGTGCTGTGCTGGTCCTTGGCCTTAGCTGCTGCTGCTCTCTCTCAGCCTTACCAGACTTGCCTGGAGTAGAGAAGACATCTAAGGTAAGACAGTCTTGGGGTTCTTGTTTTTATTTAGTTGGTAAAAGGACTTTTTAAGACTCAGAGTCCCTTTACTTATACAGATTTGGGTGGTGGGTAGCTTATTTGGGGTTAGAGTTAGGGGGTTCTGCTGGGAGAGGGGGCCTGGGGTGGGGGGTTTTTGCCAATTTGTCCATATCTTACTTTAGTGAGAGGACTTTTAAAAGAGCAGTGTCCTTTTACTTTTCCTGATTTGGGTGGCTTGGATTTCTTGGGGTTAGGGTGAAGGGGGGGTTTTTTTTGGGGGGGAGGGGTTGGTAAAGTTCCTGTATTGTTAAAAGTTAAGTTTTTTACTGTTTTAAAAGGATTCTGTGTTTGATTTGTTGCTGCTGTGTTGTGCTGTTGTTGTTCCTTTTCTCTTCTGGGTCTGGGGGGGGGGCTGTTTGGCCTAATTTTCATTGTTTAAAAGGCTACTTTTTTAAGGGTTGAGTTTCTTGGCCTTCTCCTGTTGTCCCTTTTCCTGGTTTTGGTTTTGGGGTGGGGGAGAAGCTGGCACCTGGGTGAGAGACCCAAAACCAGCAGGCTTGTTGTGCTTGGCCAGCTCTCCCCGTGTTGTTTGGGGCAGGGCTGGAGAGCTGGCATCTGTAGATTGTGTGTTCTGTGGCAGGGAAGCTGGCACCTGGGTGAGAGACCCAGAGCCAGCAGGCTTGTTGTGCTTGGCCAGCTCTCCCCATGTTGTTTGGGGCAGGGCTGGAGAGCTGGCATCTGTAGATTGTGTGTTCTGTGGCAGGGAAGCTGGCACCTGGGTGAGAGACCCAGAACCAGCAGGCTTGTTGTGCTTGGCCAGCTCTCCCCGTGTTGTTTGGGGCAGGGCTGGAGAGCTGGCATCTGGGTTTGCTGCAGCCAGGCAAATTGAGCAAATTGTGTTTTGTGTGGCAGGGGTCATAGAGTAGATAAATGTATATAGTGCATTTGGGTCCTATAGAGATTCTCTGGTGTGAAGCTAGGTTTGGCTTTGGGTGCCCAGGAATTGGACCCCCTGGCCCAACCTTTTTGGGACTTTGGGGGTTTGTGGGGGAGAGTCCCCTGCAGGTCCCTTGCAAATTTGGGGGCTCTCCCTCAAACCCCCTCCCCTCCAGGAGGCTTCAAATATACTCTATTTGCCGTTGATTTCACTGGCCCATAGGGTATAATGGAGCCGTATATTCAGAAATAGCCGCGCATCTACCGTATATGCGGCTATTCCGACTACTGAATTCAGAAATATACAGGATTCCGTATCCCCCCCCCGTATACTTCCGAATCTGCGTACTACCGATTTTTTTTTGCACATACCTACTTCTCAGCCATTCACCAACCTACCTTTTAACTGTCTCCTATTTTTAGCTATATTTATTATTTATTTACTAAATTTATATCCCACCTTGCTCCGCAATGGAGGCTAAAGCAGCTTACATCATTCTCCTTTCCTCTTTATTCTCACTAGAACCCTGTGAGGTAGGTTAGGTTGAAAGTATGTGACTGCTCCAACATCGCCTAATAATCTTTCATGGAAAAGTGGTGGTTTGAAAATGGGTTTTCCAGCTCCTGCTCAGAAACTCTGATTGCTACACCATGTATCCAAGGATGAGCTTGATTTGTCTTGGGGATCATTCTCACATTCTCACATCTCTTTGTTAGCTCTTACATTTACATGCTAATTTGCTGTCATTCACTGATCTTACCTCCCTCCTGATCCTATTTCAGCTCTACTCAAGCATCTTGGCCCTTCCCCAACCTTTCTTTTCTTGTAAGTAAGACTTGAGGCAGATTTTTTTCGATTGTATGCATCTGAAGAAGTGTGCTTGCACATGAAAACTTTTAGTTTCAATAAACCTTTGCTGGTCTTAAAGGTGCCACTGGACTCAAACTTCGTTCTGTTGCTTTGTTCTGCTTTGGGTGAGGCGGCGGGCATCTATTAATTAGGTCGGTTGGCGTCCCCTGCTGTACTATCCTACTGCGCTGTTTTGCTGCATTGTATTGTTATGCCACCTGGTCCTGCTGAACTGTTCTGTTGGACGATATATTGGAATTGGTTTTACTGTTTTATTGTTATGTTGATTTTATTGTGATTTTCTATTCATGTTGTACTCTGCCCTGATCCCCAATGGGCAACGGGCGGAATATAAATAAACAGATTATAATAATAATAACACGGCTGCTCACTTGAATCTGCTACACCATACTGGCTTTCATAGGAGGCATCTTCGAGACCAATAAGCGTTTTAGGGTGTAAGCATTCAAGTCCCCCCTTCCTTTGACACAGTAGAACAGGAGTGGAGATCTGAGTCCTTTTATGATAGTGAGAAAATGGAAGGGGTTTTGCAAAGAATGCTTTATCTCTATTCAGCTACAGTCCAAAGTTCTGAACTTGTGAATTAACTCAAATTCAGCAATCTTACACTGAATTTCCCTTTGACTTTTTTTTTAGGACTTCCACTCTTGGGTTAGCAATGGAATGAACTGGAAGATAAAAATGTTCTCCTGCTGGTTTTTGAATGCTGCAGTTTTTAATGTTGGATTTATGTCCATTTAATCTTTTGCACAGGGACTGGCCTGTTTGTCTGCTATAGAGAGTGGAAGAGCATTGCTGACATTTGATGGCATATATAAATTGAAAGATGAACAAGTGAATGTACCTAAGATGGTGTGGCAAGTGCTGTTTGGTCCAGTTATTGTGTTGTAAGAGTGGATATTGGGGCAAAGCTGGCATATTGGTTTGTTGCATGCCCTGGTCCTAGAGACCATGTCCAGAAGGATATTGCTGTGGGTGACAAGTTTAAGGTTGTCTGTGAGCAAGAAAAGGTTTGCCCTCCCCCCCAATGCCTGTGAGAGAAGAATATCATTGGTACAGCATAGGATGTAGGTCATTAATGATGTGTTGAACCTGTCTGAGCTGAGACTTGCATGTGACCACCTGTGATGTTCAGTTGTCATTTCATTTGGACCTGTCTTGTAGATGTACAACAGACATTCTTGGAAATACAATACCTACCTGATATAGTAAGGAAACAGATCAAGAAAGCCAGAATGACATCAAGGGATAACCTGCCACATGACCCTGTGTAAGATTTTGTCTGGAATCTGTCACAGGACTTCTTGAGTAAATGTAAAAGAAGCTTTTAATGAAGAATCAGGTAGCAAACACTTGTAGCATATGCATGCAAGACTACTTGTCTTGACAGACTGGCATAAAACGTTACAGTCCAAATATAGGTTATAGGTTAATGACCCATCATTTCTCCTGCCTAAATGTCTCCCTCTCAAAAGTCTTTGAATTAGTTCCCGGACTCTTCTCCAAGGTCTCATACCAACTGCAGACATTTTTCGTTGGTACCTATCTTCTGTTACCAGGGAGACTATATTAGGCCCTTGCTTCCCCCAGTGGTTTACCCTCTACTGTGGCTTCCTTTGTTACCAGTACTATTCTACATAAACCTTAAAAGAATATAATTAATATATATGAAGGTTAGTGAATACTGGTATTGTAATACGTGGATTAGTACAGTTGTGAATATATGTGCATGAGTACATGTAGGAAGGAACACCTAAAAAATACAGGATATATGAATATACTTTGAATAATTGACTCTTCATCAGCAATGACAATATTATAAGAAAAATCAACAGACAGTTTCTGAACCACAAGTTAGAGACAAATCCTTGTCAGGAACTTATACCTGACTCCCTGTGCAAGACATGTTTTTATGACACAATGTACAGTAAGTTGAGTTGCACATTACAGAGTGGTTTTGCCAGCAGCTCTGTGAAGTCCTTAGTGAAGTGTAGTTCACCAGAGACACTAAATTTTAGCAAATGAATGTTATCGACTTACAGTGCCTTGAGCAGATGTGAGCAAACGATAAAATTTCCCTGGCTTGCAGATTACATTTATGTATTTTTAAAAAGACGAATTGAAGCTTCTCACATGTCAGTGAGTTGTTTACTGAAAAATGAAGCTTCCTAAATAGAGGAATGACAGTAGCAGATTTCAGTGGTAGGGAACCTGTGACTCACCATGTAGTGACATGTTTAAACTAACCCATAGAAATGAGGAAAATAATCATTGTCTGGGGTAGGGTAGGAAGATGCGGTCCATTTTGTATGGAGTGACAATAAATTACTTTGTAATGAGTGCACCTTTTTGGACTCCTCAAACTGTTTCCTTCTGCATGCTGTAGTGAAATGCATTACATCCCAAAAGTTATCCCAAAGTTCATGACCCAAAGGGGATAATAAGAGGGTGTGTGCTCTATAAAGGTTCAGAGTTGTAGAATACCTTTTTCCTGGTTGCAAGAGGGAAAGCAAAGGAAGAATGGGTCTTACCCACCTCCCAAGTGCAGAGCCATCCAGTGTTATGCAAATGTAGATGGTCCTAGCCAGAAGAGAACAAAAGGCAACATCACATCTCACCCATAGTGATACCTAAAGCTATAGAGCTCAGAAGCACAAGGCATGAAGAGTTCTTCCTTTGGGGAAAGGAAAAGAAAGAGTCTGAAAGGGGGATTTGAAGGGAGATTATAAAACCAGGAGGGGGGAATCCATCTTGTCTCCAGGAGGCAGCCACGACCACATGGTGCTGAAATCAGACAGGAGGAAACACCTAATGCTAAATGAGGTAATAAATGATTTCTAAATGTATGCAACTTGAGAAATTAAAAAGCTTATCTGTATTTACCAGTCTAAAGGATATGAAAGAGTCATGGGCAGAGGACTGAAGTTATCACCTTTTCTTTGATTCTTGCTCAGTCTGTTGGCACAAAAAGTGTGTGATTTTTATTAATAAATTGCTTTTGTTTGAAGTGCAGTTAGCCTGGTTTTTGTGATCTGTGTGCACCAAAAAGAGTCGAGAAGGGAGATGACATCTGACAGCCATTCCATTGGAATGTTCAGTCAGGCTTGTTGGTTTCCATGGCAATAGATCCTGAAGCCCAGAAAAAGTGACTGCTGAGCACAGCAGAGGAAGCCTGCATGCAAGTCCAAAGTCTGAGAATTCCCTCAAGCCATTGACTTGATGGTGGTGGTGATAACCAGAGAGAAAACAAGACGCAACGGGTGTAGAGAGAGGGGCTGGAGAGCTTGGCAGGTCAAATAACCTCTTCACTCCCACCTGGGCAGAAATGGTTACTTGCAAGACAGTTTTCCCACACATGGCTGGGGGGAAAGTTATGATTGTCTATTTTGTGAAATATTACAGAGGTGTTTTATCTATGGAGTTGTGAAATTTGATTTTTTTTTTCTGTTCTCCCTCTCTACACCACAAACTTACAGTCACATACAGTACAATATGGCAGTATCCTAAGTGATCCTGTCAGTATCCCAAATGCAGAGGAACATATCCAAAATCAGAAACAGAACCTTTTGGTTCATCCAGCTGTCATCTTGAGAGACCTATTTTACTTCTACATAAATCCAACAGCTGAAATAAATCCTAGAAATCAAATTCCAGTTTTGTTTCTCTTGCCTGCTGTTAAAAGTATTGTTACTTGGATCAGGGTCTTCTTTGCTTTATTCTAGTCTTAGATTCTTTTGATCTTCTGGAAAATACCTCACCAGTGTTACTGATAACATATAGTATATATTATTGTGCTTGGTATCTTGACTCTATACCAAAAGGGTAGAAAGAATCTGGGTCATAGCTGTTAGCAAGCAGGAAAGTGAGTGGCATAGAAAAATGAGTCCAAATAAGTGAAGTACAGACAAGTATATTTCCTTGAGCAATCTGTCAGTATGTATGTGTGTGTAAAATCAGTAATGCAGAGGATCTCTTGTATTGGGTCATTTTCATTGAATTTGTACTGTTGATTGTAGAATATAATGGAAAGCTGGGAATTAGGCTGCTTATGTTTTAATTAAATGTAAATAAATGTAGGGAAAGATTTCTGGATAGCCTTTCCTTTGAATTTGCCAATAGGATCAATTAAGTTGTTATTGGTCTCCCCTTACAAAACTTTATTAAATAACTGTTTGTCTTTAGTTTTTAATGATATTTGTTCTCGGTTGTTCCTTCTAGAGCTGGTAGTTCTCAATATTATATCTGAGTGATCCTTTTTCACTGTAGCGATAAAAAATAGATCAGTTAGATCAAGGCTAACAATGATAGATGCTTCAATTAATCACACTTACTCTTTGAGATTAAATAAAAAGAGAACCACCGGGATGTGCGAAAACATAGGCTCACAGTATGCATAATACAGTTCATGTTAATTTAACACAGACTGACTCCCCCATTACCAGGCAATGTGATTGAATGGAATATAGTTTGGCTCAGATAGAAATTACTAATCTCTAGTCTAAAATCTAGGAGCCCCGTGGCGCAGAGAGTAAGCTGCAATATTGCAGTCCAAGCTCTGCTCACGACCTGAATTCGATCTTGGCGGAAGCTTGGTTCAGGTGTCTGGCTCAAGGTTGACTCAGCCTTCCATCCTTCCAAGGTCAGTAAAAGGAGTACCCAGCTTGCTAGGGGTAAAGTGCAGATGACTGGGGAAGGCAGTGGCAAACCACCCCGTAAAAAAGTCTACTATGAAAACATCATGATGCAACGTCACCCCAGTGTCAGAAATGACAGATGCTTGCACAGGGGACTACCTTTACCTTTTTAGTCTAGAGTCTACTGCAGGGGACACCATGGCACATACTAACATCTTTCCTGGCATCAACCAGGTGTTTTTAGAAAGTGGGTGGGGCAGGTGGGGACTTTTGCCCAGCAGGGATTCTGATTGCCCATTGGAGATTGACTTGGTTTTGCAGAATATTAAAAAACATTGCTCTGGTAACAGTTGACACTATAGCACTGTATGGCTAAAGGTAGGATTAATGAAGCAAGAAAATATCTTCAAACAATATGTTCATGTCAAAAGGTGGCCTTTCAAGCAAAGTTTATGCCTGAAATGTTGAAGATCTACTATTAGTTACATATAATCTCAGTCCCTGACTCCTCCTGCAACAGCCATTTTGTGGTTGCACCCAGCACCCTGTGTCAGAACTCAGAGGTGCCCAAAAATGTTAGAGACCCCTGGCCTACCATATATAGAGAGATAAAATTTCTCAAAATTGCAGTACCATGGTGGAATTTTTTTTCACTACTTGAAAAATGGAGATATGAGGGGAAATTGAAATATATGCAACCCTTGCTTTCCTTGCTAAACTAAAGTTATTATAACTCAGTTGGCATATAAATCCTTGAAAATACATTTTATATATATATATATATACATAGACTAATGATCTAGCTTTGTACATTAAAAATTTGTTACATATTTTGATAAAAACTTGTCTTAAAAATGTTTCACCCATTAAAAAAAACCACCATAGGAATTCCCTCCCCCCCCCCCCCCCAGTGATCCATTTTTGATCCAAAAATCAGGAAAAATAGAAAAATCTTCAGAGGGGCAGCCCTCCCACAAATTTTACTGGTCTTCACACCTTTACTCATGTACCTCTGAATTCCCTAGTGGCTCTTTTTGAGCAGTCATGGAGTCTGGGTTAGCTACAGGCCCTCTCTTCTTGGGAACCAAACTCCTTTAATCAATTATTTACCTCTACCTATTGTTTGTAGCAATGATTAATTTCTGTTCAGGGAAAAGGTATCATGATTGACGTTAAGCTTGTATCTGAAATAAAGCTCCGCTCAGCGCACACATGCATGCATGCACACTCCCACACACAATTAGGGGGTTGTTTCACAAAACTCTCTCTTCCATTGCTAATACTTTTGACCTTTTAAAATCATTTGTTAGATGGACATTTCTGGATATTTCATTATGTATGTAGATGGCCAGTCCCTGTTTTGAGTTTTTCAGAGTACAAGAAGTACTATTGTAGGTTAATATGCAAGCTTTTGTTAATAAGCATCTTATGTATGAAATAAAGCCTTTGGGAAACTTTTGTCCTCATTTTTGTAAGTATCTAGAGAAAAGATGACTTGGCAAGAAGAGTAGCTGCAGGGCTGCTAAAAGGAGCAACTTCAAAAAATTGCATTTCTTTTTCTCTTTTCTCCTGTTAAGGGGTCTCTCTCTTGCTTAAGCTTCATTTAATTTTGCAAGTTTTATGCAAACAATATGATCCACCACTTCTCTCCACACATGTATATGCTCTAAGGATCTGTGATGGGCAGGGATAAAAAAAATGATCCTTACCAATGATGCTTGTTAATCAAAAGGTGTGATTCTCAAAACATTGCAGATTCTAATGCTAGGCCCATATAGGCCGGCAGAGCTAAGGAATCATTTATCTAGTTCAGAGGTGTCTTGGGGCTAATGTGGGGATAGAGGCAACAGTGAGAATGAAATGCAACCATACTGGCCTCAAGTACAACCAGTCAAAACTAGCATGAAGGACAACAGTCATGTAGCTTCCTGTATTCTGCTTTTTGGACCGGTAAATATGCTGCTTCAAACTGAATTGGATTGTTGTTCCATCTAAGCCATGACAGCCATGTCCAGCCCTTCTGCCAGAGAACTGTTCTAAGAAGTCTAGGGAAGACCCTGCATACAGAGCCAGTACTCTACTGCTGAGCTGTGGAATGAAGATACACATGAAACGCCTGCCTTCCGCTAGCAAATGTTTGTGCCTCTCCAGAAATATCCACTTTGCTTATGGAGGAACCAATATACAAGGCAGCTTTTAATAGATCATTCATTGATTTTTGTGCAGTACGGTAATCACAAACAAGTTAATTGTCATAAAACTAATTAAATGCTCTCCTAAAATTTATTAGGAAATTTTAATGTTATAAGATACTTTACAAGCCAGTGAACTTGGTCTGTTCCATCCAGAGGAATATTATTCTTTTGATTGATATGGTACTGAAGAGTTTGTTAACTAAGGGAGGAGGAATCACTTTCACTTTTCAATCATTAATAAATATACTAAACATCACAGTGGTTAATTGAATTGAGTTTTGTGCAAATTGTAGAAAACAAGTCTCATTACATATATGTAAATCTGAGTGAGTCTCTGAAAGAGCAAATCATTGATTGCATATTTAGTGATTTTGTACAAGACAAATGAAATGTTCATCCTTGATCAACTTTGTTCTCTTTCTTCTTCTTTTGCAGTGTGTGCTGTACTTGTGGGCCTTGAAAATTCTTTATCCCAAAACACTGTTTTTACTGCGTGGGAATCATGAATGTAGACATTTAACAGAGTATTTCACATTTAAACAAGAATGTAAGTATGCATAAAAATTACTACTTTTGTTTGTTTTGCTTTTGAGGTTGGATTAGAAACATTTTTTTTGTAGTATAATGAGAAAAAAATCCCAACAATCTTGAAATTTGCAATTTTACTGGAATTGCTTTGAAGGAAGTTAAATCCATGGAAGTGTAAAGTCAGTTTACTCCTCTCCTTGAATTTGGGATTTGATCTGTGCTAAGATTGATAGATTTTATTTCTTCTGAATATAGTATTCTGAATTCAGCACCACAACATGAAGTTCTGCGGGTCTGTGTTTGGTGATTTCCATATGGGGACAGGTTTGTGTGGTTTCCCTGTTGCTGGTGCATTTCCCCATATAACACAGCAGTAGTGGGGCTTCTACATGGCCATTATCACAGCCATTTTGTCCCCTTCCCTGCACCACAAGGGCTTTTTCAGGTTTGTTTTTAAATAGGCAAAAGAATATTATAATATTGTTATAACGTTGTAACTGTCTGTGTATCAGGTTCTGTGAATTTCCTTTTTTATATAGTATGTCTTGCCCCTTTTGTTGTGGAAATAATGCCTTTCCCCTTATCTCTGCAACCAAAGGTACTAGAGCCATTTTTAAAATGAGAGTCAGAAGTTCAGAAAACCTAAGACACAATCTGTTATTATGTTATAACGATATAACAATATTCAGTTTTTTATTTTAGAAAAGCCCCTCATATGCAAGGTGAGGAAATGACCACCACAGGGACAGAAGTAGGGAAAATGTCTGCCATGTGGGTGGAACCAGGAAAATTTGAACTGTTTCGCTCCACGCAGTGTCCATCCAGACTTTGCTGTGATCTCTCCCAAAAGTTCCCAGCAAAGCAGGTATGAGAAAGACTGGCGAAAAGCTGGAGAAACTCCAAGAGGTGCATGAATGCACTACAGTGCTGTGGAAGTGCATGGGCAGGGGGCTCGCCAACAGCATTGAACCTGGAGTACATAATCTGTGTGGAAACTGCCTTTGTTTCATGCCTTTTGGAGGTTTCAATTGAGTTATCATAACAAAAGGGATAGCAATTTCATCCCTGTAAGAGGTTTATGAGGAAAAGGCATATCTTTTCTTGGAATTTTGAGGGCAAGAGGCTCTTGAGAGTGGAAAGGAATCTGTGTACAAGGACTCATGGGAAGGCATCAACCTCAGATTAGGAAGCAAACAGCTGGGTATGAAGCAGACACCTCAGATTACGACGCAACAGCTGGGTATGGACAAATGTTGAATTTGGGAGATTGAGAAATTGAAGGAGCTTTGGTCATTAACCAGGAAAAAAGTGAGTGTATACTGATATTGTACATTTTCCCTTAAACAACAGGATGAAAAGAATTTTAATGGATTTAAACAACTAATAACTTCTTGAGTTCTGAATACTAACATTTCTGATTAAACTGCTTCATTCATTTAATGATGTTTCTGAAAATGATTAGGGAGATGTGGAGGATTCTATTCTGATCTAGTCATTAAAGAGTAAATATATGACAGCTAATGAAATAACAGAAGTGTTTTTTCCCTTAAGGAGTATCTCTGTAGCCATCACAAAAGATTAGTAGGCAATGCATTTTTAAATAAGTAGCTTTAAAGGTGAGTTAGCCTTACAAAATTTAGTTTTTACTACCACATAGATTTGGTTGCTGAACAAAGTTGGATTATTCTGAAGGTCCATGACTCAGTAACGTTCAATAACAGAGCAACAAAAGCATACTTAGTACATGATGCTTGGTATTTTTGCAGAATTACTTAAGAATGAGGTGGAGGAAATAGAGTGGGACAATGTCTGAGTATCTGTTGCATACAGGGATAGCAACATCTATGTTAGTATCAGGGTCTGTGTCAACCTGCCATCTGTGAAAGGCAGCCTCAAAGGAAGGCCATAAATTATTTACTTGAGAGAGTGTATAGGTAAATGTCTCAGTTTGTATATTAGAGCTTAATAGTTGATATAGAACAATAGAATACAGAAGGTCAAGCATGAACAAGTATGGGGATGGGCACTTCCATTTTAGTTTTGTTTCAAGATTTTGGTAGGGGCATGATTTTTGCTACCCTAAAGTTTGGGGAGTGTTGATAGCATTCTAGAAATCTATTTCAGAGCCATTTCAGGGGTTCAGAAATATAAGCACCAAAAAAAATCATTCCCTTAAGAAAACAAAATTAAAATGCAGTTTTACTGTGGTCATGCCACCCTATCACTGGCAGCAGGAGCTGCATGGAAGCAGTGAAAGAGAATCAGTGGAATGTGGACCTGGCTTCCTGGAGGTATACCTGGAACCAATAGCACTAGACTTGGGCTACAAATTCAGAGGCCATCTCTACCCTAGGATAAGTTTACTGCCCACTGAAAATAGTGTGTGGGGATTAGGCTTGGCTTCCAGCTCTAGATACCAGGGTCCACCATATTTGTTTCCAGTATCAGATCAGGTGCCCACCAAATCAGTGGCTGACAGATTTGGTGCCTGGACATATAGGCCAGGCTCTGCTGTCCAGCAACATTAAAGTTTAAAGGGTAGTTAAAGGGTCATGGTAGCACAGGTGCCACAGCCCAGTTGGGGTGTGTGTTCTTTTTCCTTCCTTCCTCCTCTTCTGCTCCACCTGCTGCTGCTTCCCTGCACCCAAAACTCTCCTAAAATTTGGGTGAAGTCAATTTTTTTCAAAGTTTTGGGAGTCTTTTGGTTCACAACTCAAAATTAAAAAGATGATTTCAGGCCCTATTTCAATTCAAGAATATTTGTATGCATACCTCTACAGTGGTGTAAATGTGCTTCTGTCTTTGTCCTTCATGTGTTCAGGGTCTCGATGCATTGAGAGACAAGTGAGATAACTCTTGTGCCAGTCACTTGTACAGCCCACGAGTCAGAGACCTTTGCAAATTGGAGCCCAGTTAGGATTCTCAGTTGGTCGCTCTTCCCCTTTTCAGTCCCCTTTTCTGATACCATCTTAATATCCAAAAGGTAAAATAAAGTATTCAGAACGTGTGTATGATGCCTGCATGGATGCCTTTGACTGCCTTCCCTTGGCTGCTCTGATGAACCAACAGTTCCTGTGTGTGCATGGTGGCCTCTCTCCAGAGATCAGCACTTTAGATGACATCAGAAAAGTAAGTTTGAATAGTATGAATCTAAAATGCCACTGATAAGATGACTTTAGAAACAAAAATGTTCTTTACCCACTGTTAATATATGTAAGATTTAATTGGTACGTGGTTGCATTTTCTTGTTGCATTATGACTCTCCTCTTCTTCTTCATGGTTTTCCTGAAAACTTTGCTATTGCTATTCAAAACAGAATCTTTAGAAATTAACTGCATAATTTGTATTACTGTTTCTTGGAAAATCAGGGGGGTTTTTTAGTGAATTGGGTTGCTGTGTTAGTTTGCAACTGAATTTATTTTCTCTAGATGCCCAAATCCAGCCCCAGTAGTTGGTATTTACAGTAAAGGGGATTTATACATGACTAGATATGCCAGAATGTGGGTGGAGGTACAAATCCAAATTCTCAAATGATTGATGCTCATGTTGCCTAATTCAAGTTATACTTGTTCAAAAGCCAGTTTCTGAATTCAGATTTTCTTGTCTGGTGCTAATATTTACCAGCTATTTGGCCTGCTGCATTTCAAAACAATAATAGGCTCTCATATTTTTCCTGACCTGGGGGATAGAGTGTCTGCTTGGAAACTGCAATTGTTTCCGCACACAGTAATTGTTGTGGTGGCTATAGGTACTGCTAGTCATAGCTGTCAACAAAAATAATTGAATATAAGTTGAAGCATCATGCTGCAAGATACATCCACAAATGTTTGCCTTTTCTGCTTCTGTGATCTTAGTGGAGTCGTCTGTATTATAGTAATGAAGCGTGTGTGCATGCATGCTAGAGATGTGAAAGGTGGGGGGAGGGGTGTTAAAAAAAAACCCCTCTTTTTTCCCTAAGCATGTTTTTCAGTTTTTCCAAGAGAAAATTTGGGAAGTTCTAGAAAGTACTGAAAAAGTTGGGAAGTTCTAGAAAATCCTGAGAGTCCTGTGATTTCCCCCCCTTCCCTTTTTTGGAATATGCGAAAAAATTTAAGAGAAGGTTTTACTCAAATGGTATAGCATGACAAAGTTTAGGTGAAACAATATACAGCACTAAATAATAATAAATGGGAAACCACAACAATTTGCCGGAGGTTTTTCCTCCACTATTTCCTCTTTCTCTTCCCTGAAAGCCCCCTTTCCTGCTTCCTTCTCTCTGTTCAACCCAGCAGCCAACCTACCTTCATCTTTTCCTCCCCCCCCCCCCCCGCCACTCCAGCAGCCTCTGCATAGGAAAACTATGACCCAGTTATGTGGGGCTGGCCACTGAGTCTTCAAGGGGGGGCACATCACTTTCCCCTTACATTTTTCTTCTCCCCTACCCCAGAAGCCTTTGCTTAGGAAAACATTGGCCCGGTTATGTGATGTTGGCCAGGCCCACTTTCATAGCTGGGAGCCTTCAAGGACTTGTGGGGAGGGGCACCTCACTTTCCAGATGACAGAACTCTGTCCACTTGGAGAAAATGCCTGTTTCGGAGGGTGAATTCTATTGCATTAGATCCTGCTGAGCTCCTTCACTTCCCCAAATCACCCCCTAAATCTCCAGGATTTTTTTTTTTTAAATTAAAATATGCAGTATTTACATTCCTATCAACTCTAAATTTATTTGCTGTTTTAGCATGAAACTACTCATTTATAACTTAGCGTATTGGCATATTTATGGTAAGAAGTTAACTTTCTACAAGCCGGATTGCAAATATTCGTAATACTTGAAACAGACACTTTTGGTGTCTTGGCACACTTTCCTTAATTTTTAATCTGAGTGGTGGTAAAAATGAAATTTGAAATTAGAAAACAAATTTTGAAGAGAAGAAAAGAGCAGGTAGTATTTGGACAGACCCATCCAGTCACAATAGGTAGAAATACTAGCTACTATTCCCTCTTTCGGTGGGTGCCTCAAAGGCCCAGTAGGTGGAAAATTGGGTGGGAGAGCTGGTGTCATGCCAGTATACAACATCACTTCTGACAAAAGTGAAACCATGACATCAGGGGTGATGCTTTAGAATTCACCAAAACCTCTATGGTTTAAACCTAGTTAAAAGTACTGCCTGTTGTGACTGGATGATTCAAATATACATTATTTTCTTCGCT
Organism: Heteronotia binoei; assembly: GCF_032191835.1. Taxonomy (NCBI): domain Eukaryota; kingdom Metazoa; phylum Chordata; class Lepidosauria; order Squamata; family Gekkonidae; genus Heteronotia; species Heteronotia binoei. The sequence goes on from NC_083231.1 coordinate 92,197,011, forward strand.
ACAAAATTTGTTTTCTAAGTTCATCTTTCATTTTTACCACCCTTCAGATGGAAAAGTTAAGATGCATGTGCTAAGGCAGCATAGATTTGCAGCTGTCTGTCTCAAGAATAGGGTAGATAAGAAAGCGAATTTCCATAAATATGTCAGCTAGTAGTTTTATATGCTAGGTTATAAATGATGCATTTATAGAGGCAGTGCTCTGTGAGAATATGAGGCTCCTATTATCTACAAAGGGAAATCACTTTGCATGTATGGAGCTCTCTTATTGCCCCATCGCTATATGTCTGCTTGCATACTACATTAGATAAACAGACTAATAATCTTAAGAACATAAGAACATAAGAGAAGCCATGTTGGATCAGGCCAACGGCCCATCAAGTCCAACACTCTGTGTCACACAGTGGCAAAAAATGTTATATACACACATACACTGTGGCTAATAGCCACTGATGGACCTGTGCTCCATACACTGTGGCTAATAGCCACTGATGGACCTGTGCTCCATATTTTTATCTAAACCCCTCTTGAAGGTGGCTATACTTGTGGCCGCCACCACCTCCTGTGGCAGTGAATTCCACATGTTAATCACCCTTTGGGTGAAGAAGTACTTCCTTTTATCCGTCTTAACCTGTCTGCTCAGCAATTTCATCGAATGCCCACGAGTTCTTGTATTGTGAGAAAGGGAGAAAAGTACTTCTTTCTCTACTTTCTCCATTCCATGCATTATCTTGTAAACCTCTATCATGTCACCCCGCAGTCGACGTTTCTCCAAGCTAAAGAGTCCCAAGCGTTTCAACCTTTCTTCATAGGGAAAGTGCTCCAGCCCTTTAATCATTCTAGTTGCCCTTCTCTGCACCTTCTCTAAAGCTATAATATCCTTTTTGAGGTGCGGCGACCAGAACTGCACACAGTGCTCCAAATGAGACCGCACCATCGATTTATACAGGGGCATTATGATACTGGCTGATTTGTTTTCAATTCCCTTCCTAATAATTCCCAGCATGGCATTGGCCTTTTTTATTGCAAACGCACACTGTCTTGACACTTTCAGTGAGTTATCTATCATGACCCCAAGATCTCTCTCTTGATCAGTCTCTGCCAGTTCACACCCCATCAACTTGTATTTGTAGCTGGGATTCTTAGCCCCAATGTGCATTACTTTGCACTTGGCCACATTGAACCACATCTGCCACGTTGACGCCCACTCACCCAGCCTCAACAGATCCCTTTGGAGTTCCTCACAATCCTCTCTGGTTCTCACCACCCTGAACAATTTAGTGTCATCCGCAAACTTGGCCACTTCACTGCTCACTCCGAACTCTAAATCATTTATGAACAAGTTAAAAAGCATGGGACCCAGTACCGAGCCCTGCGGCACCCCACTGCTTACCGTCCTCCACTGCGAAGACTGCCCATTTATACTCACTCTCTGCTTCCTATTACTCAGCCAGTTTTTGATCCACAAGAGGACCTGTCCTTTTACTCCATGATTCTCAAGCTTTCTAAGGAGCCTTTGATGAGGAACTTTATCAAAAGCTTTCTGGAAGTCAAGGTAAACAACATCTATCGGGTCTCCTTTGTCCACATGTTTGTTCACCCCCTCAAAGAAATGCAACAGGTTAGTGAGGCAAGATCTTCCCTTGCAGAACCCATGCTGAGTCTTCCTCAATAACCCGTGTTCATCAATGTGCCTACTCATTCTGTCCTTGATAATGGTTTCTACCAACTTTCCCGGTATTGAAGTCAGACTGACTGGCCTGTAGTTTCCCGGATCTCCTCTGGAACCTTTTTTAAAGATGGGGGTGACATTTGCTACCTTCCAGTCCTCAGGAATGGAGGCAGATTTCAATGAAAGATTACAGATTTTTGTTAGAAGATCCACAAGTTCAACTTTGAGTTCCTTCAGAACTCTCGGATGTATGCCATCCGGACCCGGTGACTTATTAGTTTTTAATTTGTCTATCAGTTGTAGGACCTCCTCATTTGTCACCTCAATCTGACTCAGGTCTTTCAACACCCCTTCCAAAATTAGTGGTTCTGGGGCGGGCAAAAAGTTCTCGTCTTCTACAGTGAAGACGGAGGCAAAAAATTCATTTAGCTTTTCAGCCATTTCCCTATCCTCCTTCAGTAATCCTTTTACCCCATGGTCATCCAAGGGCCCCACTGCCTCTCTGGCTGGTTTCCTACTTCTAATATATTTGAAGAAAGTTTTATTGTTGGTCTTTATGTTTTTTGCAATATGCTCCTCATAGTCCCTTTTTGCCTGCCTGATCACAGTCTTGCATTTGATTTGCCACAGCCTGTGTTCCCTTTTACTAATCTCACTTGGACTGGTTTTCCACCGCTTAAAGGAGTCCTTCTTACCTTTTACAGCTTCCATTACTTTGTTTGTTAACCACGCAGGCCTTTTCTTATGCCTGTTTGTGCCTTTCCTAACTTGTGGTATGTATTTTATCTGAGCTTCTAGGATTATAGTTTTAAATAGCGTCCAAGCTTTCTCAAGGGTTTTGACCGTATGTACCTTTCCTTTCAGTTTCTTCCTCACATGCCTCCTCATCTCAGTGTATTTACCCCTTTTAAAGTTAAATGTGGTTGTGGTGGTCTTTTTGGACAACTCCCTATTTATACAAACGGTGAAATCAATAAACTCAATCTCTTTCTCTCGACCAGAACACATATTGACCCAATCAATCTGCGGGTAGTTAAAATCACCGATTACAACACAGTTTTTACGTTTAGCCGCTATCTTTAAGCCTTCCATCATATTATAATCGTCCTCTCTCTTTTGATTTGGTGGGCGATAACAAACTCCCATAGTTAAATTTCCTTTTGGGCCCTCTATTTCAACCCATAGCATTTCTAAAAGTGAATCTAATTCTCTGATCTCAGCCTTACTGGACCGTATATCCTCTCTGACATACAGAGCCACCCCACCTCCAACCCTTCCCTCCCTATCCTTCCGATATAGCTTATATCCAGGAATCACCGTGTCCCACTGATTCTCCTCATTCCACCAAGTTTCTGAAATTCCCACAATGTCTATGTTTTCTCCCAGCACTAAACATTCCAATTCACCAATTTTACTTTGAACACTTCTAGCATTTGCATACAAACATCTATAATTTCCCAGGCGAGCTAGGCCCGCCACCTTCCTCCTGCCGCCTCGAGACACTGGCAGACAGTCCATATTGTTTGTCACCTTCACAGTGGACAACTCCGGTCCGTTACCCGGTAGAAAAATAGCAGCTAACCCTTCATCTCTTTGAGACGAGTCCTCCCGAACCAGAGACATTTCATCTCCTGTCGGCTTTCCCCCAAGATTTAGTTTAAAAACTGCTCTGCCACCTTTTTGATTTTAAGCGCCAGCAGCCTGGTTCCATCCGGGGACAAGTGGAGACCGTCTCTTTTGTACAGCTCCCGCTTGTTCCAGAAAGCATCCCAGTGCCTAACAAACTTAAACCCTTCCTCCTTACACCATCGTCTCATCCACACATTGAGACTTCTAATTTGTGCCTGTCTCTCCTGCCCTGCACGTGGAACAGGTAGCACTTCCGAGAAGGCTACCTTGGAGGTCCTGGCCTTAAGTCTCCCGCCTAGCAGCCTAAATTTTTCCTCCAGGACCTCACGACTGCATTTCCCCACATCGTTGGTGCCAACATGCACCACGACCACAGGCTCCTCCCCAGCACTGTCTATCAGTCTATCTACTACACGCGTAATGTCCGCTACCTTCGCACCAGGCAGGCAAGTCACCATACGGTCAGTACGCGGTTTCGCCACCCGGCTGTCTACTTGCCTATTGATCGAATCACCAACTACCAATACCTCCCCTCTCCCCCTGCTCAGGGATGGTTCCTTGGCGCAAAAGGATTCCCGCTCACCAACCGAAGAAGAGGTCCCTTCTGAGGGCGCATTCCCCTTATCCTCAGCACGGTGCCCTGTTCCCTCTCGACCCTCACGCTCTCTGGCAGCAACGGGGCTGCTACGTTCAGAGCGGGGCTCATCTAATACGCCCCCGAGAGTCTTCCCCAAGTGCCTAACTGACTGTCTCTGCTTCTCCAGGGCAGTCACCTCGGCCTCAAGGGTACGAACTCGTTCCCTGAGGACCAGGAGCTCCTTGCATCGAGCACACACCCAAGACTTCTGTCCTTTGGGCAGATAGTCATACATGTGACACTCAGTGCAAAACACTGGAAAGCCCCCAACCCCCTGCTGGCATTCTATCTTCATTGTATATATATATATATATATTAAAATATACAGTCCTCTTTAAATGCTGTTTAAGTGGCTCCCCTTCTGGCGGGTCAACTTACCTAAACTTACCTTATTGGGAACTTACCTTATTTGGAGAACAAGGAAGCCAGGGATCTGGGTTCCTGCTCCTTAGAGAGCCCCTAGGCGAAGAGCCACAGGCCAAGAGCCCTTTAGCTCTCGCCCTTCGGCTCGCGCCAAAGGCTCGCGCCTTTGGCAAGGCGCAGCTTAAAATGCAAAGAGGTGGAGCAGGGCACTCCTCAGCAATCACTCTCAATCAGCAGCAATCACTCTCAATCTCTTTCACCCTTAAGGCAGTCAACCAAACAAAGAGCAGTCAACCAAACAAAGAGCAGTTCCCCAGCTATCACACCTTAGAATTTTAGGCAGCCCCACAAACCTTAGAATGTAGTCCTTCAAAACTCAGAAATTCTCAGCAATTTCTCCAGCTGTCTCAGCTATCAGAGCTGCTCTGCTCTGCTCCTCCCAGACCTCTGTGAGATGGCTAAATGGTCTAAATCTTGGCTAAATGGTCTAAAATTATATTATTTACTTAAATTGTTCTTCAGAGGTGCAGTTTTTAGACAGACAGACAGACAGACAGACAGACAGACAGACAGACAGACAGACAGACAGACAGACAGACAGACAGACAGATAGATAGATAGATAGATAGATAGATAGATAGATAGATAGATAGATAGATAGATAGATAGATAGATTCCAGCAAAGGCCTTTGAGGGTATGGAGTTTGCACAGAATTTCTTGAGTAGCATTCCTTTGATCCTGAATTAATGTGGTTCTGGACTCTCTCCACTTAGAGTTCATAAATATTTTCTTTAATTCTGAAGTAAGGCTAGGAAAGGAAAGGAAAGGTCCCCTGTGCAAGCACCAGTCGTTTCCAACTCTGGGGTGACGTTGCTTTCACGTTTTCACGGCAGACTTTTTATGGGGTGGTTTGCCATTGCCTTCCCCAGTCTTTTACACTTTCCCCCCAGCAAGCTGGGTACTCATTTTACCGACCTCGGAAGGATGGAAGGCTGAGTCAACCTTGGGCCGGCTACCTGAATCCAGCTTCCGCCGGAATCGAACTCAGGTCGTGAGCAGAAAGTTCAGACCACAGTACTGCAGTACTGCTGCTTTACCACTCTGCGCCACGGGGCCGCTGAAGTAAGGCTAACTAGTATGTAATTCTCTAACTAAAACAAGATCCTTATATCTGTACTAACATAAAGCCCTTTCTTTAAAAGTATAGTCTTCGTTCTTATGCACAAATAGGTGAAAATACAGGGTTCCTTGAAGTATTGCTAACTTTGGCTTTGGCTGTTCATTAGAAAGGCCACCCAGCAGCCATTTGTTGTAAGGCCAGAAGTTTCAAGCAAGAGTGCTACTGAAGGAGAAAATACTAGGGAGACAAGATGGTTGTCTGCACTGTTGTTTCTCCAGCAAGGAACTATGCAAACTCCAGCAATCTTATGAAGAAGATAGAGAAGTGAAGCCTTGCATCCTTTTAAATACATTGTTGGGCCAGTTGATTATCTGGCCTTAATTGCTACCACCTATGATGAAGTGGCTTATCAGTATCTATCATACTTTTTATCTTTTCCTTCCTCCAAGAAATTCAGGGTAGCATTACATTCTTCACCACTTCTGCGTTTCATTCCCACAGCTACCTTGTGGGACAGGTTAGACTGAAATAGACTGTGTAACCTTGGGCCTAGGTTGATATTTTGGCACCAAGTCTCCTTGGTAAACATTTATGAGAGGAAATTTCTGAATGTTTGCCCACTTGGGTTTTTCCATTATTTATATATGGATGAAGATGAGGGCTCTAGAATTATGTCATACTCTAGAATCACAGTCTGACAAAGAACCTGAAGGCAGGATGGGGATATGTATGTAGAAGTAAACTCAGTTCTTAGTCTTCTGGCATTGTGTCCTGTAAATTTCATGCTGACTGCCATCTGGAACATGGCTGAGCAAAAGCCAAACATTTATCTCCCAGTCCAATTATTTCTCCCAGTAGGATGGTGAAAAACAGAGTGTTGTCCCTGATAGTGAAAGAGTTCTGACTTCACCAAAATAAACCCCATAAGAAGATGTGTTCCAATGAATTATTTTACACAGAGGGGATCCTACAGTAGAAAGGACTTTCACTGAAGAGTATTTAGAGTAACTTCCTATTTAGGAAAGTATTTGTAAATTCAGGGTGTTACTTACATTTAGCAGTATCTGGTTCATTTACCTTAGTGCTATCAGTACTTAAATGCTTTTCACAACTCTGATTAAACCAGGATTAAATAGCTATATTATTGTTATGCATCTAGGGAGTCATTTGGCTAATGGGATTGATCTTTCTGATGTCTTATGTTTTCATTTATGAAGTAACAGAAATAGCTATGCTGAGGATGGTACTCAGCTGTTGACTGCTGAGCATTCTGGATTGCATCTTGCAGCATATGACAGAATAAAATACCCGGGGAGTGGTTACAATTGGAAGTGCAGATTTTCCTCTTTTATTGTGCAATTTTTTTCCTCATATGGTCTTTCACCTTTAACATTATTACCTTAAAATTCATCAATACAAGCAAAAGCTAATTTTAAACATTAACATGGTAATGTTTTTAAAGCACTTTAAATTTAGAGATGTGAGATTTTAAAGTTTTTCAAATATTTCATTCCACCTGGTATGCAATGAATATTTACAGATACTTTCATGATCAATGTATATGAGTGCATACACCAGTTTTGTTATGCTCACTTGTATCTTGTATGAATTTATATCAAATGAAAGGGCAGCACAACTGTAACTATTATGATCATGTGGTCTAATCTGAAACTGGCCACTGCTTCGTACTGATGATTGCAACTACATTAAAGTGCATCCAAAAATGGACGTGAAAATGTATAGGTGTTGGCTTCCTTGAGCCCAGGATGATGATTAACACTGTTTTTTGTAAACGTTGCTGCACCTTCATTTTTTAAACTACTGCTGAAATTTTGATACATTTAGTTGATAATTCTACATGGACTCTAGAAAAATATTGTCAAATACAAGAGAATATTTCAATTTTTCTCTCTCCCTCTCTCACACATGTGGCTTCGTCTTCTCTCCCCACCCCCATGAGTTTCCGTCTCACTGAGATTTAAAGGCACACGCACACCCCTTCCAAAACACAATAGCTTCTAAACCTGCCTGAGATCCAAAGGCCACATCATGACTGTAGGGGCAGGGCTTCCACCAGCTGGCTGATGGTGGAAAGGAGCCTGCAAAATGGAGGGACACACACACACCCCGCCACCCGGACCTGGGGACTGGCAGTTGTCATTATTTAGTGGCACAATTGGTACTGGTATCACCGATGCATATGTGAATAAAGGAACCCCCCAGTGGTTAAATAGTTTAGGTTTTTCATAAGCAAAGAATGTAAGAGGAGTCATGCTGGATTAGGCCAGTAGCCAATCTCTTCCAGCATCGTGTTTCACAGAGTGCCCAACCAATTGCCTGAACAGCCAACAAACAGGATAGAGAGGCCCTGCCTCTCCTTAATGTTGCCTTCTAGCACTGGTAGTCAGAGGTTTACAGGTTCTGAACATGGAGATTCCTTTCAGTCATCATAGCTACTACTGCTGATAGACCTAACCTTTGTGAATCATTCTTAGGCCTCAGATTCAGCAGGAGCTCACAGGAGCACAGCTCCTGAACCTTTCTGAGAGTTCCACCTCCTCCTTCCCACCTTGTCTATTGAATAGTAGGTGCAGCTGCATAACAATCTCTGGATGAGCTCCACCACCTATTTTTCTGCAAAATGACCCCTGATCATTCTAATCCTCTTTTAAACCGATCCATACTAGTGGATACCCCTAGCTCCACTGGCCGTGAATTCCACAAATACTCAGTGAGTGAAATTCTGTTACCTTTCCCCAAGTTCTAGCATTAAAAGAAAGGAAGCAAGAGTTCTTTTGGTCCACTTTTCCCTCCCTATACAGAATTTTATAAACCTCTGTCAGTCTCCCCTCCCTGTCATCTTGTCTCTTGAGACCTTCATTTCCCACCTGTCAAGCAACTTGAATTAGCAGAATGAATTTTAGCAAGAGCTTTTGGACAGTACATAAGAGCATTTTTTCTTGTATGCATCTTTCTTTGCAAATCTAGTGGTGATTTATGTGAAGGCTGGTTTGCAGAGCCACATTCTGAGGTCCACCTACACTTTAAAGAATCTAAATTTGATGCTTCCTATTTCATTAAGTAATATAAATACATTTCTATTGATTATGGATATCGTTAAACTTTACAATAGTTGAGTTTTAGATGATCCCATGTTGCTAAATGAAGCTATTTAGTAATTAATAGATATTCAGAAATAAAGCTATTCTTCTATAGCAACCTGCAGAATAAAGTGCCTAACTTTGTTAAAGGATCTTTATTTAACATAAATTGCCCATGAACATTTGATTTCATTTTAGGTGCATTATAGTTAAAATGCATGAGTTCCTAAAAGGGTCAGAAAAGCCTAGTGTTGTAGGGAATTTTTTTTAATGTTTCCTAAGTATAGGAAACTGTCCTTTAGCCAAGAGCCAGTTCAGATGTGACTGTTCCCACATGTAAACCTTGCTTATCATGAAGCTGTACACAGCTGTCATAATATTGGGAAATATCTTAGCCTATGGTTAGCTGTTGACCGTTGGTGTTTTGTGTTTGAACTGCACTTTGTTATAGGTATAGGCTTTAGCACATTGGGGAGGTGGACCAGCACAGTGCTGGTATACTTTTGTTATTGTCACCAGAGTAGGGCCAAAATATTAATTTAGGATCCTCCAATTTACAGACGTTTGAACTCTGCAAATTTGAGCTACTTTCATGGTCCTGAATCAGTAAAGTGAGGAATATAGATAGACATACCTTTAGCTTTTCTCTTTGTCTTCTCTTCTTCTTAGTTAGATCGATTCAAGGAACCACCTGCGTATGGACCTATGTGTGACATCCTGTGGTCAGATCCCTTAGAAGACTTTGGAAATGAAAAGACTCAGGAACATTTCACTCACAACACAGTCAGGGGGTGTTCATACTTCTACAGGTAAGACGTATGTTTATTTTTGTATTTTTTGATATGATTTCCATAGATTTGTTGAGCAACTTCTGTGGACTTTCAGATTTTGCTACAGAAATCATGATGATTGTTCCATTTGTGCATTTGGTTCTGGGGCTTTTTATATGAACTGAATCCCTTTCAAAAACTCAAGACTTCTTTCATGGTATTGAAAAGCATTGGATATTAGTAGTTGAATTTTGTTTTACAGAGTTAATTAAATGTGAAAATGTAAAACTTTCCAAGAGTGAAGACATTTTCAAAAGAGGGATGATTATTGTTATACAAACAAATGCTTTGTCAAATTACCTAATATTTTGCTTGGTCTACTGTTACATTTCTTGCTTTTTATAAAAACTCTTTATAGATAAAACGTGCTTTACCAAATGGTTAGATTCCTTATACCAACATATCATCTTAAATATTATTTTATTTTAGTATATTTAGTATATTTCTATTCTATATTATTTTATTTTATTTTAGTATATTTAGTATATTTCTATTCTATATTATTTTATTTTAGTATATTTAGTATATTTCTATTCTGCCATTCCCTGTAGGGCTCAGGGAGGAGTACAACATATGATAAAACAATAAGACACATTAAAAACATTTTACAATAAAACATTTTAAAAACATATTAGGTGAAAGCAATTTTTAAAGAAAGTATGCACACACAAAAAGATACCCATGTGCACTTCCAGAATACCAACCCCCCCCCCATCACATTATGTTGTTGAGTCTAATTTGATGATGTTGTTTTATCTATGGACATCTTGGTTATAGTAGCTCTTTCCATTCACATTTCTGAAGATATCCCATATTAGGAGGAAGAACAATAAAATGGTAGCATTGGTTTAGAAGCTGCTAAGAAAATCTGCTGTCCTTCACGTAAACTTATATTACACGAAGCAGATCCTCCCATCTGATGTAGGTGCTTAAAATATGCCAAGATGACAACAAACTGAAATTGTGAACTTTCAAGTAAGTTTGGGAGGAAGCAGATATTGAAAGTTGAATAGTTGTCTGGTGGTTTAGTTGCTTCTGTCACTGAGTACCCAAAGGGTGCTTTTAATTACAGTTTTCCCACAACTTTTTAATCAGTTTTGTCCTAATTCACCTACACTAGACCTTTCTATTCAATATATTGGTTGGATCCTGACTAAATTTGCCTGCCCACTGGGAGATAAGGGAACCCGAGGAACACCATGGGCTGGTGGGCTGCAATTGGAAGGGGAAATACTTGGAAGTAGCTAAGTAGTTTAGATCTGACTGAGTTTATTTAAATGTTAAACACTCAAGTATCTCTGTGAGTGTAAAATTCCTCAAGTAGTTTCATATATGTATTTAATATGCCAGAGAGCACAAATAAAAGTTAGAATTGAGACAGGTGAACTCCTTTTATGCACTCAGGAAGTGAACTCCTTTTATATAGCCCTACTGTAAGGCGGCATTCTATTGTTTAGGTATTCTAAGACAAAGACATGACATACAATATGTAAAACTGTTTTCTCTAGAATTTCTGTCTTGTCTACTGAGTCATATCACCTACAGAAGCCTTTCATATTGCAAAGAGTTCTGGGCAGTATTCCAGCTTGCACATACATCTCATGTAGGCTGCGCTTGTTGGGTCTTACCCTTACCCTTGGAGAAGTGGTCTGATTGCCTTAGAACACAATCAGCATCCTCATGGGCTGAACATTACAAGTTACATTACATTATATCAACTTAAAATAGCAGATCAGTCACCATGATCCTTGTGGCAAAAGATTCAGTCCCTCAAAAGATTTAACAAAACCTATGAACAGAAATTTAATTCCATGTTAATTCATATTATCTGTATTCTTGGTGACTGTGTGTGCATAAGCAGTTTGCTAGACTGTGCTTCCAGTGAAATAGTAAAATCCCCCAAAAAATTATTTTAAACTGCATATTCAAATAAATCAGTAGATGCTGCCAGCATGTGATAGATCTGATCATCTGAAAGTTGATTGTATTAACAAATCCAGTGCAGTGGAGCATAAATATTTGCACCTGGCTGCACATAAATATTTTTCATCTTTTTTGCCTTTTGTTATATTTACCAGAAGAGGAGTTGAATGAAGCTTGAAAGCTTGCTTAAATCTTTTATGTCCAACTCACTTCCAAAAATAGGCCTCTTTCTACTTTGAGTTTCATAATCTTTTAGTAGTTTCAACAGATACACAAGAAGCAAAGATTTTTGTAAGAACTCTTCAGTGTACTTGGCATGATATTTAGAACATCATTTGTTATATCACCACCTTGTGGCTTAAATAATCCAGACTACAAAACTTTAAAAATAGTGAAACAATGACTCAAAGTTTACAGAAAATCCAGCTGTTAAATATGTTCAGCCATGATCAGTAGATGTTTATGCTCAGTAGAAAACAGATCTTTATTCTCAAGCTAATATTCCAGTTTTATCAGCGCAGATGAGCACTACTGAGCCTGTTCACAGGGAGGGTGGGATACAAATATAAATAAATAAAAAATCAACATTATTTTAGGGTAGGCAGCCAACAACTTCCAGGAAAATGTAAGGAGTAGGGACTGGCCCCTGTAGAGTTTTTGCAAATGCTATAGCATCTCATGACATCACTTTTAGTTTTCACTGAAATTATCAGCATGCTAGCACATCACCACAGACCAATCCCCCCCACACACATACCATTTCCTTCTGCTGACTTTAGCCAGCCACCTGGCAACCCTGTTTTTTTAGGGGAAAACCCAACCTCATATCCACAGTTTTGAGCAGAGGATGATGAAGGACCAAGTCGGTAAATGAAGCAAAAAGAGTACATGCCATTAAGGTCTTACTGCTATTATCAGAAGACAGGCATGGGGCCTCGGGTTTGTATACTGTCTCCAATGTGGTGGGGAGGTCGTGGCGGAGCAACGCGATCTTATCTGCAAAGAAATTCACAAAAGCCTCACAGCCGATCTCCAATTCCTTAGAATTTGGTCTGCCTTGCAGCAGCGTTATAAGAATCCGAATTGTATTGAACAATTGTGGAGGGTCTGTGGCTGCGGGGGAGGGGGGCTTCAGGATTGGGGTCCAGATTACCCCTCTTGATGAGGAGCCATTGTTACCCGTGCAGTCTCTAAGTGCTGTTGAGTTGTCTGTTTTTAAATGTTTTTGTTATATTTTATTGTTTTATCATATGTTGTACTCCGCCCTGAGCCCTACGGGGGAATGGGCGGAATAGAAATATACTAAAATAAATATGTCTGGCAAGAGTTTAGGTGTGGCCCTAGATACCTCTTGAGCATGGAGGTTGCACATATGGCTGGGCTGGCATTCTTCCGTCTGGTCCCCTTCCTGTTGCATCCTTACCTAGCCACTGTAATCCATGCTCCAGGCTAGACTAGTGTAACTCGCTTTACACTGGTTTGTCTTTGATCTAGCTAATCCAGAATGCAGTGGCATTCATCCAGATGAATACCAAGGACTGCACACATACAACCTGTGTTGTGCCAGCTACACTGGCTTTCAGTGGAGCGCCAAGTCAGTTTCAAGGTTCTGGTATTGACTTTAAAGGCCTTGAGTGGTCTGGGAATGCCTCCTCTGGTATGTTCCCAGGAGAGTGTTATGCTCATTGGATAATAATCTTCTGCAGGGGTGGCCAACGGAAGCTCTCCAGATGTTTTTTGCCTACAACTCCCATCAGCCCCAGCCATTGGCCATGCTGGCTGGGGCTGATGGGAGTTGTAGGCAAAAAACATCTGGAGAGCTACCGTGGGCCATCCCTGATCTACTGGCCCTAGAGACATCTGGCTGTCCTCAACCAGGGCCAGGGCTTTTTCAGCCCTGGTCCTAACTTGGTGGAACTCTCTGCCAAGTAGCATCAGGGCCTTTTGGGACCTTATGCAGTTTTGCAGGGGCTGTAAAACAGAGATGTTCTGCCAGTATTTTGGTTGAGGGCAGTAACAGTCTACATTCTGGCTGCCACCCTTCCTCATGCCTGTCCCCCCGGACTGACTTAACTCCTCCCCCCCACACCCACAAGGCATCCTAAGGCCAAAAATGGGAAGAAAGCACAAATTTCATCTCCTGATCTCTTAAAATTTATAAATGTAATGAAATAAATAAATAAATCTCTTGCCCTGCCTTTCAGCTCCCTGCTCATCAGTTTATCTATTTGGCAGAGTTCTTCCTGCCTTCCTTCATCTCCTCCAGATAGCCTTTTCTGACAGACTGCAAGTTTGGGAGTGCTCTAAACTTCAGTATAACCAAGCGATAGTTATCTTAGTGCAAGTTTGCAGCCCATAAATGGAAGTCTTTGTTTCAAGTATAAGAAACTGAGTTTCATTGCATTTAGACTCCGCTATTGAGTAGAGAAAGGATGCAAAACATAGGAAAGGGATACTTGGCTTTGTTTGATAACAGCAAAACTGTTCTGTTAGTTTTATACCACGTACAAGAATGTGAAATCTGCTATAATAAGAGTTCAGTATAAATTACTGCAATGAGAGGAAAGTGATTGCCAGAAATTGAAAAGCAAGAGGCTTCCCCCTCCCCCAATTACTGGTAGAACTGTATCTAAAATCTTTCTTATTTGATATTACCAACAGCTTCTTCTGTTATATAACTAAAGCCAGTTACCATAGCAATCTCAATATAATGTGTGTGTAATGGAGACACATAATACATTCATAGAAAGCATTTAACCCAGTGTGGTTAATGGAAGTAGAATGTTTGATAACCAGCAGGCCACAGATTCAGTGGGAGCTCACAGGAGCACAGCTCCTGAACCTTTCTTAGAGTTCCACCTCCTCCTTCTGAGAGTTCCACCTCCTTGTCCATTGAATAGTATTTGCAGCCGCATAACAAGCCCTGGATGAGCTCCACCACCTATTTTTCTACAAAATGACCCCTGATAACCAATATGATGGTTTTCTGAGTTATTACAGATGAGCATACCCCCCATCTCATCTGTACTCTTTTCTCCTCTTGTGTGCCATTTGAGATACAGGTAAAATGTTACACTAGTCTTGACTGTATCTCTGCATTCTGGGTGTTGGAACGTTTTTTCAGATTGAGTTCTTAAGATAATGAAGTGGTATTGAAGAACAGCAAGTTTGCTATGTTGCACTTATAAAATACAGAGCTCAGCTCAAGCTGAATAACAAGCCCTGGTTGGTCTTCAGTCCATTTCTGAAGTGAAAACATAGAAGAAGATGAAGATATTGGATTTATATCCCACCCTCTACTCTGAAGAGTCTCAGAGCGGCTCACAATCTCCTTTACCTTCCTCCCCCACCTCCCCTGTGAGGTGGGTGGGGCTGGAGAGGGCTCTCACAGCAGCTGCCCTTTCAAGGACAACCTCTGCCAGTAGGGTTGCCAAGTCCAATTCAAGAAATATCTGGGGACTTTGGGGGTGGAGCCAGGAGACATCGGGTCGGAGCCAGGAACAAGGCTTTGACAAGCATAACTGAATTCCAAGGGAGTTCTGGACATCACATTTAAAGGGACCGCACACCTCTTTAAATGTCTTCCTTCCATAGGAAATAATGAAGGGGATACTTTGGGGAGAGTCACTAGATACTATACTGAAAATTTGGTGCCTCTACCTCAAAAACAGCACCCCCAGAGCCCCCGAAACCTCCAGATCAATTCCCCATTATACCCTATGAGAATCAATCTCCACATAGAGAATAATGAAGTACTCAGCAGACTCCCCCCCCCCCATTTCTGGCAACACTGAAGGGGGATTGGCCTCTCTACTCACGAGTTGCTGCCAACTTCTTCAAAGTAACACAGACACCCCATCCCAAGAGGAAGCCTTTCAATCAGCGACTGAAGCCTCTGGAGGTAGAAATGCACATGGTCCTCTGGGGGCGGAGCTCCCCCCCCCCTCCACTGGCCAGACTCCCCGAGGAAACGCCTGTGGCAGCTGGAGAGGATGCAAGGACTACGAGTCCCAGCATGCACCTCGCGAAGGGAGGCCGGACTGGAGCGAATAGCAGGCCGGCGGTGGGCGGGTCTTTGTGACCCGGAGGAAGGGAGAAGCCTAAAGCCTGCAAGGGAGAAAGGCAGGCAGGGAAAGAGATACCGAGCCGTTTCCCCACCCCCACCCCCCTGCTACCACATTTTTGGAGAGCGGGGGATGAGGCTGCTAATTCAGGGGTCCCCCGGCAGGGCAAGGGGTTTGGGAAGCCTATCTGCCAGAGCTATGACTGACCCAAGACCATGCTAGCAGGTGCAAGTGGAGGAGTGGGGAATCAAACCCGGTTCTCCCAGATAAGTGTTCTCCGCACACTTAGCCACTACACCAAACTGGCTCTCCCTTTCTTAGTCCCATTGTGACATGCCAGGCCTCAGATTCAGTGGGAGCTCACAGGAGCGCAGCTCCTGAACCTTTCTGAGAGTTCCTCCTCCTCCTTCTGAGAGTTCCACTTCCTTGTCCATTGAACAGTATTTACAGCTGCATAACAATCCCTGGAAGAGCTCCACCACCTATTTTTCTACAAAATGACCACTGTGACATGCTATAATCTGAATGATGAATACTAAACTGAAGCTAGCAGTGAAATGTCTGGAGTTGGTAAGGTTTTTATTTGCACAAGGGAGAATAACCAGGATAGCTGCCTTCAAATATCCTTCTGACCTTTGTGTATGTAAGGACTAGTATTACTGTCACAGTACTGAGACTGCTGAAAACAGCTCAGGCTCACTGAAGTATTCGAGCAGTGAGAACACCTTACCTTGTGGAGAATCTCCGTATGCTTACCTGACATTCCTAGTGGTTGACTTTGGGGACACAGAAATGCTGTCTAAAATGGAGGCAATGTACATGCTAAGCTACTCTGTAAGTTACAGCTTTGGATTTGAGCATTTACTATGAAGAGGCTGTTTTCTGTGGTCTTTTTGTGAGGAATGCAACAATGTGAAGCAGCTTTGAGATAAGAACTGAAAGATCTGATCTTATGGCTGCTTGATTTTGCAACTTGTGCGGTTTCCACACAGATGATTTGCTCTGAGTTCTTAGTAGGGTTGCCAGACCTCTGCCTCTGGTCTAGCCAGGGGATCCCCTGGTCTGGGAGCTCCAATCTGCCTCCTCCAAGCTGGCTGTGACATCCTTGACACGATGTTACTAGGAAGTGATGTCATCGCATTGCTGTTGGCGCATTGGGTTTTTGGGAAATGTCATGGTTTTGTAGCTAAAAAACCCCAGAGTTTTGCTTAAAACCTAGGGCGACACAGTGGTGTCACTTCCAGGTGACATCAACACACACATAGCAGAGGACACCCAGAATAGCTCCAGAATCCCCCCACTAGCAAGTAGATAGGACTTGGCAACCCTACTTCTAAGTGTTTTCCTCCCACTTCTCATGAGCATCATTGTGCGTCTGTGCACCATCCAGGGTTTCCTTGACTTTTCTATAGTCCTTTCCAAATTTGCTTTGCAGCAGTGTTTGGGGGGAAATCACAGTAAAGCCAAGCTGACTTCTGTGTAGCAGGAAAGTCTGAATTTTTCCAGTGTCACCTAAACCTACACAGCAGCCATTTTCTTTGCCCTTGACACAACCATCACCACAAGCATCCACTGATTTTTTTTTAAATAGCAATTGGCATGTTGATATAATTATCTGTATTTAAAAAAAAAAAACCTCACAAAACCCGCCATAGTATCAGGACAAGGTTGTCACCATGGGGCTGGTGGCAGGGAAAATGTGGGGAAACCTTCCATCTGGAAGTCTCCCTGTTACTGCACTGCAGCTGCAACAACAACGGGGCTTCTGAAGGAAAGCATCACTGTGTGGTAACAGGATTGCCAGGTCTCTACTTTGGCAGGAAATTTCGATTTTTCCTGACACTTCTCCCTCAGTCAGCAATACATTTTAAAAAAAAATCACATGATGTCATTTCCAGGGAGAAACTAAAAGTGATGTGCTGTCATTCTTGGAATTGTTGGAAACATCATGGTTTTATCATAGAATGTCTGGTGATTCCTAGAGCAGCATATTACCTCTGGTTTCTCCTGAAAGTGATGATAAACATGACACAAGCAAGAAGGCCCCATTCCTGCCTCTTCTTTCCCTACTGGGTGCCGATCATTGACTGGAAGCCCTATTTGGATCAGTCCACAGTGTTAAATGAGAGTGTTCTTGATGCATATTCCTGGGTGCTTTTTGTAGTAGTAGTATTTTTGTATTTGTGTGTGTGTGCATGTGCACCTGGAAGTCATGTTGTCTTCTGGTGACTGACCCCTACTGGGGACCCGAAGGATATTCAGGGAGGCAGCTGAATAAAGCTTGCCCACCACGCGATTCCTGGTATTACAAGGAGGTCTCCCATCCAAGTACTTACCAGAGTCAACCCTGCTTAGCTTCCAAGATCTGACAAGATCAGGCTATCCAGGTCGGGTGTATTCCTGTGCTTACGAAAATAGTTTTTTAAGCGAGGCTGGATTTCAACGCCAGTCAAATCCTACTGTTTTTGTAGAGTTATAGTGTGGCCAGTATTTTTGTGATAAAAAATGATGTTTAAAGAAAACTCTTACACCAACTAATAATATCAACCTACAGAAAGGTTATACTGTTTTAAAAAATAAAAATAATGCATTCAGGCATCTCAAAATGCCAATAAAGCCATTTTTCTAATAAAGGTCTACTATGCGAAATAATTTCTGCTGATAAACCAAGGCTGAACTCAAGGGAAATTAATTTTCTCATTCATTGAAATTAAAAATGCTATGTCATAATAGTGGCCATCAAGAATAAAGATCATAATATTATATTGTAAAGCCCCTACCTGTTTGTGTGGGTAGTAACTATCGTGATACTTCCATGCTGAGAAATCTAAAATCTACATTGGCATAAATAGATCCTATGGCACTCTTTTCTTACGTCACGTTTGCCTCAGCAGGTGAAATCCAGTAAGGTACTGGCCTGCAGAAGCATGTTTTCTGTTTGGATTGAGTGTGAATGTATCATCGGGTTCTGAGAAGATAAAGGTGATTTTTAAAAGAATCCAGAATTTGTTATAGTACTCAGTCCCATTTGGGTCAGAACATTATTTCTGGAGCAGCTTTGGTTTTAATTATCATCAATCATCTACGTAAATCAGTGGATTCCATCCTTGAAATAAAAAGCTTCCTAAACAGTTCCGTTTTCTATTTTAAAGACCTATCTGTTCAACTGAATGAATACAGATTTGGAAAGGAGTATAGAAAAGTCAAGGAAACCCTGGATGGTGCACAGAAGCACAATGATGCTCATGAGAAGTGGGGGAAAAACACTTAGAAGTAGGGTTGACAAGTCCTATCTAATTGCTAGTGGGGGGATTCTGGAGCTATTCTAGGTGTCCTCTGCTATGTGTGTGATGATGTCACCTGGAAGTGACATCATTGTGTCGCCCTAGGTTTTAAGCAAAATTCTATTTTTTTTTTAGCTACAAAACCATGAATTTTCCCGGAAACCCAAAACACCAACATCAGTGTGATGACATCACTTCCTAGTGACATCATTGTGTCGAGGATGTCACATCTAGCTTGGAGGAGGCTCATGAATACTTTAAAACTGTATATGTCTGGGCACAAATCCATCAAGACTGCATATCAATGCAGCATGGGTTTTTTTTTCCCTATAAACAGTTCATAAGCTAACCTGCATACTATTTTTGAATCTTGGAAGACTGCTTATTGAATGTGGAAATAACTATTGTGGTCAGATGGTATTTTTTTGATGACACATAATAATCCTTATACAGTGTGATATACATATGAATTCAAGATTTCCCTCTTTGCTTTAATGCTTGCAAACCATATATCACTCAACAGTAAGTGCTGCCTTTTGGGCAGCATTATAATTTTCTGTGGTGTATGTTTAACCATTACTTGAACTCAGCCAGACAACTCAGGCCCTTACCCGAGTTACCACCCACATGATCTCATTAAGCGGGGACACCTGAAGCAGGACCTCAAAGATGCTGTATTGGTTGGGAGGGTTCATAAGGGAGTAAGCAGTCCTTCGGGCATATTGGTCCAAAACCATATAGGGCTTTATAGGTCCACAACTTCAGTTGTACCCAGAAACAGATTGGGAGCAGTGTCCCATATCACTCCCAAGACTGGAGTGGTATGATCCCCATGACTCACTCCAGTCCAGGTTTTGCCTGCAGCATTGTGTAGCATTTGAAGTTTCTGAACATTTTCCAAGGGCTGCCCATGTAGAGAGCACTGCAAAAATCTAGTCTAGATGGAACCAGGGCATGCCACAGAATAGCCAGATTTATTTTAACAAGGAGAGGCCACAGCTGGCTAACTGGTTTAAGCTGGTTAATACTTCCTCTAACTGTTCCTTGCCTAACAAGTAGTTTAGAGAACAAGCCTCTTTCGTATAAATATTAAAACATCTTAAACTTCTATTTCTGTTTTGGATGGGGGGGGGCCCTTCCTTTTTATACTTGGATTATGCCTTTTAAGAATTGCATAGTGGTTTTCCTAGTGGTGTGGAAAGGATCACTTGCGCACACTAGTGGTGGATACACCCAGCACAGTTTGTGTACTCTCCGTGTAATCAGGAGGTTCCATGTGTTGATCTGCAATAGACGTATGCAAAATAACATGTAAACCAGTCTGACTGAAGCATACTTCCTGTGTTAGTGTTTGGATAAATTTGTGGATGTTGCATTTGGTAGCATTTAGCATTCTCCATGGTATTGTAAACTCTCACAATTTGTAAATTTCGACGTAAGGCAGTAGTGAGAAATGGTATTATATAAATGCAATGCTTCTTGCCACAGAGAACCAAACTAGACATTAGGGCATTCACAGCCCGTTTCAGCACTTGAGGGGGAGAGGGAAGACCAAGATTGCATAGTCCAGCCAAGCTGTGGGCACAATCAAGGTCAGGTGCTTGTGTCATTTTTAAATGGTTGGGTTCAGCTCTAAAATGCTGAGTTCTCACAGGTGCTCACAGGTAGAACGTATGAATGGCATAACATCTACTAGTACAGCCCCAGTCTCAGTGTTTATTAAATGCAGTTTTCATGGGTTATGATCTGAGTGAGACTGCAAAAACCACCTGACTTCAAAGTCTGAACCACATTGTCATTCAGTCACACATTTGTGAGTATCAGAGGCCAATGCATCACCTCTAGTCATTTCATTAATACACACTTCCCTTTTTTTCCTCCCTGACAGTTACCCTGCTGTATGCGACTTCTTACAGCAAAATAACTTATTATCTATACTCCGAGCTCATGAAGCCCAGGATGCCGGGTGAGTGTTTTTCTTACTTTTAAATAAATTATGTTGCTTCTTGTTGCCTGCTGTACATTTCCTCCATCTGTGAAGATGAAACATATTGTTTTTCAGTATACTTCAAAATGAAAATGAGCCTTGTCCTAGTGTTCTGAACTTCCTGGGTGGATTTTTTTATATTATGTACTTGCCTTTGGTGGGGAAGTGCTCCTTGGGGCATGTTGGCATAACATTATGTTCTAGTTTAGGCTCCAAATCATGATTTGCATTCCATGTGTATGGTCAAACAATGGGTTTATGTACATCACCTGTCTGTGCCCCAAACTCTCCAAATGTTGTTCCAAGCCACTTAGACTTTACTTGACTACCAGCAGGCCTTTTACTAGTTGCTGGCCAAAATAATGGGACAGAATAACCAAAGGATTACCTGTTGAGATTTTCAGCCTGTTTGTGGCAGAGCTCTGCTCTAGGTGTATTATTTATTTATCCGAAACTACATTTCACAATGTTCCCCTCTCATTTTCCTCTCATTCTGTGTCAGTTTGCATCCCATAATACTTTGAAGCATTTGTTTGTTCACTTAATAATTGTCACATATTGCTCTGGTCCCATTGTCTTTGTTTTTGTAGTGGTAACCTTAGTAGTTGTGAGGTTCAGGAAAGGGCAGTTGCTTGAGTAGGAATGTGAGTGTGAAGACAAGACTGTAAATTGAAAAGCTGGGAGGAAAGGATGCTTTAAAAGGTAAAAGTAGTCCCCTGTGCAAGCACCAATGATTTCCAACTCTGGGGTGACGTCGCATCATGACATTTTCATGGCAGACTTTTTACGGGTTGGTTTGCCATTGCCTTCCCCAGCCATCTACACTTTCCCCCCAGCAAGCTGAGTGCTCATTTTACTGACCTCAGAAGGATGGAAGGCTGAGTCAACCATGAGCCAGCTACCTGAAACCAGCTTCCACCGGGATTGAACTCAGATCGTGAGCAGAGAGCTCAGACTGCAGGACTGCAGCTTTACCACCCTGCACCATGGGATGTTTAGGGAAACTTGAAAGTGGTTTCAGTTTCCATCCACTTCCATTCCTATGGAGGTTGACTGGTTACAGAGGAGCCCACCCCTGTACCAGCCAACCTCCTAGGCGGAGCAAAGGCCCAAACCATACATTGCAGAAACTCTTGTTTGTGAATTGGTTTTCAAACCATAACAGAGGGAGGACAGATGGAGGCAAGACAAGCCTGTGTTAAAGTATCAGCACTCCTTTCTTATATATTGATGCATCCTGAAACATACCATAATGACATTTCTTAAATGAGAGTTGGTCTATAGATCTTCCCTAGAGATCTTAGCTGTCTTTGTAGGGAACAAAATGTATTATGCACATATTTGGAAACACCTTCCTTTTTTAACTATTGTGCACAAATTGTAGGATACTTTTGAGTAGGTTTCATACTTGTATGCAGGATGAATAGGTCTCCTTACTCATTAACTTCGCTAATACGAAGGGCTCTGTGGAGAGATGGAGTGATTGCTTGGAACAAGAATACCATTTCTAGGTCACTGAGAGGAAACACAATTCTATGGTCTCTTTTTTGCTCAGGCTAACAGCTACGCTGCCAATTAATTTTTGTTTGTTTGTTTTTTACATGTAGACAGATGGGGAAATATAAAGGGTTTACAATAAATGACACCATACATTAATTATTTAGATCTTCCACATTCAGTAAATAATTTAAAACTGTAGCGCCCTGTTTTCATTACAATGTGCCATTGTGCCACACATTTATCATGTTTGTCAGATTTCCAGCCTTGGTTGGAGTATTCTCACACAATTGCTTCTCGTATGTCAATTCTCATTCATGTAGACAACTTCTTTGTAGCATTGTTATGGAGAGGGGAATTACATTTTAAGAAATCCCCTTTGTTAGATATAGCAGTTGATTCCTTTTATAATCTCCGATTTCTTTTAAAAGAGAGAGTTCTTTTTGTAGAAAAATCAGTGTACACTTTTGTAACTTCAGCCCTTGCAGTTGTTTTATGTTACACACTACAGAGTGGTGCCCCAGTTGGAAGGACAGGAAGATCTGGAAAGACATTGTCTGCCTTTGAGCATCTACAGAGTGAAATTCTGAAATTTTGCAGAGCTTTCCTTCCTGTCCCTTTTCCTTTTGAAATTTTCTTTGATGAAAATAGAATTGATTAGAAACAGACTCCTATTTCCTAAAAAGAGGGAAATTTCAGGGGAAAACTGGTTGAAGAGAAATTAAGAGAAGCTCTCTTAACCCTGTTCCCCTGAAAGAAAATAAAAAGTGTGTGATGGGGTGAAAATGTGGGTGCATCTGTCTTATTATGACATTGCCCCTCATAAACAGAACATACGAACATAAGAGAAGCCATGCTGGATCAGGCCAGTGACCCATCCAGTCCAACACTGTGTCACCCAGTGGCCAAAAAAACCCTAAAACCCAACCAAGTGCAATCAAGAGGTCCACGAGTGCGGCTAGAAGCTCTTCCACTGTGCCCCCCCTCAAGCACCAGAATACAGAGCATCACTACCCCAGACAGAGGGTTCCAGCGATAAGCTGTGGCTAACAGCCACTGATGGACCTCTGCTCCATATGTTTATCCATTCCCCTCTTGAAGCTGTCTATGCTTGTAGCTGCCACCACCTCCTGTGGCAGTGAATTCCACATGTTAATCACCCCTTGGGTGAAGAAGTACTTCCTTTAATCAGTTCTAACTTGACTGCTCAGCAATTTCATTGAATGCCCATGAGTTCTTGTATTGTGAGAAAGGGAGAAAAGTACTTCTTTCTCTACCTTTTCTATGCCATGCATAATCTTGCAAACCTCTATCATGTTACCCCGCAGTCGATATTTCTCCAAGCTAAAGAGCCCCAAGCGTTTTAACCTTTCTTCATAGGGAAAGTGTTCCAACCCTCTAATCATTCTAGTTGCCCTTTTCTGCACTTCTTCCAATGCTGTAATATTTTTTTTGAGGTGCAGTGACCAGAATTGTACACAGTATTCCAAATGAGACCGCACCATCGATTTATACAGGGGCATTATGATACTGGCTGATTTGTTTTCAATTCCCTTCCTAATTTCCCAGCGTTGGCCTTTTTTATTGCAATCAGTCTTGACATTTTCAGTGAGATATCTTCCACGACCCCAAGATCTCTCTCTCTCGGTTAGTCTCTGCCAGTTCACACCCCATCAACTTGTGTTTATAGCTAGGATTTTTGGCCCCAATGTGCATTACTTTGCATTTGGCCACATTGAACCTCATCTGCCACGTTGACGCTCACTCATCCAGCCTCAACAGATCCCTTTGGAGTGCCTCACAATCCTCTCTGGTTCTCACTACCTTGAACAATTTAGTGTCATCCAAAACTTAGCCACTTCACTGCTTACTCCCAACTCCAAATCATTACTGAACAAGTTAAAGAGCATGGGACCCAATACTGAGCCCTGTGGCACTCCACTGCTTACCATCTTCCACTGCAAAAATTGCCCATTTATACTCACTCTCTGTTTCTTATTAATTAGCCAGTTTTTGATCCACAGAAACCACCCTAGAATAAATTCAGTACTTCCATGTGCTTAGAAAACATCAGTCCTTAAAATTCTGTCTTAAACTGTATGAAGACTGATTGAGGTAGTATACCTGAAAATATAGTGGTTGAGTTACAAAGACAAGTATTCTTGTTTTAAGGCTTAATTTTTTTAAATTGCGGTGGTAAATATGTGTCTGGATAGGACCACTTTAGAATACAAATGTGGGTTCATGTGATTGAACGTTCCACCATGCAAGAAAATATCTCAAGGAAATGTAGGTTTTGTCTAAGGGAGATGGCTTCTAGTCCACTCTTCTCTCTAATATGCTGACTTTCTATGCTGTATGGTTAAATATTCAGTCAGGTATATCCATACCTTCAGTGTGAAGCCATACAGCCTAGACTCAGGAATAATTCACTGAGAATTATTCTTGGCAGTATATTCCTCTTCAAGTAAGTTGGAACAATATACATGGGAAGCTCCGTGGTAGAAGGAGGAGGAAAGAGACAGCAAATTGTAGCTGCACCAAAGATTAACTTGACCAAGATATTATTGTTAAAAAGCAACAAAATAAAAAAGATACTTGTTGCATTCAGTCCAGAGATCCCCTCTGTGATCTCTGCAGTTTTCATTTCCATAGCATGACTCTGCCTCCCCTCCCCCTTCTGAATAATACCACTACCCGCCACCTCCCCCCTCCTTAAATATTGCATTGGAAACTGTCTATGAAAGTTGGTAAATTTCAGTGATGTTTGCTGTATGACTAAGGATAGGCACAAACTAGCTTACAATGTAAAGTTTGTCATAAATTTTAGCTGGTTTGAGGTTTGTGAAGCAATGTCTGTAGAAGGGCTCCTGGCATGAGTATTTCCTGAACTTGGGTGCTGTTTGTGGCAGTTCATGGCAGTTTCTGAGTGATTACATTTTCAGACAGACTGTTTGTTTTCTGCTTCAAAGGCTGGGCAAACAGAGCTTGAATTCAGGGATGTACTAAAAGGAATGACAAGTTTGGCCATTGGAAACCAAGGGAGAGGCTTGGATAGTCTTTGGAGCTAATGGGAGCCAGGAATGCCAACAAATATGCATGGACTCCATTGAAATACATTGCAGCACAAAAAAGGCTGCGGAGAAAATGCAGAATGGATTTTCCATTATGCTCTCTTGACCCAGATAGACTGTTCTGGGACTGGAATGACAGCCCCTGGGAACAGAATCTGTGCCCAAGGACTGGAATGACAGATTGCAGAGTGGGATGATAGCCCCTGGGAGAAGCAGAAGTGTTTTGGATTGGAATAACCTCTGGGAGTAGTAGAAGCATTCAGGGAATGAAACGACAAGTCATGGAGAGTGGAATGACAGCCCCTGAGATCAGAATGTGTTCTGGGACTGGAATGACAGGTTGCAGAGTATAACAGTCCCTGGGAGTGGCAGAAGTGTTCTGGGACTGGAATGACAGCTTTCCTCACATAATACTGTGTCTGGGACTAGACCAGGGGTTGCCATTATGGCAATCATGGCATTATTCGGTGAGGGGTGTGAAGAGTCATGCTATGGGAATGAAAATGCAGAGAACCCAGAGGGGTCCCCTCTCTGCGTGTCCCCCCATTCCTCCTCCCTTTCTGGATGATGTGGCCTGCAGATTGCACCCTTGGAACCTGAGTGGGAAGATGGTTGCCTCTTCCAGGTGGGAGGTGGGGGTAGGCTCCCTTGCACAACACCTACGTTTTGGAGAAAATTCCACTTCAGCAAACATCTACCTCAACAAACATCTGCCTGTACAAGCAAGATACCTCTTGACTATCTTTTTCCATTGTGTTTGAACCATTTACAACAAGTGATCTCTTATCTGTACAATGAGTTCCACTAATGGTGAATAACCAGAAATTTCACCTAGGGGTGGGCTATGACCAGAGGATCTATGTGTTTAAGTCTAAGGGGCCCTGGGAACATTGTGGACACACCTTGCTATATTCCATTGCTTACCAGGGGTGCGTGCCAAGCTGCCCTGGGGTTACTTTGGTGACCACCTGTTGAAGCTCTGACAGTTTGTTTTTCTCTTATTCTGAATGGAGGTGGCCTGGCCACCTTAGTATGTGTTTCTATTCCTCTGCACAGTAGAAGAATCCACTGTTGTTTACAGGTGTGCTCTGGAATGATGTGTTTCAGCCGGGAGGGGGGGGGGGCTGTGAGCCGGGCTGGCTCACCCACTAGGCAAACTAGGCGGTTGCCTAGGGCGCCGGGAGGTGGGGGTGGCAAATTGGGCTCTACCCCCCTCCGGTGCCCCAGCCAGGCAACCACCTAGTTTGCCTCCCTCCCTCCCCCGCCCGCCGCCGCTAGCACCCTCCAGCCTGTCTCCGCTCCCTCCAGCTCCCTGCTAGCCCCCTTTGACCCGCTGACGCCCTTTGCACCTCCGCCGCTCTGCTCACTCATTCGCAGCTCCTCCACTCTGCTGCTTGGTGTGACTAAAACTAAGGCCTGCCGGCTCCTGGCAGCCCGTGGCTGCTCATTTTGTAACAAAACGCACAGGTGCAGGCTGCCAGGAGCTGGCATGCCTTAGTTTTAGTCGCGCCGAGCGGTGGAGGGGAGGGGTGGCGAGTGAGCAGAGCAGCATTGGTGGAGGCGCAGGGGGTGTTGGCAGGCCAGAGAGGGCAGGGGCAGGCCGGAGTGGCAGTGGTGGCGGCGAGGAAAGGAGGTAAACGCGAAAGAGAGGGAGGTGGGAGGAGGAACAGGGTGGCCGCTGCATCTCGGTGGGGCACCGGGGGGGTGGGGTGGAGCGCGGCTGTGGGAGAGGCCTGCCTAGGGTGCCAGGCACCCACAGGCCAGCATTGGCTGTGAGAGAGAACTTCCCTTGTGTTTTTGGTGGGGCTGGAGTGCCCCTCAAGGTGTTGTGGGTTTACTTTGAAGAGCCCTTGTCAGAAGGCTTGTCATGTCTGCCTTTCTGTCATTCCAAATCTGCTGGTTGGTCAAGTGTTTCTGGTGTAAAGTAGAGAAATACTCCTCAGTGTGTCAGCCCACAGAGGGTCTGTGAGAATTGTGGACACACTTCCCCTGCTTTTCTGATAGGACTGTGATGCCCACCAAGTTGTTGTGAAGTTACTTCAGAGAGCTTCTGTCAGAAATCTTCTCCGATCTGCCTTTCTATCATTCCAAAT
Source organism: Heteronotia binoei (assembly GCF_032191835.1). NCBI lineage: Eukaryota > Metazoa > Chordata > Lepidosauria > Squamata > Gekkonidae > Heteronotia > Heteronotia binoei. The sequence goes on from NC_083231.1 coordinate 92,224,283, forward strand.
CTACTTTTGGAGGCTTGGGAGGGGCTGCAAGCATAGGAGGGATGCTTTTTCTTGTGAGTTTGGCATCACTGGCATGTTCCTGAGCCATTCCATAGATTCCTTAAACTTTAGGATTTTTTACGGAGAGACTGGGGTGACTTTTTGGGGGGAGGGGCGTCCATAACAGGAACCCCAGAATTATAATCCATCCTGATTTGGAGAGATCGTAGTGGAGTGGGTGACAAGGTTAGATTCCCTGTGTGTTTGGTGTGCTTTGCTTTCAGGAGTCCATTCTATACACTTTTGAACCTGTACCTAACATCCCCCCAAAAGCACTTTCCTGGCTTCACCTTAGTCCTTTTGGGTTTTCAATGCCACAGTAGCATTGGCTCCACTGGGCACATTGCATGAGTTCATCTGGGCTTGCAAAAATGCCCTCCATCAGTGCCACAGTAACACTGGTTCTGCTGGGCACATTGTATTCATTCTTCTGGGCTTTAAAAAATGCCCAATACCTTCAATTTCAACTGCAGAGGTTATTTGGGAGTTTCAGTACATATGTCCATTCACCTCTCCCTTTTTTTTGTTTACTTTCAAAATTCTGGGGCTTTTTATTGTGGTTGCTGTCGACTAAATATCTACCAGCTAAGACTGTGTAATCTTATTCTCATCACAACCACGTCTAAATTTACAGATAATTTTAGTAGGCACTTATCTTGGTTATTCTGCAGACTTGGCTTCCTTTGCATTTCCATGAAAAGGCGTAAGAAACTAGATTATTTTGTATATAAGTACTGTTTTGCACAGTTCAAGAAACACAGTTATTCTTTTTTAATGGATAATTTTGGGAGTGCCTGATTGGTTCCCCTCCCCTTGATGAAACAAAAGTTGCTTTTTAAAAAAATTTGGAAGGAAGTACAGTCTGTGGTATCAATTCAAAACTGATACAAAAAGCTCAGTGGCATGTGGGCAGTCTTTCATCCCTTTACACTGCCTTTCTGGAGTATATTCTATACCCAAATAAAAACAATCAATGATTTGCATCTCTGTCCAGCAACAGTAACCAACTTTGGGCCTGCTTTAAGTCTGTGGTGTATCTAACATGCATTCCACTCAAACATCTATCCATGGTATAATAACTGCAAAACCCTTACTAGTTGGTGAACTGTATCCTGTGACTATAAATGAGCATACAGTTATGCATATGCAAGCCTCTGCAAAATCCATGTAACATCACAACTGTGTATTGATTTCTTCCTTTATCTACAACTTAACCAGATATCCTTTAGCATATCCATAACAAGATCTCAATTAATACTACCATGTGAGAAATTAATGATACTAATAATATTACTTCTGCAATTTGTCGTAGGTACCGTATGTACAGGAAAAGCCAGACAACAGGCTTCCCTTCGCTAATTACAATTTTTTCAGCACCAAACTATCTAGATGTATACAATAACAAAGGTAAGAGCACTTCTCCCACTACAAACAAGTTCACTTTAATTCACTGTTCTCCTTTTGCATTGTTTGGCCCAAATTGGCTTTTTAATCTCCTCTTAACTCATGGCTGACTTTTATCACACAATTTGAATTCAGTAATATATGCTGTGATTGGATTAACCAATTTTAGTTGACAGTGCTGAGTTAGCTGCTCTTGTGACTACATATAATGTTTCTCTTGCTGAAGCATATGTGTGTTGTATGTATTTGTCACTGGTTATTGTTCTGGGTTATATATATTTTATTGAAATTTCGAAAAGGGGGGGGTAAGGGAATACAAAAGTGGGGAGGGGAATTGTTGAGTTGATTTACCAAAGAGAGCTGATAGTTTCTAAGCACATCTCAACGTTTGTGAGAATTTGAATTCTTCATCTGGGTGTGTGACTATTGGATTTTCAATACTTTCATGTATTATCATAAACATCTGAAATTTGGGGAATGTCCCCAAATGATTTCATAGTAAAAGTTGGTCTTCATGAGGTTATCAGAAATTGCTAATGGGGACAAGCAGGGGACATAAAAAGTTCACCTGGAATTGTCAGCATTTTCTTATAAATGTCAAATTCACCATTTACAGATAATCACTGTATATTGTACTAACATCATCTGTATGTATATTGTATATGTATGCTGTTCTTATAATCTAGAGAAGGCTGAGTAGTAGAGATCTAGAGCCAAATTCTCCATTAATGAAAATAACTTTTCAGCTGTGAAGTTCATCTTCTCAAACTATTTGCCAGTTTAATGGCTGTACAAATGTGGCAAATGGAATTAGAAGGATTAATAAGAAAGTATGCATTAAGCCTTCTGAGAGCTGCCACTTCTGGTATCTTGAATAGTTCAAATTGCAATTCAGCAACTTATTTAAACAAAGTTCATGCATATTATGTTAGAGAATTATGTTAAGATTAGGAAGCAAGCATGGATTCAGCACTGTGCTTGGATTGGAGTTTAATCTCTGTTTAGCCATGGATTTTTTGGAGAAAGTACAGTTGAGCCTCTTTTCCCATCTATATAACCAGAATTTTCAAGACCTACTAATGGAGACTTATAAACTTAGCCAGGCCCTGCGACTCAAATGTGTTTTCAGTTTGCTTTTCAGCAATTGACAGGTTACATTAAATAAAGGTTCATAAAGGCCATTAAAATTTTCTTCCAACCAAATGATGACTGTATGTACATCATTTTTATTATGACTCTCAGCTGGATGTGTAAATGGTGTGTGACTATTGCATTGGTGGTGATGTAGTTGTCATAGGAGTCTTGTGTTGTAACTGTGACTCTTTCACACATACAAGTGCTAGTGAATGTAGTATAGCAGTTAGAGTATCTGTCTAGGATCAAGGGACCCAAGAGCAAATCTCTTCTTCGCCAAGAAGCTCCATAGGTGATCAGTTAGGTCTTTCAACCTAACCTATCTCACAGAATGGTTCTAAGACGGAAGAACTGTGAACACCACCACAATCTCCTTGATGGAAGTATAGGATAGAAATGCTAGATGATATTTGATGCTGTGGTCATAAGACAATGAATATGCAACTTTCAATCCATAAATGTTTGGAGTCAGCAACTTTGTTCTCAATTGTTTAGCATGTGTGCCACCCACAAAGGGAGATCACATTGCACAAACAATACAGTACTGCCATCTTCCAGTGGAGGTTGTTGTGTTACCATTTGTAGGTTGTACAATACACACAGCTGATGTCATTATAAGAGTTCCAGAAGAAATATCTGACTTTTTCAGTGCCCAGCTTCTGAAGCACCAAACGGGTATTCAAATAGCTCAGGATTGCACAGGAGACCTTCTGTGCAATCCTAAACAGAATTAACCTCTTCTAAATCCGTTGAAGTCAATGGATTGCTTCCAACTCTGTTTAGGATTATTCTGTTAGTGCTAAAGTTGTAGATAAGTAGAAGTAGCATAGAAAGGACTCTGCAGCAACCTGTACAGTTTCTGCTATAGCTGCAGGTTCCCCAACTCCCTGTTACAGTACTGGAAGCAATCAGATCATAATATTGCATTATATATTAGTAACTATTAATCCTGTAGGCTGAACCCCCCCTCCCCTGAAAGTTTTAATGGGCACCCTAATTGCCTTTTGTCCAATATGCAAAAATGGCAACTTTTAAACATTGCCGCAATAACATTACAAGAACTTATCGGGGCAATCTTTATTCCATCAATGGCTTCAAATTTTTATAATCGGCTCTTGATTGTGAAAAGCATTGATTGTTATAAAGCATGTTTCCCATTTGCTTTTTTGATAACAACCGGGGTACATCTTTTCCTAGCCTTTAAAATAAAGGCATTTTTTGAGAAGCATTTTAAAATTGGTTGTCTCAAAGTTTCTTGTATTTGAGTGTCGTATCAGAGGTATAAATTATTAATGTGCTGTAAGTTGGAGCAGCTTTTAGATGTCTCCAAATGAATTATTTATTTCATCACTTCATAGTTTTTAAATTCTAAAAACATTAGTATTTTTGAGCCAACTGTTCTTTCAATGGGATTTTTAAAGACTTTTTTCCTAGGGCGGCTTTTAAAAAAGCTCCCATTAGTTTTCATAAATTATAAGTATTAGATTTTAATGTTTCAAGCCATGATGAGATAACGCTCCCAACTTCACCAGCTGGTGGGTGTAAGGGCCCCCATATATAAGCATCTAATTAAACACAATTTTTCACATTTTGGAATCTGCTTTGGTAATAATTGGTTTTCATTAACCAACATATATTGAATTGCTTCTTTCTATGCTGTTTTTATTTTGCCATTCCAAGACATTGGAATTGCTTATATGGTTGTTCTCCAGTCACCACTATCCTTGGGAAGTAGCTTAGTCTGAAATACTGTTACTGGCTCAAGGTTACCAAGCATGTTTCATGACTGAATGGAGACAGGCCTGGACCTCTCTCGTCATGGTCTCCCATGCTCAACAACAGCACCACAACAGCTCTCTTCAAGCTCTGAATATGAAAGGAAGAGTTATCACAAGTGGTCATTAGGAAATACCAAGGTCACTTACTGAAATTGCTAGAAATATTGTTGCTTGTTTAAAATTGTGAGCCCTTTTTGCATTTTCTAGAAACCAGCATTGTTGTGTCCTAAAATATGATTGTGTCAAAGGCAAGACCAACTGTAAAAAAAAAATCCTATGTCTTGTTAATCCTGTTTTATCTGTCAACTGTGGAATGACCTCTAAACAAATGCAATAGAAATCTTGGTAGTTTACACTGTTCCATGACTATTTCTTTTTCAAATAAGGGAGCGCAAAGTAATTACAAAGGTATAATGACAAGATAAACAGGCTAAACTTCTAGCCACATAGAAGTTTAGCAGTGATTGTCAAATCTGCAGATTCAATGATGAGTCGGTGTGGATACAAAGACTCTTATTTTATTGATACTGTTACTTGTAGCCTAAGCCAGGTCTTGAAAAGACTAAAGCACATACAGTAGATACATTGCATATAAGGTATACTTCAAAAGGATTCCTACGGAGGGGGGGAATTGTGCAGGGGACATTCACACATAGATGCTACAAATACATTCTCATGTATTTCAAGACTGCGTGGATCTCCTCCACCGACATGCGCGCTCTTTCTCTGGCCACCGGAGCCCGTGGACCCCAGGCGGGGTTCCAGATGTGGGTTCGACAAAGGGGGTCTATGAATCTAATAGTCTGTTCCCACCACCGTATGCGAGGCTCATGTCTTGCTAGCCATCCCACCCCCAGCACTACTGGGTAGGAGCATGAGGGGGCGATTACAAAGGATTCCTGATCCCAGTGCTCCTCAATTCCCATTGGTAAGAACTGAGTCTCTAGCCTGCATGGCTCCCCTCACATTACCGACCCATCCATTTGCTCGAACTGCATTGGGCATGGCAAAGGCATGCTCTCTAGTCCCAGAGCCTCCACCAAGTTGGGCGTAATTAGTTCCCGGTTGCACCCCGAGCCTACTAGGGCCCGGACCTGCATGAAACTCTTCAGTTTAGTGTTCAGCAGTTTCATTACCACAAAGTACAAGTGTCCCGTCACTCTCACCCTCAATGGTGCCGGCTCCTCCTTGACCTGCTGGTTGGCACCATTCAGAGCAGGTCATTCTCGTTTTCCGACGGTTCGGATGCCCGGGTCAGGTCGCTCAGCTCCGCCAACAGGAACACGTCTTCGTCTGGCTCCTCCACCGTGGCGAGGCTGCTCTTCACCGCTTCCTTAGGGCGGCCGGGCGGCTTCTTGGGGGTCGGGGTGCTCACCTTTGCCCCCCCCGATGGATTCTTGTGGGGGCTGGACAGCTGGAGGCGAGGTGGCCCGGGTCGCCACAATGGAAGCACTTGCGGGGCCCGGTGAGTTTTCCCCTGGTGGGTTTCTTGGGCTCCGCTTTGGGGTTAGCCTTTTGTGGCCCCTTTCTGGACTGGTGTTGATGCTGCATGGCCACCCGCTTCATGTGGTGGCCTCTAGCTCGCGCCCTCTCCCTCCATCCCAGGGGACGCGCGGTGCCACCGGCGGTGGCGTCTGTCCTGCCTGCTGGGGCATCGCCGGGGCTTGCGCCGGGGGTGGGGGTAAGCAGACCGGCGGAGGTTGGTGGGGTCTCCGCGGCCCGGCTATCCCCAGAGCACAAGATATCTGGGTGGTCATCGCCTGCATCTCATCCTTTAAATCCTTGACTGCCCCATTGACTTCCTTTCGGACCATGGCCCGAAAAAGGCGAGCGTCTTCCTCATGCATGTCCTTTGGTAGCGGTTCTTCGGCCCCCTTATCCTCACATTCGGGGTCGTCCTTCGGTACTCGGACCACGAGGATGGAGTCAACCTCGCCCGGCTCCAAGGTGCCCAGGTTGGTGGGCTCCGTCTCGGTCATCTACACCCTCCTCATGTGGCAGGTCAGGATAGCGTCCCTGTGGGCGGGTGCCTCATCCATGGTAGTGGTTGAGGTCCGCGGCTGCCACTGCCGGGGGGTGACCATGAGCTGGAACTGTGGAGGGGAAACAGCGGCTCGCCTGGCATCTAAGACATGCCAAAGTGCCACCGGCTCTTCCTCCGTGTTGGAAAGCTCCCCGTCTCCCGGAATCTTTTCGGCCATCAGGTTACAAAGTTGCCAGGTTGGTTGAGTTCCAAAGGGGAGTCTTTTCAAAATGTCAAGTCTGCAGATTCAATGATGAGTTGGTGTGGATACAAAGACTCTATTTTATTGATACTGTTACTTGTGGCCTAAGCCAGGTCTTGAAAAGACTAAAGCACATACAGTAGATACATTGCATATAAGATATACTTCAAAAGGATTCTCTTTGGGAGGGGGAATTGTGCAGGGGACATTCACACATAAATGCTACAAATACATTCTCATGTTGATTAGAGGCCCGTTTGGCCTTGATACTTTCAGGCTCCTTCCTCTCCCCCAAGCCTAGGCTGAGAAGGCACAGATAAGACTTTCACACATTACCATTTCAAAGCAGGACTAGCTCCCTCAGGGAGGGGGGGAAAGGAAGAGAGGATGAGCTAGCAGCATTTGGTTATACTTTGGTTCTACCCAGCATGCTCTGTGCTTGAGCCAGAGTTATAAACAGACTTGACAGTGCTTCTGCCACTGCAACTAAGTGTGTATCTGCTGAAACCTTCCCCCCCACCACCACCCCATTGAAACAGGTCATTAATTTGTTCAAAGTTAGATCTGTGATTACTGACTATGCTAGGGTTGTCACGTTCAAATCAGAAAATACCTGGTGGTGGAGACTGGGGACATTGGAGGTGGAGCCAGGAGACTTTTCCATTCCCTAAAATAAATAAATAAAAATATAGCCATAGTTTCCCTGAATACAATCTTTAATTCCTTGTCCCCCAGCAGCTACACTTCCTCTAAATGTTAGTGAGCACACTCACTCACAAAGCAGCCAAAATAAACAGTTTACAAGTCCACACTTTTGTGATCTCACTGGGGCAATTGCTTTTCTCACAGGAATTGCTGAATGTAACAGTCTGCTGTATTTCCACCAGCTTCTAAAGACTAACAGGAAACTGAGAGTATAGGAGAGAGAGGTCTACTGTAGAGGGTGGAGTTTTCCTCCATCCCATAATCAGGTTCCAGTTAACTCTTTACTATCCATATGACTTCTGAAATAAATGCAGGGACATACTGTCTTAATCTCACACACACTCAACGGGAAGAGCCTTGTGGCTCAGCTGCTTGCCCCTCCCAGTGCATTTTGGGTCCTCCTGAAAGGCACACACACACTCCAAAATTCAAATAGTTTGCAGGCTTCTTCTTATCCTTCTGAGATCTAAAGGCACATCCTGGCAGTTGCGGGGGGGGGGCTTCCCCTCCCTGGCCAGCTGGCTGATGGTGGGTGGAGCCTGCAAAACCAGGGGATCCCCCGGCAGGTCCTGGGGGCTGGCAAGCCTAGCTGTGCCATCCCCCCCCCCCCCAAAACATAGCAGTGTCAAAGGTTTGCAAAGGATCTAGATAGGACATGTGTTACAAAAATAGCATATCTTAGTATGTTTAAAAGCCCTGTGGCGCAGACTGGTAAAGCTGCAGTACTGCAGCCTTAAGCTCTGCTCATGACCTGAGTTTGATCCCAGTGGAAGCTGGGTTCAGGTAGCCGGCTCAAAGTTGACTCAGCCTTCCATCCTTCCGAGGTTGATAAAATGAGTACCCAGCTTGCTGGGGGGAAAGTGTAGATGACTGGGGAAGGCAATGGCAAAACACCCCATAAAAAGTCTGCCATGAAAATGTGAAAGCAACATCACCCCAGAGTCCGAAACGACTGGTGCTTGCACAGGGGACTACTTTTTTTTTAGTATGTTTAAAGTACAGACTGTAAACATACTGAAATGTGACATGTTGGTTGCTGAACTGTTTCCAGAGAGGTAGCTGTGTCGATCTGTCGCATCCAAAACCATGTTCTGCAGCATCTTAAAAGAGTAAGAGACTTACTGTGCTAGATACTTGAGCCCAACTCTTCAAAGAAAAACTTCTTGCATTTTTCTGGCCACTGATCAGGGCTCTTTTTCTAGCAGGGGCTCCTCTGTATATTAGGCCACGCCCCCCTGATGTAGTCAATCCTCCTGGAGCTTACAGTAGGCCCTGTACTAAGAGCCCTGTAAGCTCTTGGAGGATTGGCTACCTCAGGGGGGCATGGCCTGATATGCAGAGGACCGCCTGCTAGAAAAAGAGCGCTGCCACTGACTGTTCCAATTCATGCACATAGCACAGTAAATTCTGGCTTCTTAAAAGGTTGTGTCAAGTGTCCACAAGACTGTGACATTATGAACAAAAAATGTTATAATGCAAGGGCAATGAAGCATTGTATATGTCAGCTGGTAGGAAGAAGTAATATAAAAAGACAATGGCAGTTAACACAATCAGGACTCTGACCATATGCCACCATGTGGCTTTTAACTGCTTTCTGGAAACACCCCTTCTTACTCCTATGTGGCTGTTTTAAGACAAGCTCATTTGAGAAACAGAAGGTTCTAGAGAGATATGGTATATCCACATGAAAGGGGAAGTACGGTGTAGTGATGGGTTGGACAAGGTTTGGAGAGACACAAGTTCAAATTCCCATTCAGGCGTACAGCGCTTTGGGTAATCCTCTGTTATCCCACTACTATGAAAAGTGTAGAGATAAAAACTAACCTACATCCTATTTAAATATTATAATTATAAAGTTCTGCTGTTATTTCCACAGAATTGGGACTAATTCTGCTCCCAGAAATCATTAACCATTCTAGGAGAAGAAATTGATGGAGCTTTTCCTTTTGTGTTTATATTCCTTTGAACATTTATAACAAGAGTCTCTCTGTGATTCAAGTTAGCTGCAGATTTCTACCTTTTTTGTTTTATTTGGTTTGAAGTAGTCAAACATCACTGGCTAAACATTCCTTCATGCCACTGGTAGGTAAAATGCAGCATATCTTCACAACTATGGATGGGACTGCATGGATTTGGGCAAGCTTTGGCTTCTTTTACTTACCCAGAAACATATTCAGTGTATTTCTGATATCTGAGGATGTAGAAAGAAAAGTAAGCATATGTTCATTTAAAAGATGTTTATTAATTTATTTTGTTTATTAAAATATTTATACCGCTCTTTTCCTCTTGGCTCAAGGCAGCTATGAGAAGAAAACAAAATCATGCCGAGATGGCACAGTTTTTAGGGTCATCAGTACAGTAATTCTCTTAAAGCTTTCTGTACAGACTGGGGCTTGTAGTTACCAACTTTTTTTACATAGATGCAAGGAGACAGTCAAGGGAGGGAGAGTCAGATCTGCCCCTCTGGCATTTCTCTCCTAGGGAAAATGTGTCAAGACCTTGGAGAAAATAAGAGGCTTTCTACAGCACTGCTGTGGCTTCAGCAGTGAGCTGTAGAGTGAATCCCTCTGCAAGCATTTTACACTGTTCAACAGTTTTGCCTCTGTTTGTATACAGCTGGCTCAAGGTGGTAGAGGAATGGGCTGTGATGAGCATTCCCATTTCTGAAACATCTTCTGAAGTGTATCTGCCTGTCATTTAGTCATGAGTTTTGTTCCCAATAGGCAGTCATAAGGGAGGGTCCTGCCCAAGGTAGATGCTAATGGTTTCCTTTCACTTTCTTTTGCAGCTGCAGTATTGAAATATGAGAACAACGTTATGAATATCAGACAGTTTAACTGTTCCCCTCATCCATACTGGCTTCCAAATTTCATGGATGTCTTTACCTGGTCCTTGCCGTTTGTCGGTGAGAAAGGTATGTCAGATACTTTCTCTCTTGTTGACAACGAGAGAAGGAAATGTGCATGCACTAGCATTGAACCAAAGTGTATGTCTGGCTGTACCAAAAAAGTCTAGTTCATTGGAAGTGTATCATAAGCATTCCGTTAGGGTTGACCGTTCCTCTCTTTGTTGCGGTGTGTGTGTGGGTTTTCTGGGCATTTCAGTGCAGACAGGACATCATATGCAACATCCTCAATGTAATAGCATCACCTGGAAGTAATATCACTACAGCCCAGTTACCCAGGCAGAAGTAACTGCAAAGTAACTGCAAGTCCCCTGTATGCTGTATTTTAATTCTTTAAGACAAGGTGCACTGAATTTTAAGTTTTCCTAAACACTCAAATCTTAAAGACAATCATAAGACTGGCTCTAGATCTTACTTACAGACATTGTGCATCCCTGCTACTCCCCCCCCAGCTGTTTCCTCGTCACTTTGCAACTCATGAGCACAAGGAAATACTGTTTTTTAACTGAACTGTGTAGTAGACAAAGCTCTAATTTGCATAGGGTTTTTTACACTAATCTTTATTGCAATATTTCAACTCGTGTCAGAATCATGAAGACATTACAATTCTTCTTTGCTTTTTGTTCATCAGTTTGCCTGGCTATTGCATGTGACTTTTATTTGGAAAATAATCCACTGTAACCTGTAATTTTGAAACCGTAGTAGTGGTGCCTTCTCTTTATAGAAACTGTTCAGCTTTTACTTAGCTTTCTGCCTATTGTAGCTTAGTATTGCAGAGATGTAGTTTCTAGGGGCTGTTTCATGTGTTATGTATTTTAAGGTGTGTTTTTTTTTAAAAAAAAAATTATATACATATACCTGAAAATGTATGAATGCAAGAAGCATATAATTGAAAACACCTGCATAGGTATTCTCAGCCAACATCAAGATCATCTTTGGGTTTCAGTATAATGTATACAGTGCATGGTTTTCCTCATGATATATCAAACTGTGCTAAGATTACAGACCTACTATCCTTTGTATTTAGAGACATTCCTCCCCCATGTGCTCAAGAATACCCTACATTTTGGTTAGAAGTAATGGTAGTTTGGGAATTGCCATAGGCTGACCTCTGAGTTCAATAGAGAAGTCAAACATACTGCTTTTTCAGCAAAAAAAAATCGAAAGCCTGCTAGTGCACTAGGGTCCTGGCCTTTAAAAGATGCTGTCAGCTTGTATTAACAACCACATAATATTAGGTTTAGGTTCTTTTATGGAGAAATATAAACACTTCAGAAATGCCTTCTTTCCCTGTTTGGTCATTGGTCAGCTAAAATACCTTTCTTTTTGCAGCTTGTATCACCCAGCTTAGCATGTGAAGCTGCCTTAAACTGTGTCTGATCACTGCTCTGTCTGGCTCATTATAGTTTTCAAGATCTTAGTCATGGAAAGCTCTTTCCCAGTGCCATCTACTTGAGATCCTTTTAACTGAGGGCGCCAGGAATTGAAACTTTGGAAGGGAGGTGAGCACCTCACTTTCCTTCCAGTGTTTCAATTCCTGGCACCCTCAGTTAAAAAGGTCTCAAGCAGCTGGCACTGGGAAAGAGTTTTCCATGACTAAGATCTTAATGAGCCAGATAGAGCAGTGATCAGACACAGTATAAAGGACACAGACAAACACAATTAAAGATTTTGTATATCTCCTGTGTAATCGAGCGAACAGGGCAAAGGAAGCTCTGGCTCTTTCCCTCCCTCCCCAGGGGATAAGGAGGAGATGAAACCTTAGCCAATAGAAGGAAAAGAGGCTTGGCTCAGTAGCTCTGTTGTGTGATTGAGAGAGCCTGGCAAAGCAAGCTCTCCCTCCCCTCCTTTCTTCCCCAAGTGAGGAGCCTCAGCCAATGGCTTTGCTCTGTAGCTCCTGAGCAATTGAGCAAGCCTGGCAAAGCAAGCTGTGACAAAGAAGGAAATGAGAGAGAGAGGGAAGCAGATGACAGTGAGGTGCTCACAGGCCTGATAGGAACCCTCCGGGAGGCTGATCTGGCTCCTGGGCAACATGTTAGACACCCCTGCTCTGAAAGGTAAGATTATGACAAAAATTTACTTTTATATGCAGACACTGAAAGGGAAGTATTAATGTATTTTAAAACAGGAATCCTACTGTAGCATTTCACAGTAAATGGTACTAGTCACCCCATTACCATACAAGAACAAGAATATGGCTCCGTATTCTTACATACTATAGTAATAATCTTTGCTACAGATATTCTGTGTGCATTTTTGTGCAGTGGCCATTTATGAATGCTGTTCCTTTAGCCGTCCTTTCACACTACCCTTGGGGTTTGTCCAGCTCTCATCTCTGCCATTTGATTTCTTTTTTAGTGACAGAAATGCTGGTCAACGTGCTAAACATTTGCTCAGATGATGAACTTGGAACAGAGGAAGATGGCTTTGATGGTAAGAATCATGTGCCTTCTGTTGAAGAAGTTTGCTCTGATTAACATTTGTGCCTGCAAATCTTAATCTCTTAATCTTAAAGCAAGCCCAGAGTGAGGGGAAGGATCTGGGAGATGCTCTCTGGAGCATAGCTTAAACTCTTCCAAGCTGCCCAAACCAACTCTCCTGCTAGACTTTGGTTATGAGTGTTTTATGCATGGTGTGTAAAGACAGAATGTAAAAAACATATGTTCTTTTGCTCCTCTTCAGACCAAAATGGCAAAACAATTTGTCATGTATCTTGTTCCTTGTATTAAAATTTCTTCTCTCTGTTTCCCAAAAGAGTGAGTATGGGAGGCCATGCTGGGTAAAGTGGTGCTAATCACTTATATTAATAGGATGTCAAGGGAACTTGGGGCAAACAAGTGTCTGGTGTGACTTTGTTTAACAAAACACTAAATAGTTCAGTTTAAGAAGAATGTTCTGTTAATGTGAAAGGGACTTCCTTCTCAGAATCTGAAGAAAACAGTGATTTATCAAACCCAGATTTTTGTAGCAATGCAGATTCATCCAGACATTAGCATTCCTTCAGCAATCAGCCTGACTCAAGTAAAATTGCTTAAGATAGAAAAATTGTGCAGTCCTTATTTAATCTGGAGGCAAAGTTCCCTCCTAACACCCAAATAGTGGGCATGGGCATGAACCACAAAGTGAACTGAATTTTCATTTGAACTAGGCTGGTTAATTGTTTGTTTTGACCTGGTTTGTTTGGCTGCACCATTCCCGAACCAACAACAAACCATCATTTTTCCCATGGAGGTTTGGGTGGTTCATTAGAGCAGTTTGTTGGGCAGACAGCCTTGTGCTGATTCATTCAATTCCTAGGCAACACTGGGGGTGGGCTTGAGGAGAACCCTAGAAACACCCATAATAGTTGTTCATGCTGCTCTATGGGAACAGATTGGATATATACACCACACCCTGACTCACTTTGTGAGGAAGAGAAGAATTAGACATTAAGTGAGAGAGAGTTAGAATTGCTTGCTGCTGGCTGATTCAAGAGGAGGCTTTGAGGAACTCCATTCCCCCCCCCCCAACACACAAACACTGTGGGATAGTTTTTTAAACACCTCTCCCAGCTTGGAGGGTGGGTGGAGGAGAGCCTTTGGCATCTCTGCAAGGAGGGTATTCCATAAACTCACAAACAATGAACCAGTTTGGCAAAGCGAAAAACTTATGAACATTCATGGACCCCAACAAGCCATGAACCACCACGCACTGCCATGTGCCCAGTTTGTGTCCATCTCTACCAAATAGCAAAACAAATTGGTACAACACATGAAGCTAACCACTAATTTAGCTTGTTTTAACTGTTGCACGAATTTGTGCTAGGTGGGGTTATCAATGGCTGTGACATGTGTTTTTTTTTTAAAAAGGCCTCTGTTTTAAGAAGATAAGAGAAGCCATGTTGGATCAGGCCACTGGCCCATCCAGTCCAACACTCTGTGTCACACAGTGGCCAATATATATATATATATATATATATATATATATATATATATATATATATATATATATATATATATATATATATATATATCAGCAATTTCATCAAATGCCCACAAGTTCTTGCATTGTGAGAAAGGGAGAGAAGTACTTCTTTCTCTACTTTCTCCATCCCATGCATTATCTTGTAAACCTCTATCATGTCACCCCGCAGTTGACGTTTTTCCAAGCTAAAGAGTCCCAAGCATTTCAATCTTTCTTCATTGGGAAAGTGTCCCAGCCCTTTAATCATTCTAGTTGCCCTTTTCTGGACTTTCTCCAATGCTATAATATCCTTTTTGAGGTGCGGCGACCAGAACTGCACACAGTACTCCAAATGAGACTGCACCATCGATTTATACAGGGGCATTATGATACTGGCTGATTTGTTTTCAATTCCCTTTTCAGAAGCACTCTGCAGACAAAAACAGTCATCTCTGTTATGCCCTGCTTGTGAGCTTCCAGGGGACATCAGGCTGGCTGCTTTAGGAGATCAATGTATTAGGAGTAGAAAGAGCTCAACTCTGATTTAGCTAGACTGTCTTGAGTTCTCTCTCCACTGGGGTCAAAAGCAGTAAATCTTCACTTACCAGATCCAAAGGTTGGGTGCTACTTAGAACTACAGAGCTAGAATAAGTATACAGTTCTGGGACACAGAAATTTTAGTTTGTATCTAAGGATCAGATTACATGATACATGCAAATATGAATTTGTAAAAAGCACCAGCAGCCAGTAATAGGGAATGGCAACTTCAGGAAGGGATAGTTTGATGTAGAAAAGTAGTGGTGGTTAACCCCTACATCACCAACAGTTTTTCTGGTGCTACTCTCCTGGCCACCATTCTTTTAGACTCATGCTTATTTGTCTCTGATTACAGAAAGATGCTTCTCTGAATATTTGGTACAGAGGGTTTTTTTCCCTGACCAGTTAACTAAACTTGTGCTTAGGACTCTTCCTTCCTCAGAAAGAATATGTCTTTAAACCATAGTAAGGCCAAAGTTATTTAATACACACAAAGGGGTAGATTTCAGCTGTTTTTCTCCCAAGCTTATTTATGTGGGTCAACAAATACAGGGTTGACTTAATAGCCAGACATTCTTTATAATCACCCCTATGAGTCCCTCAGCTTGCTAAAAGCTTGAGAGAGAGGCATCTTCATTTATTTGTTACTGGAAAATGGAGAGGATAAGGCATGACCAGAGTACCTTCAAAACAGCATGAGAAATTTCTGCTGTTGCTTCAAGTCTCTTCGGCTTGCTGACCAGGGATCTGTGTGGCTGATGAGCAAGTGCCCCATCTCCCTGTCTCCCAAGTGAGTGGGATCGTGGGAACTTTGGTTGAGTGATGGTGAGCTGAATCTTTAAACTGAAATGTAAGAAAAAGATGGGTGACTTTTAGCGTACCATGTCTGCTATATTTCTTTTCAGCATGGCACTCTTTTCTTGACATCAGCAGCATATATTTAATTAACTGGAGGGTTTCAATTATGTTATGGCCTAGGACTTCTGAAGTCTTTTTAAATGTTGGTTGTTATTGAAAGCTGTACTGTTCTAATGAAAAATCACTGAATTGTTTTGAGCATTGTTATTTGAAAGTGTAGCTCAACTGATTCAAGAGTCCAAGCTGTGTGTCTTGAATAACTTCCTGTGTTTTTATTAATGAAAAGTTCAGGAGTGGAGCAAAATACGTAAACTCTTTTATTTATTTTTAAAGGCTTAAATCCGTGTGTATATGTTTGTGTGCCTACTAACAATTTTTTACCGTTTACAAAAAAAATTTTTACCGGTTACAAAAAAACCTCCATTCACTAAAGAATGTAAGAAAAAGTTAACATAAAACTAAATTGATCTTGAGATGCCTTATATTTGAAATATCACTTCCCTCTTGTGATCCCATTGTCTGTTCGTGGTTGGTCTCTGCATTTAGTACAACCTTGTCCATGAGGTTCCGTATAAAAAAGACTTCCAAACGTGGAGCAGGACTCAGGGCTGAATTTATCAACTGAAGTGAAAAACTGTACAATAGCTTTATTATTTATTTGTTTAATTTCTATCCCGCCCTTTCTGCAAGCAGGCTCATATATGTATAGTGGGATGAAGATACATATATGTCATTTCACAGGTGCCTTGCTTGTCATTTTAGTTCATTATGATGATCTATTATGTATCCATTTCTGTGGCCTTTCAGTGTATCAAACACTTCCAAAAATCCGCCATAACAGAAGTAACTTGTTTTAACTTGATACGTTCTTTAATGGAATAATTTCTTCTTTAAAAACTTCTTGTTCCCCTACTTGCTGTACTTAGACTATTTTATCCTCATTTTTGAAGGCCAAAACAGAATTTGTTTTGTGCTATGAAAACTTGTTAAAAGTTTTCTAAAGTTTCTTTGTTAGGGACCCCAGTTTCAAATTTTCATAGAAAATCTCTTGTTTTCCTCTGAAATAATTTTATTTTTCTTTAAAGTCTTTAATCTTGCATTTGCAACCAAAAGATTCTTGAGGCAGGTTACAATCCAGAATAAAATAAAATACCTCAAAAATTCATATGAGGTTTTTTTTAAAAAAAAAAAAAGCCATAAGGAACCATAAATGGCACTAAATCAGCAATCCAACAATGGTTTAAAAAAAAGCAAATGATGGCACCTGCAGTCTAGGCACCAGCTGTGACTTAAGTGACTCTGTTATAGAGCTGCTTGCTTTGAAAGTTGCTGCCTTAAGTTCCTGATACTGGAATCCTGTACAAGCTGACTAGAGAAGGAAGTCTTATCAAACTTGTGCTTGGGATAGTGCTACATAAGCCCTAAAGTGCTAGATGGTATAGAGAATAGGGGGTAGCAGCATTTAATAGCTGAGTTGTCTTAAATTGGGTACTGCTAACACTTTTTGCCGTATTGTTGCCATATGCTGATTTGAGTCTTCAGAAAGTTCTATTCCTTATGTAGAAAAAGAAGCCAAGGACAGCCACACTTTTATTCCAGCCTAGCTAATGTTGTATGGTCAGCTTAAATACTTGGCATACCAAATACTTGATATGTCCTCTCCTCTTTATTTACGATGTCACCTCAGCCCATTGTCCCTGCCAAGGAAGGGTTGGTTCAGACATAGCACTGTCTGTGATTTAATAAAACTCTGATTAGTTTGTGAAAGCGGGAACTGGCTTTCAAGTGATCATAATTTCCTACCTTTGATCACCATGGCTCTTTCTCGTGCCTCTCTCTATTTAATGTAACTATTTAAAAACACAGTTTAACATCTGTCATGTAGTGTGCTGTACTTGCTATAGACTTGGAAGAATCTTTGCATCTCAATTCATATGGACAGGGTAAGGACTGATGACTTATGTAGTTAAAAATATGCTTTTCTGTAGCTATTTGTTTTGACTTGATAATCTGCGTTCCTTAAGGAAAAGGGGGAGGGGAGCAGGCAAATAGCACAATATCTCTCACTTTATTTCAGTTTATACTCTTGCTTATTTATCATCACATATTTTTGTGGGTTAATGCTAAGCAGTGTGCAGACTGGCCAATGCAGATTGGCCAAATGAGTTGCGTATGTTGCCTAGCAACCTGAACTAGTCTATATAACCAGCACATACCTTGACTTACTATTCTAATTAACAGTGTTTCTGGCTTAGGTACATTGGGCTGAAATAATTAAAGACTTTAGGAGGTACTAATTAAAATTAAGCCGTTGAAGAAAGACAGCTCGACATAAAATGCAAGACTTGATTTGTCCTCACCCTCATCAACAGCACAAGAACCTTTCTTAATTATCTGGGGCTAATTTTGTATTGCTTTAGTGTAGATCTGCTGGAATATAACTGTAGCTGTTTTAAATATATACTCAGTGAATCAGAAAAGCTACAGGTTAATTGTTAACAGATAATAGTGTGAGCTGTGAATATTCTAGCTTGAGGAGTTGGTTGATATGCATTGGGAATAAAATAAGGTTTATTCATCAAATTGCCACTCCCCTTTGGAGAACTGTCTGCAGAATTGGATTTAGGGATACGCAAGGTGGACTGTGATTTAGAACCTCAAACAGGAGAGCTTCAAATAAGAAAAAGACATAATTTTTGCTTTTATGAATGCAAAAATAAGGTTTTCATATTCATTTTCATAATCATTTGTTTAAGAATAATGAAATGTATTTCTATAGTATGTGGCCACTTAAACTGGGAATATTGGGGCTTCATTGTGTCACAATTTGGCCCTGAATATCAGTGTAATACCTATATATTTAAACAAGGCTTTTATTTGTGACATTTCATGAGCCCATGTTGTTATTTTCAGAATAGGTGAAAGCTGCTATTTAAGAAAAGACTTGTATAAATTGTTAGTGCTGTTGCAGGCATTTTGTTTGCCTTCTAAATTGCATTCTGATGTCACAGACTAACCACAATTTGTTCATAAGGTGAACAAGACCAAAATTTCCCTTCTCCTTGGAGCCAAGATTGAAGACTTCTTTGTTTAGAAAATTGTGCATGTAGCCATAATTTGTTGTGATACTGGAATTCAGGCAGTTTAAGAACTTGTCTTGCCTGCTGTTTAGTCCTGTCATAGAATCCTAGTTTATGGGAACATATCCAATCCCAGCTTCTTAAAACATCTGGATTTGGTCACCATAACAAATCATTATTAGACAAGGGCTTTCTTGAAGTCTTTGGTCTGGGTGGTTAGGGAAGGATTGCACAAGCACCTAAGCTTTCAATTGCAGTCATGTCATAAACTATTTGTGATTGGTTTTTCTATGAATATAGTCCCATGAACATGTATGATGAGCCAAAGGACTTCCTTGCTACTTTATATTGGCAATTAAAATAATGAGAATTGGAGGGACACAGTGCCATTGGTGATGGATGAGCAGTCAACATTATCAAGTAGAATAGGGACACCCTTTGATGTCAGAATATCTTCCAGGTAATATTTTAAACACTGAAAGGTATTAATTTGGACATATAGCAGTCAAATTAGTCTTTCAAGTAGGCCGTACCCTCCTTGGCTCAGGATTTATCTTTGTAAACAGCAGAGATTAGAATCTTGGTTACATAAATCACAGCTGAAATTTTCAAAGCTGCTATATGTTTTGGCACTTTAGATCCTAACTGTTATAGTGTGGACTATAGTTTTTAATGACACACAGCCTTGTTGGGTGATAACTACATAATAAATCTACCAATAACTGTATAATATATGATGGAGGTATCTTTTCTCATTATACTTTTTTTCATCTCATTTCTCAAATACCACTGCATTTTTCTCTCTTACAAAAGTGCCATTCTAAATGGAATTGCACCCTTTTAAATTCATTGAACTAAATGGGCTTAGAAAGGTATAGCTGCTTATGAGAGCAGTGTAAGTAACATAGCTGGTCTTGTGGAATTTTCGCTTATCGGGGCTCTTACAAAATTGTAAGGGATGTAAATTGCTAGCCTATTCCTACCCAGTTTATTACAGTGTAAAATGGCAGCTTCCGTAGCACAAACGAACCAGCCACTAAATATTCACTGCAAGTAGTACTCCTATTAGTTGTTCCAACTCTCATAACATTAAGGCAACAATCCTTATTAATATTTACATTATAAGTGTATTGAGATCAATGAATTTTCAAATAATGTGTTGGATCTGAGTATAATGGCACCAGTGGCAGTTGGCCAGCCACAGAGGACTGCATCTGTTTTGGATTCAGATGATTAGCTGCTATTTGAATTCTTTTGCCATACATTTGATTTCAGACTATAATTTGTTTAAGCTACTTTTCAAACTAGTAATGAATACTGGGCATGATTATTGCAGTAAATCCATGGTGAGGGGGAGGGTTGGAAACTTTAGAAGTGCAGCTCCTCTGAAAACTATTCCTCACTCCTTTTTGTATTATCTTTCTTAAGGGAAAATAAATCTAAATAATATTTCTTTTATTCTAAGCGGCATTTTAACTATTTTTAGTTTGGGTTTTTGCCTAAAAAGTAAACATACGTGCATACAAGATTTTTTTTCCCCCAAGAAAGAGTCAGATTAGAGATGGACCCTGGAGATTGCAGGTACAAAAAGGCTTGTCAATGACCTGCTCCAGCCCATATAAAAAAACAAGGCTGCATCCCTAGGGTCTTGAGTTTTCCCCCATAACAGATCCCTGGGGACTGAGTCAAATGTTCCCTTTAAGTCAATGAAGGCTACGTATAGCTTCCTTCCTTTAGGCTTCAGGTATTTATCGGCCAAAAAAGCAAGGGTAGAACAGTGTTCAATTGTCGATTTCCCTTTAAGGAAGCCAATTTGTTCCAGGCCAATTATTTTCCCTTTGATTAGCCAATTTAGAAGCCATGTGCACAACCTTTCCTCATTATGGGACAAGCTGACAAAATTAAGGAAAGATGTGGGCAAGTTCAAGTCAAATGGAGAGTGTGGGTACACCCCTTGACCCAGATGGTCACACGTCAGCTCCCAATCACTGTCTAGGGGCAAGTGAAAGTGCATAGCCAACCTCTTCCTGCCTGTGGCCAGAAGTAAAGTATGGCTGAAATCCATTCTTCCTTGGACACTTCCTGTGTTGGTTGACATGTAAGGCTTGTGTCTTTGAAAAGATTCCCTAAAGTAGTGATTGCATGCCCTGGCAGCATGGCCAGCGGTGGACCAGCTTTGTGGTTGTCTTGCTGCATTTTAGTCTTTTGCACAATTTTACTAACAAGGCTTTGAGCTGAAGAGTGTTTTCTTGTCACAGATCTTTCCATTCCTTTTCAGTGTTCCCTGCCTAATATGTTTCTTTTCTGTTTTTCAGACTTTACTTAAGCATTACTTTCCCATTGATGTTGTTTTAAACATTTTTTCCTTTTAATTCTCCAATATTCATCTGTTTCTTTTTTCCCCCATTGGAATTTCATAAGAAGATCCTATGTATGCACAGAAGAAAGGTATTTCTAAATGGGCAAGAAGGGTTTAATATGCTGTTGTGACTTTTTCAAGTACTAAAACTCAAGATTTTCCTTTCTATCCTTAGTATTAAGGCTTGATTTTTTTATATTTCTTGTTCCTACCAGGTTCTTGACCCCCTACCACCCACCAGTAGTTACTTACCTTGACATTAAATATTAAGCGACTAACCTAGAGTCAGGGCAAATACTGTGTTGGTCTCAGAGAAGTCCGAAGTACATACAATGGCAGCTGACCTATATCTTTAAACATGCTGTTCCACTTCTGAGTAAACTGAGTGTGGGGGTGATTTAAAGAGCCCTGAAGGTACAGGAAAAGGAAGCTGAAAGCTGGTAACCCCATAAGATTTTCTTCCAGTTGATTTCTTTTCCTCATTGGGAAGAAAGCACTTGGAAGGGAAGAATTTACTATCCCCTGCTCAAGAGCCCCTTCAGCCCATTAAATCACACACCACACTTTAAATGTGAATTTGGAAATATGTGCCGCCATCATGTGTAGTTTAATCCTTAGAGACAGGGAACTTGGTGGTGCAAATCTGCATTCTATTATCAAGCCTCAGTAACAAATGCTACAAAGCCCTGTATTATTGCAGGAATCTAGAATTTGATCAAATTAGAAAGCATTTAAATCAGTTGCCATGGATCAGCTAGTTAAGCAAATATCCTAACACACACACACATTTTTGAATTCATGGAATATGAAAGAGCTCTAAGTCCAGATAGACATTTATAAATGGTAACATCTTAATTCAATTCATGCATTTTCACTACTTATCCTAGGCCTGTGGTAATGTTTCTTTGTTAATGCAGTCTTCCTATACTGGTAACCTTGAAGGCTAATTACACTGAACTGTAGTGGATACAGAACAAAGTTCAAATCCAGTGGCATCTTTAAGCCCAAAGGTATAAGCTTGCATGTGCACACGCACTTCTTCAGATACAAATTGTGCATCCACACAAAAACTTATACTTTGAATAAAACTTTGTTGTTAAAGGTACCACTGGACTCAAACTTTGTTCTGCTGCTTCAAACCAACATGGCTACACCACTTAAATCTATCATAGTAGATACAGTTGTTCAGGCAGCCAGATGTACAGTTAAACCAGTGGATGCCATTCCCATGGAGTGAAAGGCCATTAGGATGCTACTTAACCTTGGTGGCATATAACCTGGCATGCTGTTTATTTTATTTACAATATTTATATGCTTGCCTTTCTCCTGACCAAGTCAGGATCCAAAGTGCGGGTAACACAGACATCAGGACAAAGGCTACTCTGCTGTTTGAAAAACAGGTTGGCTTAGTGGCCAAGGGTACATTCTATCAGCTGCATCCGGTTCAACAACTCCTTTCTCAGACTGAGCTGATTAGACCATGCTGATCCATGCTTTTGTAACTTCATGGTTGGATTATTGTAATATGCCCTGTTGTGCTGTCCTTGAAGGCAACTCAGAAACTGGGCCAGAATGTGGCTGCCCAGTTATTGTCATGCACTAGCTGATAGAAATTTATCTTGCCTATTTTGCAATAGTACATTGGATGCCAGTGTGCTTCTCAGTTTGGGTCAAACTTCTGTTTTTTTGGCTTGCAAAGCCCTTTGTCGCCTGCATATATTTGAAGGACCATCTCCTCCCATACATTCCTATTTACCAACTACAGTCCTAGGGCTACCACCTGTTCACTGTTCCCCCTAAGTGGGGCCCACCAGATGCTTACCTGAAGAGATGAAGGGGACACCCTTTGCTGGAAATCTTCAGAGGGTGCTGCAAGGCTTGTTTGTTTGCCTGGGCTGTTGATGGTGTCTGAATATTAGGTATCTTTTAGTAGTGGGAAGAAGGTATTTGGGGACATGGTATTTTTCGTGACTTTCATCTGTAATGTTTTAAATATTGCCTGTAAAATTGCCTTGTCCAGGAGGAAAGGAATGGTGTTCAGTATTTTAATAAATAAATATAAACCGCACTGATGTTTGAGCCAGTCGAACATTGAATCAGTAATCAGGTACACAGTGCCCAGTCTTGCACATGGTATAGGATTACTCTGTAGGAATATATTAAAGTTCCATGTGTCATTGGATCTTTCTCAGTATTTGGTTTAGCTGGAGAAGCCAGGAATTGAATCTGCATACCATCTGCATACAAAACATGTGCCCCACCACGGTCCCTCCCTCATTAATCATGACACCACATCAGGTGTCACTTTAGTTGCAGATAATAAAGTATTTTAAAATAAAATATATATTTACCATATGTTACCCGCTTTTATCACAGATTTGTATTAAAGGAATGGTGTTCAATATTTTAATAAATAAATATAAACCGCACTGATGTTTGAGCCAGTCGAACATTGAATCAGTAATCAGGTACACAGTGCCCAGTCTTGCACATGGTATAGGATTACTCTGTAGGAATATATTAAAGTTCCATGTGTCATTGGTTCATCTAGCTCAGAATTATCTCTGATGGCCAGCAGGACTGGGGCAGGAAAAGATCTTTCTCAGTATTTGGTTTAGCTGGATGGAGAAGCCAGGAATTGAATCTGCATACCATCTGCATACAAAACATGTGCCCCACCACGGTCCCTCCCTCATTAATCATGACACCACATCAGGTGTCACTTTAGTTGCAGATAATAAAGTATTTTAAAATAAAATACATATTTACCATATGTTACCCGCTTTTATCACAGATTTGTATTAAAAGTATTGGCAGTAGAAGCAGAGCATCTTTAGTCTTCTGTGCAGTCCCACATTGGGACTGCAAGTATACAGGCATGCAGCTAGAGAAATTTCTAGCTAAACCGGTAGGGGGTACCATCAGCTGAATCTGGTTCCAATGTGCTGCAGTGTGGCCATACCTCCTTCCTTCAGTTCCTTTGCTTCCATCGGAGTTGGTTCTTTTCTAGCATGCTTTTACTTCTTTTATAATTTTTCACTAGCTACTGCTTGGATTCATGAGTCCTCTTGCTGATAATGGCTACTGAGGCTTTTCTTAGCCTTTTGAAGGGTTTTTCCCCTCTCATTTTGTGCCAAGCTTATCCAGTGGGTTCTTTGTAATCACTTGCTGGTGTCATATCCCAGAAGGGATTATTTTAAAATGCACTAAATGCTATGTGAAAATGGCCCAAACCAATGAGCATGAGCTATGCCTACTCTGTATAGGAGAGGATCATAATGTGTCTGCCTGTTGAGTCTGCCAAAGGTTTACTCAGAAAGCCAGAACTGATCAGTCTTCCAAATTAAAGGCAGTGCTCCAAAATCGCAGTCTTCACCCAAGTGTTCTAAGTAATAATCCTTAATTTTGGTCAGGTCAGTTCCATCTGTAGCATTCTGAACACCAATGGTACCGGTCCCTTGCATACTCTCCAGTGGTTCAAAGAAGCTCTTCAGAACCTCCAGCTAAATATTCCAAATCTAAATAAAAATACAAAGAAAAGCATTCAGTACTGAAACAATGTCATCCACCAGCTCCAGAACCATCACTGCTGGTCATAGTCAAGGAGTTCCTAGCTCCACCTAAAACATCTCCACATGCCAAATCACCTCTCTTGTCCTTCTTGGAGGTCAAGTTAGAGCCAGAACAAGAAAGAGCTCCACCTCCAGTTGGCTCCAGTATGGGACTATTGGTTCCGTGGCCTCCAGCACTATCAATGGTTCCATGGCTTCCATACCCTTTATTTATGTTGCTGACTTACTTGGCTGAATGAGGAGATTATTATGGCTCAATGTCAAAGTCAGTTCTGGGGCATACCGAACAGTTCCCTTCACAATAAGACTATTCTGTCTGCCACAGCATCAAGGAAACCTCCACCCCGGTAAAAAAAAAAGTGGGAGAATTGACTTCTGTTTCTTTTACAGAAGATTTGAAAATGTATGATGAGCAAATGCTAATGATGGCTCAATCCTTAGACATAGAAGTGGCCACCTCAGATCACTGCCCTAAAGATAAAATATTGGGCCAGTTGTATTCTGACTCTACAGGAGTCATAGCTTTTCCTAGATTTATGGCAAAAACTGGCCTTCATTCCAGCCACAGCTCGTAGCATGGAAGGTTTATATACGATCAGACAGGACACTGCTCCCTTCCTGACTACATATCCTCCATCATTTTCATGCATCAGTCAGGAGATGCAGCCCAGAGGTTGTCAGGCTTATCATGCAGCCCTAACAGATAAGGAGAGCAGAAAAACTCATGCACTGGAAAGGAAGATTGACTCTTCTGCAGCTTTAGGCCTTCGTGTGTCCAATTATCAAGCTGCTAATTGCAGGTTATCAACTCTTCCTTTGGAAGAAACTGACATCTACGTAAAACATATTCCAGTAGTTAAGAGGACATTAGCCAAACTCACACTTAAAACAGTTTGTTTGTCTAAATAGTGAATCAGTGCATGTAGACATTGCAGTCAGATCTATGGCCACATTGGTTGTTATTAGAAGGCATGCTTGGTTGAGATCTATGGCTCTGCCATTGGAGACCAGACAGAGGGCCGAAGATGTGCTCTTTCAGAAAAAAACTGACGAGTCTCTTGTTCAAATAAAAAAGAACAGGCAGATGGTGAAATCTTGTGGCATTACACCCTCAGGACTCCACAGTTTAGGCAAGGATCATACCCTCAACAGGATTGGCATCCCTATAGTAGCAGAGAGTCTCTTCTACAGGCCATCAGCAGTATCCTGCGCCCAGATTGTTTCTACCCCCTGCCCTTCATAAAAGGAGGAACGGTGCCCAACCTAGAATGGAACAACAACCCTAAACTTTAAGAGTCCCATCAATCACTCTCATATGCCACTTTCTGACTATATGAACCCCTCAACACCAATCATGTTTGGAGATCGATTCGCCAACGTTCTAAAGGCTTGTTTCTCCCTTTGGGGGGGGCAGGGAGGAGAGGATGTGGGTAATAGACCCATCCTAGACTTACAAAATATAGAGCCCCATGGTGCAGAGTGGTAAAGCTGCAGTACTGCAGTCTGAACTCTCTGCTCACGACCTGAGTTCGATCCCAGTGGAAGCTGGTTGCAGGCAGCTGGCTCAGGTTGACTCAGCCTTCCATCCTTCCGAGGTCGGTAAAATGAGTACCCAGCTTGCTGGGAGGGGAAGTGTAGATGACTGGGGAAGGCAATGGCAAACCACCCCGTAAAAAGTCTGCCATGAAAATGTTGTGAAAGCAACATCACTCCAGAGTCGGAAACGACTGGTGCTTGCACAGGGACTATCTTTACCTTTAGACTTACAAAATCTGAATAATGTTAAAGTGGGTTGTGTTTATATTCTGCAGTCATTAAAGCCAAGTGTGTGCCATGTTAGATCAATATAATTTGTTGGGGTAGGGGTTATATTGAATTGATGCTGCAGGACACTTAACACTTGGGGGGGAAGTTAATGGAATCTTTTGTAAGTCTGATAATGGAGGACAGTTTTGAAAGTATACTCAGGTATCCTCTTTATACTTTGAAGACATTTAATTTCAGGCTCTAGGTGATATATACAGTTAGTGACAAGATGAAAGAAATGGGACAGAATAAAACAAAATTACGTAAATAAAAGTATATTTTGTATGCAGTATATTTTGTTTACACTAATATAATTGCCTTGATAAGCTTCCTTTCCACCCTCTGTGTATATTTTTGTCTGATTGTTGCTTTTGCTTTCCCCCCACCATTTGATTTTCAGAGGCAGTGTTTCCTCTGTCATTTTTCCCTAGCATTTTCCCCTGTTTTTCACCTTTCCCTGTTTTCCTTATTCATTAAATACCAAATGTATTCTCTTGTCCATGATTTTTAAATTGTAACATCTCTCAAAATTTCTTCTCTCTCATAAAATGATTGGTCTGGCTTTAAATGGACCATAGTTTTTGTATAATGTCACTAAAAGCTTACAATATACAAACTAGCATGCTCAAACCTGTGCATTACTTAGCTACAAAGTTACAGATATAAATCCTACCCCATCAGATTGTCAAATAAACTCGGAGTCAAAGTGTGCTGAACATTTGTTAGTGCTACAATGTCACCAGTAGATGTGTCTGAAAGCCCTCTTTATGCCATTTTAAGCAGCCAGCCAATGTTAATTGCTTTTCCAAAATCTGTCTTTGGATTGTTATGCATCTAGCTCTCTTGTGTTCAAAGCTGAGTAACTTCTCCGCCATTCAAACATGTGGTTGCAAATACCACCTGCAGCATCTCTTGTATTATGAAGGGCTAGATATTGATTCATGCCTTTTGCTGAAAGAGAGAAAGAAAGAAGCATTATCTAAAGCATTACCTAATGTCTTGAAAGGTTTTTTAAAACACTTTTCTGTTGTCAAAGTGGCAAAACACATTAAAAAGAGAGAATTTAAATATTTTAACATAACATTTCCCATGTCTTACATGTTGAAGATAACTTTTTGTCCATGTTTCACAATTTAGATATGGTATTAGTTTTTTTAGAAATCAATCTGAGGTTGTGCTGTGATAGGCACATCCCGCCCCCTGCAAGCATACAGTACAGTGAAACCTTTTGTCATCTGCTTCAAACCAAAATTTCCAAGCGTACAGGAGCTCTTACATTTGGTAGGGTTCTCAGTTAATGAAGTATGGCAGGCTCAGTCATGGCACTGCTCTGTACATTTTAGCTGATGGATAAAATAAGATCATGTTTGTTTCCACAGCTGAAATTGCAGTTGTGAAATATTGTAGAGGGTGTTGATTTCTACTAGATGAGACCCCATAACAGGTCATAATAGTTTGACTTTTGAGACCACAGGGTACAGAGAGCACAAGTTTCTAAGAACAGGGGGTTGACTGTAAGGAGGAGGTAGCAAGAAAATAATGTTCAGGACTGAGACAAAAAGCAGAGAACAAAAAAATACTGGGCTTGTTAATGTTTCTATTTAAATTTTTGGGAATTGCACACCAAGGACTGATGTGCATATTACCCTTCTGGCATGTTGTTTTTCAAGTGAGAACCCTCTGGCTGCCAAATGACTCTTTCCAACTGTGCAGGGAGTGTTCCCATTCCTGTATAATAAGTTCTTGGAGTGTCAGTTGTGTTTGTGAGCAATATGATCAGAGGACCCACGTGGTAAGATGTTAGACATTATAATTGGTCAGGAGGAGAGAGGCCTCTTGGGCAGATAAAGGTAACATGTAGAAAGACACTAATGGTTTTGATCTGGCAATGTTGAAATACATCAGCTAATTCCAGTTCCTCAGGTCAACAGCCTAGACATAAAATTGCAATGTGCTTTGTCTAGTATGTCAGTGAAAATTCTATGTATTCACCCTTCAATCTAATAAGGACGCTAGATTTACTGATTTTATTGCTTTTAGGGAAATTTAAAAAGGCAATTTACTCAAAGCTGTATGAAATATGCATTCTAAATGAAATAAGTTATGTCATTACATCAAAGTTATATAAACCAAGAGAAAAATAGAGCAATTATCTAAATGAATGATATTCTAACTGCATAACTACTGTACAGTTTTATAATTAAAAAGTTTAAAAGATGTTCAGTTGCTGACTGGTTTTGCATTAACCATGGGTTATTTTTTTGCAAAACACTTAAGGACTAAAACAGGTTGCATTTAAACACAGAGGCAGTGTATGTGTATATTTTACATAAGTATACATTACATTAAGTGTCCTTATCTCTGTATATAGATGAAATGTATTCTTAGTAAAATTGTGACCATGGTGTTCTTGTTCTCATTTGTGAAGCTATGTTGTCAAAATATTGAAAAGTTATTGAAACTTCAGAATCGTGATGTTCAGCTTTTTGTGTGTGGCTTTTTCACAATGTGTATTGATTTTTCTCTCATAGGTGCAACAGCTGCAGCTCGGAAAGAAGTGATAAGGAACAAGATCCGGGCAATAGGCAAAATGGCTCGAGTATTCTCTGTGCTGAGGTAAGGCTTGCACAAAGATGGCAAAACTTTCCAGTTTTTGCTCAGTTTCTCAGTGCAACCCCTTACAGCCATCATAAAATGTAAAGAACAATCAGTCCCTTCCATTTTCTTTCTTCAAAACATTTTACGCCACCTTTCCACCCAATCAGAATCCACAAGGCATCAACATAAAAACATTTAAACAATTAAAATACATTAGGGTTTGTAGAATCTTTTGGGCTCGAGTGCCATGTTCTACTGGAGAAAGTTTTTCTTCCAGACGTTTCGTTCTCGGCTGCGGAGAACATCCTCAGTGGCGTTGCAGCCGGAGCAGGTGCTCTGACCTTCTTGGCTGCTGTGCATTGAGTGATACAATACATGGGATCTGAATGAACAAAAGCCATGCAGAGCAGGGAATTTGGGTAAGATTGAATGGAAAAGCTGGGGGGAGCCAACTAAAGATGGTTGCACAGTAGAAACTTCAGATATCCTCACTGTCACTTGATAGTGATTCTTGTGTGAACTGCATGGCCCTGCAAACTCACCATGACCCAATGTATGCATCTGTCAAGATTACTAAAGTGCATATATTTTGGACAGGCGTTATCTTCACAATAAGGGTTTGTAGCCCTCAAAGATGTATTCACAGGCAAAGGAAGAAAGATTCCCGTCCTAATGTATGCAGACGATGCCGTGCTCCTCTCATTATCTAGAGGGGGTTTAAATAGGGCAATGGAAAAATTTAGCACGCAATGCCAAAAAGAGTCATTTGCAATAAATTACTCAAAAACAAAGATTATGTGCTTTCATAAAAAATACAAAATGAAATGGATAATGGATGGGGTCCGGGTAGATCATGTTAAAAATTTTAAATATCTGGGATTAACCATCACATTTAACGGCAGGGCTTCCAGTCATATTCAATATACAGCATGTTCAGCACAAAAGAGCACAAATGCTATATTGCGCTTCTTTAGGAATGAGGGAGCCCAGTATGTGCCGGCTGCTCTTAAACTTTATTTGAGCAAAGTTCTCCCTCAGATGATTTATGGAACGCAAATATTGTCTGTGAGTAAAATTAAAGAATTAGAGTTAGTGCAATCAAAATTTCTTAGAGCACTTTTTTATACCCCGAAAGGTACGCCAAGTTTGATATTGAGACAGGAATCTGGTTTATCTACAGTCACATTGAATGTCTGGATTCAGAGGTGTAACTATTGGGTTAAGACTCATCTGAACCTGTTGGGGCTTATCCCTGATTTTCTGACATCAACTCCTTATCCCCAGTGGTCTCATAGAGTAGTTGATAAACTGAAATCAATTGGGTTAGATCCTGAAAATTTATTAGAGGTTGGGCAGAAGTATGCAAGGAGTTTGATTTCTCAAAGATTTAAGGAAGCACAAAATGGTTATGCAGCCCTACCTTATTATTACAAGAAACTGAAACTGGGACCAAGCCTAAGATCCGCATCTTATTTTGGATTTATAAAAAATCCTAATTATAGATGGGCATTTACTAGAGCCCGTTTCGATGCGCTCCTATCAGCAGTCCTTTTTGGTAGATGTACCCGGACTCCCATGCATCAGAGGATTTGTTTTTGTGCGTTGAAACAGGTGGAGTCAGCTGCCCATATATTTCTTCATTGTCCTATGTATGATGAAGCAGCTGCTGATACCCCTTCTCTCACATTTTAAACAATTGGCAAATTATTGTAAATATGCCAAGGAACAAGTGATGAAGTTTTTATTGGCTGACAATTATGAATCCGTCTCACGCAAGGTTGCTAGGTATTGTTATCTGGTAATTAAAAAGTGTAGATTGTACTGTAAGTTGAGTTATTAGTGAAGGATTAGTTCAGTCCGAAATTTTAGGAATTATGGCTGTGACCGTCTATTGCCGTGTTCTTATACTGTATTATCTTATATTATTTTGTATGCTGGTCTTATGACTGTTTTTAATAAACTTTGACTTTGACAGTAACTTAAACTAGGATATATACATGTGAACTTGGTTGTCATACTGATCCTCCGCACAGTTAAGAGATGAGTGTTCAGTGTCATGCATAAAAAATGTGTGTGTTCAGGAGTATATTTTCTCATGCCTTTGAAACTCTTTGGTCAAGGCTGATTGCAAAAGAGCCAAACAGATTTTCCTTTTGCATTATATTTTCTCCCCTGCTTTTCAGCTAAAATTGGTTCTCATAGGGCGTTTTCGCACTTACCTTTTACTGGCGCGAACACCCTCCTCACGCCGGCGGATCTGCAGGGATTTCCCACCAGAAGCGCCGGCGCAGCCAAAAGAGCCGGCAGCTTCCGTCGCGGAGCCAGCTCAAACGTTTTCCTGCTTCTTGGCGGTTTCCGTTTGAGCTGGCTCCGCGACGGAAGTTGCCGGCTCTTTTGGCTGCGCCGGCGCTTCTGGTGGGAAATCCCTGCAGATCCGCCGGCGTGAGGAGGGTGTTCGCGCCAGTAAAAGGTAAGTGCGAAAACGCCCATAGCAATTTAAATCCAAAGAAATAAAAGTACAACACAACTAGAATTATGATGCTGAGGGGAAGGCATTTCTCAGAAACAGTGGAAGGAGGCATAGTGTTGGCAATTCCATCTCACATAGCACTGGAGATTTCATCTGCTTACTGTGGCTTACATTGTCTTACCCTGTTCCTGCTAGGGAAGAGAGTGAGAGTGTGCTGACACTGAAAGGGCTGACTCCAACAGGAATGTTGCCCAGTGGGGTGCTCTCTGGAGGAAAACAAACTCTGCAAAGTGGTAAGTATGTTTGGGGGTGCGTGTTGTGATTTATATAAATTCAGCTGCTTAAATTACTGAATTTCTCATGCTGTGTTCCATTCTGAAACTTCATCTTTAAAAGCAAAAAAGAAATCTAGTCCACAAAGTGACTTAACACCCAGATTTTGTGAAGCAGTTTTCAAAACTTGATAAAGTGTAGTTGAGGCCATTTAGAGGAGAGGGGAATGATCCTACTCACACAGCGGATTTCTGCTGCTATAAACTTGGGGAGAAAATTAATAGCTAAAACAAAGATGAGCTTTGCCTTTGATGCTGCTTTCCCTTAGATGAATAAAAGCTCACCTCAGTAATGGAGGGGGAACTCATACAAAGGGGCACACAGGCTGCCTCAGTCAGGCTTTTATGCCTATTGGGCTCCTGCCTACACTGATGGCATCAACACCAGGAGCCTAGATGAACCTTGCTCCAGCATAGGAGCTCATGGACATACATGGCTTAGATCTTGGTCATAAGTTACATGCATTTTAGTCTCTACTGCAGACCTTGATTCCTCTTCTCTACAGTGTCTATTTGCTTACCCAGTGGTTTTCAGTGGGCTATTATCTAAACAGAACTTTTTGTAGAAGAAGCACGCTCTGTGACAGAGACTATCTAGTGTGTATAAAACTTGTTCATAGTATCTGATTCAATGTTGGTGTGCAGCAGAATTAGTTCTACAATAGCTGCCATTACAAGCCAACAGTAAGACTATGCATAATCTTTTCATTTCTTAGACCATAATGCTTCTCCACCCCTTTCAGAAGCCGAGCCAGTACAGTGTCAAAATTCATCTGCCCTCTCAGCCCCACCCACCTCACAGGGTGTCTGTTGTGAGGGGAGAAGATATAGGAGATTGTAAGCCGCTCTGAGTCTCTGATTCAGAGAGAAGGGCCAGGTATAAATCTGCAGTCTTCTTCTATCCAGCATTTTGTCTCTGGTGACTGAGGTGTAAGAGTGGGAAGAAATTTGCTGCTCTCTTAAGGGTTTCATCCTTCCCTGTATGGGGGAGCCTTTTCCCCAGCACAGGGGCAGGTTGCTTTTCAGAGTGTGGTATCAGAGCTTTTTGTGGCAGGCCTATATGCCGTCCACCCCCTTCATTCAGAAGATTTTTGTCCAGATAATAAACACCATATTATAGCCTCCTTTCCAGTCTGCTACTGGAACTCAGCTTCTGAGGGTGATTTGAATGGATGAGGAACAAGTGAAGCACATACAGCAAATTCACCATTTACTTGAATGAACATGAAGGAAAGAATTCATTAATGGTGGAGTTTGCTGTGTATGCAAACATTTGAGGTGCTTTCTTCCACTGGCCCTTTTCAGACATAATTTGTTTAAGTAAGCTAGTATAGTTATAGCTGCTAGAATATTTATCTTGGAATAAGGAGCCATTTCAAGGATGTACTGTATTAACTGCATTTTGTTATCTGTGTTTATTACTGTGTAACATATATTTTCATGCACCCATGAGTGTTCGACCATAACTACGATGTAGCTTTCAGTAACTGTGAGACTTTGGACATTCGCCTTTTCAATAACTCAGTCTCAGCCTCTAACTTTCCCATTTCTTTCTTGGAGTTTTCTTCCCTGTATTTTCCCCTTTTTCTGTCTCTTTTTTCTCTTATCTAGAAGATTCAGGTATTCTGGGTTAAACTCTCTTTTTGGTGGCTTGTGTGATAACACAAATGGTAACGTTCCACTTTGTAAATGCTGCACTATGATGACCCATGGCACAGGCATGAAATTTTGATATGCACAGAGCATTTTATCCGTATTTATTAATACTTTTGGCTTTATGAGGAAAAAATGGCCAACAAAAATGCACTTATCCTGATGATTAAAATTAACTGCTATCTTATTGTTGAAAAGCCTTGTTTTAAAATGATGGTCTGTAAATCCACTCATGCTGCAGTATTAGAACTCAGTGAAACATTACCGTCCTCAACCCATTAGTTAACACGCGCCATTCACCAAATATACTGAAATCTACATAGTTTCTGTTAAGCACATTTTGTGACTACTCTATGTGTTAACAGAAAATATGAGCAATATATTCTGTGAAATGTGTACATCTCTAGTGGCCATTATTTCCAGTGTATCTGTGCTGGTTTGGATCCTGTTTCTCATCTTAATTTCTATAATCTTTATCATTCATTTTTATTATGCATTTTTACCTGTTATTTTCCATCTTTTCCCTTAATCACCTAAGGGCTATAGATTCCATGGGGGGAATTTGTCCTTGATGCAGAATGACACTTTGTGAGATTCCACTGATCTCAAGCCACTTTCAGTAATGCAGCTACAACATTTTAAATGGGTCAGATTTTGGCCAGAACTTTTAATATTATGGTTAATGTTGGGCAGGTTTTGCTGCCGTATTCAACAACAATAATAATTTAGGTTGTATCTAGCAACTTCTTAAAATTTTGGCTCTTCAAAGAAATTCAAGTTAAAATTAAAATATTCTTGTTCTTACAAAACACTTAAGACATATAGCAGATTTGGAGGAAAGGGTTTGAAAAGATGCATAGCTCTAAACAAAAACACATGTCCCATCTTTCTCATCCACACACAGAATTAAATTATGATTGTTATGTGATTCCAAAACTCTGAAAGTACTCCTTTTTCTGTGTGTATGTGTATATAAAAATTCAAAGAGCAAAGAAATTAATGTCTACTCATACTCAATTTTTGCAAACTCTCACTTCTCTGAAGTATAGACCCTATGCTTGATCACAGGAAATGTTCTATAATTCTGGAGATCGGCATTAAACAGTGGCTCTTATAGACTTCAGGCCAATTCTCTCTTAATGGGCTCTTCTTAAATCCAACTTGCCCCATTAAATTTTACATAGAAAAATAATCTACTTTGGATTTTTAAAAATATATCAATTTGGAAAGTTTTTTAATATAAAAAGAAACAATAATTCACTGGCACACACCCCCAATAAAAGAAATCTATTGCCTGCAAACTACAATACCTGTTTCTGTTTTGTGTGTTAGCATTCTGTGTTGTCTTCTGTGTCAAAATCCAGCACTTACAGTAACCTTTAAGTGTACTACCTCCTTTGCTATTCACTGACTTGTTCTTAGAGTTAAATCCTCTGCTCATTTTTCTCATTCGTTTTGCTACCCCTTTCTTCTCTTCAGCTACTGTTGAGGCTATTGAGGCTGATGAAGGTAAATTGGCCAGACCCCTTTCTGTTGTTTTCTGCAACAGACAAGGGCTCTGCTGGGTGTATTCATTTTGCTGTAGCTTGTATAGAGTGTGTGGGTGTTGAGCTAACAATTGTGGCTCAGTATTAACCTAAGTTTACTTGCTTTAAAGGGGAAAAGTGTTTCTTTTGTTGTTGTTGTTGTTTCTTAAAGTTGCAACAATGTTCTGATCTGTGTCCATTAAGTTCTCAAAGTGCTGAATGAATGTCGCACAAGGCTAAGAAAGCTTGCAACTCTGTTCAAAGGGGGCACGGCAGCTCTTTGGTAAAAGCCATTTGGAAATCAAGCAATCTCCCTTTTGGGGGGAACCAATCATTTCCTCACATCCTCTTCTGAAAATTGAATGGCGACTTAACCTTGAAAAGGGTTCTCCCGAGGTCCCTAGCGAAAGTTGTTTTTGAGTGAGTCTTCACCGTAAGTCAATCTCTTTTAAGATGTCTCCTTTTTAAAAAGTTTTAAAAAGAGAAATGGTAAGATGTGTAATTTTTTTTCAAAGAAGCTTTGGGAATTTTTTTGTAGTGCATTCATTAATAGCAGCACTATATTACCAACTACAGAAACAAATGAATTCTTGTCAAAGATATTGGAATGCAAAACTTCAGACTGTCTTTTCTCAAGGATACTTTTGCTTCAGCTCTTAAGCCATTTTTATTGGCTATACTGTTATGAGATCTCCAAACCGCATACTGAAATATCTGTATGCATAATGCTGAATTAATAATTCAAATGTTTTGCAAGAAGACTCTCAAAAGTTCCCCTTTAAAACAAAACCAAAAAAATATTCAGTTGTATTTTGTTCTTGCCCCCCTAAAATGTCTTGGTTTTTCCAAAGAATATTATTAGCCATTAGTCTTTTTGGCATGGAATAAGAACGCCATTTTGGCCCCTTGTATCTGTTTTTTTATTGTTGTGTGACAGCAGTGAACAAAATTCTTAGAAGTAAGTAAGAGAAAATACAACTGCTTTCTAAATAGCAGTGAGCGAGCTGCTATTTATGCTGGAATCCTCTATTCCTATTGGCAACTTCTACTCTGCAGTGTGCATTCTTGTTGACAGTTTGGCTGTTTTTCTTTTTCCTGTGATTTCTGTGACTGTGTTGTGTTTTTTTTTAGTATTACTCTCAATGTAAATTGCTAATAATAAATGTCTGACCAGCAACTGCAGCAGAGCACATTCTTCAGCACTAAGGTGTATATAAAATCTCTGCTTGAGACCGAGATTAATTTGAATATTCAGTCCATTCTGGAATTACGTGTTCTTCAAGTTAAGCCTCTATTAATTACTACATCTTCATTATAACCAAAGATTTTTTTTAGTTCCTCTTCTTGAAGATTGAATTTAAAAATATTCTGTTTACATTAAAAGCTTTACTAGGGGCCTGAGCCTTTGGCGGAGCCTAATGTTGACCATCTCCAATTGCAGCAGAGCTTCCTGTATATTCACATCACATTTAAGCATCAACATTAATTGTACACCTGTTCCAAGGAAGTAGACTGGGTGACAATTGGCAATAGTCTGTTTATGGTGGATTTAAAGGAGGATCTGGAAGCTTTGCTACTAGTCTGTGTTCCAACTTACCTCAAATTTGGCATTGGGGGAAAATTTAATCTTGATTTACAGGAGGGAAAGAGTAGTACCAGGCCATCAGGGTTTCTTTTTTTTAGTCCACAGACCAATTCCATTGCTTGAAGCTGTCCAACATGCAACATTTAAATAAGTTGACTTCTACATTGTTTGAAGTGTCCAGAAAGTCTCCCTTTCAGATATGGTGCATCCCATGCAGTTTATGCTCCCCAACCAAGTCATTTTTTTTAGCAGGGGAAGGAAATTAGTGTTCTGTATTTGTCCACACTGATACACATTCCCACAGCAGTGGCTGGCAAAATGTCGTCAGCATGAGAGACATTGTACTCAACACACAACTCAATGCAAGTGATTTGATTAGGATCAGGGACTCCACCTCTAAGAAAGATGTAAAAGCCAAGTTAAAATTCAGAGAGGACAATTACTCTTTTTTTGCTTTCAAGGAGTACAAATTCAATTGGTTTGCAGCAGATAAGTCTCCA
Source organism: Heteronotia binoei (assembly GCF_032191835.1). Lineage (NCBI taxonomy): Eukaryota > Metazoa > Chordata > Lepidosauria > Squamata > Gekkonidae > Heteronotia > Heteronotia binoei. Next base: position 92,261,291 of record NC_083231.1, read on the forward strand.
ACCCCTTTAATCCTTTCTGCTCAAACCCTCTAACTATGTTTTTCTCCCATGTTACTGGTACTAGCTGATCATCTTGGCTATTTTGCATGTTAATAAATACAGCAGAAAGAGGTGTAACCAAAATTCTTGGAATACAGTACATTTTTTATTCTTATTTTTACTGAATAAGAACCAAAAGCACACCCAAGGGTAACAGCAATTGGTACTTAAACCTGATCAGCAGAATGTTGCCTAGAGTTCTCCTGCTTTTGTTTTTAAACAGAGACACTTTCTAGAATAAGTCGCTGTAAAAATGGAATTGCATCAAACCCCTGAATATTTTCATTGAACGTGTGAAAATACCTAGTGAGATCAATGTGGAACTTCTCATGTCATTGCTGAAGGGCAGGTTCATTGACTTTTAAATTCAGTTACTGGCTCCTGTGTTGTTACACTTTCAAAGTTAGGAGGGACGAATATGTCAAAAGAATGATATTCAGAGTCTGTCACACTGAATTACAGTAATTTATCCAGATTACTCTGTAAATGCTCTAGGGTTGACCAATAAGGGTGTTGTTCCTGAGCAGCGCAGGATTATTTGTGCTGTAGTGAAGACACTGGGGGACTTCTGCCTCATACATTGTACAATTATCTTTATTTGGTCAATCTCCTACAAATTTCCTACAGTGACTGTATGTATGTATTATGCAGCCAATTTAATACACAGGTGTGTATTAAATTGGCTGGATAATAATAAGATGGAGCAGGCGATAGGACTGCATCTTCTTTCCCCTTCCCTTCCTCTCCGTGATATGAATTCTGTTAACTGTCTAACCCACAAAATGTTACATTGGCACGAACGTTGATCAGATGGAGGAATGAGTACAGATAATCCACAATTATATGGCTTGGTACCAATCACTTAATTGTGGTTATCAGATCATCCTTGTTATGTGAGTACTTGCCCCTGTTTACAATTCCTAGTTTTCTAAAGTGCCAGCTCCATCCACATGAGATTTTCCTCTCACAATCTGTCTGGAATTTTCTTTTAGAAGACAGCAATTATTTCTGCAACAAGTTTGGCTCACCTGGAAACATAAAAGGTCAAAAAATGGGAGTTGTTTACTAAGCTGTAGTTAAGGGAAGCCACTGACAACAGCCTTGCTGTTTAAACGTCATCATGAAAAGTTAAAATCTATTCTACAGAAAAATAATCTCCCAAGGACATTAATGGCTTGATGAACATTGAGGGCAGCCTAAAGTTTTTTCACTAAAGGACAATTCAGACCATTTGTGCTAATGTGATTATTTGGTTAATATTCATTTTGAATGCCCCCAAACACATAGATGTACATGTCATAATAAAGTAGCATTTGTGACTAGGAGAACCCATGGGAGTAGCAGCAAGCTCCCCCACGTATTATGTCCAACTGTCACATTCACAACCTGGAGTTGATAGGGTGAAGCTATAATTGTGATTGTAGTTTTTTTAAAAAAGTCTGAATCAGCCCTTCAACAGCAGATTTTAGCTGCTCGTTATTTTGCTATGAGCACTATTATGGGTAATCATTCATAAACTGCAGAATGCAGAATAAGATGTAAGTTTTCTTGGGAAGCATGTTCATCTTTTCAAGAGACATTGGCTGTTTACTTTCTCTAGCTGTTTCCAAACACATCCAGAAGCTTTTACTCGCATTGTCGTTTTATTGTCTTCACTGTGAAGGAATTTCTCACTCAGTTGACTGTTCAGTAGAGCTGACAAAATGGCTGCCCTTTGCCTCTTCTGACTTTTCTTTCGTTTTTTGTTTTTGTTGTTTGTTCCCCCCCCCCCCCAATTCCCTGTTTAGCTATCAAAGGATTCTCGCCACAGCATAAGATCACAAGCTTCGAAGAAGCCAAAGGCTTGGATCGGATTAATGAGAGGATGCCCCCACGCAGGGATGCCATGCCATCGGACGCCAACCTTAACTCTATCAACAAGGCAATCTCATCAGAGACTAATGGCACCGACAGTAATGGCAGTAATAGCAGCAATATTCAGTGACCATTTCTGAGTTGTGAAATACTTTTTTTTTGTTTTAGTTTTTGAGCTGCAGGGCATGATGGGATTGCTGCTCATCAGCAGTTGGATATTCTTGCCTCTGATGATAGCTTACTTGCTCTGGGGGCCAGGTGTTGGATTCAGTTTACAATATCATCATCTATGAAGAGATAGTAAACTTTATTTTGGTGGGTGGGGGGGTGGGGTTAAACACCTCCTTTGGATATGCCTTTAAAATGCTTGTAGACAACTAAATGAAAGCTAATGCTGGTATATATTGCAAAGTTAGGGGAATGAACATGTTTTCCTACCGCATTGGAAACTTCTAGATATGTTAACTGAAAGGCCTTCTATTATATTACTGGACATAACAACTTTGTCTGATTTCTTACTAACTATTGTACGTTTACAGTTGCAGCACTAAACATGGACAACATCAAACATTTTTAACAAAGTGATGTACAAACTAAATAAGGAGACTATTTATTGATAATGTTTTGCTACTCTTGTCAGACGACGGCTATCTTAAAAAAATTAGGCACTCTTAAAAATTAAAGAATGTTGCAAATTTGTTAAAAATGCCAAAAAAAGACAATTTAATTTTGTACAGATTATGCTTACCTCAGGTTTCTTTAGCGTGCTTGAATGCCCTTCTTTAAATATAACATTTACCTTAACTAATTTGGCAGTGAGAAATCCTTTTCTTTTAAGTTTTTAAAGACAAAACTGGAATAACAATACTTTTTTTTCTTTTTTTGCTGTTTATATTTAGGATTATTTTTTTTTGGTAAATCAAGTCTTGGTTGTGGCTTGCTGAATTTAAATATTTATGAGTGGTGCATTTTTAAGTATAGTGAACAAGACACCATATTAAGTGCAGTGAAAGCATCTATATTCTGTAAAAATCTGCCTATGCATGTTTTTTAAGAAAAAAATTGGCTGTATAGGCCTGTATGGGACTGTAATGCGCTTAGTGGTCTGACTTATACTGGAAATGTATGTATACTGGCGTACTTTATATTCTCTAAAAAGAAAAAATGCTAATGCCTTTGAAATTTTGTAATCAAAAAAGCTTTGAAAAATCTAAGGGGGAGAGTATTCTTAAAAGTTTTTAATATAAGCTTGTCAGTGCACATATGGATGGTTAGCATGTTTAGCAAACCTTGTGAAATTTAAATAAGTTTGTAGTTACATGTGAAACTAAATGCATGATAACTGTTAATGTCATGATGGTTTAGTCATTTTGTTACGTTCCGTCATGTGCCACAAAAACGTGTAATTTTTTCACTTTTTTCCCTTTGTATATCAGTTACGGGTTACAACTGGTTCATTCTTAAAGGAAGAGGAAAACAAACAAACAAAGCAGTCCACTGATATTTTTTAACAATTGTATAAGTGCCCAAGTAATTCACTACAGCCTACAGCCTTGCCTTTGTAATTTGACTTCTGAAATGTTGGCAATCAAAGCATGCACTTGTAACAATGAAAAAAAGCATTTTATATTACTACTCAATAAAAATGTGCATGAAATTAAAGACTCCTTCTCTCACTAAATTTCTGGAGCATGATCATATGTGCTTAATCCTCACCTTAGACATGGGAGGATTGGAAGAACTTTCACCAGTAATTTGATATGCTAGGCTAGCAGACTACTCATAGATATACATGCCATTACTTCAATGGGTCTTCTGTACTCTTTGGGGTGGAGGGGTTGCAACCCTCCTGACCTATTGGTTACCGATTGTTTCACAATTGCCAGTTACTTCTATTGTAGTGAAACAAAATGATTTTCACTCTGTTTTGCATCTTAAACATAGGTGCCAGTCTAGGGTTGCTTAGTCCCCCCAGTCACTGGTGGGAATGGGGGGGAGATGGTTGCCAGATCCAAGTTGGGAGACTCTTGGAGATTTTGTGTGGAACTTGAGGAGGACAGAGACCTCAGTGGGGTACAATGCCATAGAGCCCAATCTCCAGAGTATCAGTTTTCTTCAGGGGGAACTGATCTCTGTAGTCTGGAGATGAGGTGCAATTCCAGGGATCCCCGGTCCCACATGGAGGCTGGCATCCATAGGTGCCACTCTGGAGAAGTTTTGGGGTTTTTTTAAACTTAGCAGTAGTCTACTCGCCCTTGCAGTTTGATTTCCTCTTAGTGTAAGAAAGAATGTTCTCCACAACAGGGGATCATTTGACCCCCTCAGAATGGGTCCCTGTTGCCACATACTCAATGCAGAGTTTCTATATGTACGCACGCAACATGCCACTCTGCACTTATCAGTATTTAAAGGGGTATCCATGCATAGATCTCCCTTGCCTGCATCATGACAGATTATTGTTAAATTCTGAACTACATTTGAGCAGCATGTTTGCATTGTCCCATAACTGCTGATAAGATTTCCCCCTCCCTCCCAATTTAAAATAGAAGTGAAGATGAAGCTCTGATCGAAAGGGATGTTTTGTTTATATAACACACCGAACAAGATTTACTACTCTGCTCGATCACTCATTACGATTTTCAAATACTAATTAGTAAACTTCATTTCCTTCTGTTTCCATTTGAAACAGCAGTAATTGTGATTGCTTTATATAAATTGTAAAAGATAATGTGTCATTTCTCTAAGCAGGTGAGATAATAGTGCATCAAGTCTGATTGGACTTGTGCAAAGTTCTTAGCTTCGCAAAACTTTTAACCAGCAGAACATAAAACTTTTGCTCAAGTAATCAATAGAAAGTGAACCCTAAAATGTGTTACCTTATTTTACAGGGGTGCTTGCTTCTCTTGCTGGGTCCTGCACTGCAATAACAGATTATGACTCAAGTGTGTATCTACATAGATTTATTCTTTAATAAAGAAGTTACATACAGTATGTCACAGAAGTGAGTACACCCCCTCATTTTTTAAATATTTAAGTATATTTTTTCATGTTTCAGCACTAAAGAAATGACACTTGGCTACAATGTAAAGTAGTGAGTCTACAGCTTGTATAACAGTGCAAATGTGCTGTCCCCTCATTAATGTCTAAACTGCTGGCAACAAAAGTGAGTACACCCCTAAGTGAGTACACTCCTAACTGCTGGCAACAAAAGTGAGTACACCCCATGTCCAAATGGAGCCCAAGTAGCCATTTTTCCTCCCTGGTGTCATGTGACTCGTTAGTGGTACAAGGTATCAGGTGTGAAGGTATCACTCCCTCATACTGGTCATTGGAAGTTCCACATGGCACCTCATGGCAATGAACTCTCTGAGGGTCTGAAAAAAACAAATTGTTGCTCTACATAAAGATGGCCTAGGCTAGAAGAAGATTGCCAAGACCCTGAAACAGCTGCAGCATGGTGGCCAAGACCATACAGCAGTTTAACAGGACAGGTCCCACTCAGAACAGGCCTCGCCATGGTTGACCAAAAAAGTTGAGTGCCTGTGCTCAGCATCATATCCAGAGGTCGGCTTTGGGAAATATATGCATGAGTGCTGCCAGCATTGCTACAGAGGTTGAATTAGTGAGGGGTCAGCCTGTCAGTGCTCAGACCATACGCCGCACGCTACATCAAATTGGTCTGCAGGGCTGTCATCCCAGAATGAAGCCTCTTCTAAAGATGATGCACAAGAAAGCCCACAAGCGATTTGCTGCAGACAAGCAGACTAAGGACATGGATTTCTGGAACCATGTCCTGTAGTCTGATGAGACCAAGATAAACTTATTTAGTTCAGATGGTGTTAAGCGTGTGTGGTGGCAACCAGGTGAGGACAAGTGTGACTTGCCTACAGTCAAGCACGGTGCTGGGAATGTCATGGTCTGGGGCTGCATGAGTGCTGCCGGCACTGGGGAGCTACAGTTCATTGAGGGAACCATGAATGCCAACATGTACTGTGACATACTGAAGCAGAGCATGATCCCCTCCCTTCGGACACTGGGCCGCAGGGCAGTATTCCAACATGTATTCATTATCGACCCCAAACACACCTCCAAAACGACCACAGCCTTGCTAAAGAAGCTGAGTGTAAAGGTGATGGACTGGCCAAGCATGTCTCCAGACGTAACCCCTATTGAGCATCTTTGGGGCATCCTGAAACGGAGGGTGGAGGTGTGCAAGGTCTCTAACATCCACCAGTCACGTGACATCATGGAGGAGTGGAAGAGGACTCCAGTGGCAACCTGTGAAGCTCTGGTGAACTCCTTGCCAAGAGGGTTAAGGCAGTGCTGGAAAATAATGGTGGCCACACAAAATATTGACACTTTGGGCCCCATTTGGACATTATCACTTAGGGGTGTTTTGTTGCCAGCAGTTTAGACATTAATGGCTATGTGTTGCGTAATTTTGAGGGGACAGCACATTTACACTGTTATACAAGCTGTAGACTCACTACTTTACATTGTAGCCAAGTGTCATTTCTTCAGTGTTGTCACATGAAAAGATATACTTAAATATTTACAAAATGTGTGGAGCATGTACTCACTTCTGTGACATACTGTAGATGTCAAGCAAACAAAATATTTTAATATTTGCTTTTGAAAAACCAGCTGTGAATACTGAGATATTCTTATACACAGGGCACTGTTGAGATTTCGACAGATACTGCATCACCTGTGCTAGTCACTGGCCCATCTATAATAGAAGAAGATTACATGATGTAGTCAGTACATGTGAGCAATGAATAAGGCTGAGCCACGATATATATAGTATGGTAGGGCAGAGTTACATTTTGCTGTGCAAATGAGCATTGACCTGTTTCACATGTTTATGACGGTTCTGCTCCTGTCCATATTTCCTCCTTCCCTATAAAATTAATGCAGTCTTTTTGCATTTTAAATATGTGTGGGCCTACAACAGATATTTTTGCAGAAGAGAAGGAGAAGTATATCTTTTCCTTTTTTCCCCTATGATTTTCCCCATGAAAAAAGGATTTCAAACAAGTTTTTGTTACATGAATAACTTGCTGAATGAAAAACTGCAACTATAAGTCAGGTGTGCATAGTGGTGGGACTAGGTGCAATTCCATTAAAGGGAATGGAAGAAGTCAGAGATACAGGATTGCTCAGACTTCTCACCCAGCTCTATCTGTCGATGGATGACCACCCAGACCATGCCCCAGCAGAGCTTGACTGGGTACTGGAAGCTGTGGATGTATGGCTCAAACAGAGTTGGTTCAAACAATCCATCTAAGACAGAAGTCCTATGTCTGATCCGGGATGGAGTTGGTTCTGGAATCGGACTCCCTACCCTAGATGGGGGCACTACTAGTGCCAGCGCCGAGGGTTAGAAGCCTTGGGGTGATCTTGGATGACTCACTTTCTATGGAGGCCTAGATCACAGTGGTTGCCAAATCTGCTCTCTATCACCTTCGGCAGGTCAGGCAACTGATTCCTTCCCACTCCACTCGGGATCTCGCCACAGTGAACCATTCAACAGTCACCTCCAGGTTAGATTACCGCAAATCACTCCATGGGGGCTTGCCCTCAAATCTGATCTTGAAACTCCAGCTGGTGCAAAATGTGGCAGCACACCTGCTGACTGCGATGCCTAACTAGTCTGGTGTAGTGGTTAAGTGCACAGACACTCGTCTGGGAGAACTGGGTTTGATTTCCCATTCCTCTTCCTGTACCTGCTGATGTGGCCTTGGGTCAGCCACAAGTTCTCACAGAGCTGTTCTGCTCAAGAGCAGTTATGTGAGAGCTCTCTTAGCCCCACCTACCTTACAGGGTGTCTATTGTGGGGAAGGGAAGGGAACGAAGATTGTAAGCCATTCTGAGACTCCTTTGGGTAGAAAAGGGCGGGGTATAACTCCAATCTTTTCTTCTTCTCTCTATATGCATTGGCTGCCAGTTGAGTAACAAATTTGTTTCAAGGTCATGGTGTTAACCTTTAAAGCTCTTAACAGCCTGGGACCAGTATATCTTAGGAACCACTTCTCTCCATATATCCCCCAGAGACCTCTGCACTCTGCTGAGCAACATCTTCTGGTTGTCCTTGGCCCAAAGGATAGAACCATAGAGTTTGAAGGGATCTCCAGGGTCATCTAGTCTAACACCTTGCACAATGCAGAAAACTCACAAATACCTCCCCCTAAATTCACAGAATTTTCATTGCTGTCAGATGGCCATCTAGCCTCTGTTTAAAAAACCTCCAAGGAAGGAGAGCCCACCACCTCCTGAGGAAGCCTGTTCCACTGAGGAACTGCTCTAATGGTCAGGAAGTTCTTCCTAATGTTGAGCCAAAACTCTTTTGATTTAATTTCAACCCGTTGGTTCTGGTGCTACCTTCTGGGGCCACAGAAAACAACTCTACACCATCCTCTATATGACAGCCCTTCAAGAACTTGAAGATGGGATGTCCACTTAGCCTCAACTAGAGCTAGGACTTTTTCTGTCCTGGCCCCTACCTGGTGCAACCAACTCCCATTGGAGATCTGGGGCCTGTGGAGCCTGTTGCAATTCTGCAAGGCCTGTGAAATGGAGCTGTTCCGCCAGGCCTTTAGTTGAGGCAGCAGACAGCATTGAACACCAGCCTCCCTACTGCTGCATGCAGGCCCATTTGTGAATTCTACTTAGAGCAAGAACTGGTCTTGACTACTGTCATCTGTTTTGGAAATTGATTGTAATTGTTTTATTGTTGTGACGCACCCTGAGCCCGTTTTCTGGAAGGGTGGGATAGAAATGCGAAGACAAATAATATTATTTTTTATTTATTACATTAAGCTTATATCCCGCCCTCTCCGCAAGCGGACTCAGGGCGGCTCACAACATCACATTACTTCCATTAAAAAACATATAAAACATAATTGCATATTTAAATTATTTAAAACATTTCATGGTGCTGTATTAACACAGTACAGTATAGCGGTTCTGAAAGTTCGATGGTGACCATTGGTACTCTGCATGGAACTCTATATGATGTCCAGTGGCAGCTCTCTCTCGGTTAAATGTCGAAGGCCTGTCGGAACAATTCGGTCTTACAGGCCCTGCGGAATGTAGACAAATCCCGCAGGGCCCTTATGGCCTCTGGGAGAGCGTTCCAGAGTGATAATATGTGATCTAGCTGTAGTAATAAACATGTGATCTATCTGTAGAGCATTGCTTCCAAAGCAATGCTCAACCAGGGAGAAGTTTTCAATGGGATATAAACGTCTCCCTGGTTGAGCATTGTATTGGAAGCAATGCTCTACAGATAGATTACATGTTCACAGAGACTGCCGTTGAAAGTGTATCCAATTTAACCAAATGTGTTAAGTTTAAGCAAAGTCGAGTCACTACTGACTTAAGGTGATCATGGGGTCTCATCATAGGGTTTTTAAGGTATGAGATGACGTGGTTTACCATTGCCTTCTTTTGTGCTGTACTAACTAGGGTTAGCTGAAGTGGTACTGCCATTATCTATGGAAGATCCTCTGCCAGTGTCACCTTCCACTATAGCTGCTTCCTACACCCCCATCACCATTGAAACTATCTGCTCTCTTCTGCTGATGTGGCTGTTTATTCCTGAAGGAGCTGGATGCATCTTAGTCTGGTACCTCAGCTGTGACCTTTTTGTGCCTCGAGTGATGACAGAGTCTAAACTCCTTACGGTATTGCTCTCGGCTTCATTGACACACACAGACCCCCTCAACCACATTGAGGTGTGCATCCAAGAGGGGGAATTTAATCACAGATAAGTGTACATATTTTCTTTCAAGGCTCCTGGCTCCGACAATGAGTCCCTCTTCTTCAAGCTACCTCTACTGACAGCTGTTGTTCAGCCTTTTTTCTCTGTTTCAAACGTGTCTTGTTCAAGAATGGAGGCTGGAATGGCGACTGCAATTGATTTCAGTAGTGGAAGGGAATGTGGAGCACCTTGCAAGTGAATGGGCAAATGGGTTCAGAAAATCTGCACCTCAAAAATACTTTCTTTCACTTCTCCCAAGTGTTGCATACATTTAAACCATGACTGGGTCCCTAAATGGTCCCTTAAGGTTGTTGGATTATCTTAAAGTCTAGCCAGCTGGCAGACAGAGTTTTGTATTAGCATGAAGAGAGCGCATAAGCAGAACATTCTGGCTGGCGATTTTTGAAGGGTTGGTTGGTAGCTGAAGGTCCTTTTTGCATTTCAAAGAACAATCATCCTGCATATCTTGGTTCCCCTTCTGCTATTTCAGTTCCATTGGCCTGCTTTTGCACTGGCTATGTTCCCATGGAGAAAACTTTTCTAATGGGAGTGATAGAGGTCTTCTAGTGTTAAAGACTGGTCTTCTTCCCGTTCTGTGGGTATGTACCTCTGTGCTGAAAGGCTGCCCTTGCATGACAGAAAGTGGAGAAGTGACAAAAGGGGGGCTTTATCATTTTTTCAAAGGGAATGTCTTGGCTTAGAGGCACAGGGCAGAGAGAGGAAGGACAAATTGGAAGAACTGAGCAATAGAGTAGGAGGATCATTGCTGGAATCTGCCCTGCAAAACATTTTCTTTCACTTCTCCCTAGCATTGTACATTTAAAATATGAATGGGTCCTTAAACAATCCTTTAAGATTGACAGGAAGGACTACAATGCAGAAGGTGCAGTTCCATGCCATATTGTGCCTCCTGTCTCAGGGCTCTAACAAGAATTGGTAAAAGATCCCATAATGCGGAAAACTTCCTTGCACACTTGTGTTGCTGAGTAATGAAACACATTACATACATAATGAAAAGAACTGAAGGGCAGGTTAGAGAATAGTTTGTAAGACTTGTATTAGGACTGTTCCCGAAACCTGTACTATACAATGGCAGTTTGGGTGGGAAAACGCATAGGATAATGGCTGTAGTTACAAATTGTCTGCAGTCACCTGTTTATTTGATACCATGGGGAGTCCCCAGTATTATTGAGTGTGATTGTGTTAGAACCAACATCCTATACAGTGTCCTAACTGTAGCAATATTTCATCTACATCATGTCTTCATTGCATGCTTTCTTAAAGCAGAAGAAGTCAGGACCAGGCTTTTTTGAGTAAAAATTACATGCCAGCTGATGAAGAAAAGCTGGTTTTTATACTCCACTTTCTCTACCCTAAAAGTCTCAAAGCTGCTTACAATCTCTTTCCCTTACTCTCTCCACAACAGGCACCTTGTGAGGTAGGTGGGGCTGAGATAGTTCCAAGAGAACTGTGACTGGCCCAGGGTCCACCCAGCAGGCTTCATGTGGAGGAGGAGGGAATCAAATCTGGTTCTCTAGATTAGAGTCTGCTGCTCTTACCCACTACACCATGCTCTAGAGCTAAACTGATGGATGACAACCTGGTTGTTGGAAATCCTTGAGAAACAGGCCATTCTGCCAGAGGTAAGTTTGCTCAATTTCTTCCACATCTGAAAGCTTCAAGTTCAACCCCATGTCAAAGGCTCCTTACATATTCGCTGCTAGATATATAAGTCTTGCTGTTTTTTCTGAGAGCTGGTCTATCCAAATTAAATATCAGCTATACCAAAATATATATCACAAGGACAATAGTTAGATGTTACTGCATCATTCAACATAGTCAGCAAAAAACTGAACAAAATTAAATATGATGGTATCCCCGCGGCCACCACAAAGATGGCACCACCATTTTAAAGTGATTTTAAAATGCCTCAAGCCTGATCCTGATTGGACCTGCAGTGTGGTGCACCCTATTGAATGACAAACCCCAGGTGTTTCAGCACTCAAAAAGGCAAGGGGGAGGGAACAAGAGTACCATACTATGTTGGCCCAATCATACTACGTGGGCCCAATCATCATGAAGCCCACACTGCTCTTTAAAATGGCACTTGGGATCTTGCAATGGCCACAAGGACACCATCACATCTAGTTTGGCCCTACTTTGGTTTTATGCAGAGCTGGCTGGACCCCAAATTTTTATTAAAAATTCATGTTATTTCAATAGTCTTTCTTGTTTTTTAACAGGATATGCTGGTCTGTCCAAGTGAGAACTTTCTAGCCAGTAAAAACCATTTACAGTAACCAGTCCTAGTCCCTTTTCTCAAGAGCTTCAAATGCAGACATTGCTGCCAAGTAAGGTGCTCCAGCTTTGTTGCTCCAGAAAGAAATGGTGGCAGGAATGCTTGAGCACTTAACTGGATCACCTTCCATCTCCAAAGAGTTTCCATCTCCAAAGAGTTTCCATCTCCAAAGAGTTTCCATCTCCAAAGAGTGTGACAGCTCCATGCATGCAAGTCAGCACTGGGCATCGCAGTTATCAAATACACATGTGAATGGGAAGGAAGAGCCCAACTTAAAAAAAAAGAATCCTGTGGTGCACAGTGAAGTGAAGCCAAGTGAAAAGGATGCCTTTCAGCTTGAAGACCGCCACTGCTGCACACTTTGCCTACACCTCTAATTTCTTGCAGGCCAGTGCATTACTAGATCGCTGTATTTCAAAACTGGCTACAAGAATACAACCCTGGAGAGCTTCAGAGTCCACAGGTAAGTGGGAACTAATTGCCTCCCTTCCCCCTTGCAACTTATTGCTGGCTTTTCATCTGACATGATCTTGAACAATACAAGCCAATGCACACAATGGAAAGGTGGCTTTACAATCTCTACTTCCATTTACTTTTTTTGATGCCCTTTCCATGAAGTAGTTTCTCTGCCTGCTGGAAAGCACTCAGAAAAAAAGAGAAAGCAATTAAACAACTTCTGAGCTTTTTAGAGTTTACCCCTAGGGCTACATAGTAGCTTGTGATTGTGTGCCATCCTTTTCCCCATTTTGTAAGAGGTCAGTCGGTGTCTGTGCTTTGTGGAAGTTCAAGTAGCTGGTTTCTGCTGTTTATCTCACCATTTACCACTTTCTTCTGAGTAATCTGAAAAATCATACGATGGAGAGACATAAAACCATATCAAGGAATTCCTTGCACAGGGGGGTAATTAATAGCCAGTGTTTTCATTCCAAATCTATCATTGCTCTTGTACATTTGAAGCAAGATATGCTCTCCACCTAACAGGCCTTTGGAATATTCAGTACCAAGGTGAGACCGGAGTGTAGTTCCCGCTCTATTCTCATTCTACAATTCATTGGGTAGTATGGCAAAATGTGTGTGTGTGTGTGTGTGTGTGTGTAAAAAGTGCTGTCAAATCACAGCCGACTTATGGTGACCCCATAAAGTTTTCAAGGCAAGAAGCTAACACAGGTGGTTTGCCATTGCCTTCTTAACAAACCTGGAATTCCTTCGTAGTCTCCCATCAAATAATAACAGGGACTGGCCATCTAGGTCAGAGTGGCAATTTTGTTGGTTCTAAGCAAAAGGTCAAAGCAGGGAGCACAACCCACTTCCAACATAAGAGTTCACTTTTAGAAACTACTTCTGGCCCTGTGTGTTGAATAGAGCTAAAGTAGAAGAATTAAGACTGCATTGGCTTGAATGAGCATTGAATGAACACTGAACATGGAATGGCAGAAAGTATGTTCACACAGTTTTCAAAAAAAACCCTCAGCCCCCCATTTCACATCCAAGTTATCAAATTCTTCAAGTAATCAATGGAATGAGCTCTTGCTTACAATTTTCTGTGACAGGGTGGCGGATCTTTCTCAGCAAAACAACATAAATCTGTATTTTGCTACTGGCTTTCTTCCTCATAATATCGTTTCCATACTAGTGCAGACTTGGTTTCATATGACTGAATTTCTGTGGGTGTGAAGGACCATTTTAACCATCTCTTATATTATTAAAAGTATAGGATTGTACTGAAATGGGCCAGAGAACTCCATTTGTGCTGGGTTTTCCACAGCTATTGGTTGTGAACTCTCACTGAAAAATTCATTTCTGAATTCAACAAACTGCAATCTCACTGCAGAAATTACTGCCACTGCGTCCCAAATATGCCACATTTTCCTTCTGCTGTGTTTTTGGAATAATACCATATAGACAATTTTTTTCATATGAGCATCTGTTGCCCCAGTGTACTGAATGTGCTAACCCACCATCTTTCTTTCACACTTTTTGAATCCAGAAAAAAGCTTATGATGGCAGTTGCTGTGAGATGGAGCAAGAGCCATAGCAGATGTCTTTCCTGATCACATTCTGATGAACATTTTAATGGTGAAGGGCTCGAGTATGCAGCTAGATATTGTCAATTGGCATTCAATGGCAACTAGAAGTTTTATGGGATTTTAAACATCCCAAGATTCCACAGTAACAGTCTTACTTGAATTTAATACAGTCTTGCATGTATTCCACACTAGTAGTCTTGCATTTATTGGAACTGTGGGAGAGCTGGGCAGCAATAGGCTTCCCAACCCCCCCGCTTTGCTGGGAGACTTCTGGGTTCGCAGCTTCATCCCCCAGTCTCCAGAAATCGGGAAGCAGGGGGGTGGGGGGGAGGGGGGAGAACATACCTGTAGGGTTCATGTTGGTATAGAGCTCCTGAGCAGTTTGTAAAACGTCTGCCCCTTTAAGGCTGGGCAGGAAGGAGGAAACAGGAAGGGCTTCGGAGAACGGCCCCTCCCTTTCTTTGCTTTCGTTTTCACAGCAAGAGTTCTCCGGAAGAAGATCTGGTAAGTATTTGTGTGTGTGAGAGAGGGAGGGGGCAGGGAGGGGGGATTCCCTGGTATGGAGGCCTCCCCCCCCCTTTAGAAAGCATGTGGGGTGGGAGGGAAATGTCTACTAGGCACTTTATTATTCCCTATGGAGAACAATTCCCATAGGGAATAATAGGGAATTGATCCGTGGGTATTGGGGGCTCTGGGGGGGCTATTTTTTGAGGTAAAGGCACCAAATTTTTAGTATAGCATCTAGTGCCTCTCCCCAAAATACCCCCCAAGTTTCAAAACGATTGGACCAGAGGGTCCAATTCTATGAGCCCCAAAAGATGGTGCCCCTATCCTTCATTATTTCCTATGGAAGAAAGGCATTTAAAAAGGTGAGCTGTCCCTTTAAATGTGATGGCCAGAACTCCCTTGGAGTTCAATTATGTTTGTCACATCCTTGTTCCTGGCTCCACCCCCAATGTCCCCTGGCTCCACCCCCAAAGTCCCCAGATTTTTCTTTAATTGGACTTGGCAACCTTAGGCAGCAATCTGAGAACTAAGCGCTATGATGCATCACTGGAAGAGCTTTTCTTGTGTAGAACATTGAAAAGATCCTTTCTCAAGAAGGTCCTGCAGGCAGGATGGCCAGATATGTGATGTTCCCTTTTGCTTACAAATCAGAAATAATGTGTTTTCTCCTTAATGTATTTTCTCCATCAAAATAAGGAGGCAGCATAGTTTCAAACAGGAGAACAGTTTAGACTATTAATGACAGGAAATCAGTTTGTTAAGCAGAAAGAATGTGGTCTGATTAATCTAAGGTTAATCTCACAGAGGAAAAAGTTTATTTTCAGTGGAACTCCTTGAAGGTTGTCACTAAGACTGAAAACTCAAATCTCTCTTGTCACTAAGGTTTCAGACAAAGTAAAGTGAAGGCCTAGTCTTAAAATGGAGTTTTGAGTTCTGTACCTGAAGTTAATTTGTCACAGCAGTCCACCGCAACCATTTTTGGAGCTGAGAAGGGAAGGTGTACACAATGTTGTTGGAGTGACTGGCTGGTGTGATGTAAACTAAAGATGAGGAGGAGGAAATTATACATGTGCAAAACCTGTCATTTGTGGTCTGAAAATAATTCTAATATACTGTGGTGGTGGTGATGGTGTTTCCTGGATTTACAGAAAATACTGTTTAGTTACCGTACAGAACAATTCAAAGTCCCTCTCCTGTGCAAAACACTCACCTCATCTTGCACTTGTGGGGAGGGGGGCAGGGCATATCTAAGGCCTGGCTCACACATGCAGAAAAATAAGATAACAAGCCTGAGTTTACTGAGTAACTCAGTGCTAGTAACACTTTACCACTCTCATTGTGAAGACAAGATGCAGAGGAGCCACAGATGCTATCATAATTTAGTTTAGTTTATTAGATTTATATCTCACCCTCCCCACCAAACAGGCTCAGGGCAGCTCACAAGCCCCGTGGTAATACAAAACATCCAGTAGTAAATAAAAATAACACCAGTAAAACAATAAAACATAATATGAGATTTCATTGGGTGCTATCCTGCATTTATACAGATAAATAACTAGGTGCGAATCCAAGGGTGTCTTCATGGTCACTAGGCGTTTCCCGCAGGTTGTTTCCATAATCAATCCATCTGGTTCCATGCTCAGCAATTAAATGCTAGGTGGGCAAGTGCAGTCTTGAAGGCCTTGTGGAGCTGAGAGAGGTCCCACAAAGCTCTAACATCTACCAGAAATTCATTCCACCAATACAATGCAGCTACTGAAAAAGTTCTGGCTCTGGTTGTTTTAAGCCTGGCCTCCTTCAGCCCAGGGATCAAGAAAAGGTTTTGCGTCCCTGAATGTAGTACCCTCTGGGGAACATATGGGGTTCTTGGAGAAAGTATGGGATTAAAAAATTGCAGCTAGGTGAGAGAATAGACTGCCACACTGTCGACTGCATGTCAGAGGATCATGGAGCAATGCATCTTGAAAGACTTGCCATGCAGAAAACCAACACAGCAAGCAAAGAGCGGAGGGGAAGCCTTTTCCCCTGCTCTGCTAATTTGCCATTCATGTGGATATTAAAGCAAGGGAAATATTAAAGCTGGAGTACACTATCTGTAATATCAAGAATCCCCTTTTTTCATCCAAAGCCATCACAGCAGTTCCACTCATGAAAAAAAATTAGGTAGAGCATGTTAATGGGTGTTTAAAAGCATTCTGTCCTGCTTTTCCTGATCCTTTCCTCTTCCTCCTTCCTAGGCTTCCCAAACCTCCCGCTCTGGCGGGAGACCCCTGGGTTCGCAGCCTCATCTCCCGCTCTTCAAAAATTGGGAAGCGGGGGGTGGGGGGTGGAGGGGGGGGAGAACATACCTGTAGGCTTCATGTTATTATAGAGCTCCTGAGCCGTTTGTAAAATGTATGCCCCTTTAAGGCTGGGCAGGAAGCAGGAAGGGCTTGGGAGAACGGCCCCTCCCTTTCTTTTGCTTTCGTTTTCACAGCAAGTAGAGTTCTCCAGAAGAAGATCTGGTAAGTATTTGTGTGTGAGAGAGAGGGAGGGGGCAGGGGATTCCCTGGTTTGGAGGCCCTCCCCCCTTTAGAAAGCATGGGGGGGAGGGAAATGTCTACTGGGCACTCTATTATTCCCTATGGAGAACGATTCCCATAGGGAATAATAGGGAATTGATCCGTGGGTATTGGGGGCTCTGGGGGGGCTATTTTTTGAGGTAGAGGCACCAAATTTTTAGTATAGCATCTAGTGCCTCTCCCCAAAATACCCCCCAAGTTTCAAAACGATTGGACCAGAGGGTCCAATTCTATGAGCCCCAAAAGATGGTGCCCCTATCCTTCATTATTTCCTATGGAAGAAAGGCATTTTAAAAGGTGTGCTGTCCCTTTAAATGTGATGGCCAAAACTCCCTTGGAGTTCAACTATGCTTGTCACATCCTTGTTCTTGGCTTCACCCCCAATGTCTCCTGGCTCCACCCCCAAAGTCTCCTGGATCCGCCCCCAAAGTCCCCAGATTTTTCTCTAATTGGACTTGGCAACCCTTCTCCTTCCTTGGTTTTACACCAAATCCTACCTCTCTTGTTAGATTTTGCCTTCCAAGTTTTGGCAATCATTATCCTTACTGTGACAACCAAGTTTGAATATTGTATAGGTTCAGGGCTTTTTTTGAGCAGGAATGCACAGGAACACAGTTCCGGCTGGCTTGGTGTCAGGGGGTGTGGCTTAATATGCAAAGTAGTCCCTGCTGGGCTTTTTCTACAAAAAACCCTATGTAAGACAATTGTGATATAAGGAGGTGTGGCCTAATAAGCAAATGAGTTCCTGCTGGGCTTGTTCTACAAACAAAGCCCTGTATAGGTTCATAATGACATCAACCTGTGTTGTAACCAAATCTAGACATAGTAAGACTTGGTCATCATTACTACCACCACCTGCTTGAAAGAAGAGAAGGGCCATTGAAACAGAGCCCACTTGTCCATCTCTTGGGCAAGGTCTGGTATATTTATTCCAGTGCAGATGTTTGATGCCATTTAGGTATCCTGAGAACTCTGACTCAAACACCAAGCAAATTTACCTTTTTTTAACCCCCTTGATTAAATATGAAGCATGCACTAGATTAGACTGTTTTAATGTTCTTTGGCAAAGCTTGTCTTGAGCATAGCACTATGCTGAAAGTAGAGCTCAGTTCCAGATTCCTCACAGTTATTCCCTGAATATATTTGCATGTCTCCAAAAATGTTCCAGACTTCCCCCCCCCCATCCCAGATTCTGATGGAATTTCTAATGTAATCTGTAATCTTAGTCCTATTGCATTGTTTGTTGAAATTCTTATGCTGTCTGGTTGAATTGTTGTTATGCTTAGTAATCCCTCTTGAGTCTCAGAGGGAAGGGGCAGGCTGATGAAGTAAACAAAGAAATAATAGTGATGTGGAGAAATGCACTCCCTCTTGGGTCTACCAAACTCCCACATTCATTTTATGAGATTTCTCTTTTGGTTCAAGGACAGAAAACATAAACTGATGGCTCTGATGAGTACCCAACCATCTAAACTTTATAAACATAAATGCTTTATAAGCACTAAGAGGGGACAGAGATGTGGGGATGAAAAATGCTAGATTGTGTCTTCCTGGGAAGGACAGGAAGAGAAAGACTGACCCACAGGGGGGTGGGCAAACAGATGAAATATAATCTCTGGACACAGGAGGATTGGAGTCCTTGCTTGAAGTCCATTTTGACTGATTCCATCAGGAGGAAGGAGTTTTTATACCAGGACTGCATCTTGATGACCACCATTGCCATCTGGAGCTATAAAAAGGGGGAGGGCTGCAAAGCCCTCTGTCCGGGCAGGGCTTCCCCCGCTCGGGAGGTTCCCAACCTGCCAGCCCACAATGGCCGTTGGGGGGGGGACTCCCCCCCAATGTCGGCATGATGACATCACCTGGAAGTGTCCTCATCACACCAGCAACAGTGTGCGGCAGCCACTCTAGGTGTCTCTGGGAAAACACTATGGTTTTCCTGAATGCTCTAGCCATTTGGGAGGGAAAAAACTATTGTACCATAGAGTTTTCCCCTCCCGAATGGCTAGAGCATCCAGGAAAACCATAGAGTTTCCCCTGAAAGGCCTAGACTGGCCGTGAGTGATGTCACCAGCACAATGACTTCACTTCTGGGTGACATTGCATTGCGCACGCGCAAAACTCCCCCACTAGAGAACGGAGGGGACTTGGCAACCCTAGAGGGGGACAGGCAGCCCAAGCTAATGGGGAGCTTTTTAAAAAGAAGTGTTAAAAGTGTGCCTTCAAACAAGTCCAGCTAGAGTAAGTGTAAGACTGAGTGACAGAGGACTGTATTTTATCAGTCTGGTGTAGTGGTTAAGTGCATGAACTTTTATCTGGGAGAATTGGGTTTGATTCCCCACTCCTCCAGTTGCAGCTGCTGGAATGGCCTTGGATCAGCCTTAGCTCTTGTAGGAGTTGTCCTTGAAAGGGCAGTTGCTGTAAGAGCTCTCTCAGGCCCACCCACCTCACAAAGTGTCTGTTGGGGGGGGGGGTAAAGGAGATTGTGTCCACTCAGAGACTCTGAGATTCAAAGTATAGGGTGGGATATAAATCCAATATCATCTTCTTTTCTTGTATTACTTGCTCAGTGCATTGCTGTGCAGAGTATGTGGGTGTTATTTTCTTTTTTTTCCAGTAAAACAATGTCTACTTTAAATGCTGTTAGTTGCTCTCTGTACCACATGGATCTCCACAGTTCAAGCATACTATCTAAAACAAGTACCAGGGGAAGGGAAGAAGCAGGTCCCTACATCACTATTTCCCTGGGACCGCAAAAGTGCAGTAAGCTATCCCTGTGCTAACAATTGGGTAGCTGGCAATCTTAGCAGATAATTCTCTAATTGATCAGCTAATTGCACAAGAAATACCAGAGAGAATTGAGAAAACCCCTCTGAGAGTTGGATGGACTCAAGAGAGCATTATGTCACTGGGCAGAAATTTGGGACAACTGTTCTGAGCTTAGATGCTTCAGACCACTGAAATGGGACTGAGTTTGCAGGTTGGCAGGATGTTACATAACAGGGGCCATAGGAAAAGTGACCACAGAGAAATGTTTTGTTTAGGGAGGCAGAGCCAGACCAACTCTCCATATTCCAACTAAAGCAGTCATGTGGCTTCACATATTTAATCAGAGCAAGATAGGTATTTGCACTGGCATCAAACCCAGCTGTGCATGCAGGCTCATGCACAGTTTCTGTCTAGGAAAGGGGAAAAAACACCCTGCAGGACATTGTTCTAAGAGTTAAACTAATCTGGAGGAAACGGGGAGAACACTTTTAATACAAGTTACAAAGCAATCTTCCAATTTTCCTTGCTATTGCCAAGATTAATTAAGGATGATATCCCTGAAATATGGATCGTTTGAAAGAAATCAGATGGGAACGAAGCTTTAATAAAATTGTCAAATGCCTAAATACATAATTTATCTCCTCACTG
Organism: Heteronotia binoei; assembly: GCF_032191835.1. Taxonomy (NCBI): domain Eukaryota; kingdom Metazoa; phylum Chordata; class Lepidosauria; order Squamata; family Gekkonidae; genus Heteronotia; species Heteronotia binoei. The sequence continues at coordinate 92,281,757 of NC_083231.1, forward strand.
CAGATCCAGAGTGATGAAAAATACACTCTGCAGAAGGTTAAAAATTAAACTATACTATGCCCATGTGAGCCAGTTTTATGTTGGTGTAGTAAATCCCAAAGTTTCTCAGGTTGGCATAGATATTTAACTCTTTATGATGAGAAACTTCAGTAGGAAAAGCATTGAGCAGCTGTTTGGTCAAAAGAAATAAAAATAGGCTTCCATGATCAGGCATTCTTTTGCTTTATTGGGATATATTTGTATTCCAATTGTTCCCCATAATGGGGAATCAAGTGGTTTACAGTATTGTTATCCCCTTCTTGTTCATCCTCACAGCAACCCTGTATGGTAGGTTACGCTTAACATCTGCAGTGAGCCCTAAACACACAATAATTTACAATGTAGACTTTGTATGCATGTCTGGAGTGTTAGGTTCCAAGTGTGAATGCAATCAAACCCCGCTTGTTGTCACCTACAACTTCCAGTTATGTCATCAGTTATTGCTAGGGACGAGCATGAATTAAAGTTCATGATAAATTTTCGCTGGTTCATGGTCTGCAAACTGAGGTTCGTAGCAGGTCAGCCAGCACGTACTTTCCTCAAACTTTCAAGTGGTTTGTTGCAGTTCGTGAATGGATACATTTCCAGACTGTCTCCCGTCAATCAAAATGTTTATCAAACTTCAAAACAATTGGGGGGGGGGATTCTCCAGCCTTGGAAACACCTTTGAAATATGCACCTGCCATTTCCCCAGAAAGCACTTTCCTGGTGGCACCTTATTTGGGGGGCCATAACTCAGACCCTGTAAATCAAATCCTTATCAAACTTGGAAGGCATAGGAGAGTCAGCCAGAGATCCCCTGTGAGTCTGATGTCTCTAGCATGCCACAAACCAAAATGAACCACATTTTCCCAGTTTGTGCCCACCCTTAGTTATCTCCAGAAACAATTATAATTCTCTTACAGAGATATTGAGGTGTACACAAGTTTAAACCAAAACTTAAAGCATCTGTTACCCACTATAGGCATTAAATGAGTCAACCATAACTAGAACAACTATAGCCCTCTTCAGGCATTTAAAACACGCCTATCATTTGTGCATACAAATGCACATAGGCTCTGTATACACAACTGGGACCCATAAGAACATAAGAGAAGCCATGTTGGATCAGGCCAATGGCCCATCCAGTGCAACACTCTGTATCACACAGTGGCCAAAAAAATTATATATACATATATATACACACTGTGGCTAATAGCCACTGATGGACCTCTGCTCCATATTTTTATCTAACCCCCTCTTGAAGCTGGCTATGCTTGTAGCCATCACCACCTCCTGTGGCAGTGAATTCCACATGTTAATCACCCTTTGGGTGAAGAAGTACCTCCTTTTATCTGTTCTAACCCGACTGCTCAGCAATTTAATTGAATGCCCACGAGTTCTTGTATTGTGAGAAAGGGAGAAAAGTACTTCTTTCTCTACCTTCTCCATCCCATGCATAATCTTGTAAACCTCTATCATGTCACCCCGCAGTCGACGTTTCTCCAAGCTAAAGAGCCTCAAGCGTTTTAACCTTTCTTCATAGCGAAAGTGTTCCAAACCTGTAATCATTCTAGTTGCCCTTTTCTGGAATTTTTCCAGTGCTATAATATCTTTTTGAGGTGTGGTGACCAGAATTGCACACAGTATTCTAAATGAGACAGCACCATCGATTTATACAGGGGCATTTTGATACTGGCTGATTTGTTTTCAATTCCCTTCCTAATAATTCTCAGCATGGCGTTGGTCTTTTTTATTGCAGTCGCACACTGTCTTGACATTTTTAGTGAGTTATCTACCACGACCCCAAGATCTCTCTCTTGATCAGTCTCTGCCAGTTCAGACCCCATCAACTTGTATTTGTAGCTGGGATTCTTGGCCCCAATGTGCATTACTTTGCACTTGGCCACATTGAACCTCATCTGCCACGTTGACGCCCACTAACCCAGCCTCAACAGATACCTTTGGAGTTCCTCACAATCCTCTCTGGTTCTTACCACCCTGAACAATTTAGAGTCATCTGGAAACTTGGCCACTTCACTGCCTACTCTCAACTCCAAATCATTTATGAACAAGTTAAAGAGCATGGGCCCAGTACTGAGCCCTGCGGCACTCCACTGCTTGCTGTCCTCCACTGCGAAGACTGCCCATTTATACTCACTCTCTGCTTCCTATTAATTAGCCAGTTTTTGATCCACAAGAGGACCTGTCCTTTTACTCCATGGCTCTCGAGCTTACTAAGAAGCCTTTGATGAGAAACTTTATCAAAAGCTTTCTGGAAGTCAAGGTAAACGATATCTATCGGATCTCCTTTGTCCACATGTTTGTTCACCCCCTCAAAGAAATGTAACAGGTTAGTGAGGCAAGATCTTCCCTTACAGAACCCATGCTGAGACTTCCTCAATAACTCGTGTTCATCAATGTGCCTACTCATTCTGTCCTTGATAATGGTTTCTACCAACTTTCCCGGTATTGAAGTCAGACTGACTGGCCTGTAGTTACCCGGATCTCCTCTGGAACCCTTTTTAATGATGGGGGTGACATTTGCTACCTTCCAGTCCTCAGGAACGGAGGCAGATTTCAATGAAAGATTACATATTTTTGTCAAAAGATCCACAAGTTCAACTTTGAGTTCTTTCCGAACTCTTGGATGTATGCCATCCAGACCTGGTGACTTATTAGTTTTTAATTCGTCTATCAGTTGTAGGACCTCCTCTCTTGTCACCTCAATCTGACTCAGGTCTTTCAACACCCCTTCCAATTTAAGTGGTTCTGGAGCAGGCAAACACTTCTCATCTTCCACAGTGAAGACGGAGGCAAAAAATGCATTCAGCTTCTCAGCCATTTCCCCATCCTCCTTCAGTAATCCTTTGACCCCTTGGTTGTCCAATGGCCCCACTGCTTCCCTGGCTGGTTTCCTGCTTCTAATATATTTGAAGAAATTTTTATTGTTGGTCTTTATGTTTTTTGCAATATGCTCCTCATAGTCCCTTTTTGCCTGCCTGATCACAGTCTTGCATTTGATTTGCCACTGCCTGTGTTCCCTTTTATTAATTTCACTTGGACTAGCTTTCCACCGCTTAAAGGAGTCCTTCTTACCTTTTACAGCTTCCATTACTTTGTTTGTTAACCATGCAGGCCTTCTCTTATACCTGTTTGTGCCTTTCCTAACTTGTGGTATATATTTTATCTGAGCTTCTAGGATTGTAGTTTTTAATAGCCTCCAAGCTTCCCCAAGGGTTTTGACTGTATTTACCTTTCCTTTCAGTTTCCTCTTCACATGCCTCCTCATCTCAGAGAATTTACCCCTTTTAAAGTTAAACATGGTTGTGCCGGTCTTTTGGAGCAACTTTCTATTTATACAAATGGTGAAATCAATAACGTTATGGTCACTGTTCCCAAGCGGTACAATCACTTTTACATCTCTCACCAAATCTTGGGCATTACTTAGGACCAAATCCAGGATCACCCCACACCTGGTAGGTTCAGAGACCATCTGCTTCATAGCACAGTCATTGAGAGCATCTAGAAACTCAATCTCTTTCTCTTGACCAGAACACATATTTACCCAATCAATCTGCGAGTAGTTAAAATCACCTATGATGACACAGTTTTTACGTCTAGCCACCATCTTTAAGCCTTCCATCATATTATAGTCGTCCTCTATATTTTGATTTGGTGGGCGATAACAAACTCCCATAGTTAAATTGCCTTTTGGGGCCTCTATTTCAACCCAAAGTATTTCTAGAAGGGAGTCTAATTCTCTGACCTCAGTCTTACTGGACCGTATGCCCTCTCTGACATACAGAGCCACCCCACCTCCAAGCCTTCCCTCCCTATCCTTCCGGTATAACTTATATTCAGGAATCACTGTGTCCCACTGATTCTCCTCATTCCACCAAGTTTCTGAAATTCCCACAGTGTCTATGTTTTCTCCCAACACTAAACATTCCAACTCACCAATTTTACTTTGAAGACTTCTAGCATTTGTGTACAAACATCTATAATTTCCCAGGCAAGCTAGGCCTGCCACCTTCCTCCTACCGCCTCGAGACTCTGGCAGGCAGTCCATTCTGTTTGTCACCATCTCAGTGGACAACTCTGATCCATTACCCAGTAGAAAAGTATCAGCTAACCCTTCATCTCTTTGAGATGAGTCTTCCCGAACCAGAGACATTTCATCTCCTGTCGGCTTTCCCCCAAGATTTAGTTTAAAAACTGCTCTGCCACCTTTTTGATTTTAAGCGCCATTGCACATTGATTTTTGATTTTAAGCACATTGATTTAAGCACATTGTTATGTGTGTAGACTTTAAGCTGCAGATGCGGATTTTCAGGGATAATGCCAGCAGTCACAATTCGACTTCCTTCTCCACATGTAGAATGTGCACACACTTTGTATAGCTATGTACCTTGAGTCTCAGGATTCTCTTCACACACATAATAAGTCTATCATTCTTTAAGGTACAACTACACTCATTTTTGTTTTCCCAGCAATTTAGTACTACTTGGTACCTTTTCATCTAAGCACGAGGCTGCAGAGGTGGATACATATAAGTTGGAGTCTGGAGGAGCTTTAGATAGTTAAACAGACATATCTATGAATATTGTTTGACTTTGTGCTTTCAAAGTTTTATGCATTTATTTATATAGTCAAATGTTTTGCAAGCAAATAAAGAATCAGGCTCTCTTGTCTTGGCAGCAAATAACCTCCTACCATAACTAGAACAAAAGTTAACAGAGTGCTCATATATTATCCCCTACACTGACTTCCTAGAATTTGATCTTGTCTGCATGACAAATCAAAGACATTTATAGTTGTGAAACCATTCTGAGCATTGTTCTGCACCAAAGATGCAACTCATACTCATAACTATACTCCACATCTCAAAGTAAAGATTACATTTGTTCTTTTGAGGGTACCAATTTAATGGAAGGCAGCAAGGTATAGTCCTCTACAGAGGAGAGCAGTAGCAAACCATCTCTGCTTTTCACTTGCCTTTTGGTAGGGTTGCTATAAGTCAGTTGTGACTTGAGAACGCATCTGTCTGTCCCTACTGAATATTTTTAGGGGGTAAAAAAAGACACTTCTCCCTCCCTGTTGAGGTGTGGTATAGAGTCACTAGCTCTTTTCAAAGGCTTTGGCTGCGTGCCAGCCTGAATTAAGGTACGTTCTTTCTCTTTGGCTTTGTCTGCTGAGAGAAGAAACCTGGAGGCATTGCCTGACAGAGCATCTGATTTAGAATGGTTCTTTTCTAAGGTTTTGGTCTGCTAGGGACCTAACACTACTTTGTATAGGTCTTTCCAGTTCATACAACCCATCCTTGAGGGTTGGTAGAGCCTACACACTCTGTCTGGAGTGCACAATTGTTCAATGCCACTTTATGTATCATGGCTGTCTCCAGAAGAGTGTTGTTTTCTGTCGCTGGCACAGTGACAGAATGGCTGACCCGAGATGGCTGCCGCAGGAGGTGTAGACAGCCACAAATGGCATCAGCAACTTCCCTTAGTCACACAGAGAAGGTCTTTGAGCTGTGGTGGCAGCTGCTGCCAAAGCAACAATTTTAAAAACTTGCACAGCCAATCCCATTGGCTGGGATTCTATGAATGGAGGGAGTTCATAAACCCTTTCCTTTTCCTTTCCCTCTGCCAATCCTCATGCCCTACCTCATGAAAAAAAAGTCCCTAAAATATTTTTAGGGGGTGAAACAAGACACTTCCCCCTCCCTGGTGAGGTGTGGTGTAGAGTCACTGGCTCTTTTCAAAGGCTTTGGCTGTACATCAGCCTGAATAAAGGCACATTCCTCCTCCTTGACTTTGTCTGCTCTAAGAGAAGAAACCTGGAGGCATTGCCTGACAGAGCATCTGATTTAGAATGGCTCTTTTCTAAGGTTTTGGTCTGCTAGGGACTCAACACTACTTTGTATTGGTCCCTCCAGTTCACACAACCCATCCTTGAGGGTTGGCAGAGCCTACCACACTGTCTGGCGTGCATGACTGTTCAATGCCACTTTATGTATCATGGCTGTCTCCAGAAGTGTTGTTTTTCTTTCCCACATGCCTGCCTGTATTTCAATTGGTATACTTGTAGAGAGCTCCCTGCTCCTTTATAAGACAGTTCTGGGTGAAGGTCAATATGGGATGCTAACCAACTGCTGGGAAAGTAGTATTCCATGGTCTCTTCCTCTGAGAGTCTCACACCCACCTCCTTCATTCAGTGAGCTTTCTAATCTCTCAATGTGGAACTGCATAGAAGCCACAATGATGAAAACAGGGTCGTGCTCTTACCTGCAAATGTTATTCATTGAATGGTCTTCTGTGCAGGCACAGATCCCTCCCTCCTGCCCACTGTGAACTCTCTGGAACCTTAGTTTCTTGGGGTCTTCAGCAGCAGCATGGAGAGAACAAAAGGAGTGCCACCCCTCCTCCTGGTCATGTGATTGTTTTGATGGAAAGAACCAGGAGGAGGAAGGGCACTAGAAAGCTTTGGAGATTATTTCCACATCTGGCCTGCACACACACACAGTCCCAATGTATGCCTGCACAGAAGACTGCTCAATGAACAACAGTTAAAGGTAAGCGCAACCCTGTTTTCATCCATGAAGATTTTCCCTTCCTTGGTCCCTTCCAACCCCCTGTGGGTCTGACAAAGGGGCAGTTTGTACGCTTAAAATGTTGTGCTAAGTCCAGGCATTTTACAACAGAAACAAAAATAGTAGTATAATTTTCCAGGTTACATCTCTTTTAATGCCAAGAAAAAACTACATTTTCTGGCACTGACCAGAGCCTACTTTAAGCGCAGAGTAATTTTAGCTGTGCAAGCATAAAACAAAACAAACAAACAACTTTTGAGTCTCCTAACATGAAATTAGCTCATGGCCAGTTAGCCTACTAGGAAAGCTCCTGTTATGGAACAAAATTAAATTATCCGATGCATACCATTATTTTCTAGTGGCATACTGCAATGGAATCCAAGCATTTTTAAAAAAACTATTTGTTTTTTGTCATAGCAACCCCCTAAAAGCAAAAGATCTATCAGCAACTCTTTTGTTTAAAACAATTTTATTTAGTAACATATGGTAACAATATCTATTTCTTGCATCGTTAATAACTTCTTTTTATCTATCCCTTATATTACTTTCTAACCACCCCTCCCCCCTGTTACTTGACCCCCACCGGTGTTATTTACTTAAAATACTAACATTTAAAGGTACCCTTAACTAATAAAAATAAAGATTAATATTCTTCTTCATTCTAAGACTTAATCATTATCAAAAATTGTCCAATGTCCTTTTATTTTCCACTCTTTTTCTATATATATTCTAAACTTTTTCCACTCCATCTTAAAAACTTCTAAGTCATAGTCTCTTAACAATCTTCTTCCAAGCTTTCTAGATTTCAATTTCCCACCTTCTGATTTTATTTTGTTTAACTTTAATTAGTCCCAGAATGAAAGATAGCAATCTGTACCTTTTCTGTAGTTATCCAGATCAACACCAGTCTTGTATAGCTTTAGATGTTTAGCAGTATCAAAGAAGATTAGGATCCTGTCGAGCTTATGTCAAATAAAAGACTCTGGAAACTTCTGCAGATGATGAAAATGCAACTCGTCTCCGGAGATCCCTCAAAGCCTCAAAGGAGCCCCCCCCCCCCCGGAACTCCCTTTTAGCCAAGGTAAATCTCCTCAAAGTTTCCTGTGCATATCTTGGACTGATCTCTGACTGGGAAAAGTAGGCAGTAGGCATTAGATTGCCTTCCACTACCCCGAACAGAAGTTCCAGCCTGCTCCCCTTCTGAGAAGCAGTCCAGCTTGGTATTTTCCAACCCTGGAAGTCAGATCTATCAGCAACTCTTAGGCATACATCAGCACACATGAAGCTGTCTTTTACTGAATCAGAGCATTGGTCCATTGAGATCAATATTGTCTACCCTCCAGATTCTTGGGTGGAGCCCTTCACATCACCTGCTACTTGTTCCTTTTTAACTGAAGATGTAGGGATCGAACCTGAGACCTTCTCCATGCTAAGCAGATGTTCTGTCACTGAACCACACACCCTCCCCTTAAAACATCCTAAAAAAAGCCAAATATAGTTTGCAAAAAGAAAGAGCTATTTGAATAATTCCAATAAGCTTTTGATTGGGACACACTTCCCAGCATCCAATCATTCTATCTGTGGATGCCTAGAGATGTTCTGTTCTGATAACTGCCCGGATTGGCTGAGATTCTATGTACAAAATGTATTAACTGGAGGCTTGGACTGGACCAAACGGCATGCATGCTGTCAAACTATGATGAAAATGAGTGACATTAGGGTTGCCACCTCCAGCTTGGGAAATTCCTGGAGATTTTGGGGAAGTCCTGTGGCAGGCAGAATCTGAAGAGGGAGGGATGTTCAGTGGGAATATGATGCCATACAGTTCTCCCTCTGAAGCTCCTATTTCCTTCAGAGGAACTGATCTCTGTAGTATGGAGATCCACTGTAATTGCAGAACTCTAGCCCCCACCCTAATAACTTTGCTGACACATCCCTATCTGGTAGCAAATATGTCCATCTGTGACATAAGGATAAACTGAGGGACAAGGGAACAGGTAAGAGACAAATAGGACAAATACTCTTAATAAACTTGCCAGTCCCCAGGTCTGGGTGGGGATCCCCCGGTTTTGCAGGCTCCTCCCTGCTGCCAGCCAGCTGGCCAGCGGTGGGAAGCCCTGGCCCAACAGCCAGGATGTGCCTTTAGGTCTCAGGCAGGGGCAAGGTTAGAAGCTTGCAAACTGCTTCTGTTTTGGAAGGGCTGTGTATGCCTTTAAATCTGAGACTGAAGCTCCAGGGGGCAGGGGGAGAGGCAGAGCCATGTGTGTGAAAGAAGAAGCCAGATAGCCCAGTCCTTCTGTTCATTTTGCATTCCTTTCAGCAGCTGTTTGGGATAGTAAAGAGATGTTTTTTTAAAAAAAAGATAGTGAAGAGTTAACTAGAACCTAATTATGTGATAAAGGAAAACTCCACCCCCTGGACCTCTCTCTCCTTAAATTGGTTGAATTCAGCAACATTCAGCAACTCCAATGAGCAAAGCTATCTATATCATTGCCCCAGGGAGATCACAGAAGTGTGGGCATGCAAACTGGTTTTTTTTTTTTTTTTTGCTGATTTGTGAGTGTTTGTGTGCATGCTCACTTTCTTTTAACAGCTGCAACAAGGCAAAAAAAAAAGAGCTAAGAGAGTTCTGAGAGAACTGGGACTGACTCAAGGTCACCCAGCAGGCTTCATGTAGAGGAGGAGTGTGGATTCAAACCTAGTTCTCCAGATTAGAGTCCGCCACTCTTAACCACTGTATCATGCTGGTATGTTAAAATCCTGGTACAGAACAATATCAAAAATAGTGGCCCCAATCCAGCATATGTTTAATTACTCTGTTCTGATTGTGAAATAGCTGATGCTGCAATGAAGTACAGCCAAATGTTGCCACTGATATCAGGGGGACTTGAGCACAACTAACTTTAGTTGGAGGCAGAATATAAGAACACAAGAGCCCAGCTGGATTAGACCAGTGGTCCATCTAGTCCAGCAACCTTTTTTCATGCAGCAGCCAGTCAGTTGCTGTGGAGGGGCATATGTTGGCAGAGTTTGAGGAACAATCCAATCCACACTTTGCAGTTTGCTTTCAATTACTTTTACTGTAACATAGATTTGCAAAAATACAATAACTGTCTGCAGGCCACTAATAACACAGAAAGAGTATAAGCACTAACACACAGCAGAGAGAAAAAAACAGCAGAGAAAAAACAAGAAGTAGGCAGAACTGCAAGGAAAAAAAATTCAATAAACTCTAAACACTAGAGAATGCACCACAGCTCCCCCTAGGGTACAAGTGGACAAACCTACTCTTTCAACAGTATTTACGTTAACTGGATTTTTAGCAGGCTGTTGCTTCTCCAACAGCCACTGGTGTTCAGGAGTAAAATAGATAGATAAATTTATTGTCATTGTTCTCAAAAAAGAAAATGAGAGCAACGAAATGAGGTGCTCTTCCACAAACATACCAACACATCAACACCCCCCCCCCCCAAAAAAAAGGACATATACATAAACCATTTAAATGCATCTAAAAACAAATAACCATTCATAACCCTGCATTTAGCCTAACCACAGCACTTGGATAGAAGCTGCCCTTGAATCTATTTGTCTTAGCCTTCAACACTCTATATCGCCTACCTGACGGTAAGATCTCAAATAGCAAGTGGCCCGGATGTGAAGGGTCCCTTAAGATCATTTGTATCTTCCTTTTACATCCCATATTATACAGATCCACCAATGAGGGGAGAGAACATCCACAAATCTTCTGTGCTCTTACCATCACTCTTCGGAGCACCCTTCTCTCTGCTTCCGTGCAGCTCCCAAACCACACGCAGAGGCAATAAGATAAAATGCTCTCAATGGGACTACGATAAAAGGCAACCAGCAGACTCCCTGACAGTTGTTGTGATCTTAAGAGTCTTAAATAGTATAGTTGTTGCTGGGCCTTTTTCTCTAGAGCTAAAGTATTTGCCCCCCATGTTAGATCCTGTTTCATAGTAATTCCCAAAAACTTCCATTCTGTCACCTGTTCTACCATAACACCATCAATAAACAACGGCTGAATGTCCGGACTACTCTTCCTATAATCCACTATAATTTCCTTCGTCTTATTTACATTAAAAATAAAATTATTTTCTTTACTCCAGAGGGACAGCTGATGAACTTCCCTCCTATACGCAGAATGTTTGGTTGGTTGATTGGTTAGTTTGAAAGATTTCTGCCCCACCTTTCAGCCATTTAAATCTTCTGGTAAGCTTACAAATATGTTACACATAATTCTGTATTCCAGTATTTTTACATAACTTTGTACAGTTTACCACACCAGGGCTCACTCACCAATAGGCAAAATGGGAGAAAATGGGGAAAGTGGGAATATGTAAAATTTATTCAAGAGATTTCTAGGCTGCATCTTCAGAGTATTCATCCCCAGTTGGCAGCTTCACCATTGTGCTCTGCAGTATTGCCTGTGGTTGTGACTGTTAGCCAGTTCTTCTCAGTTTTTTCTCTCAGGGCTCAGCAGAGTCTAATTGGACCTCATTTTTAAGTCCTTTACTGAACCCTCATATGTGGGTCCATGCTATAGCCTCTGTGAGAAATGAAGCAGCAAATTTTCTTCAGCAGGATTTCAATGTCCATTTTTTTCTTTTCTCTCAGATAAAACAGCATCCTGAGGTCTCTCTGCTTGCCAGTTGCAGCCCATCTGGTTGCCTAGGTTGTGGCAAGAAAGAACCTCCAATACAAGGAGTCGGGGGAGGAAAAGAGAAATGGGGAGGTGTCATCAGTATAATGGTGTTATGTCACTTCTGGGGAACACCTGGAAGTTACATCAGTCTTTTCTAGGAATTGCTGGAAACTCTATGGATCCCCTCACCCCATGCCCTGGAAATGAGCTAACACCATTATGCTGATGGTGATTGTAAAACAATTTTTCTCCTGCCAACTGCCAGATGGGTGGTGGCAGCTGGAGCTGGGAGTGAGAGGTCCCTTACTCTTGCTTGGGAACCCAGCATCCCTGCTCCAATGTGAGGAGCTGAAGTTATCTGACTCCTGTCCCTCTGTTTAACATAGATCTCCTCAAATCTCTGCAAAGACCTTTTCTCTTTGTGGCATTTGATTCAGCCTCCAGGCCTGACTGCAGTGTGTGGGCTTGAGAAAGGAACATTTTGCTGGAGGGGGGATTCAACACACTTAAATTATGCTATCATGAGGCACTGCAGCACAAAGGGACAATATCTCCCTCGAGTCTCTGTGAGAAAACTGGATGTTAAATTATATAAAAATATAAAATGAAGTAAAATAAATATCACATTCAAAATGTAAAAAAAAAAAAAGCCCCAAAGCCAACATTCATATGTTTTAAACAACTCATTCATGTTATAGCACAGCTGTAAGTATATTTTTGTACCACATCCATTATTTAGGTTATCTTTCAACTACACTAGTTGAAGGAGGGGGGAGTCAAGTGCTCAGAAAAGTTGATACTGTGGGAAAAAATCTCAGTCCACTGTGAAAAGCACCCCTCCCCCCATCAATACATATGTGCACAGATATTAAATTGCCATGATCTGGATTGTTTTTTCCTTTGTAAGATTACACTGTTCTTCAGTTAACTGAGACCATTCTTACATGCTCAACTATGTTTAAGCAAAGCCAGTTACCATGGTGACACTTGAGCATTCTAAATGTGGCAGTCACGTCCAAAATTACACTACTCATATTAACCATTTATGTTAAGTATAAGAGGATGGTACTTTTATGTACATCTATGAACTGTTGTCCAGATATTGAACTAGGAGTGCTAACATTTGATTTCAAAAATACAGGCTGCGGTCACACACACACTAAATAATGCAACTTCAACTCACTTTCAGTGCACTTTCCAACTGGATTTTGCTAGTTCACACAGTAAAATCCAGTTGGAAAGTGGATTGAAAATGTATTATTTAGCTTGTGTGACTGCACCCACAGGTAGGCTGGGGGAGGCCAGGACATAGAACCTGAGCTAAACCTTCAGGGACAGAACCTAGATGGAGAGCCAGGATGGAGACTGGGAAGAAAATTAGAGCTGACTCTCTGGTCTGCAGCTAGTATTCCAGAAGGTTAGTGACCCTATAGTATGTATGTGTAGTGGTTTGGTGTAGTGGTTAAGTGTGCGGACTCTTATCTGGGAGAACCGGGTTTGATTCCCCACTCCTCCACTTGCACCTGCTGAGATGGCCTTGGGACAACCATAGCTCTGGCAGAGGTTGTCCTTGAAAGGGCAGCTGCTGTGAGAGCCCTCTCCAGCCCCACCCACCTCACAGGGTGTCTGTTGTGGGGGAGGAAGGTAAAGGAAATTGTGAGCCGCTCTGAGACTCTTCGGAGTGGAGGGCGGGATATAAATCCAATATCTTCTTCTTCTTCTTCTATGTCTTTTAAGGTTACAAGGTCAGTAAAGAGATTTGGGATGGAGCGTTCTGGGGTTGGGTGGGGATGTCATGCGATGTCTCCGATGTAATGATGTCACCCAGAAGTGAGGTCATTCTGTTGGGGATGTTGTGGGGGGGATGTTCTGGTTTTTAGTCAAACTTTATGGTTAAATTGGGCTTAAACCATAGAGTTCGCCCAACAGAGTATCTTCAATGTGATGACATCACTTCCAGGTTATGGCATCACATCAGGGATGTCACATGGCAATATCCCTGATTAGGGGAGGGGTTTTCCCTGCCTGCCAGCTGGTCTATGACAGGGAGAAGCCCCTGAAACTGAGCAGGGAGAAGCCTTTGAAACTGTTGGGACTTGGGGGCTAGCAATCCTAGTAGGGTTGCCAAATCCAGTTTGAGAAACTCCTGGAGATGGAGCCTGGGGAGGACAGGAACTTCACTGGGCTACAATGCCAAAAAGTCCAAAGCAACCAATTTTCTCCAGGGGAACTGATCTATATATTCTGGAGATGAGCTGTAATCCCAGAGGATCCCCAGGTCCCACTTGGTGGCTGGCATCCCTATTTTTGCCACCTATACCTTTAGCTCATTTTCTACACTGCCTCAAAGACCTTGTATGGACAAAATAGTTAAAATCTATGTACTATTAGTGATGTGTGGTCCCTGTCTGCAGATATCTAAATCTGTGGATCAAAACCACACGGATGCTAAAGAGGCTTGTCTGCAAACTTTTAGGATCCCTAGGTTTGCAGAAAAAAATCTTAAATCTTAAACTAGCTATGGGGTGGTGGTAAACTTTCCCCAAAGTTCCCAAGTGAGGAGAATGCACCCACCTCAGCATTTGAAGGAGGGTGGGAGCCACGCTGGGTCCTGCAGAGGTAGCAGCACATCATAGAATTTGTGCTGGCCCCAGTGGCAGTGTCATAGAATCATAGAATTGGAAGGGACCTCCAACCCTCTGCACAATGCAGGAAACTCACAAATATCTCCCCCTAAATACCTCCATGCAACCGAGAACCAGTGGGGCAGCCCAGGGAGAGTATGTGGGCCAGACCTGGTGGCAGCTGCCGAACAGCCCAGGGTTCTACACTGGGCCCATCAGCAGTTGCTGGAGAGCTTGGGGGCTGTGCTGGATCCAGTGAGAGAGTAGACCTTTTCTTCAAGGTTTAGTTTAAAAACTGCTTTGTCACCTTTTTATTTTAAATGCCAGCAGCCTGGTTTTCTTTTGTACAGGTCCTGCTTGTTCCAAAAAGCATTCCAGTGCCTAACAAACTTAAACCCTTCCTTCCTGCACCATCATCTCATCCACACATTGAGACTCCTCATCTGTGACTGTCTAGCTGGCCCTGTGCATGAAACAGGCAGCACTTGCAAGAAGGCTACCTTGGGGATCCTGGCCTTGAGTCTTCTGCTGGCAGTCTAAATTTTTCCTCCAGGACCACACAACTACATTTCCCCATAGCATTGATACCAGCATGTACCACAACCACTGGCTCCTCCCCAGCACAATCTACCAGCCTCTCTAGACCACCCATAATGTCCACTACCTTCACACCAGACAGGCAAGTCGTCATAAGGTCAGTACACAGGTTTGCAACCTATCTATCTATTTGCCTAAGGATCAAATCACCAACTTCCAAGAGCCCCCTTCCCTACCTGCCCAGGGATGGTTCCTTGGTGCAATAGCTGTTCACCAACTGTAGAAGAGGGCCCTTCTAAAGGAACATTTCCCCTTTCTTCAGCATAGTGCCCTGTTTCCTCTTTACCCTCATGCTCCCTAACATCAGCAGGGCTACCATTCTTGGAGTGGGACTAGTTAGATGTGTCCCATCTAACTGAGAGTCTTATTCATGCACCTAACTGACTGCTTCTGCTTCTCCAAATCAGCCACCTTGACCTTGAGGATGCAAACTCATTCTCTGAGAACCAGGAGCTGTTTGCACTTGAGCACACATTCATGACTTCTGTCCAGGTGGCACATAGTCATACATATTGCACTCAGTGCAGTACATTGAATAGATCCCAACCCGCTGCTGGCATTCTACCTTTATTATTGCTTTTTAAATAAATTTCCTCTTTATGTAGATTTGCTCGTGGAAAATCTGCTTACACTTTTAGGGACATGGGGAAGCTAGTGCCCACGCTTCCTTATCCTGCTGCTGAACATGCATATCTGCTAAACCTGCCTGTTTACTCCCTTGTTTCAGACACTTTGTCACTGCAGCAGGGCCTGCTACCTCACAGAGCTGGGGCCTGCTTATAGGAACCCTAAATAAATCACTTGGGCCAAAACTCCACTCCCCACTGGAGCCAAGCACACTGATTAGGAGCTAACCAATAAAGGAGGATGAGCAGTCAGCCTCTGGTTGGTTAACAATAGGTGTTGCTGAAAGGGAACTGCTCAGATAAGAGTGCCTCTCCTTCTCAGGCTGCCTTTTATTTCAAATGCTAATTTCATTTCACATGTTAATGAAGAAGGAGGAGGAGGAAACTGGATTTATATCCTGCCTTTCACTCAGAGCCTCAGAGCAGCTTACAATCTCCTTTCCCTTCATCTCCCCATAACCTGTGAGCAATGTTCCATCTAAGCTGAGTTAGTGTGAGCTAGCTCACAATTTTTAGCCTCCAGTTCACACATTTTTGTCTCAGTTCAGGAAAAATGGCCCCAGAGCAAACGAATTGATGCAACAGCTCATAACTGAGCATTCAGGAACAGATCCTGTCAGACACATCACAGGAACCTCGACCAGGTACTTTTTATCTTCTACCCAAAATACATAAACCAGGTAACCCAGGACGTCCCATTGTGTCAGGGATAGGCACTATCACTGAGGGGGTATCTGGATATATGGACTCTATTCTAAGACCCTATGTTAAGACTGTATTCTAAGTGCCCCCAGTTATGTTCGTGACACTACAGATTTTCTGAGGAAAATACAATCTTTTAACAACCTTCCAGAGAATACTATCTTAGCCACCATGGATGTGGAATCTTTGTATACCAACATCCCACACCGAGATGAATTACAAGCTGTAAATAATATAATCTCTGATAAAAACATAGCTGACTTTGCTACCAAACTGTGCCATTTTGTTCTCACCCATAACTACTTCAGATTTGGCAGTGAACTTTTCCTACAGATCAATGGTACTGCCATGGGCACCTGCATGGCCCCACAATATGCTAACATCTTTATGGCTGACTTGGAGCAGCGCTTCCTAGACTCCCAACCACTCATACCTACCTTATACCTTGGTTACATTGATGACATCTTTATGGTCTGGACACATGGTAAAGAAGCCCTGGACGCATTCCATCAGGCTTTCAATGGCTTTCACCCTACCATCAACCTGACAATGAACAGTCTATGCAAGAAATACATTTTCTGGACACCACTGTAAAAATAAACAATGGATGCATTGACATCACTTTATACCCGAAACCTACTGACTGACAAACATACCTGCATGCCTCCAGCTACCACCCTAAACACACCAAACGATCCATTGTATACAGCCAGGCTCTACGCTACAGCCGCATTTGCTTCAATCCTGCTGACAGAGATTCTCACCTGAGAGATCTACAACAAACCTTTTTGGAACTAAAGTATCCACCTGATGAAGTCAGGACACAGATCAACAAAGCCAGAATGATACCCAGAGAAAACCTGTTACAAGACAGATCCAAAAGAGAAAATAACAGAATACCACTAGTGGTCACACACAACTCTCAGCTTAAAACAGTTCAACATATCATCAACAACTTACAACCTCTTTTGGACAGTGACAGCTCTCTTTCAAAAGCACTGGGGGGTAAACGTTTTCTTGCACACAGACAGCCCTCCAACCTCAAACAACTCTTCACCCACAACAATACAGCATCTCATCTGAGCATGGACACCGGTACCAGAGCTTGCAATAAACCCAAGTGCCAACTTTGCTGCAACATACACCCAGACAACACAATCACTGGGCCTAACAACATTAACTATATCATCTCAGGCTCATTCACTTGTTCATCTTCCAACATTATATATGCTATTAAATACCAACAATGCCCTTCAGTTCTCTACATAGGGCAAACAGGACAAACCCTATGCCAAAGGATAAATGGACACAAATCTGACATTAGGAATCACAGAACTGAGAAAACTGTGGGAGAATGCTTTAACCTTCCAAAGCATTCAATGGGTGACCTCAAGGTAGCTGTGTTACTGCAAAGGAACTTCAAGAACAGAATGGAGACAGAAATTGCTGAATTACAAATTATTATGAAACTTGGAACAAACACCTCCCCAGGACTAAACAGGGGTATTGGTTTTTTTTATCTCATTACAGATGCTAAACCCACTCTCAGTGAGTATAGCTATACATCCACAGTATTCCAATGTGTTTCTCTTTTAGAATTGTGTATCAGTATAATTATTTGTATTGACATACTCAAAATAGGGATATTGGCTGTATATCTCATTACATATACTTTATCCATTTTCACTATATTTTATTGTATTCCTTTTTCCTATGGCAAACTAGAATGATGTTTACATGTTAAAAAGTAAATTAGGTGGACAAGAACATCACTATCCAATGTATTTCTCTTTTAGCTGTATTGACACACTCAAACAGGGACTTTGGTTGCTTATCCTATTACATATATTGAACCCATCTCCCATTGTCATTGACAGACAATCTCGCATTTTGACATACTGTTGCTTTTGCATACTCATTCTACTCAGATCAAAGGTTTGCTCAATTTGTTAATTTTACTATTCTGTCATTGTACCATTTTACATTCTAAACCACTTCCTACCAGATAATTTTACTTCACTGTCATTGGTTCTTAAATCTGTACCATATTGCATTCTGGGCCACTGCCTACCAGCTATGTATGGCTCTGCTCAGCTATGTATGGCTTTGCTCACTGTGCTGGATTCCTCATCTGATGAAGTGTGCTTAAGAGCACACGAAAGCTTACATTCTAAATAAAAATTGGTTGGTCTTAAAGGTGAAACTTGACTCCTGCTTTGTTCAACTACTTCAGACCAACACGGCTGCCCGCATTTAACTTTAATGCCAGTAGCTCACAACTTTGATGCCAGTAATTCACAAAGTAGAATTTTTGCTCACAGGACTCCAAAGCTTAGAGGGAACATTGCCTGTGAGGCAGGTGGAACTGAGAGCTCTTTTGAAAACTGCTCTTGAGAAAGCAGCTCTTTCAAGAACTGTGACTGACCCAAGGTCACTCAGCAGGTGCATGTGAAGGAGTGGGGAATCAAACCCAGTTCTCCCTGAGCCTGCCTTGGCAGGAAGGGTGGGATATAAATCTAATAAAATAAAAGTAAAATAAAATAAAAATAAATTACACTTAACCACTACACCAAACTGGCAGCATGCCAAGATGTGTGTGTGTATGTGTGTGGATGGATGGATAGATAGATAGATAGATAGATAGATAGATAGATAGATAGATAGATAGATAGATAGATAGATAGATAGATAGATAGATAGATAGATAGATAGATAGATAGATAGATAGATAGATAGATAGATATAGATGCTGCTTACCCTCTCCTTGCAGATTTGCTAAACTTGCCTGAGCCTGCTTTGGCAGGGAGGGTGGCATATAAATCGAATAGATCTAACCTAATCTGTTTATTGCCTTGTTCCAGACACTTTGCTTCTGGAGCTGGGACACTTGTTACTGGAGTGGGGCCTGCTACCTTGCAGAGCTATGTGGAAACCACTACCAGTAGGGACTACCAAACTGAATAATGAACCTAAATTTATGTTGTAGCATTACTACAGAATGCAAACACTGAGTCAGACCTGAGTCCAATGTCAGTACAATGCAGTTTTATTATTACAATCCAAGATCAAACAGTACATTAACAGAGTCCAATGTCTATGCATCCCCACTTCAGAGTATGCACACGGGCTTTTAGGTCTCGCAAACTGGGATTAGGGAGGAAATCTAAACCAGAGTATAGCTTTGTGGCAAGGCTGAAGTCTCTCTAAAAATCTTGCCAGTATGAACAAAGCAGATATACTATTTTGTGGTTCTTTTTATAGAAGTAATCAAATATAAGGGAAAGAACTTTTGGGGGGTAGAGATCTATTTTCTCCAATTTTGGGGAGGGGGTGTGTGTTTCCTTCTGGCTCCCACTCCTCCATTTTGTTTTGCTTTGTGAATTGGTGCAGCTCTTGTTTCTGGATGTTTATGAGAATGTAGGCATGGTGATGCGATGGAAAAGGGAAATAACTTCTTTGTTTAACAAAGACAAATGGAGAACAAGCTGTACTCCTTGGAGGCACACAGAAGCCAGGTTGCCGTGAGTCAGACCCTCCAAGTTTACAACTCCTGTTGGTTTGAACTAATGTGATACTTCGTATTTGAGGGATGATGTCTGGAACAAAAGAGCAGGAATTGGGGGGGGGGGGGAGAATAAAGCTGATCTATGATAAAATATTACACTTAATAAATCCCAATATGAAAGGCAGGAAAATACGGGAAGACAGTATAGAGAGCAGCTAGTAGGAACATTAGAAATAAAGCCAGGTAATTTCTGGAAAGGAAAAGAGGGAGAGGCGCTGCTGTGGGGCTGCAAGAAGGCCATTGGGGAAATCCTTCCGACTGAGCCTTTGGCAGGAGTCTCTGTGCAGTATGCCAAGATCAACACTGGAGCCATTGGCTGTTCTGTATGAAGAGGCGAGCTTATACAGCGACAGAGGTCATGCTGGCTTGAGTTTGAAATTGAACATAAGGATAAAGAGTGGATGGAAGCTGCTGCTGGTTTAAAAATGGGTAGTATTTATATTTCCTAGAAAGGAATAAATGGCTCTTACTAAATTACAGACCCTGCCCTGGATGGCCCAGGCTAGCCTGATCTTGGCAGATCCTGGAAATTTAGCGGTCAGCCTTGGTCAGTACTTGGATGGGAGACCACTGAGGAAGTCTGGGGTTCCTAGGCAGAGACAGGCAACGGCAAACCACCTCTGAATAGCTCTTTCCTTGAAAACCCTATGGGGTCACCATAAGTTGGCTGCAACTTGACAGCACTTTCTGCCACTATGTTATGGCATAGCTGAATTGCTATGTCACAACATTAAATAGTTGTTTATTTTAAGGAACTTGGGCCAAAGCTAAAGTTCCCAGGAGTTTGCTCTCTGGTTGCCTATAGAGGCATCAAGCGCCACATGGCCACTATGGCAAGGCAAAAGAGAGAATAAAGCCAGCAGCAGGATTGGGAAATAAAAATAGCAAAATGAGCTTAGTAGCCCCTACAGTGCTGCCAGCAACACGGTGAGAACTGCTCAGCTGGCTCCAGGTCACCAATGGCTCTCTAGAGCACCAGCCCACTGGGAACTACTCCAGTGACTGAAAGGGCTGCTTCCTTCTTGGATAAGTGATGAGAGTAGATTAGCTATCAGGGCACTGGTGCTGGGCTGCTAATTAGCAGTGGTGGTTCAGTTTAAATGTTGCACTTTTCCTTCTCCCATCTGAAGGCCTTAGGATTGAACTGCCAGTGTAATAGAGAAGATACGAGGAGAGTGCTCCCTACTGGCAGTTGATTCTGAACTGGGTGGGGAAAATGTGAATTGGACTATGCAGTTTAGATTGGGGGAGGCAGAGAGAGAATTTCCACATTATCCTTAGAATCCCAACTTTTCATTCTGCCCTGCATTCCACCCTTAATCAATTCTAGTCTAACTAGGAGAATTTCTAAAATTGGTTCCACAAGGGGAGTGAGTTTCTTTGCTTGTCTCTTCTCCCCACACACATTGCTGATGTGTATGGTATGCATTGATAACACACTACAAAAAAGCCCGCTTAAATGTCACCGTACCTAAGATTGTATCAAGACTCTTTGGGTGTGATAGTTTTATCAATTTACAGAAGCACTTGTGGCTATCAGTAAAATGGCACACAAAACGAATCTTGATGTAATGGCTGTCTTCCATATTCCAGATTCCTTCTTGATCCCAAAACCATATGGAAGATCAGAGATACTGGGCATGTTGTACATATTTGTATACTTATTTGCAGGCCTCATATTCAGCAGAAGCTCACAGGAGCACAGCTCCTGAACCTTTCTGACAGCCCCCTCTCCTCCCCACCTACCTTGTCCATTAAATAGTTGGTGCAGCTGCTGAACAATCCCTGGATTAGGAGAGCAGGCAAATAGCCAGCCACAAGGAGCTTTGCCATGCCCCCAGCAGCCCTCATTAACCCCCTGTAGAAGCCCGTGCCACACTTTCTCCATTTCTTGTGTGATTTTGGGTGGTGGGTGGCTTGTTTGCTGGTCTTTTGATGGGGGGCAGCCCAGGAGAGCCCCAGGTGAGCAAAGCCTTCTTGGGCTGGCTGGATCTCTAGCCAGCCCAAGCAGGCTCTTTTCTCATGTCAGGGTGCTTTTGGCTGGTGTGTGTGTGTGGGGGGGGGGAATATGCTAATGAGTTATGCTAATAAGCTCCACCACCTATTTTTCGACAAAACAACCCCTACCTTTCTCTCTCTCGTATATTTAAAAGCTTATCTCACCCATTATGTCTTTCGCACATTTTTTTATTTATTCACTTTATACCCTGCCTTTCACTCCAACAGGGACCCAAAACAGCTTACTCCATTCTCCTTTTATCTTTGCAGCAATCCTGTGAGGTAGATTAGGCTGAGTATATATAACTGGCTCAAAGTCACCCATAGGGATGGGCACAAATTGAGCCACAAAGCAAAATTCATCATTAGCTTTGCCCTGTTCATGATTCATGAAGTCAAATTTATGGAAGGGTGACTGGCAAGAACTTTCAAGGAACTTTGATGCTGTTTGTGGAGGTTCATGAGTGGACATATTCCCAGACAGATTTTCTCTGCTCAATCAAAATGTTTGCAGAACTACAAATCAGCAACATAGAAAGCATGTAGAGGAGTATATGGGGGAGATCCCCTGCAACCCTGATGTCTCTAGCTTGAGATCCATTCTATACACTCCTGAACTTTGGACATTTTGACAGGCAAGCTAGAGACACCAAACTCACAGGGGACCTCCTCTAGATGCTTCTCTACTTCGCTTCCAAGTTTGGTGTCTCTAGCTTGCACAGGATGTCAGCATATGCTTGCTAGTAAGACTTCAGGCTGGAGTCTAATACAAATGATCTATAACAGTTCATGATCTGTGACAATTCCTGACAGCTTTCCTTAGCAGGTTCATACCAGTTCTGTCCAGAGTACTTGTGCCTATGCGGGATGACTCAGCACTGTGTGCTGATTGGTGCTTGTATATAGCTATATGTATATAACTGGGAAGAGTCTATGCAGTGTATCTCTGCTCTCAAATGTGTTGTCTGGCGAAGCACTTTGTCCAGTGTATACCAAAACAACTATAAACTTGTAAATCTGTAAATAAATGTAAATAGTTAGCACAAGTCAGTGTGCTGTCTATTCTTAAGCCTCACAAATCCAGAGCATACCAGCGAATATGCCAACAGCGTTATGGGCAAGGCATGCTTCCACTGCACCATGCTCTGGAGGTTCTGAATGAGGCTGAACTGCTAAGGTGACCTGTGACTGAATGGAAGTCTGTAGCTGCCGCTTCTGGAGCTGAGAAGGAAGACATGCTCAGCCAGGCTCCTGATAACAGCTCGGAGGATGGGAGTTATTCTGAGGACCAGCTGCCAGACAGAGATGACAGCATGGCCCAGGCACTGACTGCTCTGCTGGTGGAGAAGCTCACTTCTACTAATTATAATGTTTGGGCTCTTCGGATGGAACATTATCTTAAGCGTGAAGGTCTGTGGTTGTATGATGACACTTCCCCAGACCCTTCAGCTGCTGGAGACGATGTCAAGAATGAAAAAGCTCTTGCGACCATCATTTTGAGTGTGGCAGATGACCAGCTTGTGCACATATCTGGTAAGCCGAAGGCTAAACAAGCGTGGGACAGTCTGAAGGCTGTGTACATACAAAGCACAGCTGGGTCTCTGATAACAATTACCCATCGCATGTACCGGACTGGAATGAGACAGGGGGAGTCTGTGAGGGCTCATTTAAACACTTTGGCTGAATGCTTCCAGCAACTGGAGCAGCGTGGAAAAACTGTACCAGATGAGGATAAAATGTTTATCATTCTCAGTTCCCTGTCGGTGGATTACAATATACTGATAACTTCATTGGAATCTACAGAAGCGAACAGATTAATTTTGGCTAACGTCACTGGATGCCTACTGGAAGAGGAAAACAGGCAGAGGGAGTTGCATTCCTCAGAGATGTGGCAGCATTCCAAAGTGGAAGAGGCTAAAGGGGCCAGCTGCGAGACCGGCTGAGCAGAGAGTAAAATGCATGAAGAGGTGTCTCAAGTTGCTCTGAAAGTACACAGATGCTTCTGCTGTGGGTCTACAAAGCACCTGAAACGATCGTGCCCAGAGTGGAAGGAGAGGGGCAGACCTGGAGGACCACCTCACAACTCTTCACACAGCCAGAAGGCCACATTGGCGGTCACAGATGTGGCTGCTGTATGTGGGATGTGGATTTTAGACTCAGAAGCGTCTCAGAACTTTTGCAGAGATGAATGCCTGCTTCATGACATTCATTCCTCAACATTACAACATGTGAGTCTAGCTGATGACAGGAACTCTGCTGTAAGGTGTCAGGGAAGTGTCACATTCCCAGCACTTCAGCACACTTTTAAAGAAGTTCTGTGTGTTCCTGCTCTTGAAAACAATTTACTAAGTGTGCTTGCATTGGACAAAGCTGGTTTTACTGTGACTTTTGCCAGCAACTCTTGCAAAAGAAGGGTGGCCGGGTGTTTGCTGTGGGATGGTTGCAGAAAAATGTCTCTGTTATAGAAAATTTATCTGTGGGAGCACAGGTGGTAATGAACACAAAACCTCATGATAATTGTGTGCACTTGCTCCACCGAAGGCTGGGGCATGCCAGTTTTAACACTATAAGCAAAACACTTGCTATTGTGGGGCATGATGGAGTGAAGGAATGTAAAGAGTTTCTTGATTGTGAAATGTGCAAACGCACAAAATCAAAAGCATTCCCAGTTGCCAAGAAAAGTGATAGAGTGTCTGCAAAACTGTTGGCTTTAGTACATGCAGATGTGATAGGACCTTACCCCAAAAGCCACTCTAATAAGAGGTTTGCACTAATCTTAGTTGATGATTTTTCCAGATTCTCATGGGTGTATGTGCTCAAAAAGAAGTCTGGGTACGCAAGGTACAGAAACAATTGGGTGAATTATGTGCTTTGCAGACTGACATGGGAGGTGAATTCATGTCTTCTGAGTTTAACAGATAGTTGCAAGCACAAGGTATAACTCATAGAGTGGCAAATGTGTCAACACCGCAGGAGAATGGTGTGACCGAAAGAAAGGGGGAAGTTTTGCAAGATATTATGCAGTCTATGCCTACTGACGCTGGTTTATCTATCACTTACTGGGCTGAAGCATTGAAGGCTGCATACTATATAAGCAACAGGATTGAACTAGGTCCATAGATAACATTCCTTACAAGGTGTTGTACAACAAGAACCCCAGTTTGGGACATTTAAGAATTTTTGGCATCAAGATCTGGGTGAATGTTCCTTTAAACCAGAGGAGGAAAGGGGGAGCTCGCTCCAAAAAGCTTCTATTCCTAGGCTATATGACAGGAGTGAAGGCATAGAGGTTTGCTAATGAACATCAAACGCTGAGCTTTAGCAGGTCTGCCAATTTTTGTGAAGACCAGAACTGGCACAGAGTGCATGTTAATGAATTGCCTTTGCAGGTCGCACTCCCCTTATCAGAGGAAACCAAATGTGTAAAACAAGAGATTGTGTCTCCTAGGCAACAATCCTCTGAGAGTGAACAGAGTGAGCAACAGGTGCCTAGAGTGTCTACCAGAAGTACAAAAGGTATACCTCCAGTCAGATTTGGGTTTGATACCACTACTGTAAATCATGTATATGTAAGAGAGCCAAAGAATTTTCAGGAAGTGTTAACTTTGCCTGAGTCAGAAAGGCAAGCTTGGTAAACTGCCATGCAAGCAGAACATGATTCTCTTACTGGAAATGGAGTGTTTACTCTGACTAATTTGCCTGCTGACAAAAACGTTATCAGCTGCCGCTGGATATTCAAACTAAAATCTTTACCGGACGGTGGGCTGCAAAGGGAAGCCAGGCTAGTAGCATGGGTTTTTTCCCAGATCGGAGGAAAGGATTATGATTGTTTGCCCCTACAGTCAACTCTGATATGCTAAAAATAGCATTGTGCAAGGCTGGGATTGATAAGATGCAGGTGCACCATTTCGATTTCATAACTGCTTATTTAAATGCCCGAATAGATGAACAGCTCTACATGGAGCAAATCCCAGGGTTTGAAAGCACTAACCAGAACCTTGTGTTGAAACTTAACAAAGCCCCATATGGCTTAAAGCAGAGTGCAAGAGCATGGAATCAATGTCTGAGCAAAGCCTTAACTGATCTTGGGTTCACACAGGGAATTGCTGACCCATGTACATTTAGTAAACCCATTGGGAAAACTAAATGCTATCTGTTTGTTTTTGTAGATGATTTATGTTTTCTGTTCCATGATGATATGCAGCTGCAATGGTTTATACAAACAACTCAACGCCTGTTTAAGATTAAACATTTGGGCAGCATTCAGCATTACTTGGGTGTAGACATTACAAAGAACACAAATGGATGTTTTGAGCTCAGTCAGGAGCATAAAATAACAAAGCTGCTTGAAGAATACAACATGACAAATGCAAACTGTGTTACTATACCAATGACCACAAGCTATGGAAAAGAGCCTGATGACAAAGTATTTGGAAACAAGGCATTGTATCAATCCCTAATTGGGTCCCTCCTGTATATAGCATGTTGGTCAAGACCAGATATCTGCATTGCAGTTCATATGTTGTGTCAGAAGTGTGCATATCCTTTTATGAAAGATTGGACTGTTGCAAAAAGGGTATTGAGGTATCTAAAAGGTACTGTTGCAAACAAATTAGTGCTAGACACTACTTCAGCACAACAAGCAACAGCTTACAATGATTCTAGCTGGGGAGATAGAAAAAAATGGAAGGTCCACAACAGGTTTTGCTGTGTATGTGCATGGAGCTCTTGTGTTGTGGGAATCTTTGAAACAAACACACGTCTCAACAAGCACTTGTGAAGCAGAGTTTTCTGCATTAAGTGATTGTGTTGTTCAGCTGAAATTATTATATCAGCTACTAATGGACCTGAACATGCAATGTAACTTACCTATGCGTGTATTTTGTGACAATACTGCTGCTCAACAGTTGGCAAATGCACAGGTCAAAACAAGAAGTAGACACATTAACATTCGTTATCAGAATGTCAGGGAGACTGTACATAGAGGTTTGATTATGTTACAGTACTGTTCTTCTGATGTAAATGTACCAGACATGTTCATTAAGAGTTTAAATGTGGACAAATTTGTAACTCTGAAACAAAAACTGGGATTCACAGCCTGAGTCTTAGGGGGAGTGTCAGCATATGCTTGCTAGTAAGACTTCAGGTTGGAGTCTAATACAAATGATCTATGACAGTTCATGATCTGTGACAGTTCCTGACAGCTTCCCTTAGCAGATGCATACCGGTTCTGTCCCGAGTACTTGTGCCTATGCGGGATGACTCAGCACTGTGTGCTGATTGGTACTTGTATATAGCTATATGTATATAACTGGAAGAGTCTATGCAGTGTATCTCGGCTCTCAAACGTGTTGCCTGGTGAAGCACTTTGTCCAGTGTATACCAGAACAACTATAAACTTGTAAATCTGTAAATAAATGTAAATAGCACAAGTCAGTGTGCTGTCTATTCTTAAGCCTTACAAATCCATAGCATACCAGTGAATACGCAAACACAGGACCCATTCTGTACACTCTCAAACTTGCACCTGACAAAATGGCCAAGGTTTGGGAGTGTATAGAATGCATCTTGTGCAAGATAGAGACACTAAACTTGCAGGAGATCTGTGGCTGACTATCCTCTACCTACCCTCCAAGACTGGTGAGGATTGGATTTACCAGTCCCAAGTTATGACCCTCCCAAGAAGGTGCCCCAGACCGGGGCATTTCTCCAGAAAGCACTTTTCTGGGGGCACCTTCTTTGGGAGGGTCTAATTTGGACTTTGTAAATCCAATCCTCATCAAACTTGGAGGGCATGTAGAGGAGAGTCAGATGGAGAATCCATGCATGTTTGGTGTATATAGCCTGCCAGGGGGCATTCTACTGCCTCACACATCAAACCGCTTCATAAGGCATCTAAAAATTTGTGATGGTCCATGGTTCATGAACAAGGCACATCATGAACCAAACTGAACAGTATTTTCCAGGTTCTTGTCTCTCTCTAGCCACCCAACAACCTTCTATGGCAGAATGGAGCTTTAAATTTGGGTCTTCCAGATCCCTGTCAAACACTCTAACCACAGCACTTCATGGATTCTCAAAGTGCGGAGTGTAAGCCTGCAGCTGCTTTCTACCACATGAGAAAGGGCTGCAATTGCCCCATATCTTCAAAACCTTGTTATGTTCTATATTTTATGGGGAAAACTCTAGTTGCTCCTCAGCTAAATTGACTTTATGTTGTCAAAGTCAATGCTTTATTAATGGAACATGAAGCTTGATTAGAATGGTAAATCCAATCCTGCAGTCCTAGCATTACTTAATAGCTTTGAAATTCTATGATGGATTTTCCAGCTCATTGGCTCTGATGGTACTGTACTCTTTTCCACTTACTCCTATGGCTGAAGAAAGGGATGAGGGAAAACCCTAGGCAGAAAAGCCTATTCCATTGGATTCTCTGCAGTCTTTGGGCAGTATTTTTGTTCACATGCAATTTCTCCCCAGTTTGGAAGAAATTATTAGAGTTTAATAGCATAGTGGCTAAGAGATGGACAGTGCAATCCTAAACAGTTACAAGGAAAATGCACAGAAATCTGCGAAGTGGATGCTCTGTTGCAGCTATGGTGCACTCTGAATAGCACTAAAGAGCTAGAACTTTTGGCTGGCAACACTACACACATGGAAACAATAATAAAAATGGATAGTCAGTTGTGATAAAATGTTTTTAAATAAAACTCAGCCCATTTATGTTTTATTACACAAATTAAGTTAGAAATGTACCCAGTTCAAATAAAACAAAATGATAGAGTTCATTAATTAACCAGTACACTAGAAATAATAACCCTGCACTAGAAATCTCTTACTCAGCTGGGCCATAGAACATTGGTCCAACAATTTAAGTGAATTAGCTGGCCTTAGAGGAACATCAATAATAAACTCAAATATTTTTCAGACTACACAGGCAGCATTCTTGGAAATTCATGCACGGTAAGCCAAAATTCATTATTCATCTACTTTGTGCTGGAGTTCCCATTTGCTGGTGAACTATAACCTGAAATATTTATGGCAGTAAGCAGCTGAATTAGGGCTTTCAGGCCTTCCCCAGCCTTAGGATCTAAAAACGTTTGGAAAGCAGGCATAAAATGATTCATATTCCGCACTCAGAAATTCATACTCATCTATAAAAGAACACATGTATATGGGTATACAATTTCTGTATTATATATTTGACCCTAGTCCATGTGTTATATAAGTTTGACCCTCATTCTTGTGTCAGGAAGTGAGTGCCTAATAATCTTATGGATCTGGATCCAAATCTATGTTCTACTAATGGAAGGGCAGGTTTAATTTCTGCCAATTGCTCCTTCCTGCTACAGACCCCAATTGGCTTCTCATACCATTCCTGAAGGACCTGTTCTCCCATAGCAGGGAAATCATGGACATCAGTGGGATGCAGAAAGGCATGAAAGGTCTGTTCTACTGATAGAAGAGCCTGCCATTAGCAGATTCCACCCATACCCCAGATCCTACCAATCAGGGCTTTTTTGTAGAAAAACCCCAGCAGGAACTCATTTGCATATTAGGCCACATCCTCTGATGCCAAGTCCACCAGAACTGTGTTTCTGCTCAAGAAAAGCCTGCTGGAAATCTTATCTTCCAAGCATGGGGATGCTTGGTGTTTTCCTGATGCACATATGTCAGCTAGCTAGGACTAGGAGAAATGAAAATCCTTTCCTCCACTTGTTAGAGAACCCATCTAGCTCTTTTAAAATGCACCTTTTGAAGGACTAACTAAGAAGAATGTTATGATAATGAATTTCGATTTGCCCAGGGATCAAAAAATCTTTTTCCTCAGAGGTACCCATTTTTCATTAAGCATTAATTAATTAACAAAAGAACAAAAGGATTTTTTTTGTTGACAGCTAACATGGATGCATGATAGCTAATCCAAGAAAGGAAAAAAATCTGTTCAAGAACTGTCAGCTACAGAAAGAGAAAAAGGCCATAGGACCAATGTTTCCAAGGCAATTTAGAAATAAAAAAAGGCCAAACCACCCAGGGAGGTATGATTAGAAATAAATAGGATCATTACAACCATTTACAGCTGGCTTTGTTCATTTAGAAGCTCTCCTTTTGTGGACACTACTTGGCTGTACAGAATCTCTTACCAAATTGTTGGGATTTTTCCTCCATTATAGTTTGCTTTGCCTCCCTACTGTGCTGTACTTTTCTTGGATGAATTCTCTGCATACCTTCAGCCCCTAACGTGCCTTCAGTTCTAGTGGATACATATTTTTATTTACTTATTTCATTTATATCCTGCCTTTCTCCCCAATGAGGGCCCAAAGCAGCTTACATCATTTTCCTCTCTTCCATTTTATCCTCACAACAACCCTTTGAGGGAGTTTTGACTGAGGCTATGATAAAGGATGAAAAAGCCTATGACTGAGGATATGCACTTGTGAACTGTTGTGA
This sequence comes from Heteronotia binoei, assembly GCF_032191835.1. Taxonomy (NCBI): domain Eukaryota; kingdom Metazoa; phylum Chordata; class Lepidosauria; order Squamata; family Gekkonidae; genus Heteronotia; species Heteronotia binoei. Next base: position 92,311,593 of record NC_083231.1, read on the forward strand.
TATGCTGTGTGAACTGGCAAAATCCAGATGGAAAGTGAATTGAAAGTGGGTTGAAATTCCATTATTTAGCATGTGTGATTACTGCCTGCAGGGATTTGGCATTTGCCTAGGGCACTGGGCTGGGGAGGTGCTGATTTGGGTGCTCCCCCCCTCCCAGTGCCCTAGGCAAATGCCTTGGTTGTGCAGCAGCCAGCTGGCTTTGCTCTGCCTCCCTTACAATCAGAATGGAGGCGAAGCAAAGCCAGGAGTTGTGTTCTGGCCTTGGAGGTGAAGTTGCGTACCAGCCCTGGAGGTGAAGTGAAGCCAGTGGTCCAGTATGTAACTTCTGGCTTTGCTCCACCACCCTTCCATTCAGAAGGGAGATGGAGTGAAGTTAGCCAGCTGGCTGGCTTGCGCGCCTTTGCCTCCCTTCCCAGGTGCCCTCCCTGCCCTACTTCACCAGTATTCTAACCCTATTATCTCTCTCCCACACACCCCTAATATTCTACACAGCATTACAGCTTATATGACATTCTGTACTTGGCAAATGGGCACCAAACTGCTCCACTTGCTGTCAGAATTCATCACAATCTAAAAAGCTCTGGGGTCCTGGTTAGAGCCCACATTCTCCCCCTCATCCCTTAAGTGTCACATAAATTCTTCTTTTGGGGTAATAGGATAGAGTCAGCCAGCTTTTCCATTTATGAGGAAGGGCCCCTTTTGACCACCCTCAAAAAATCATGGGACCTGCATAGACAAGAGCCACATGACATGATAGGGATTGTAAATAAGATTGGGTATGATTGTGTAGGAAAGCTGGTTGGAGCCATCCCACTGTGACAAACAGCAATTTTCAGCTATAGGAATGTTTGTTTTTATTTTGTAATGTGTTCATTCACTGCCCATCTAGCAGGGATTAAAGTGCTTCAAAACTCTTTTAAGCCTGATAAATCGCTTTCTTTTTGAATATGAAAATGATTGATTGATTGTGTGCACCTGGAAATCCTAAACCTAATTTATGGTTACATACCATATTTTTCGGACTATAAGACGCACTTCCCCCCCCAAAAAAAAAGTGGGGGGGAAGTGTGTGCGTCTTATAGTCTGAAGGTATGTACCTTGGGGGGGGGCGCGATCTGCTGCCTCTTCCTCTGATCCGGCGCTTCCCCACGCCTGCCTGCCTGGCTCCATCTTCTTCAGGCAAGCGCTGGGATCGCTCCACGTGGCCCCAGCGCTTTGCAAGCGCCGGCTGCGGAGGGGGCAGTGTGCTTCCTACTTGCCTGTGTCCCTGCCTTCAGCTGTGATGTTTAAAGCAAGCGCTGGGATCGCTCCCTCCCCCCTCCGATCCCAGCGCTTGCTTTAAACATCACAGCTGAAGGCAGGAACACAGGCAAGTAGGAAGCACCTGCCCCCTCCGCAAACGCAGCGCTTTGTGAGCGCCGGCTGTGGCGAGGGCAGCGTGCTTCCTACTTCCCTGTGTGCCTGCCTTCAGCTGTGATGTTTACAGCAAGCGCTGGGATCGGAGGGGGGAGGGAGCGATCCCAGCGCTTGCTTTAAACATCACAGCTGAAGGCAGGCACACAGGCAAGTAGGAAGCATGCTGCCCCCTCCGCAGCCGGCGCTTGCGAAGCGCTGGGGCCACGTGGAGCGATCCCAGTGCTTGCCTGAAGAAGATGGAGCCAGGCAAGCAGGCGCGGGGGAAGCGCCGGATCGGAGGAAGAGGCAGCGGATTGCCCCCCAGGAGAAAGGTGCGTCCTATCCTCCGGAGCGCCTTATGGTGCGAAAAATACGGTACTCTAAAGTTTGCTGGAAAGAACCTCTTTAGGAGCAAAATGACTATTCCCAAGTACAGACAGTGTTCCTCTTTGGGGGATTCAACATCCTCCTCCACTGGTTTTACTTTTCACATTTTCCTGCAAATTTAGGGAGTCTCCCAGAAGGATATCCCTTATCTGAGCCTGGCTTCATTCATTCCATCTTTTCCCCCTATTTGAATGGAGCCAGATTCACAGTTAGATATATTAGCAGAGGTGGCCAACGTTAGCTCTCCAGATGTGTTTTGCCTACAGCTCCCATCAGCCCAAGCCATTGGCCATGCTGGCTGGGGCTGATGGGAGTTGTGGGCAAAAAACATCTGGAGAGCTACCGTTGTCCACCCCTGCATTATAGGATTATGATCTAGTCCTACAATATATCTAATTTTGAATCTGGCCCCATTCAGATAGAAAAAAAAATGGAATTTATTGCTGGGGGTAAAGTTTAGATGACTGGGGAAGGCAATGGCAAACTCCCTGTAAAAAGTCTGCCATGAAAACATTGTGATGCAATGTCACCTCAGAGTTGGAAACAACTGGTGCTTGCACGGGGACTACCTTTTTAACCTTTATGATCTATTCCACTTGGTGATTATATGTATTATCTTGGTTTTGCTGTCCTCCTATCTTCTGTAATCCATTTCCTGCATTGGATTATGGTATGTCATGGGTTAATGTGTGGTTTTTTTGGGGGGGGAGGAGGGGTGTCTGGATTATCTTCTGATTTTGTAATCCTAGTCTTATTACATTGTTCATTGGCTGTCTAATGCTGCCTGATTGCATTTTTTTATATCCCAACTTCAAGTATAGGTTAGTAATGTCTGAACTTGCTGAGAATGAGAGGGGAAAAGATCTTGGGATCATAGTGGATAGCTCAATGAAAGTGTCAACCCAGTGTGCTGCAGCTGTGAAAAAGACAAGCAAACTCTACATTAAAGATTATTAGGCAAGGAAATGAATATAAACCAGCCAGTATTATAATGCCCCTGTATAGATCTATGGTGAGGCCTGATTTGGAAAACTGTGTATAGTTCTGGTCACTGTACCTCAGAAAAAGACACTGCAGAGATGGAAAAAGTACAAAAGAGGGCAACCAAGATGATTAGGGGGTTGGAGCACCTTCCCTTTGAAAAAAGGCTGAGGAGACTGGGACTTTTTAGTTTAGAAAAGAGATGTGTAAGGGGAGACATGATAGAAGTTTGTAAAGTTATGCATTGGGTGGAGAGACTTGACAAAGGAAAATCTTTCTCCCTCTCCCAAAATACTAGAATTTAAGGGCATCCAATGAAACTCATCTGTAAGCCAAAATGCCCTCAAAATGAGGTTGGGGAATTGTCAGGTGGGCACCTGGCTTAATCAGGATCTTTTACCTATGTATACAGGATTCCACGTCCAAAAATTAATGCTTAAAAATATTAGGGACTCTAATTAAATAAAACAATTACAATTTATTCCAGAAAAATATAGGCTTCCATACAAGATAAAATACCCATAAAACACACATACAGTCCTAGGAAAAATAGAGAGAGATATAGAGAAAACACATGGGTAGACGAACAGGGTGATATTTACCGATCGTAGTCTTCAAGGAAGGCGACGAGCGAGGAAGTGGGAAACGGGGACCCAAAACTTGGCCTTAGAATCGGGGATGGATCTAGACAGTGGAATTGGGATACTGCTAGAAGCACACCTGTGGGTAGCTAGTCCACAGGTTATAAGGATTATTTTGAGCCCTTAGGGGATGGGAGGTACGAGGGAGGAGGAAGGTGGTCATCTGATGCATGACCTCCCAAAAAGGGGAGGCTTCGCAGTGACTATAAGGGCTGGATTACTGCGATAGCCAATAGAAAGTTCATTGATGGCACCTAATTGGATGCCCATAACTGACCAATGAACAGGCTTGGGTCCTGGTTACCTGAGTGAACTTTCAGGTTAAAATGGACCAGGGTGGGGGTGCTCCAAGATGACAGTACAGAGGAGAATGGGGGAAATCACTGGGTGGAGCTGTGCTTGAGTTTATCACACTTAGATAAGAGGGTGACAATAGATGGCCAAATTGTTATCTAAGGTAACACCCAGTCGGTAAAAAGACACTTGGCTCCGAGTGAAGATGTTCTTCCTCTTCAAAAGACCGCCCTTTTCAGACAAGCCTATGCTGATATCGACTGCTGAGTTGCTAAGAATAAAGAACCGCCATCTATAATACGATCACGGAACTATCTAAACTGGCAGAACCAGCGCCAAACAATTTAATTGCTGCCAGATATATTTAATGTAATTTGAATTATGTATCTTAACTTAATTAACTGGTTTTTATGTTTAATTTCTTTTTAATTGTTAAATTTAAAGTTTTATCTATTTATGTTAATCGTGTGAAATGTTGTTAGCCGCCCTGAGCCGCCTAGGCGGGGAGGGCGGGATATAAATAAAATCTATTATTATTATTATTATTCAGTCTTCTATTGTCACTAGTGTTTTGTCCAAGGTTTTGCTGGACAAAGAAAGTGGCGGTTGGATAGTTATCCACACCTGGGTCGATTGCCTGCAGTTACAGGTGACATCTGGCGAGTACGTGAGCCGTTCGCTTCGCTGGAATGGAGTCTGGCCTGGTAGGAAGATGGCTGCATGTGGTGTTAGCCTCCACAGTGGATTCCATGGTCAGTGCTTCAAAACCGTTCACCTGGCTAGCTCCTGGTGGCACAGCCTCCTCCGCTCCATGGCCAAGATGGATGTCATACAGAATGTTCTCCTGGTGGGCACTGTTCTCCTGGTGGGCACTCTTGTACTGGTCTTGAGTGCCTTTGTAGCATTTATGGCTGCTAGTACTGCATAAGTCCGTTTCGCCCCTGGATAAGTTCACTCACACTCTCTGGCCAGACATGTGTGAGTTACTTCTCCAGGTGCTCTGGCAACCAAGTTGGTGACTACGATGTTCTGTAAGGGGTTTTTCCTCAGACATCAGCAGTAGAGTCAGGATAGACAAAAGGAAATACTTTTTAACACAGACAGTGATTAAAATGGGGACTTTGCTGCCAGAGGTGATAGTGATGACCCCAGGAACAGACAGCTTTAGAGGAAATTAGATAGATTAATGGAGGATAGGTCCATCAGTGGCTGCTAGCCATGGTGACTAAGGGGAACTTTCACCTTCAAAGCTCTGAATCCCAGAGCTAGGAGGCAACATCAGGGGATGATCTTGGCCTCTATTCCCTGTTGTTGGCCCTTTTAGAGTAACAGATTAGCCACTGTGAGAGACAGGATGATGGATTGCCCGCTGGTCTGATCCAGCAGGGCTCTTCTGTTAACCGACTTTGCCTTCACCTTACATAACCCATGCTTGACTTACACTGATATGTTACAGTGCTTCATTTTTACTAGCTCCAGTTGTTTTTATTCCTGTCTGTTACTTGCTTTTGTTTTATTGTGAGCTGCCTTAGCAGGTCCGGAGAGGTAGCGTACAATTTTCCTAAATAAATAAACCCATCAGCTAGGATATGTGTCTTTTGATATTGGGAGCAGTGTTTCTCTCTAAACTGAGTTCGTGTGAGCTAGCTCACAGATTTTTAGTCTCTGGCTCACGCCATTTTGTCTCAGCTCAGGAAAAATGGCCCCAGAGCAAACTTATTTCTGCAGTAACTCACAATGTTAATGCCAGTAACTCACAAATTAGAATTTTTGCTCACAAGACTCCACAGATTACAGGGAGTATTGATTGGGAGTTGTGGGCTTCTTTACCAGGTGCCTTTTGTGGCTCTCAACTGCTGAATTTTCAGCTTCTTAATCCATATAGCAGCAGCATATTTAGGGTCTGGGGTTTGATGGGGCCAGTGTTTTATTGATCTAGGCACAAGTTGTGCTCCACTGATTCACTGGTTGTTTCCAAATGGTATTTAAGCATATTTTGATATTAAGCAGACCAAGAAAAAATGTCAAGAACCATATATATATATTCCGAACACTTACCTCTTAACAGAGTCCAAGTGCTGTTCAGATTTATATGCTGGGCATTAGAATGATAATACACAGACTGTTTGTCGGCTTAGCTGTGATAAATGGTTTTCTTGGAGACAAGATGGGAGTTGGCTGCAGAGCTTGAAGTAGAAATACTTTTTCCTGACCAAGCAATTTGTGAAGTTGAGCTGGATTGCAAATTGGGCCATTCCCACTTCTGCCATCAGGTAAACTTCCTTATCTGCAACATTAATTGCTGACTCCTGCAACCTGTCAGCATATTATTTTCTGGACTGGGTCAATATATTTTGTCACCCACAAGTAAGAGACAATTTTGCCTTTGCTCCAATTTGTTCCTTAACTGTCCTGGATGGATTCATGGACCTTGAGTTTCCTGGGATATTATTTTATTTTATTTTTGATTTATTTACGATTAAATATTTAAGAATCATTAATTGAAAGGGCTCATGGTTCCTTGACCAAATGGATTTTAATGGGCATCATGATAGCTCTCATTCTTGATAAACAAGAGTTCTGTACTAATTTAAAGATTAACAGATTTACTGTTGAATAAATAAATAGAATTTAACTATATATTTATTTGTATTAGCCAAGACTGAAATAGGAACTCTTCCAGCCCCTGTGAATAACCATTGTGTTTAGCTTTTACTTTCCTCAGAAATGTTACAAGTGCTAACTCTTGGATTCATGGAATTCAACTCACCATTGGTATTAAAGTCCTTTCATAGCTGCGTGTCTAGTTATATCTCTTAGGCTTGAATAAAGCAAAAGCCGGAATTAAGATTGCCGGGAAAAACATCAACAACCTCAGATATGCAGATGTACAACTCTAATGGCAGAAAGTGATGAGGACCTAAAGAACCTCTTGAAGAGAGTGAAAGAGGAGAGCACAAAAGTAGGCTTGAAACTCAACATCAAAAAAACCAAAACCATGGTATCCGGCCCCATCACACTGTGGCAAATAGAAGGGGAAGACATGGAAGTAGTGACAGACTTCACATTTCTGGGATCCAAGATCACTGCAGATGGCAGGGCCGGATCTGGGGGGGGGGGGGGGGGGGGGCAGAGGGAGTGTTTTGCCCCCGCCGCTGCCAGAGGCGGGGTGCCACATCGGGCGCCTTCCCACCCCAGGAAGGGGGGGGGAAAGATCAGCTTCTTTTGCACTGCCACCCAGCCTCTGGAATCCCTTCCCTTGCCTCACCCGCAGTGATACAGGAATGCAATAATTGCTCCCTCCCGGCTGCTTTTCTTCTCTCCCCCCCATTACCACCCCAGCCCCTTCCCATTGGCGCCTGGTTGTACACACCTCCCCGACAGCATAACCGGTTGTGTGTGTTGGGGTGGGAGGGACAGAGGGAAGAATCTCGTGGGCTATCTCCTCCCCCCTTCAGAACTGCTTTCATCTCGCCTCCCCCCCCCAAAAAAAACCCTCCAGCCTCTGCTCTGCATGAAAAAGCCTTTTGCCAGCAGTTTGACAATTGCAGATCATTTCTGCAGCTCGTCAAAGTAAAGCAGGTGAGAAAAAAAATCCAGGCTGACCATTTGCTGCTACCGAAACAGAGAAGAAGAATCGCTTTCTCTATTCCACCTCTGGGATTCTTATGTAAACAAGAGCCACTTACTCTCTGCAAGACCCCCACCCCCTGTCCCTCCACCTTTTCCAGACTTAGAGCCAACAAGCCCGAAGGGAAGATCATGGACCTGCTGGTAGGAGAGTCTCAAAGAAGTCAGTGATTGACTTGCATTGGAGTAAGTTTTTAGGGGAAAAGGGAAAAGTCGGATCTACACAGATCTTCATGAATTCATACAATTTTTACATTGAAATGAAATCAAACCACTATTATTCTGTAGATCCTGTCTTGGACTATAGGCAGGACCACAAAAATCATGCTGAATGAATTTTTTGAGAAGCTGAATGAATTTTTTGCCTCCGTCTTCACTGTGGAAGATGAGAACTTTTTGCCCGCCCCAGAACCATTAATTTTGGAAGGGGTGTTGAAAGACTTGAGTCAGATTGAGGTGACAAAAGAGGAGGTCCTACAACTGATAGACAAATTAAAAACTAATAAGTCACTGGGTTCGGATGGCGTACATCCGAGAGTTTTGAAAGAACTCAAAGTTGAACTTGTGGATCTTCTAACAAAAATCTGTAATCTTTCATTGAAATCTGCCTCCGTTCCTGAGGACTGGAAGGTAGCAAATGTCGCCCCCATCTTTAAAAAGGGTTCCAGAGGAGATCCGGGAAATTACAGGCCAGTCAGCCTGACTTCAATACCGGGAAAGTTGGTAGAAACCATTATCAAGGACAGAATGAGTAGGCACATTGATGAACACGGGTTATTGAGGAAGACTCAGCATGGGTTCTGTAAGGGAAGATCTTGCCTCACTAACCTGTTACATTTCTTTGAGGGGGTGAACAAACATGTGGACAAAGGAGACCCGATAGATGTTGTTTACCTTGACTTCCAGAAAGCTTTTGATAAAGTTCCTCATTGGCTCCTTAGAAAGCTCGAGAGTCATGGAGTAAAAGGACAGGTCCTCTTGTGGATCAAAAACTGGCTGAGTAATAGGAAGCAGAGAGTGAGTATAAATGGGCAGTCTTCGCAGTGGAGGACGGTAAGTAGTGGGGTGCCGCAGGGCTCGGTACTGGGTCCCATGCTCTTTAACTTGTTCATAAATGATTTAGAGTTGGGAGTGAGCAGTGAAGTGGCCAAGTTTGCGGACACTAAATTGTTCAGGGTGGTGAGAACCAGAGAGGATTGTGAGGAACTCCAAAGGGATCTGTTGAGGCTGGGTGAGTGGGTGTCAATGTGGCAGATGCGGTTCAATGTGGCCAAGTGCAAAGTAATGCACATTGGGGCCAAGAATCCCAGCTACAAATACAAGTTGGTGGGGTGTTAACTGGCAGAGACTGACCAAGAGAGAGATCTTGGGGTTGTGGTAGATAACTCACTGAAAATGTCAAGACAATGTGTGATTGCAATAAAAAAGGCCAACGCCATGCTGGGAATTATTAGGAAGGGAATTGAAAACAAATCAGCCAGTATCATAATGCCCCTGTATAAATCGATGGTGCGGTCTCATTTGGAGTACTGTGTGCAGTTCTGGTTGCCGCACCTCAAAAAGGATATTATAGCATTGGAGAAAGTCCAGAAAAGGGCAACTAGAATGATTAAAGGGCTGGAACACTTTCCCTATGAAGAAAGGTTAAAACGCTTGGGGCTCTTTATCTTGGAGAAACGTCAACTGCGGGGTGACATGATAGAGGTTTACACGATAATGCATGGGATGGAGAAAGTAGAGAAAGAAGTCCTTTTCTCCCTTTCTCACAATACAAGAACTTGTGGGCATTCAATGAAATTGCTGAGCAGATAGGTTAAAACGGATAAAAGGAAGGACTTCTTCACCCAAAGGGTGATTAACATGTGGAATTCACTGCCACAGGAGGTGGTGGCGGCCACAAGCATAGCCACCTTCAAGAGGGGTTTAGATAAAAATATGGAGCAGAGGTCCATCAGTGGCTATTAGCCACAGTGTGTGTGTGTGTGTGTGTGTATAAAATTTTTGCCACTGTGTGACACAGAGTGTTGGACTGGATGGGCCATTGGCCTGATCTAACATGGCTTCTCTTATGTTCTTATGTTCACATAACAGATACCTGCAGTGCAATCCTAAACACAGCTATAACCTCATAAGTCCGTTTAAATCAGTGGGCCTAGCAGGGTAATACTTTGCTTAAGATTGCGTTGTTAGACTGCAAGTTTAATTCAATCAGTGGGCTCGATTGAAGTTTTAATTGATTAATCAGTGGGGCTAGTTGTAATCAGTGTAGGCCAATTTTTACAGGTAAGTGTGAAAGTAAAGGGCACACCTGTTTATTTTCAGAAGCTATTTTGGATCTGGTTTGTACTGAACTAGGAACTGGAAAGAAGGGTGGTGTTTTGTTCAGAAAAGAGTGGTAGCTTTTGGTTGTTAATATAGTTTGATGAACCATGAATTTCTTACAGTTTAATCAACCTGAATGAATGAAATAAATGAAAATGATTTAATCATGTTTATTTTAAGCATTTCTATCCAACACTCAGCCATCTTGGCTGTTATTTGTACATATGAACATGCCTTAGTCTGAGCCAGAGCTCCGATCCATCTAAGAGACTATCTAATCAGTGGACACAGGGGAAAAGATGATGCAGGCATACTTCTACCATGATGGTGAATAAAAAGGGAAGTGGATTCATTCATCATAGCAAACCACCTTATATGGATGGGAAAACATAGAAGGGGTATAATTTCAGTGGTTCAACAGGCATGAATGCATGGATTCACCATTCCGATTATGAATGTAGATGATCATGGTGCACCGTTGATTTGATTGTGGAGAACAGTTTGTTCATTCCTCATTCAGTGTGACCCACTAAGCAAATAGAAGCCTGGTTAATGAAATGTTCACTCTGTCACCGGATGGAGTTTAAATTTCAGTAACTGAGCTCAGAGACCTCTGTTGGAAACCTAAACTGGGCCCTGTTGCTCATGACCACAGCCTGACTCCCACAGTTATCAGAAAAGCAGCCTTTCTCTGTGTAAGTTGGTTGTTTCAAGTATTTCAAAAGTAGCCAACTTTAAATTTTGTTTTATTGTGTTTTACATTCTTAATCCTGTATTATGAACTACTATGTTGTACACAGCTCTGAGCCCTGCTTTGGTGGGGGCAGTCAAAATGCAATGAAGGAAAAGGAAAGGAAAGGTCCCCTGTGCAAGCACCAGTCGTTTCTGACTCTGGGGTGACATTGCTTTCACAACGTTTTCACAGCAGACTTTTTACGGGGTGATTTGCCATTGCCTTCCCCAGTCATCTACACTTTCCCCCCAGCAAGCTGGGTACTCATTTTACAAACACACAAGCTACCTCTCGCACAGTCTTTGTTCTCAGCAGATATTTTGCTGCCAGAATAATATGTGAGGTATTGCTGGGGGAATTATAAATTTTAGCTGCATTCAAGGAAGGGGTCCAGATCACTACTAACAACTGGAGTAGAAACTCTTTTTTTATTGATTGTCTGTGATCAAGGAAAGCATCTATTCCTAAGAAAGTTCAAGATGCGCACAACTTCATAGATAAAAGAATAAACATATATAGGCAAACCGACATCAGGATCCTGCAGAACATTTACACCAATTACACAATGACAATTCAATACTGCACCAAATCTAAACCAATAGAAAAGTGATCTATACTTGCTTCTTAACGTGCTTTTAAGAATACTATTGCCTTATCTATTGTACGCTAAAAGTGCAACATGAATTGCTGCTGACTGCTATAGTTTAAGAAAACAAGGTATCTGTTAAAGGTTAGTTTGCCCTCTGAGGCAAGGAATGCAGACTTTTGGAGGCTTCAACTAAAAACACAAATAGCGGTGCTGGCTCATCACTGAATCGAACATGTCCTTCAATTCTTTACGTGACTTTCACAGATATGGCTACACTATGGCTCATTAACATTTTGCCTCTCCCCCCCCCTCCCATTCAGTATGCCACAGATGTACAGGGATCTGGACAAAAAATGTCTTTCTCTACCACTCCCAGTAGACTTGCTAGCAGCAGTTGCAGGTTATATCAATCTTGAGGCAAAAGCATGTAACTTGCTGGGCTTGGAGATGTATTTAGCTGTCTATAGGACAGGGGCAGAGATTTTCATTCACCAAGGGAAGGACTTTAAAAATGTATTAAAGCCCACCTGAGGACAATATGGGACCTTTTTTTTTGTTCATTCCATGGGATTTTGAACTTGAAACCTTAAGAAATATTTGCAGGTATACAGTGCCCTTGCAGAGTACATGCAAATTTAGCTGGGCTTAAATTTAACAAAGGATTGTGATTGGAGAAGGAGGTATGACTTTTTCTTAATTTGACAATAGCAATAATAAATAATGTCTGCTGCACACATTTCCGTATGGTGACTGACCACAATAAAAATGCCTTTGCGAAAATATTAGTTTTTGGTTAATATATTGGAACATGATCCTCCATTGTGACTTTTCTATAAGTAACACCTTACGTAATGAGAGCCAGCATGGTATAGTGGTTAAGAGTGGTGGACTCTAATCTGGAGAACCAGAGTTGATTCCCCACTCCTCCTCGACATGAAGCCAGCTGAGTGACCTTGGACCAGTCCCAGTTCTCTCAGAGCTCTCTCAGCCCCATCTATTTCATAAGGTGCCTGTTGTGGGGAGAGGAAGGGAAGGCAATTGCAAGCCACTTTGAGACTCCTTAAGGTAAAGAAACATGGGTATTAGATCCAAGTCTTCTTCTTCATGAGACATCAACAAAGATGTTAAAAACATGTAGATGATACTTTTGAAAAGGAATGGTGATAATGCAACTTGAAGGCAGAAATTATAGAAGTGTATTTTAAAGCACTTGGGAATCTTTGCCCTCTTCAGTAAATGTAAATTAAAATAATTCATAAGATATTATTTTTGCTTTAAATGTCATCATACCTCTATAAGTGAGTGCAGGAAAAGACACCAGTCAATCTGCTTACATTGGACACCTGCCGATATTACCCTGCAGCTCGGTACAGATGCGGTCCCAGAGCTATCTACCTATATTTACTTCACTGCCCCTCATTTTCTGTCCAGGAAAAACTGATGATGCTAGAGGAATGAATTGTCAGTTTCAGTAGAGAGGGAAGAGGAAATGTATTGGTGAAACTGGCAGGACTTTACTATTATGTTGTCAGTTTCGCATGAGAAAGGACATCTTAAAGGAAAACTCCCCTGGCAAAACTGACATTTTTGTTCTGGGAGGAGAATTTAAAATCTGAAGGTATTCCAAAATGGTACAGCTCTGGGGAGGGGGCAGTCAGTTCAAGGACTGACAAAGCGGTTCTGATAGAACACATTTGTTCACAGGTTACAAAGAGGTGGCGATGAAATTGTAAATCCGCTTTCCCACCTGACCATCAGTCAGTTTCAAAAACTCAAACAAGTGCATTTATAACTGAACTTCTGTCCTTCACATTGGCACACCACCAACAGAAGAAAAGCTCAAAAACATTTTAAAGGGCATGTATGAAATTGAGTTTTGGGGGGGTTTTGCATGGAAGCACATTTTTAACCCTGAAGCTTCACAAGTTGGATCAGAGGAAGATGTCAACAAACCAGGGCTTCTTTTTCTTAGGGGAATGTGGTGGAACTTCCAGAACCTGTTAGTGGAAACAAAATTCTCAAAAAAGTTTAAAAGTTCCTGAGGGGCACCCATGTCTTTCTCCTCCATTTCCCTCTTAAGAGTTCCAGCACCTCTCCTTCCAGGAAAAAAAAGCCCTGCAACAAACTACATGTATCCTTCATTTTCTCAGGCCTTTCTCTTAAGCTGCAAGAGCACAAGGTTTATAGGGCTGAAGCCCTGCTTGGATTGGTCTCATTTCCTGTGGCAATATTCCCTCTCAGCCTTTGGAGTATTGTTGCATTTTGGATAGCATTTAATATAAAAAATGAATTTCTTCCTAGCCTTCTGCGTAGCTGTATAGCTGAAGGTACTTCTGCTAAATGGCACTGGATGACTCATGGCTACCCTGAGCCACTGGAATGTTTTGGGGGGGGTGGGGTGGGGCTGAAAGTAAACAGTTTTGCAGTTCAGAGAAAGACTGATGAGTTTAGTAGCTCTGGCAAATGGCAGCTCTGCAGAGCACCAGGAGAACACTGTTGCTTCGGTGGTGGGATGGGGGAGTGGAGGGGAGGCTGTTTTGAACCTAGAACTGCATGGTTGAGGCCTTGCCTGGTTTCCTTGTTTATTGTGGATATTTGTGGATAACTGTTAAAGCAGTCTGCAGAGTCTCCAGGATTTTCTCATCCCAGAGAAGCTGCTTCTGTACAAAACCACCAGTCAGGGGAACAACGAGGGCATGCAGAAAGTTCCACAAGCCCCTCCTGGGCTACTGCAATCCTCCAGAGCTGTGCCACATCAATGACATTTCTGCAGCGGGTTTCTGCTGTGGCTTGGCTTCTTAACTGTATTGCTTTTCTCCCTTTCCTTTGCACAAGGTATTGTTTGCAGTCTTGCTTTCAGGCCTTTCCGGTGGTCTGGAAAAACATGAGTAAACCCCAGGGCTGGGAGGAGTGACAACTGGCAATCTTCAGATGAGGCTGAATGGTGGAGCAGAAATTACTTACAGAAAATGCAAAAAATTTAAATGCCAGTAGTCATTAACAGAAAGATCTCATCATATTCTGGTACCTGTCTGTTTTAGAATTCATGGCAGTCTGATGGAGGGGAAGGGAATTATAGTATAAATTTTTGAGCTTCCCTCCTCCCTTATACATGAAGTGGCTTTATTCTGAGCCAATCTTTTGGACTGTTGAACTCACTATTGCCTATTTGGATTGGCAGGGGCTTTCCAGAGTCTCAGGAGCATGCAGGACTGGATCTACTTGTTTTTGGAGGGGGGGGGGGGGTTAAAAATTGATCCCCCCTTATGGACCCATTCTATCTTATAGGCCCATAGAATAGAATGGACTCCATACCCAATTTGGCACCTCCTTCCTCTGGCGGCACCTGGGGCAAGTGCCCCTTCCGCCCCCCCCCCCTAGGTCCTGGCCCTGGGAGCAGGTCTTTCCCATCCCCTTATCCTTTTCCACTGGAGATGGCAGGGACCAAGCACAAAACCTTCAGCATGCAAAACAGGTGCTCTCCCACTGCTCTCCCACTGAGTCACAGGCCCTCCCAATATGGGGACTAGTGCTGAATCCAGAAATGGAACGGCTGCCATTAAGACCAGGGCTGGCCCTTCCACTAAGCAAATTATGCATTTGCCTAGGGTGCCAGGCTGGAGGGGCACTGAATGAACACTCCCTCCCCTCCCCTCCCGATGCCCTAGGAAATGGCAGTAGCAGCTGCCTGGCTTCGCTTTGTCTCCCTTCCGATTGGAAGGGAGGAGGTGCAGAGCCAGCCGGCTGCTGTGCAGCAACTCCCTCCCTTCTGATTGGATGGGTGGTGGAGCAAAGCCAGCCTGCTGGCTTTGGTTTGCCTTTCTTCCAATCGCCTTGCGCCCTAGGGCTGACCCTGATTAAGACTTCTGGCTCAGCCCAGCCTGACCAAGAAACTCTCTCCTCCTGGTCTCTCTTCTCTGCTTTTCTTATATTCCAGTCAGGGAAAAGACAAGATGTGTAGAAAACACTGATTTTTTTTTTTTAAAGAACACACCAACCATGAACTAAAAAAACTTTCAGAACTCAAATAGCTTCTGCACTGAAGTCTGCTAACTGCCATCTCCATTACCCAGAATGCCATACGGTTCAGTCTTAAAAGTCTTCAAGCATATAAACAATCAAACATAAAACTTACGTCAGCTATTGTTCCCTGCCACACTTTCTGATACATCTTAGGTGTTAAGCATCTCCTCAGGCAGAATCTCCATACCCTGAGAATGGAGACTCGGTGCCTGACATTATTGTTAACCACTCTGGGGCTACATTTCTCAAGATGCACCAGGATAAAACATCATGAATATGTCAGAAAGAGTAGCCAAAAACCTGGGGGTGGCAGGAGAGAGATCGTCAGCACACACCTGCTTCCTGCTGACGTGGCCAAGCATCAGCACTAGCACTGTTACCTCTGTCCTACCACCTGCGCTAGCTTCAGCCCACACAGTATACTGAGAGAGGAGAAGACAGAAATAATGAAAGATAGATACATTTCAAAATGGGCTAAAAGCAAGAATAAAATAAAATGAAATTGAGAAGGAAATGCACCCCCCCCCCAAAAAAAAAACAAAACCTGAACAAGCCCTGACCTGGCTAGCCCAGGTGAGCTGGATCTCATCAGATCTCAGAAGCTAAACATGGCTAGGATTTGGATGGGAGAGCTCCAAGGAATACCAGGGTGGTGACAAAGAGGCAGGCAATGGCAAACCACTTCTGAACATATCTTGTCTTGAAAACCTACTGGATCAACATATGACTTGATGGTACTTTCCAAATGAAACAAACACATATTGCTCTATATCCTTTGATAACCAAAGTCCCACAAGTTCAACCCTGGTATGATGTTTTCTAGTCTGTTTGACAAACTTCTTTTAGGGCCTCAGAGTTTCTGAGATTGAAGGAGAAGAGAAGAGATTGGATTTACACCCCACCCTTCACTACCCAAAGGAATCTCAGAGTGGCTTACAGTCTCCTTTCCCCTTCCCACAGCAGACACCCTGTGAGGTAGGTGGAGCTGAGAGAGCTCTGACAGAAACTGCTCTTGAGAGGAACAGCTCTGTGAGAACCTGTGACTGACTCAAGTTCACACCAGCGGCTGCATGTGGAGGATTGGGGAATCAAACCTAGTTCTCCCAGATAAGAGTCCATGCACTTAACCGCTACACCAAACTGGCTGCCAAATTGGCTGTGGTCATGCAGATATTTCCCAATAATCATATTCAGCTGCTTTTTCTCATGATGAAGAAAAATAAATAAGAAGAGCAGAGGCAGCTCAAGATCTTTTGCCACCTGAGGCAGAGGTGGCTGTGGCCCTTCCTTCCTTCCTTCCTTCCTTCCTTCCTTCCTTCCTTCCTTCCTTCCTTCCTTCCTTCCTTCCTTCCTTCCTTCCTTCCTTCCTTCCTTCCTTCCTTCCTGTAGCAAGCCAAGCCACCATGCTACTGCTGTCCCCAGAGAAGAGAATCCTCCTTACCTCTCTGTTGCCTCAGGAGTCAGGATGATTTAAAAATAGCTTGCCAAGCCATGTGTGCCCACTAGGCAGGACCAGATCTACATGTTTTTTGAGGGGGGGGGCAAATTTAAAAAATGACACCCCCTTATGGGCCATTCTATCTTATGGTCCCATAGAATACAATACCCAATTTGGCACCCCCCCTCAGTCAACGCCCGGGGCAAGTACCCCCCTCTGCCCCCCCTCCTAGATCCGGTCCTGCCACCAGGACTACCTAAATTTTGGGCAGGAGTTCAGAGGAGCAGAGCTCCAGAAGCTCTAAATTTTATTGTGCTCTTTCTTTATTACCCCCTCTCTCCCCACACACAATACTTGCTTCTGGGCCCCACTGTTCAAATCCCCTGTGAGAGTTTTGTTGAACTTTAAGATCTGACTACCATTCTAATATTTTTTCCAACAAAAAAATGGGAAAATAATTAAAACATATAAAGCAGACAGATGGAAATCTTCATCATGCCACTTTCATCAGGAGAAAGTAATTTAAAAAGATGATGGGAGTAATTGGCAATTATAATTCAAGAAGCATTTTAAGGTAGATGCTGAACTGATATAATTTAGTACACCTTCTAGTGATGTCTGGGATGCATGGCATATGCAAATGAGTTATGGAAATGAGTTGTACTAATGTGCTCTGGCATCTCTTTTTCTATGAAATAACTCCTGAACAAGATTCTTTCCTCTCATGAGAGATAGGCCATCATTTTGGTTACCCTCACAGCTATAAATGGTGGCCGAACTCTTGGTAAGTGGGAGGAATCTTGGAGAGCTCAGCAACTGTAGCCATGGCTGGCTGCACTATTTTAAAAAGAAGCCTAAGAAGAAAAGAAGAAAGGTTGTCCTCTGACTCCTGAGCACATGTAGGCAGTAGGTTGGCCTTGGAAGGCTGCCCATGGGTGGACTGTGAGGTTTCTGCCCCTTCCAAATCTGCTACCTGAGGCGACTGCCTCAGGTCACCTCACATAGTTCTGGAAAGAAGCCCAGCAGAATTATTTCCATTTAAAAAAACCTATTTTGATAAATAGGATGTAAACAGAACATTTATTTATCCTGTTTTAGCTGGTCTCCAGGTGAGTACTTTTGTTTCTTATTCTTCCCTCACTTGCAGATGACATCCCCAGCTGTCTTCAGATTTTTTGTGTCCTTGAAAAGGACTGCCTCTGTGGAATACTTCATAGAAAAAGCTTGGCAGATTCACACAGATGTGGCACTATGCTAAATTGGCCCTTGGGGAGGCCTCCTGTCTTCTGGGTAGACAGGAGGTGTTGTGGCAACCAAGAGACCACTGGAGATAGCAGGGGAATATTTCAGAACCTCTGAAAGTTCTCTTGAGGTTTTTTTTTTCTCTCGCATATAAAACAAACAAACAAACAACAAAAACCCCTGTAAACCTTTGGCAACAAATGTGTCCCACATGGCTGGTCAAGTGAGAATGGTTGAGGAATCCTCTGGAAATTTCTAGGGCAATTGAAGAGATGTTTTGCTATTGTTAGTACTTTATTATTAAGGATGTTGAAGTTCTGATCATTCTAACTAGGATGACTTCACACAGATGTACCCAAATGCAGATGAGTACTTTTGTTCTCTTGGAGAACAGAAAAAAACAAAACAAGAAACTGAAGGCATCCAGGATCCTTTAAAATGCATCCAGGAAAATGGTTTGAATGGCCAAGCAGGCTAGGCCTTGACCTCAGTCAAGGTAGTACAAAGCGTTCTGTCATGTCTCTTCATGATGTGCTCAAATCAGGGGAGTTTTCATTAGCTTGGTGCACACAGAGGTGTTGTGGCTCTTTGTATGTTTTTCCCCTCCATTCAAAGGAAGAACTAAGTGCAAATGTGCTACACACAATTTTTTAAAAAATGTTAAAGGTAACAAATGGACTTGATTAGGAAACTGGATGGGCTATAAATGCTGGAGTCGATCTGGCTACAAAAAGAGAAGGGAAGGAAAGAAGCCTTTTGAAGGAAGGGAGGGAGAGAGGATACAATGTACTTGGCAGTTTTCTGAGTAACATGTGCAAAAAGGCCCTGACAGAACCCTTCCCCAAAGAGCTGAAATCTAAAAATTCAAGAAGGGAGGGAGGATCTAGTCCAGATGTGTCAAACACATTTGTTACGAGGGCCAGATCCGACATAAATATAATTTTATTGGGTTGGGCCTAGGGTTGCCAAGCTCCCACCAAAGGTGGGGGATCCCCTGGTTTGGGAGGGGCAACCCATCGGTACAGAGCAGGATGCCAAGGGAATCCCTGCCCCCAAACAGCCCCATTGCCACACAACGTGCCCTGTGCAATAATGTCAAAGAATGCCCCCATAGGCCAAAGCAAAGCTGCTACATGGGTGGGGGGGCGTGGTGCAGTGGTGGTGCTGTCTGCCAGCAGACGTCAGCAGAGGATCATCTGTGCCCTACTGTATGCAAATGTCGATTCCTGCAGCCAACCAGGACAGGCTGAGCAGAGAGGCATTTGAACTCACCTTGGAACCCTGATCTGACATGAATGCAGCTGCAGTAGCTCCTTATCGATGAGGTTGCCTCTGAAGCAAAGGGATTCTGCTTGAATGCTGCAGATGAGGTTGTTCCACTGTGCTGAAGCCACAATCAGAGTGGCTCCATCCACTCACCCACCCCCAAGCAGCTTCTTGTTTCCTCCATTACACCAATTGCGCTCATGGGATGGATAAGAGCCCTGGACAGGCCTGCTCCACCCCCGGGGCCTTATGTTTGACACCCCTATCTAATCCACCTAGTCTGATGTTACTTGTTCTGGCTGGAAACAGCCCTCTCCAGGGTCTCTGGCTCACAGGCTCTTCTTAGCCCTACTACTTTCTTTTTTAACTGGAGATGTCAGGGCTTTACACAGGGAATCCCTCTGAGTGCAGATGATGTATATTCTAGCATTGAACTGTGCTCTCTCCATAATACCTTTTAACAAAAAAGTCAGCTATATCCAGGTCTGCATTTTATGTTGCTAGCCGCCTTGAGTCTTTGTGGAATGGGCAGGATATAAATCTAATGTAATAAATAATAATAAATAAAAACAAACAAACATGGAGGGCAAAGAGTGTGATTCTTAACAGTTGAAAGATTCTGGTACACATTCTGAAATTGATGGCAAGAAAGGATTTGGTTTCGAGAGTGTGGTTTTGCTGCAGAAAATTATAAGGCTGTGTTTTCACTGTGGTATGGGACCTTCCATCTTCTCCCTACAATGCCAAGTTCCAGTATCCACACAATTCCTCCTTGTTTCTTTTTCAATGACAGGCTGCCTCTCCAGAGTGTCACTAATAATCCCGCATCCAATTAGCTGTGCAGGTTTGTAGGTTTCCTGACAGTTTTCTCAAAGCGTCTGTGGGATGCTACAGCCTACATGCCAGAGATCATTTCTTCTGTACAAGACTCCAAAGAGGAGAGGCTGAGAAGACAAAAGCGGCATTTTTATTATTCCATGCTAGCAGGATAACAGAATACATTGCTTTCAACTCTCAAGTGTGGCATTCGAAGGTGATGGGGGGCAGGACTGGATCTACATGTTTTTGGAGGGGGGGGCAAAATTAAAAAATGGCGCCCCCTTATGGGCCATTCTATTTTATGCTCCCATAGAATACAATGGGCTCCATACCCAATTTGGCGCCCCCCCCTCCGTTGGTGCCCGGGGCAAGCACCCCCCTCTGCCCCCCCCTAGATCCGGCCCTGGTGGAGGGGGAAGAAATCCCACCACCTGATCAACTCCTCCAATATTTATTGCTGCAAGAGGTTGCTTGAATCTAGCAGCCAAGGCCTGTGGTGCTTCTGTGTATTCATACCCAGGAAATAATGCAGAATAGCACTGGAAAGAATAGCAATTCAGAGGAAGTAGGTGTTTTGTGGGTCTAATGAAAGGGACTACATGCTAAGGTGTTAAAAGCAAAGCCTTTCTGTAGGCTGCTGCTCTTACATTCTGCTGAATTAAAGGATTTGGCGACCCTTGTTCCCAAGGAAGTGCCTTTCAGTGGATATAAAGTTTAGAGAATGTGGTCGGTATGAGAAATGTTTGAGCTGGTTGTCAAGAGGACCTTGTCAATGCTCTTTCTCTCTTTTTAGGTATCAGCTAATTGCTC
Organism: Heteronotia binoei; assembly: GCF_032191835.1. NCBI lineage: Eukaryota > Metazoa > Chordata > Lepidosauria > Squamata > Gekkonidae > Heteronotia > Heteronotia binoei. The sequence continues at coordinate 92,332,163 of NC_083231.1, forward strand.
TTCTTTGAATAGTTAAAAGGCATTACTAGAAGCACCACATCTGAGGGAGAACTGTGTCCAGGATGGGCATCAAACATCAGCATGATAGGGCCTCTGCTGGTCAGAGATGCTTCGTTCCTCTTCTTTTTTTTAATTTTTTTTATACTCTGCTTTTCTCCCTAATCAAGACCCAAAGAGGCTCATCCTCTTCCAATTTAACCCTAAAACAACATAGGTATGAAGAAGGTGATATATATTATATGAATTGTATAAACTGATTTTGTTTAATTTTGGTAGCTGGATTTTGGACATAGAACATTGTCATTTGAGGATCATTTGTTTTGATGATGTGTGCATGCACACGAAAGCTCATACCCAAAGTTAAACTCTGTTGCTCTTAAAGCTGCCACCGGACACAAACTATGTTCTGTTTTTTCTTTCAAATGGCTGATAACTAATTTAAAAATGGGGGGGGGGGATCCAGTCTTATGAGGGATGTAGGCTGAGAGAGGGTCACCTGGTAAATTTCTATGGCAGAGTGGAGATTCAAACCGAGAGTCAGTTTGGTGTAGTGGTTAAGTGCAGGGACTCTTATCTGGGAGAAACAGGTTTGATTTCCCACTCCTCCACAGACCCCAGCTGATGTGACCTTGAGTCAATCACAAGTTCTCACAGAACTGCTCAAGAGCAATTCTGTTAGAGCTCTCTTAGCTTCACCTACCTTAAAGGGTGTCTGTTGTGGGGAGGGGAAGGGAAAGGAGATTTGTAAGCCGCTCTGAAACTCCTTTGGTTAGTGAGGGGCAGGGTATAAACCCAATCTCTTCTCTTCTTCGGCTTGTCTCAGGCAGGGCCGGCCCTCCTGCTAGGCAAACTAGGCGGTTACCTAGGGTGCTGAGAGGCGAGGGCCAGCAAATTGGGCTCTCACCCCCCCCCCGGTGCCCCAGGCAAGCGCTTAGCTTGCCTCCCTTCCCCCTCCCCACCACTGCTGCCAACGCTAGCCCCCTCCAGGCTGCCGCCCCCCTGCCCCCCCCAGCACAGCGTTCTGCATGCCCCCACCCGGCGCTCGACTTGCTCCCTTTCCCCTGGGGCTTGCCGGCTAAAAGTAAGCATAGCCAGAGAGCAGCTCGCGCCTGCACGCTTTGTCTCTACAAAATGCGCAGGCACGAGCTGCTCGCCAGCTAAGCTTACTTTTAGCCAGCGAGCCCCAGGGGTAAGGGAAGGGAGCGAGCAGAACACTACCACTTTTAGTGGCGGCAGGCAGGTAGGCAAGCGGAGTGCCGGGGGGGGGGCAGGACACCGCACGGGGGAGGGAGGGACCGCAGGGGGGGAGCCGTGGGGGGCGCTTTGGGTGGGGGCACCAGGCAGCAAGTCTGCCTAGGGCGCCCTAGGGCGTCGGGCCAGCCCTGGTCTCAGGCCCTATTCTGAAACTCTAACTACTGTGCCATGCCAGCTCTCTTTGTTTATATGAGGAATGGGAGATTCATTCTAGAGGCTCCAGTGATGTCATGGGAGTCTCTGTGGGACTCCCATGACATCATGGTGGGAAAGGGACCTGAGAAGCAGGACATGCTCTTGCATGCTCCCTGTACTCCTTCGGGTGCTGATGGGGCTTAAAGGAGCATGCAAAAGTTGTGCTCTGCTCCCAGTTTCAGAAAAAGCCATGTGGGTGTGAAGTGACATTGTGCTTAGTGAGGGACACTGAGGGACCACTTGCTTCCATAATCTCAGAGGTGATTGCCCATAGTTCTGCCACATTTCAAGTTGCTCCTTGGTTCTAGTGTCAGTCAGTCAGTCAGTCAGTTTAATACGGCTCTAGGCCAATCAACAACAACAACACAACACATCGATAACAGTACAACACAACACAACACCAAGCTAAAATATCACATAACAATATAATAACTATGTACAACTATCAAAGTAGTAATAAAATTATCTGATGTAGGCAATACTTAACTAAGGGCAACTTTCATTCAAATACAAGCAGTGTTAAATTTCTTCCTGTCAAGGTCGGAAACATATAGAAACTTAGCAAGATCCAGGGAAAGTTGATCACACCCGTCCCCTAGGAGGAAGTGCATGACTTGGGCCTGATTTAAAGATTCAGCTAACATTAGGTAGTTCCGCAGAAGTTTGTACCTTACCTCTGTGTGGAAAAGACAGTTCAGAATAAGATGGGGAACAGTATCAACCTCCTCCAGGCCGCACGGACAGATCCTTGGTTCTAGTGGACTGCTGAGAATAATGATGGAAGTCTCCCTCTTCTTCCCTTCCAACTGTGGCAGAGTCAGATTTTCTGAGTAAAAAAGGTGTCCCACATTGTGGAAGATAAAAAGAGGAAAAGAATGCACAGCCAAGCAACAATGAGAAAGGAAATTCTGCCTTCTCCATATAAATAAGCTAGCAAGAGTTTGGGGTTTTTTGGAAGTGCCTAAGTGCTTTAGTAGTACACACCATTAAAAGTTGATAGGATGTATGTGCCTGGGAAACCTGGAGGCTTTTAAGATCTCCCTGTTGAATAATACAGCACTTGGGAAAGCATGAAGACCTTTATGCTCTCAAAAGGGAAAGAACTCCTGGCTTTTCTCTGAAACCGCTAATCAGTTGTTGACTACTCTCCTCTGGTAGCTAAAATCAATGTTTAAAAAAATTCCCAAGATCGCAGTCTTGCTAAGCATTCCCTAATGGTGCAAGTGGTGAAAAATGGCCCAAGTAGTGAAAAATTGAGGCCTGGGTTTACAGGGTTTATATAGTGGAAGATTTTGTAATACTTGTTTTATTTACGCAGTCTGATAGGGCTCTGTGGAAGCAACCAGTATTCTGAAGGAGACAATAAAACTATTAGTTCTGCCTTAAATGTGCAAAGGAATGGGGTAGACCCTGCGGCCTCTCGCTCTCCTCTAGCTCTGTATCTGATCTTTCTTGATTTAATGTGGTATTGGATTTTGCCGGGAGGTATCAAAGTTCAAATCCACACTCAGATATTAAATTCATTCAATTGGTCATTATTTTCCAACCTGATCTACCTCATGCCTTTGTTGTGAAGGTAGTGGGCAAGCCCGTCATGTTTACCTGCAGAAATTCCCTGGAGAAATGTGAAATACTTTTATGTGTGTGCCACGGCAGCATACCAGGTAGCTGCTGCTGATGCATGGTCGCAGTTTACTTCTTCTGCATCAGAGACATTCATGGGCAGCTAATGTACCATTAAAAATCAACTGCATCTTTATGCATGTGCTGATACCTGTGCAGTTAATGGAATTGATTAGTTGATGGCCTTTATCATGTCAGAACATGCACAGGACTTGGGATTGAATTACAGTTCCCAGGTGGCAGTGCAAGAATGTGCAACTATCTTATGAATTAACATGTTTGATGCTGGTAATCGGGGGCAAAATAAGCCCGACTGGAATACTGAAGTGATGAACTATACAGGCTCTCCCTCTGACCAGCAGTGCCAAAGAAACCAAGCAAGGCTACTGAGGACTACTAGAGCCCCCCCACCAGATTGTCTCTGTCCCCTCCACATTAAATAAACACAAAACTTAAAAGTAAAGGGAAAGAGAGAACAAAGAGATATATAAAACTCAGAAAAGTTAAATACATCTCACTGCACCCAAAGGGGTTTAGTTTCCCTTCATAATTCTTTCAGCATCTCACAGGTTTGTCATTATCAAGTTCCCCTTGGAGCTCCACCCCCTCTTGCCCTGTCACTTGCTCCAAGACAGTGAGCAACCAAGAGAGCTCAATTGCCAGAGGTGTGTGCCTGTGAGCTGCCCCAACCTATCTGGGGAAACCCCTTCCTCTCCACGGTGCCCCTCCTGAGATTATAAGGTCCCCAGTAGAAACTGCCATGATTCAAGCTATCCCAAATTCTCTGCTCCCCAACCTTCCCAAATTCTTTAAGTCTCCAGAAAGATCGGGTGTACAGGTGTGGGTATATCCTAGCATAAACCTGTCTGAGAGAGCTAAGCACCTGGGTGAGAGGTTCAGTGCAATCAAACCCCTTTTTAAGAAAAGGCTTATTAGCTAGCATACATTCTACAGAAATGACTAAAACAAGACATAAAATACGTTGGCATACAATGAGAGATATTGCAGAAGTAAGCCCAAAAGATAATAGCTAAGAAATCTAAGCTGAGCATGATGTTATGCTGGCATTCTTTTCCTCATCCCCCCCCCCCCCAGAATGGTCGTGAAGCAGCAGGAAACTTAATATATGATGAAGTCCAGCCTCCCCCCTTCTTGTTGCACTTTCTCCAAACAAATGGACAACCCTGACGCTAGGGGTTCTGTTGTTCCAAGCAGAACCCCACTCCACAGTGCTATTTGCACTGTCATCGTACCAGTGCACTTTTCTGAAGCATTCTTTTTCGGCTCTGATCACTTGGAGTCGAGAACGAATGCTGGGGTCAAGAGTTAAGAATGAATGCTGGGCCCCCTGCCCAGCCCTCTCCAGGTTCAGAGGGAGCTGTGTGTGGGGCATGTCATTCTTTCTCAGCTCTGATTGCTCATAGCTGAGAATCAATAATGCGGTGGATCAGGGACAGTGTGAATGAGGAGGGGGCACCCGCCCCACTCCCCACCCCTGCAGCACAGTGACACCCCTGGCAGCCGCTTAACTCGCCTACTCCTACATCCCGGCCCTGCAAATGGACTGTTTTCACTTTTCACCTCTCAGCTGGGAGGGCCTGAAGTCATAGCTGAATTATGGCAACCCCATGCAGTTTTCAAGGCAAGGAGACATTCAGAGGTGGTATGCCATTGCCTGGCTCTGCATCATGACCCTGGTTTTCCTTTGTGGTCTCCCATCCAAATACTGATCAGGGTCAACCCTGCTTAACTTCCAGGATCTGATGAAATTGGGCTAGCCTGGGCTCTCCAGGTCAGGGCTACAGAGGTATACATCTGACCAGATCATAGAGAGATTCAGTCCTTTCCCTTTGGACCATATCAGTTGCCCCAGTGTGTCTGGGGAGGAGTATGGGTCCCTTAGCTTTTGCCCTGTATAGAGCTATCAAAGGCCATTTTGATTAGAAAAGCTGCTATTCCTACATCAATGGAGAAAGAACTGACTGCTGCTGTTCCCTATGGTCATATTCAGAACCCTTCATACCCAGCTTCGTTTTGGGTTTTTGTTTTCTTTTTAAACCAACAACCTGTTGAAAAACTCTTTTTTCTCTCCCCACCCCCACAGCAATCTTATCTAGTATGGCCTTCTGTCTACCTATTCAAATGGCAACATAACCATTTTTCTGTCCCTCCCACGGCTCAAAGAGTGTCACCTTCCAAAGGCTGGGGAGAGAGATTTCAAGTCATTAGCTTCCATTCAGGAAACATCAACTGATCATCCCTGACTATTATCAAGCAATCAGCTTAACAAAGGACGGTCCCCAAGCAGCTGTAACAACCTTCCATGCATGACTCATGTCGTCACTGATACGTTTAGAGAAACAGGCAAATGAAAATGGGATAAAGCTTGTGAGGACTTTGGATCATTCCAGCAACGTGTATGACAAATGTGTTTTTAAAGTATCTGTCTCACAGGCACGGACAGCAGGTAACAGGGATTGGAGATTGTTCTTCATTGTGCAAATGGTAAACACACATTCGTGTTTGACATGTCAAGAGCCTCTGAACAGCTGCTGTACATAAGCTTTGCAGGTCCCCCTAAAGCTACTTGTGGTGTTTCTGGTCTACTGAAAAGCAATCCTAAATGGGTCTACACAGAAGTAAGTCTCATGCTGAGAAACAGCCGTGGCTCAGTGGTATCTGCTTTTCAAGAAGAAAATTCTAGGCGCAATCCACATCATCTCCAGTAAAAGGGATCAGGGATGGGCACAAAGTGGTTCCTGAAGTAAAGTTCTGGGTGAATTTTGGCTGGTTCATGCTTTGCAAAGTCAAGTTTGTGGATAGGGGACTGGCACAAACTGTAAGGAAAGCCCCCTACTTTTCATACATATGGACATCGTGATCACCAGTATGGTTGCCAGGGTTCCTGGAGTTTTGACTCTCACACATCTGCTCTAAGAAGTGGACTTTGCTTACAGTTTCTAAGGCTTATGTGGATACTATAAGCCTCAGCTTTGCAGCAGCATTCTACATCTGGATGGGTGTTAGCCAGAACTCTGCTCCTTGTGTGCCCAGTCTTGGCCGCTGCAGTAAAGGAAGCCAGGCCTCCATGTTTCCAGCCTGTTTCCATGAACCAAAGGCTAACACCACCAGAATCCATCTTGCTTTCCTGACTCCATATCCAACAGCTGCTTCAGCTTTTGCATAAGGCAATCAAGCTTATCCAGGCATGGATCCTGCCAGACCACTCAAGCCTTTGTCTAACGAAACCCAGGACAAAGACTGGTGACAGGAAGAAGACTAAGAAAGAGGAAGACCATCTCCTGCATGAGCCAAGTCTTTTGTCTAAACCGGGTGATACCTAGGTCAATATTTGATTCTCTATTGTCACCTTTTCAGATAAGCCCATCTAATCCCCACTCAGTAATCACTTCTATTCTGTCACTTTGGAGCCTGCCCCACGGTCTGTTTCAATCTGGAAATTCTTTCAGGTACCCAGGATCCAGGCAAGCTCATTGGTCAAGACAGGTACCTAATTGGGTGCCACCAAGAGACTTGCTATTGGCTCTGCCATAGTCCAGCCTTCATGGTCACTGCAGAGCCTCCCCTTTCTCCTCCCTCCGACCTCCCAGCCCCTGAGGGTCTAAGGTAGCCTATTTAACCTCTGACCCAACTCCACTCATGTGTGCTTCTATCAGCAACCCACCTTCCGCTGCATAGATCCATCCCCAATTCTGGCCACAGTTTTGGGTCCATTTCCCCCGTCCTCTTTTGTCACCATTGGAGCCTTCCTTGAAGACTACGATAGGTAATATTACCCTGTGTGTCTACCCTTTATGTTCCCCTATCCATCTATCTATATTTCTTAGGACTGTGTATGTGTATGATTGTATGTGTATTTTTATCTTGTATGGAAGTCTATATATTTTTCCAATAAATTATAATTGATTTCACTAAATTAGAGTCCCAAATATCTAAGCATTACTTTTCTGGACGTATATTCTTGTATACATTGGTAAAAGATTCCTAGGGAGCCAGGTGCCCACCTAACTAATTCCCCAACCTCGTTTGGAGGGCATTTCGGCTTACAAAACTTCCCCGAACTTTGATGTTGTTCATGGGGATACCTATCAGTTTGTGAGTGGATACATTCCCAGACAAACTGTCTCCACTCAATTAAAATATTTACAAAACTTCAAAGCAACAACTTGGACGGCATGTAGAGGAGCATCTGGGGGAGGTTCCACTGTGTTTATGTCTCTAGCTTGTGCAGAATCTGATCTATAAACTCCTGGACCTTGGACATTTTGACAGCCGCAGGTTCAAGAGTGTATAGAATGGATCCTGTGCGAGCTAGAGACATCAACATCACAGGGGAACCTCCCCCAAATGCTCCTTTACATGCCCTCTAAGTTCAGTGTCTCTTGTTTGCACAGGATCCATTCTGTACGCTCCTGAACCTGTCAAAATGACCAGCCATCATTTTAACAGGCACAGGTTCAGGAATTCAGGAGTGTATAGAATGAATTGTGTGCAAGCTAGAGACAACATTCTCACAGGGGGTCTCTATCTGACTGTCCTCTACTTGCTTTCCAAGTGAGGATTGAATTTATTGGGTCCAAGATACACCTCCCCCAGAAGGTATAATATCATAAAGTTCCAAAGCAGCCATTTTCTCCAAGGACCTGATCCATCACCTGGAGATCAGTAGGAATCCTGATGGGTCTCCAGTCACTATCTAGAAGTTGGCAACTTACCCTTCAGTATTCACCTAAGGATCAAACTAAATATCCCAATGTCCACAGGTCCAACCCATGGATGCTGCTGCTATTTTAAAGTAATTTTAAAATTCTACCAGGGTTCAGTCTTGATCAGACCTCCATGCTTTTTCAGGTGCCAAAATAGCTGCAAAACCCCTACAGAAGTCTGGAGTTAACAACTGCCAACTGGTTCAGATCAGCAGCACTTTGCACATGCACAGTTTCGAGGAGGGCAGGGAGCCGAATGCAAACCTGTTTGTCAGGCACTTTAGTTATTTGCTGCCGCTTGAACAGACTGAGTAATCAACTCATCATTTCATTTGAACACAATGAGTTCCAGTGTTGAACATATTCAATGTAACATTTGCAGCATCACTAGATACAATATCATCAGGGTGTGAGAACAGCTGCACTTGCTGAAATTCTCTCATCATCGCCTTAGACACAGTGAGCATATTTGGGTTTCCTGGGTGCAACCCAGAGGCTTATTCTGGATTTCTTGTAAGTATCACTTTAAGTGTCAGCAAGAAAGATGGGCTGTTGTAAATGAAGTTAGTCAATAAATGAAACAAAACTCTTGTTCAAGAGACAAAGAAGCTCTAGCTTCTTTCATTCATATTTTTAGTCTTGACTATGGTATCAGGCAGGCCAGAGAGATGCCATATAGCAGCCAAGGGACAGGGCAGATCAAAGGAAGGGCAGAGAGAGGATAGAAACCACAGCTGCTTCATCTGTAGTTATGAAGGTTTTGAGCCAAACTCTGGGTTGCAATCTGGTGACATCATTGCCGGTGTCATCCCAAGTAGTGTTACCCCCTGGGATACGACTTTAAGAAAGTTGCAGACTTTTCTGCTAGGATTACAAATGAAAAAAATTCCAAAAGAAGATAGGACTTTAATTTGGTATTTGCTCTCAGCTGCTAGGACATTGTATGCGCAGTTGTGGAAGCAAGAAAAAATACCAGAAAAATGGGACTGGATCGTGAAAGTTTTATCGTGGAGTGAGATGGATAAATTAACAAGAACTTTAAGAGACTATGATGTGGACGTGTTTAAAAAGGAGTGGAAGAAATTTAGAGGATATGTAGAGCAAGAGTGGAATGTAAAAAGACATTGGACAATTTTTTAATACGAATGTGGGAAAAGAAAGACATTGAACTTTGATTGGTTAAGGGTACCTTTATAATTGAATTTAAGGATATAACCTCGGCGGGAGTCTAGTAACGGAGGGAGGGGGGATTGAAAATATCATATGGGTTAGAGATAGCAAGAATATAATTAGATACTGTAACCATATGTTATCAATAAATTGTTTAAAACCTAAGATCCATCAAAACTGATGAATCTTGAAGGATGTAACTCTGTTTAGGATGACACTATTATTAATGTAATATGAATACAATGTAATATGTAATTGAAGCTTAGCTTAGTCATATCAAGCAATATGTAATTGAAGCTTAGCTTAGTCATATCAAGCATATTAGGCCGAACTGTTTTTTTCTGGAACTTTCCTTTCCTCCCACCAACCACCTGTGGATAACTCCTTAAGAAAAAGAAGGGACTCTTAAGAAAAAGAAGGGATTAAAATGAATCATGTATTGGATACTCCCCACCCCCTTTTTGGCAGGGCTTCTCCATCTTTAAAGCATCCAAAAATTCCGCAGGTGCAGTGATACAGAAAGTGTTAAATCCCAAATGTCTGTTTCTCATGCAGCTTTTAAAATCCCCAGAGTCCTGCCAGGAGAGAAATGGGCAACTTTCGTCACGCAGATTTGCGCTCAGATAAGGACTAACCTGATGTACAATGATATCGCGATTATACAATTCAGTTTAAGGCTTTTCTTTTTCTCCTGCAATGTGCCGGTTTTGAGATGCAGCTGATCCATTTACATTTTTGTTCAGTACTCATAATTGTGCCTCTAATGAAACCAACAGAATTTTTTTTTAAAGATGATTATATTTTTTTCCAGATGCTTTGTAAGCATGATGAATAAGTGTCGAATAGATCTCTGGCACTTGTCAAAAATCTCTACAAAATACCGTATTTTTTGGACCATAAGACTCACTTTTTCCTCCCAAAAAAGTGGGGGGGGAAAGTGTGTGCGTCTTATGGAGCGAAGGTACCATACGTACCTTCCTCGGGGGGGGGGGGGTGATCCGCTGCCTCCGTCCTGGCGCTTCCCGCCCCTGCCTGCCTGGCTCCAGCTCTGACGCTTACAGCAAGCGCCAGGATCGCTCCCACCGCCCTCCGATCCCAGCGCTTGCTTTAAGCATCAGCGCTGAAGCCAGGCAGGCAAGCAGGGAGAAAGCACGCCGCCCCCTCCACAGCCAGGGCTTGCGAAGCGCTGGGTTTGCGGAGGGGGCGGGTGCTTCCTCTGTCCCTGTCTGCATGGCTTCAGCTTGTGCTGATAGCAAGGGCTGGGTTCAGAGGCAGCTAAGCCTCGGATCCCAGCCCTTGCTATCAGCAGAAGCTGAAGCAAGGCAAAGAGGAAGCCCCCCCCTCCGCAAACGCAGCGCTTTGCGAAGCACTGGGTTTGTGGAGGGGGGGGCTTCCTCTGTGCCTGTCTGCCAGGCTTCTGCTGCTGCTTCTAGCAAGGGCTGGGATCGGAGGCAGGATTGAGAGGGGGAAGGTGCCCAGATCTGGATGCACAGCTTCAAAAATTTTTTTCCTGTTTTCCTCCTCTAAAAACTAGATGCGTCTTATGGTCCGGTGCGTCTAATGGTCCGAAAAATACGGTAATTACTTTTGGCTCCTTCCTTGGTAGAGCACCTGAACTACCTTGTCATATTTCTGAGTGTCATCATTATTACTGTAGTCACTCTATTGCTTCCTGAGGCACTGCTCGTCACTGTAGTTAGGACTATTGCTTCCTCTCTAGCAAATTGAGCATGAGATAATGCTTGGATGGAAACCTCACATTGTATCATTTGTAGGGGACAGCAATGGATTGAATCAAGCCAGTTTTTCCACTGCTGAAAAAGGAAGGAGTCCCCTTTGATCACCAGAAAGACTATGCTGGAGACTTGAGTGAGGAAAAACCATGTGGAGCAGAGGAGTTTTGTTTGCTTCCCTGCTTTTTGGCAGTGGCCCTCAGGCTTTTCTGTCCCAGGAAGCCTATTTGGCTAGGATTGCCTGCCCTGTGCCAGCCAATGCTAGGAGATTTTGTGGGCTGTGCTTAAGGACAGTGGAGTTTCAGGAGATGGGATGTCACAATCTCTGTGATGCTCTAGGAATTTCTGCAATCTCCATATAAAGATGAGCAATTTCTAGAGTGTCACCAAGGATGTGATGTTACTTTTTTGGGGGGGAGGGGGGGAGGTTTGGAGGAAGTATCACTTCCAGGGGAAGCTCTAGGAACCTCTGCAATCTCTCCCATAAAGACTGGGGAATTCTGTAGCATGTTTCCATCAATGCTATTGATGTAACCATGAATGCACTCCCCCTCTCCCACTGCTCCAGTTATTGGGAACAGAGGATTAAGGGGTGGGGAGGATAGAGGATTGCCTCCTGTCACTTGGCAAACTTATGTTTGACCCCCACTATTTTTGGACATCTGGAGCTTTTCTGTTGTTAGATGGCTTTACATTTTTATCTTTGGATTGACTGGTGCTGCTTTTATCTTTTTATTGCTGCTGTTACTGATGGTTTTTGGAGGGTGCTCTTTATGGCATCATTAGATTCTACTGCTTTTCTATCCACTGCTGTTTATGGGGCTTTTTTATTTTTTGAAAGGTTGTACCAAGCACTTTGCAGTAAGCTGTCTCCTTCCTAGGCTTGACAAGCCTTCATTTATAGGTGGTAAGTCTATCCCTTTAATAGCTCAGAGAAACTTAACATATCTATAGCATAGACTCAAACCAATTTAAGAGTAATTTCTCCTGGAAAATATAGCTCTGTCATTGGCGAGGAGTGGGGGGGGGGACTACAGCACTCTTGCAGAGATTTTTCACTCAGAACCTCATCAAATTAAAATTCTCAGGAGCCCTTGTAAGAAATCATGCCAGTTTCAGTGGTATGAAACCAGTGTAAGTGATTGGTTTGGATATATGATTATTGGTCCTCTTGCCCTGTTCTTTCACTGGCCCCTTTATCCATATTCCCATCTGGTTACTAGGTTGCTAAAGTCCAGCTTGCTCTAACAGGAGGGACTAGCAGTCTGGCAGTGCAGTGCCTGTGTACATGTTCAAGGTCTCAGCCCAGCTAAGGGCTCAGCCAGTAACTTTGGGCAACGACTAAATATGAGTCCTCGCTCTTTCTGTTCACATGTTATGCCCCATTGGCCTGCCTTGAACGGCCACAACCTGACTCTCCTTTAACATATTGCTATGGCTTCTCAGTCTAGCCCTTGTTCCACCCCAAGACACTTTATGTAGAGAAAGTGTTGAAAGCCATCAGGCAAGTGAACTGTAATTTCACATGGTCCCCAATGTGGGAGGATGCATAAATAGTTCCTGCCTCTGGAGTCTACACATTTGCTTAGCAGTAAAGCATCTGCTTTGCATTCAGAAGATTTCAGGCTCAATCCCTGGTATCTCCAATTAAAGAAGAAAGACCTGGGAAACTGCTGCCAAACAGAATGGCCAACATTGAGCTAGATGGGCAGGGAGTCTGATATAAGTGGCAGCTTTGTATGATCATAGTATCTGTGTATGTTATCCTGGGAATTTGGTGGGGGCAGTGGTGGAATTATTGGCTCAAAATATGTGTGAAAGGTTATTTGGGGAACAGTCCATTTGTGCAGTTGAAGCCTAGCTTATTGCTGGAACTCAGTAATTCAGAGCAGTAAAGACTGCATAATCATAATGGTATTTAGCAGAATGATCTGAAAATGTAACTTTCTTCTTCTGTCTACCACTTTTGCCTAAAAGGGAAATCATTTGAATGCTGAGCAGCCTGTAAAAAGCAGTGAGGTAGGGGGCAATAGAATCCCTACAGTGGTGTGAGAAACTCAAAGGGCCACCCCCCTCCCCTCAGGCTGAATATGGAGATAGGATTCTTACCTCACTATCAATGCTCATTTGCTGTCCCTGAGCATTCCTCCTCTGCTAATTACATATCTCTTTCTTTTTTTGCATCCTGGCTCCCTTCTTTGCAACTAGGGTTGCCAAACCCTGCAAGTGGAGGTGGATGTTCTCCACTGCCAGGTCCTGCCACCCAGCCACTGATCACATGGCCAGTGGGGGAGCTTATCAGGAGAAACAAGAAGGCCCAGCAACCTCCAGGCAACTCTCTGGTATTTGAACAAAAACTCTATGGTAGAAACAACTTCTACCATAGAGTATTTACCAAACACCAGAGTATCACCTGGATGTTGCTTGTACGATGACATCACATCACCTCCTGTGCAATGTCAGCAACATGCTGTGGGTCTTCATCTTTCTTCTGGTAAGTCCGACCCCACCCACTCCCCTGTGGTTGCCAGGATGGACCTGGCAACCCTGTTTGCAATACCCCTCTCACCTTCTGACTGGAATAAAAGGACGTAGGGATCTCCACAGCTAGGAAGGGAGCTTTGATTCTTGGACGTTTACACTCCTCATATCTTAACCTTTTAAGAGCAACAAAGTTTAATTCTCAGTATAAGCTTTTGTGTGCATGCACACTTCTTCACATGAAACCTTATGCCTTCGTTGGTCTTTAAAGTGCCACTGTGTTCTGTTGCTTCAGACCATCATGGCTACTTATCTGAATCTACTCTAAAATCTTGTTGGTCTCTGAGCTGCTACTGGACTTGAATCTAGCTCTTAAATTAATGCCACTAAAGCTAGCAGGCCATGCTAATCCTCCACCAAGTGTTTAAAAAACTGTTCAACAAAATAAAACGGCAAGCTCTAGCAGTTCCCACAGATAGGTGGCTGACCCTTCTTTCAGATAATGGCGGCTTCTGTGCTGATGCAAATTTCCTGCTCCTGTGAAGAAGAGACGGTAATGGAAGATGGTGCAATCAGTTGACCCCTTGAACCCAGCTCTTGCAGGTGCCTCCTTCCCCTCCTATTTCAAGGTAGAAAAAAACCTCCCAGGACACACATTTTCTACCAGGGCCTTCCTTTAAAGTTCTGCTAAATGCATCCTGATGATTTCTGCTAATGTTCTCATTATTTATGAGTGACAAAGGGATACCTCTTGTTTCCAGGAAAGCCAAAGGTCTTCATTTTCTTAACACATTTATCTCACTTGGGAGCTGTTCTCAGTGCAGTGCTATTAGAACAAGCATACATGGAGGCCGGAGTGGTGTGCTTAAAGCTCTGCTCTGTGTTGGTCGGTCTTGGCAGATGGGGGTGTTCCACTGATAATTATTAGTAGTCATAATATAAGCAGCAATGGCTTGTGCATAAGTGACAGCTGGCCTCTGCTGGACAGAACGGAAATTGCTATCTGTTTGTCGCACTTCTGGAAGAAAGCCAATTAAGGGGCAAACCTATGCAAACTTATTTCAATCAAAGCCCACTTGTTCTGATGGGTCTAAATAGGGGCAATTTTGCACACAATTAGTCCTAATTATGTTTACTGGAATGCAACTCTAATTGCAATTTTTGTCACTGAAAATCAAGTATCCAGGTCAGTCTGTTACCTACCTTTCTACGTCAACTTGTCCTTTCCTGTCATACATTGGGAATTTATCCTAAAAGATTTGTGATAGAACTCACATGATCCCTCTCTCTTTCAGCACTTCCCCTACAACTTTCACTATAACAAGAATTTCTAGTAGGGCTTTTTTTTTTTGTAGCAGGAACTCCTTTGCATATTAGGCTTCACCCGCTGATGTAGCCAGTCCTCCAAGAGCTTAGAGTAGGCCCTGTAAGAAAAGCCCTGTAAGCTCTTGGAGGATTGGCTACATTGGGGGGTGTAGCCTAATATGCAAATGAGTTCCAGCTACAAAAAAAAGCCTAGTATAAATTTCCTAGTATAAATTCCAAGTATAAATTTCCCTGCACGTATCAGAAGTGAGCTGTGACTCATGAAAGCTCATATTGAAATAAATGTTGTTAGTCTTTAAGGTTTCATTGGAGCTTTGTTTTATTCTGCTACACCACAGCTCCCTCTCTGGAAATATTTTGGAAAGCCTCCTTAACAGTTCAATCCTGATAATTGTTTTTGAGAGCCAGTATAATGTAGGAGCTAAAAGTATCAGACTAGAATCTGGGAGACCCAGGTTCAAATCCCCACTCAAGTCATGGAAGCTTGTGAGATGACCTTGGGCCAGTCACATATTCTCAGCCTTGTGTGAGGATAAAATGGAGGAGAGGAGAATGATGTCAGCTGCTTTGGGTTCCCATTGGAGAGAAAGGAGAGGTACAAATGAATTAAATAAACAATTTAAGGTTCTAACTTACATCTCATATCACATAGGGATCATTCCTCTTGGAGCCACAATGTGTAAAATCAGTGATGGCAAACACTGTGAGAGTGTTTTATTCTTCTCCTCTCCATCCCCTTCCTCATGGTCTGCCTATGCAACCTGCCAACAGCCTGGTTACATTCTGGCAGACTCCTCTAGCAGTGAGAAAGTATTTTGAAGGGCCTGGGAAATGGGGGAAGAGACAATGGCAGTAGAAGCAAAGGGAAACCCCACAGCAGTGTTGCCAACAGATAACATTCTAGTTTCTTGGATATTGGATTGTTGGGATATTTGTTTAAAATTCAGAGGTGATGTGCAGATGGAATGGAGACAAAACACATGTTTAAAAAGAAATACAGTTTACTGGAAAAAAAAATTAGGGAAGGGTAGTCGGGATGAAAGAAAATATAAAAATGCATTCTACCTTGCTAACTACATCCTAATCGCTATATGGTTATTTTCATAATGGTGATCCTTGCTGCTGCTACTTCCCAGTGAAACAAAGACCAGAAGATCAGCTAAACCTCACAGAGAAGATCAATGCATTCTTACAATGACCTAATAATAATAATAATAATAACTGACCTAACTGACCAATACTAAGGTTATAGGTCAAACACACTTCCTTCTTGGTTTTCCTGGGCATGCTACAGACAGTTTTTAATTGGGTACAAATTATATAACATCATGCCCTGTTTACTAACAGCTAACATTTGTTAACCCCATAATAACTGAAATGTAAACAACTTGGAATTCCAACATTCCCCTTCTCAGGTCACAGCATTTTAGCCATGAGCAATGTCAATTAAGTTCATTCTTTCACGTAGGTGCTCGGACTTGAGTTTGTTGAGTGGTTTGGTCATGATGTCAGCAGTCATTTCTTCAGTAGGGCAAAACTGTAGTTCAGTCAGTCCTTTCCTTATTATATCTTGCACTAGAAGACATTTGAAGACAATGTGTCTGTTGTTTAGTTTGATACTTTCATCTTTGCATATGCTTATACAGGCCTGATTGTTTTCATGTAAGAGTATTGGTATAGGTTCCTCTATTCCAAATTCTTTTAGCAGGTAGTTAATCCATTCCAATTCATTGCAGTAGACTGAGCAACAATGTCTTGTCTTCGACTATTCCAGTCAATCATGCTGTCTCCATAGAAGAATATGTTGCCACTGATTGCCTTGGTGTCTTGTCTGTTGGTGTTCAGATGCCAGGAGGATACTGTCTTATTAGCCTAAGCTTTATACAGATTATTTTTATGTTGTTGCTGATTTAATTGCTGCTTTTGGATTGATTTTTGTTGCTGCTGCTTTTTATGGATGATGTTATTAGCTTTGAATTGTTAGCCATTTCAGAAGTTCTCTGAACTGAAAAGTAGAATGTAAATACTTCAGATAAATAAAGTCAAAAGAAATTTATCTGGCCCGTGGATATCTACTTACATCTGCAAACGATAGAACACAGCATTATAATTCCCCACTTCCCTTTTCTTTTTCTTTAGCTGGGTAGTCCCTCGTCTTCTTTGTTTCACTGTCTATCCCACCCAGTTGTTTAAGCATGAATAGATATATGCTGACCCATACTAGGGAACTGAGGAACAAACAAAAATCCTTTGTGTACATCAGATTATATCACAAGAGAGGCTGGTAGTAATTCAAAACAAACTGCTTTATTTCACTTCTTATGGGGAAATGGACAGGTAGGTATCAGGTTTAAACTTGGCAGGTGAACAGGCAATAGGAATGAGGTAACTTTGTATAATTATAACCAACAGATAGTTCGTCACAATAAAATAGCTGTTTAGTTATACAGGCAGGAGGGAGATCACTTGTCTTTCACTACTTAGATGGACATGCAGAAGCTTATCTGTCATACAATTCTTAAAGTCTCTGACAAGTTCCAATTTTTTTTATTTAACCATTGACAGGGATCCCTCCACATTTACTAGGAGCTATTTCCCTCAGGGAAGGATTACTTGTCCCTCTTTCCTAATTTAGAATTCTTTCTCATTCTTAATTCATCCTTAACTGAACTTCGCTGTTCTAACTACTGTTCTCAATTGTCACTCTTAACTGCCACTTTCAAAAAAGCCTATTTGAATCCCCTGTCAGTCAAGGCTCTAAGACAAGGCTAACACATGAGCCATTCACTGTCCTTAACAGCATGTCATCATAATTTGCTTTCTAAGCATTCCTGCGTAAATACCAATATAAATGTGAAGCTATTCGCACTCACAAAACTTTTGCTTGGTCATTTAATTGAAAATGCCCCCTGTTAAAAACTTCCTTGCAACAGGAAAGCTAACACGTCAAACAAGTTTTCAAACAAGTGATCAGTGGCAGAGCATGTCTATTATGTACAAACAACTCTGAATTCAATCCCTGGTATCTTCTGTTAAAAGGATCTTACGTAAAACAACTAAGAAATGAAATATGACACTTGGGATCTAATCAGATTTCTCAACATATAATCTAGCCACACAGAGACAGACAGACATACAAATACTGCCATGGAGAAGAAACCAGGGGTCGTTTTGTAGAAAAATAGGTGGTGGAGCTTATTAGCATAACACATTAGCATATGTTCCCCCCACCAGGCAAAAGCAACCCGACTCAAGAAAGGAGAGCCCTGGGCGAGCAAGGCCTGCTTAGGCTGGCTAGAGATCCAGCCAGCCCAAGCAGACCTCGCTCACCTGGGGCTCTCCTTGGCCACCATCCCCCAGTCAAAAGGCCAGCAAGCCACCCACTATGCAAAATCACATAAGAAGGGGAGAAAGGGTAGCACAGGCTTCTCTAGGGGTTAATGAGGGCTGCTAGGGGTTTGGCAGTGCTCCTGGTGGCTGGCTGGCTGCCTGCTCTCCTAATCCAGGGATTGTTATGCAGCTGCACCTACTATTCAATGGACAAGTTTGGTGGGGAGAAGGGGGAGGGGAGGCTGTCAAAAAAGTTCAGGAGCTGTGAGTTCCTTCTGAATCCAAGGCCTGGAAAAAACAATGTGATGTTAGAGAAGGGAGTAGTAATTATGCCATTTTCTCAGTATAGAAGGCCCCTGGACATGGCTGCCTTTAGACATGGTAGGGGAAAGGACAAACACAGTATGGGTACTTGTCTTTTTCCCTAGTGAAGCTAAAGCAGCTGAGCATGGGGGGAGCATTTTCAGTCAGGAAAACAGTATGGGAGGCAGAGTTACAATTCCTCTTCCCCAGAGTCATAGCCTAGATCCATATATTCCCCACATTGTGTGTTCTTTGCAGCTAAACTACACCCAGGGGACAGGATTGGATCATAAATTCTGAATTTCACATGTAGTTTGGCCCTAATGTAAGACTTTGCAGTTCACAATAAGACCACAGTGATGCAGGTGAATTAGGGTTGCCAGTTGTTCCAATTTGAATTCTGCCTCGTCTCTGCTATTCACAGATCACCACCTTCTTGTCTATATTTTATCTTGACTGAGACTGAGAAGATAATCATTGGGAGGGCTGTGAGGAGGGATATAAAGGAGGGGGCTGCAATGCCATCTACAATGGCACATCACTTCCTGTAAAAAAAACTGAAAGTGGCATAGGTAGCTCTAGGGATCCCTGGAGGCTCTGTGGTAAAACCCAAAACCACAGAGTTTTTGGCAATTCCTAGAACTAATTTTGTCACTTCTGTTTTTTGGGTTTTTTTTTTTACAGGAAGTGACATAAAGTTGCATAAGACACTGGAGCAGAACTTGGGGATCTCCTTCCTCTACTAGGGGAATGTGACCCCTAAGATAAATGAAGAAAGACCAGCTTAACTTCTATGAACTACCTTGGACCTAGAATCCTATCCTAAAAGTGGATACTATCTGCCTAAAAATAACATTTTAATAACCTTCAGACCACACTATGCTGTCACCTCAGGGCAAGTGTCAACTCTCCAGATTAAGAGCTTAATAAATATGTCACATCTCAGCAGGAGATGGGCAAATGTGTCATGTTTATTTCCCCCCTAAAGCTCTCAATCTGGGGAGTTGACATCTGCCCTCTGAAAATGAAGATGTCAAATGAAGGCCATAATTTTTGCATGGGCATCATCACAATCATTTTGACTGTCTCTCTGTTGGCTCCAGACATTTCTAACAGCCACTGGTGTGGAGCACCCTCCTATATGGCTTTAAAAACTAAAATAGTCATCGTCGTCATCATCATCATCCATAATTGTATTGGAATTAGTGGAAATTTATTTAAAAGTTTATTAATCACTTTTAAAACAGCAACTATGACATATCCTGATGCAAATTCACCATGACACTATGTCACTTCCTAATGTGACCCCGGACCATGAGTCTTCCTGAATCACCCATTAGGGGTCATCCTTCTGTCTTCCTCCCAGGCCACTGATTCCAATCTTACCAGTGATACATCAAGGTTAGCTACAGTCTGCTCTTAGTCCTTAGTGCCTCCATGTTGGCACTCGGGTCTCCTGCACCTTCCCCACCATTCAGAGCTTCTGCCTCCTGCTCTGTGGTCATTGCCTCTTTTCAGGCAGCTATTCCTGGCTCTTCTGCCTCCACAATTTGCTTTCACACTGCAGCTCATCTTCCTGATGCTATAGCCCCCTTACTTCAAGACTTCCCCCCTCTCCCTCTACCAACTTTAAATCATCCAAACAGGCTGCCCTGCTCCTGTCCTCCCATCAGTGGCAGCACACCACTTCTGCCTTAGTCCTGTTTATTTTACAACCGGGCCACAAGTACAGGCTTGTCCGCCATCTACAACCAACAATTAATGGCCCAGATGGGGATGTTTATACCATCCATGGTGCTGGATATGAGCACATGAAGCTGCTTATACTGAGTTACAGTTATACTGAGTTACTCAGTTAGGGCTTACACTGAGTTACTTATGAGTTTAATTAATTAATTACTAATTAGACACTTGGTCTATCAATGTAAATACGTAGGTAGAGATTGGCAACAGCACTCCAGAGTCTCAGTTGAAGATATTGTGTTCCACATCACTTAGAACCTGATCCTCTTAACTAGAGGTACCCAGCACAGATCCTGAGACCTTCTGCATGTCACATAGATCCTCTATTACTCGGTTACAACCCTTCCATATACATAAAGGTGTCTTTTTTAAAAAAAAATAATAAACTGACTTGAGCAGGATGCTGAACAGGCAGCATAGAACTATTCTAAATAAACTGAACAAACTTTTTCTCATGTGCCATTAAAAAAAATCAAATTATGCCCCTCCCAAACTACTATCTGCTGTATGGGGGAAGCCATTTGGCAGAGGAGCCCCAATCTGAATTCTACCTTCTTTTATGGAAAAGGAAAGGAAAGGTCCCTGTGCAAGCACCAGTCGTTTCCGATTCTGGGGTGACGTTGCTTTCACAATGTTTTCACGGCAGACTTTTTATGGGGTGGTTTGCCATTGCCTTCCCCAGTCTTTTACACTTTCCCCCCAGCAAACTGGGTACTCATTTTACCAATCTCGGAAGGATGGAAGGCTGAGTCAACCTTAGGCCGGCTACATGAACCAGCTTTCGCTGGGATAGAACTCAGGTCGTGAGCAGAGAGTTCATATCACAGTAGTGCAGTACTGCGATTTACCACTCTACGCCACGGCGCCGTATTACAGCTTTTTCAAGGGGTTTTCAAAGCAAGACGTGTTCAGAGGTGGTTTGCTACTGCCTGCCTCTGTGTTGTGACCCTGGGTTTCCTTGGTGGTCTCCTGTCCAAAGACTGGCCAGGACCAAACCTGCTTAGCTTCTGAGAACTGACAAGATTGGGCTAATGTATGCTATCCAGGTCAGGGCTCTACTATTTTCAATTTCTTTGAATTCTTGGTAGATCCATTCACAGATCTCCCACCATTCATGGATCTTCCACCATGTTTCTACATGGCTGCTAGGGATATATATATATACCAGTATTCACAGTGACGGCTATGAACGAATGAGGTAGCATTATATTTAATCAACCCATTGGTTTATCAAGGTCAGTACTGTCTACTCTTACTGGCAGCAGCCAAACCAACGGAGAACATAATCCATTAACAGGATATTCCCTGCTCAAGGAGGGCTAACAGTACGTGTACTGTTAGAGTACTTCCAAATGTGTTGTTCAGCTCTTAGATCAAAATGTACATCAACGGAGGAAAAGATCACTTGGGGGAGAGAGGGTGGCAGTAATTCAAACGTGCAATGCTTGAAGAGTGTTCATCTCCAATCTGATATGCTTTACATCCCATCATAAGTTCATGATATGAACCTTTTTATTAGTTGGGTCTTTTCTTTTAAAAATAATGTCAGCTATCACACAGCTATATAAAGCTTCATTATAATTATAAAACTTTGGAGAAGTAATGAGGCATGTTATTAGGTCCTAGGGACAAGTCTCAATTTCACAGATGATGACTACCAGAGCAGAGCAGAGCATGCTCTCTTCCTTCCCCCAAGCACCTTATGTGCCTCAAGTCTGTCCTCCCTTTTCAATGGCAGGCCATTCTGAGTCATCCCAAGATGGGGACCTCAAAGTCTGTCTTTTCCACAACAGCAGTCTCATATCCTACTTTGTATGTGTGGGCTTCCTGACTCTACCGTTGGGTCCCAAACTGTTGACCTTTAATATAAGGATTGTGACCTGCCTTTCTGAGTTCGTGTCACCTATTCAAGGTTGTTATAAAATAGATTTGGCAAAGTACCCATTAAAAGGGCTATATCACCCTCTGCCTTTTCTGGTGAAGTGATGAGCCATATTGTTCTGAGCCTGCTGCATTGGTAGGAAGCGAGAAGTGGCAATTTGCCTTTTAAGAGCCAGGCTAAACCTCCCCAGTGTTTGTCACACCTTTTTGATCCTGTGGGGATAACAGAGTAAGTGACCAATTGCAAGTGCTATTCTCAATTAAAGGTGTGAGAGAGACTCTCTGGGAGCTAATGGCACCTTGATCCCTCTTTATTAGACTCTTTGGAGTACACAAACACACTCATACATAAACATCTCTCTGGGAGACAGGCCAGATTGACAGCTATTTCTGAGAAGCGGTGATGCATTACCAGACAGAAGCTGGCTTTCTGAAGAATTAGCATCACCCAGAGATGGTGTCTAATGAGAGCAGTGGGAAGTCCATAGTGATAATGAACAGCCTGCGCTGAGCAGTGCTCCCCTGAAGTATTAGGAAGCCCACTGGTTTTTATTGGATTTGAGAGACACCCCTTTCCTTTGTTTACCAATTCATTTTGATTACTTGCTATCTGTCAAGAATTGAGTGGGACTTCATCGCTAATGGTGGAGAAGATTAAATGTGTCATGCACTTGTTAATTTAGTTTTCAGGCTGCTTTCAGAGGTTGCCCATTGGCAGGACACATCCATGCTTATATGCCAATACAGGAGCATCCTTTTCTCTTGATTGCTTCTTCTATGTTTTAATTAATAGTGAATATAGGAGGACCAGAGACAGAGGATGTGAATGGTTGCACAAGATATTACCGGCAGAATGCTAGTCTTTGATATATGTGTGTGTTTGTTTTTAATTTAATTTTATAATTTTAATTAATTGTTTTAATGCTTTTATGTTTACCACCTTGTGAACCCTGACTGGGTGGAAAGGCAGCATTAAAATGTTTTAAATAAATAAACATGAAGAAAGAAGTTGCAAGGACTTCATACTTACATGTTATATTAGCTATAGCAGCATCTAAGGGGCTAATCTTCTGAACTGGTTTTACAATCTGCTTTTAGCACCTGGAGTATTATGAGAATCATTTAAGCTGCCCAATATTTTATGCCTGGGATTTTTATGTGCTTTTATACTTTGAGCCCTTTATGGGCTGATTTGTATGGGCTAATTTTAATGATGTTATGGTTTTTATGATTTTATTGTGCTTCATTTTGGGAGGTAGCATATAAATGTTTTGGATAAAGAAACAATTTTTAAAAAAACATCATCTTGAATCTGTTTTTCATTGCTGCAGGCTTCTAGATTATGCCCAGAGGAAGGGAGAGATCCATTGAATTTTTACTATTCCTGCAACGCTGTAAAGTTCTGAGTAAAGGATATGACTTTATTGTTTCTAGGACCAACACAACAAAACTGTCAACACATTAGCATTTACTATCCTGATAGGCTGTTTAACCATAGCCCATTTAACTGTTTCTTCCAGACCTTTTAAAAGATAAACCTCAGATTATTTAAAGTCACATTCAGATGCCATGATGATAAACCTTTCTCTATTCATGACTGACAAAAATATGATGGGATTACTATGCCTGTGCGCTTTTCCCTTTGCATGCAGATTATGATTGAAAATGTCCTGTTTTGTAGTCAAATAGGAGTTTGTTTCCTTCTCACATACTGGGATTCTCTAAAGCTGGGATTCCCGACCTTTTAAATATGGTGACCCACAAGTCCTAATTCATTAGCTATGGTGACCCATCCAATGCCAGCCCAAGAATTTTTTTGGAACCCTAGTAAAACTATGACCTTGACACCCATCTGTCCAGTGTTCCATTTTCTACACTGGCCAACTAGATGTTTTTGCAAAACCAACAAACATCATAGAAAGGGTGCAGCTGTACTCAATATGAAGCCCAAGCAGCTGGCATTTAGAAGTGTATAGCTTTTGCATGCGGAAGTTATATTCCAGCCTTTGACCATCCTCTTCTTCTCTAGCATGGTATAGTGGTTAAGAGTGGAGGACTCTAATTTGGAGAACTGAGCTTGATCAGGGCTTTTTTTCCTAGCAGGAACTCTTTTGCATATTAGGTCGCATACCCCTGATGTAGACAATCCTCCTGGTGCTTACAGTAGACCCTGTACTAAGAGCCCTGTAAGCTCTTATAGGATTGGCTACATCAGGAGGTGTGGCCTAATATGCAAAAGATCCCTGCTACAAAAAAAGCCCTGGGTTTGATTCCCTACTCCTCCTTCACATGAAGCCTGATGGATGACTTTGGGCAAGTCATAGCTCTCTCAAAACTCTCTCAGCCCCATCTGCCTTTCAAGGTGCCTGCTGCAGGAAGATGAAGGGAAGGCAACTATAAGCCACTTGGAGACTCCTTAGTGTAGAAAAAGCAAGGTATAAAAACCAGTTAGAAAAACTGGAGACTCCTTAGGGTAGAAAAAGCAAGGTATAAAAACCAGTTTTCTGTTTCTTCATTAATCCTTCTAATCTCTCCTAAGATTCTAAGATACTCCCAGTAGTAACTATAAAGAATATATTTTACTTGATTCTTTATCAAGCAAAATGCAGTGAGGAAAAACTATCAGATAACGTATGACATTTTCCTATCATCAGTAGTCAGTATCAGGTTTTGATGATACCGCATCATCATGTGAGATACCACCATCGGTTGGATTCAACCAATACTGAGATATCACGGGTTATATTCCTCACCCATGACAGCCTATGTTGTTTTCTCTACAAAGCAGAAATATCTGTGCAGTAAAAATGGCCTGGTTTCCATCCCCAGTAAAATGCAATGGGCTTAGCAAGGCACAAGCTGTGAAAGCACCCCTTTGTTTCTATCGAAACATAACAGACACTGCACAAGAATCTCCATGCATGAGATGGCTGATGCTACTCAATCACTGTTTGCTCAGGTCTGCTTAACTGAGTACCTTTAACCATCTTCATGGAGGCTGAAGTTTAGACTTGAGTGCCTGCATTGTGGTAACTTTTAATTCACACGACTGACTATCTGAATACAGAAATTAAGAGGTCTCCCATTACAGCAACCAAGTCCATCTATAAACCACGCTATGTGTGGGGAGAAGGGTTATAACCAGGGCTTTTTTTTGTAGCAGGAACACCTTTGCATATTAGGCCACCCACCCCTGATGTAGCCAATCCTCCTGGACCTTACAATAGGCCCTGTACTAAGAGCCCTGTAAGCTCTTGGAGGATTGGCTACATCAGGGGGTTTATGGCCTAATATGCAAAGGAGTTCCTGCTACAAAAAAGACCTGGTTATAACTTAAGTTTTCAAAGCAGAGAGTTCACAAGGCTTCCTTGAGATCAGCTCCCTGGATCCTGCCAGAGCCACAGTTTGAGGTGGCACACTCAGGAGGCACCAGGTTAAGGAGAGGCAGGAAGATGGTAGATGACAGCAGTGGAGTTGGAAGTGAGAGGCTCAGCGCAGGACATCTCCCTTAGCAGGTAGAGGGCAATGAAGTGTTTCAGCAGGCTGGACAAGCACTTGGGCGGGGATTCAGGGGTTGGCCTTACAGTGGCTTTCCTCTTTCCTGGAAGGTCAGGGACAAAGGGTCACAATTGGGGGGGGAGCTATCCCGGAGGTGCACACTCGATTGTGGTGTGCCCCAAGGGGCGGTTCTCTCCCCGATGTTATTTAACATCTACATGCGGCCTCTTGCCCAGATACGGGCTAGGGTGTCACCAGTACGCTGATGACACCCAGCTCTATCTACTGATGGACGGCCAGCCGGTCTGCGCCCCGAAAAATCTTGATCGGGCACTACAGGCCGTGGCTGAGTGGCTCAGACTGAGTGGGCTGAAGCTAAATCCTGCGAAGACAGAGGTCCTTTGCTTGGGTCGCCGCGGCCCGGGAGGGGGAATCCCCCTACCAGTTTTTGATGGTGCGCCGCTGACAGCGCCGGACAGGGTCAGGAGCTTGGGGGTGCTATTGGAGCCTTCCTTAAAGATGGAGGCTCAGATAGCAGCCGCTGCCAAGTCTGCATTTTTTCATCTTAGGCGGGCAAGGCAGCTGGCCCCCTTCCTGGAGCGCGATGACCTAGCAACAGTGATCCATGCTACGGTTACCTTGAGGCTGGACTACTGCAATGCCCTCTACATGGGGCTGCCCCTGTCCTGAACTCGGAAATTGCAGCTGGTGCAGAATGCCGCGGCCCGGCTGTTATTGGGTCTCCCAAAGTGGGGACACATTCGGCCGGGTCTTCGGACTCTGCACTGGCTTCCAGTGATATACCGAGTCCGGTACAAGGTGCTGGTTATTACCTTTAAAGCCCTATATGGCCTGGAACCTGCCTACCTGAAGGACCGTCTCTCCCCACATGTTCCCCAGAGAGTACTGAGGTCAGGAACACAAAATCTCCTCACTATCCCTGGGCCAAAAGAAGCCCGCTTGAAATCCACCAGAGAAAGGGCTTTCTCCGTTATGGCCCCTACATGGTGGAATCAGCTGCCGGAGGAAGTGAGGGCCCTGCGGGACCTTGTTCAGTTCCGCAGGGCCTGTAAGACGACCCTCTTCCGGCTAGCCTACACCTAGCTAAGATGAGAACTCAATGTAGCTTGGCCAGACGTCTGTTCTATATGTAATTGGAATGTTTACTGGTTTTTAAGGTTTTAACTGTTTTAAATGTTTAATTGTCTATATATTTAAAATTGTTTAATTTTTATGTTTGACCAATTTCTGGAAGCCGCCCTGAGCCACTTGTGGGAAGGGCGGGTTACAAATCATGAATAAATAAATAATAATAAAAAAAGAGCAGCACCAAGACAGAGGCCCCTGCATGCATATGCCTTTCTTTTCTGGTATTTTTTCATGTCCCCAGGAACAGCTTCCACACTCCCTCCAGATTTCTCCTCCTCCTTCCAGCTCCTCCTGTACATTTGCTTGTTGCTGGATGGCTTCCCTGCCAATACTCCCTCTAAGCCAGGGGTGTTGAACTCATTTGTGATGAAGGCCAGATCTGACATAAATGAGACTTTGTTGAGCCGGGCCATGTCGGGCTGGGCCATGTGTATACCTATTTAATATTAGGTAGCAGAGATATAAACTTTTTAAAGGACACAGACAAACACGACAAAAGATTTTTTTAAAAACCTTAAAATAAAACATGCTTAAAACATTAGCACTTGTTTGTCTTAAAGGTGCTTTCTTTGTATTTCTCTCATGGGATGCTGTGAACTGGGCAAAGGAAGCTCTGGCTCTTTCCCTCCCTCCCCAAGGGACCAGGAAGGGGAGGAGCCTCAACAAATGGAGAAAATCAAGATTTTGCTCTGTAGCTCCTGTGCAATTGAGCAAGCCTTGCAAAGCAAGTTGAGATGCAGAAGGAAGCACAGGAGAGGGAGATGGAAGCAGACAAGAGCCAGTTGCTTGGGGGGCTGATAGGAGCCCTCCAGGGGCCTGTTCGATTCCTGGGCTGCATGTTTGACATCCCTGCTCTAAGCTGTGAAGTCTTGTGAGCAAAAATTCTACTACAGGATTAAAGTTGTGAGTGAGTGATTTGGCTACTGCATAAATTAGTTTGCTCTGAAGCCATCTTTCCTGAGCTGAGACAAAAAAGGTGTGAGCCAGAGGCCAAAAAACTGTGAGCTAGCTCACACTAACTCAGCTTAGAGGGAACATTGTTCCCCACCCCCCTTTACTGTCACACAAGGAGAGGGAGGTAAGAATGTGAAAACTTGGTGAGGAGGAAGAAGGGAGAAAGACAGCCATGGAATAGGCAGGAGCAGCCTTTGGGGAGAGATGGATTGTGACCCACCTTTGAGTGCTGACCCACAGATTGGGAAACATTGTTCTAAAGTATCATAGCTCCCATGGATGCTGTAAGATCTAGCTTGGCCATGAGTGGGGGAGAAAGGGAACCCACAAGCACACCCAATGGTGATCACGCCAAACAAGCAAGCAGAGAGTCATCATGATGTCTGAATGCAGCCACATCTTTTCCACACTCACATGGCTTCATAGCTACGGTGTGTTCTTACTGTGATCGCATTCCTCATACCCAAGGCTGTGCAATGCTCTGCAGTACATACCTGTGATAGTTTTAAAACAGCTTAACAGTCATAACTTCCCTCAAAATTAAACAGCACACAATTCTTTATTGGCCACATTAAGTCAGGAAGCAATTTTTCTCCAGGCCTATCTATCTATCATCTATCTATCTATCTATCTATCTATCTATCTATCTATCTATCTATCTATCTATCTATCTATCTATCTATCTATCTATCATCTATCTATCTATCTATCTATCTATCTATCTATCTATCTATCTATCTATCTATCTATCTATCTATCTATTTTGCCATTTTCTGGGCATGGAACAGGGGTCACTGGGGTGGTGATGGGGAGGTACTTGTGAATTTCCTGCATTGTGCAAGAGGTTGGACTAGGTGATCTTGAAGGAAGTCTCTTCCAATTCTATGCTTCTATGATTTCTGCTTAAAAGTATGTAAATTAGTATACAACATCAAATAAAAAATGTTGATCATAAGAATATAAGAAGAGCCATCCTGGATCAGAGCCAAGGCCCGTTTAGTTCAGCATTCTGTTTACACACAGTGGCCAGCCTGCTACCTCTAGGAAGCCCTCAAACAGGAAGACCACAACAGCAGCATCCTGACTGTGCTCCCCTGCAATTGATCTAAAGAGCCACACTGCCTCTGGTACTGGAGAGAAGAGATATCCATCATGATTAGGAGCCACTGACAGCCCAGTCCTCCTCCATGAAGATAACTTCAGAGGGTAACCATGTCGGTCTGTAGCAGAACAGCTAGATTTGAGTCCAGGATCAACTTAGAGACCAACCAAATGTTGGGGGTATAGATTTTCAAGAGTGTTTTCTTAAAGAAAAATATTATTTAGAAATTAGAAATTAGCAGTGCAGCAAAGAATATGCAGAGAACATGTGTGTGTTTAGAATAATATGATTGCCTTACTTAAAACTACAAGGGAAGGGTAAACTGGGAAGAAAAATAACAGACACTAACTTCCTACATCTTTACAGTTAGAGGACAAATCTAGGAATGGCTTCTCTTCTCCAAACTTAGACAAAGGGAGGAAGAGGAACCATGAAATGCAGAATAGGCAATGCATTGATTTTCAATCACAACACTTAATTGCAGGTCGTTTAAATAAGACCTCCTACAGACTTTTGCAGGCTTTCTCTTTAGCTAACAGATAGGTTACAGTAAACACATGTGACTTCCTGTTGACTAACAAAAACAAAGTTATCTCTATAATTACTGAAGTGTTGCAAATTTGCTAATCCCAACAAAAAGCTCCCTTCATCCCTGTTCCAGTCCTCTGTGGGTTTGTCCACTCTCCTTTTAAAAACTTCCAAATCGGCAGCCATGACTACATTTTATGATAGCAAGCTTCAAAAATAAACTGTACATCCTATGAAGAAATATTTTCTCTTGTCAGTCCTGAATCTCCCATCCTTCAGTTTCAGGTACTTGTGAGAGAAGCATCTAGAAACATCTCCCCCCCCCCCGCCCCCCTCTCAGTGAGTTCCATGTTGTGGGAGAGAGTTCAACTGGAAGTAGCTTAATGGCTGCCAAGCTAGCTGGGTCTGGATGAATTCACATGTGCTCATCTCCACACGGCCTCATGGGAGCTTTCTTTCCTCTCTGCCTCTCTCACATATACAGCTGTAAAAATCTTTTTTTTTTCACACTTTTAAGGTGTATCTCAGGCCTTTTTTGTTTGCCACAGTATTTCAAGTCCAAAACATTCACAATGAAACCCAAAAGGAAAGGCAGCAGAACCGTCCCTGCTTTGAAAAAAAAATTGTGCATGCATGCACAGGCAATGTATCCACTGTAGGTCACCTAAATGATGCATTAGACTAGGCAGGCACCCAGAACGGTTGAACTGAGAATGACTTTTTTTACAAGAGTGGCAATTTAATGACCCAACTATGAATGACCCAAAGTGAAACATGCCTTCATCTTCAGTGACTAAAAATATTTGTTAAGCTGATTGCACGGGTGCAAAAGGTGCTGTGAGATGCAACAAACAAATGTAGTTTATTTACTGAGGCACAATCCAGCCATGACCCCGAGCACGAGTAATTGTTATGGAAGCACCAAGTTACTCAGTGTGGCATTCAAGCCAAACTTCAAACAAAAATATTGAGATGATGTGGCAAGGGGGTCTGATTCATAAGTAGATGAAAGATTTGGTCATGATTAATCTGATTGGCATTCAAGTTTTGTTGGAGTTCTTAGCATCCAGCATGGAAAAAAAGACAGGGCTGGTTCCAGGTTTTGAGAGTTCCCAGGGCCTCCATTCTCTCCCCGCCCTCTGCTTGCACTGTTCTTCCTGCCCACACACCTATATGTCTCCTGGGGGCCTGTGCTTTCCTCCCTGTTCACAAGCCCTCCTACCCCGCTGCCCCCCCCCACAGTCACTTGCTTTGTCTGCAGCCCTTTCCCTGATAGTGCAGCTGAAAGTGCCACCTTTGTGCCTGCCAGAAGCACTGCTGCCACTGTGCAACACCTGCATGCACTTCTCCAGTGGTTCTGGGCAGCATCTTCATCTGGGACCGTAGATAGCTCTGACAGAGAATTCATGAGTGGAGAGGGGAGGGCATTTTTTAAAAAATATTTATTAGATTTAAATCCTCCCATCCCCGCGGGCAGGCTCAGGGCGGTTGACAACAAAAACATTTACATAAACATTAAAAACAATTACTACAATAAAGCACTTAAAAGCATTTAAAAGACTGCAAAGCACACATTATTTATAAGCATTGCAGCAGGTAGGGATGCCAGACCCCCAGGTGGGGTGGGGGAGTCTCCTGCTACCAGGCCTTGCCTCTCTACCACCAGTAGGCTTCCCAACACCCCCCCCCCCGCCCTGGTGGGGGACCACCGAAGTTGCAGCCTCCTCCCCCACTCTCAAAAAATCTGGACTTGGGGTGGGGGGGGAGAGAACATGCGTGTAGGCATCATGTCGTTGTAGAGCTCCTGCAGGTTTAGAAACCTGCAAACAGTTTTTAAAATGTGTGCCCCTTTAAGGCTGCACAGGAAACAGGAAGGGCTTCATGGGAAAGGGTCAGTAACAGTTTCCATGGAGAACAGCCCCTCCCTTTCTTTTGCATTCATTTTCCCAGCAAGCAAAGTTCTGCTGGAAGAAGACCAAGTAAGTATTTGTGTTTGAAAGAGAGGGAGGGGGCAGGGGTTTCCCTGGTTTGGAGGCCCTCCTGCCCTTTAGAAAGAGTGGGGGGG
Source organism: Heteronotia binoei (assembly GCF_032191835.1). NCBI lineage: Eukaryota > Metazoa > Chordata > Lepidosauria > Squamata > Gekkonidae > Heteronotia > Heteronotia binoei. The sequence goes on from NC_083231.1 coordinate 92,363,225, forward strand.
AGGGAAATGTCTACTGGGCACTCTATTATTCCCTATGGAGAACAATTCCCATAGGGAATAATAGGGAATTGATCCGTGGGTATTGGGGGCTCTGGGGGGGCTATTTTTTGAGGTAAAGGCACCAAATTTTTAGTATAGCATCTAGTGCCTCTCCCCAAAATACCCCCCAAGTTTCAAAATGATTGGACCAGAGGGTCCAATTCTATGAGCCCCAAAAGATGGTGCCCCTATCCTTAATTATTTCCTATGGAAGAAAGGCATTTAAAAAGGTGTGCTGTCCCTTTAAATGTGATGGCCAGAACTCCCTTGGAGTTCAATTATGCTTGTCACACCCTTGCTCCTGGCTCCACCCCCAAAGTCTCCTGGCTCCGCCCCCAAAGTCCCCAGATTTTTCTTTAATTGGACTTGGCAACCCTAGCCACCAGCCAACTGGCTGGCGGCGGTGTGGGGGGGATTACTCCTCCAAAAAGAGAGGAATGCGCAGCATTTCAGCAACATACCTATGTGCCCTGGAACTGACTGATAGAATCATAGAATCATAGTTGGAAGAGACCTCTAGGGTCATCTAGTCCAACCGCCTGCACAATGCAGGAAACTCACAATACCTCCCCCTAAATTCACAGGACCCTCATTGCTTTCAGATGGCCATCTAGCCTCTGTTTAAAAACCTCCAAGGAAGGAGAGCCCACCACCTCCCAAGGAAGCCTGTTCCACTGAGGAACGGTCAGGATAGGGTTGCCAAGTTCAATTCAAGAAATATCTGGGGACTTTGGGGGTGGAGCCAGGAGACTCTGGTGGTGGAGATATTGGGGGTGTAGCCAGGAGCAAGGGTGTGACAAGCATAATTGAACTCCAAGGGAGTTCTGGCCATCACATTTAAAAGGACAGCACACCTTTTTAAATGCCTTCCTTCCATAGGAAATAATGAAGGATAGGGGCACCTTCTTTTGGGGCTCATAGAATTGGACTCCCTGGTCCAATTGTTTTGAAACTTGGGGGATATTTTGGGGAGAGGCACTAGATGCTATACTGAAAGTTTGGTGCCTCTACCTCAAAAAACAGACCCCCCCTCCAGAGTCCCCAATACCCGCGGATCAATTTCCCATAGGGAATAATTGTCCAGTAGACATTTCCCTCCCACCTCCCGCCATTTTCTGATGACCCTAAAGTGGTGGGGGAGTGCCTCCAAACCTGGGGATTGGCAAACCCCCCCCTCTCTCTCACACACACACACACACACACACACACACACTTACTGGGTCTTGTTCCTCCACGATGACATCTGAAAAGAACAGGGGCTATGCTGCTCTCTCTCTCTCTCTCTCTCACACACACACACACTCTTAGTTGCTCTGAAACGAAAGCAAAACAAACTAAGGGACTGTGTTGCTGACCCTTCGCATGAAGTACTTCTTGCTCACACAGACACACACACATTTTGAAAGGGGACCTGTTTGCAGGTTTCTAAACCTGCCGGAGATCTAGAAGTAAGTGGTGCCTGTGGGGGCGGGGCTTCCCCCACTGGCCAGCTGGCGGGGGGAAGCCTGTAAAACCGGGGAATCCCCCACTGGGAACTGGGGATTGGGAAGTCTAGGTCAGGAAGTTTTTCCTAATGTTGAGCCAGAAACTCTTTTGATTTAATATCAACTCGCTGATTCTGGTCCCACCTTCTGGGGCAGCAGAAAACAATTCCACACCATCCTCTATATGTGATATAGGCACATTAGGGACGTTGGGGTGATGCTCTGGTTTTGGGGCAAAAACTCCATGATAGAAGCTAATTCTACCAAAGCGTTTTGCCCCAAAACCAGAGAATTGCCTCCAGTGTCCATGACATCTTTGTCACTTCTGTAGGCACATCACTGAAATACTGGGCATTCCTCCTTGCTTCCGGTAAGTGTGCCCCCCATCCCCCACCAGCTACTTGGAGGGAACTGGCAAGCCTAGGGGAAGGGTATACAAGTGGATGGCAGGGGAGGGATGGAGGGAGGATTTGATGGCCATGGGCTCTGCCAGAAGTCTTGGACCCTGGCAGCTCTCCCCCTCTCAGCGTATGCTGATGCCAGCCCCGAAACAAGCCTTCACTGCACTCTTCAAAGCCACCACCATGCTGATCTGGAAACAGGCCTCCCTTGACACCAGGCACCACTTGTAGGTCATCCAGCCAAGCTTCAGAGACTCAAAAAGAGGAACCTGTGAGCATTGCAGGGAGCTGGGGGACTGGACCAAGATTTTGATTGAAGCAGGATTTTTAATTGACCAAGCTGATTCATCAGATAGCATTGCACCCCTAATTATTGTATAATTTGCTTTTCTGCTGAAGAGCCCCCAAACTGACCTTCCTCATGTAACACAATTAACCGTAAATGAAATTTACACAGTACAAAAGAACTGCTCCATCAAAACGTCAAAAACCTAAAGTAATTTAAAGCGCCATCCTGCCCCCCCCCCCCCCCCCCGCATAGGGCCACCAAAGTCAATTGTCTTTGAAGAGTGTAACTTTATTTAGGATTGTACTACTAAAATCCACAGAAAACTGCCTTAACATCATAATCTTAACTAAATGTAGCAGGAGAAAAACCTCTATAAATTAATTTATTTTATATGTTGCCTATTTCTTTCATTGACCTAGTTCTGCTAGAGTTGCCAGCCTCCAGTTGGGGCCTTGAGATCTGCCTTTAAAATGTTCTCTAGATGGAGAAAATGGCTGTTTTGAAGGGTGGACTGTACGGCATTGCATCATGCCGGTATTTCCAACACAGACCTGGCAACCCTAAGTTCTGCAAATTTTAAGCTCAAGACCAAAGCTTAAAAAAAAGATTCTACTTAAATCCAAAACAGAAGAAAATTTTAATTTGCTTTGGAGGGCCTGCAATATAAGTCCTAGGCCTGGAGTCACCAAGAAGGCCATTGTGTGGTTCCCTACAAATGCAACCCTTCCTCCCTTCGCAGTAGTTTATGTCCATCAACAGGTTGGGAAGTGGACCAAATGGCAAAAATACCATTTAGGGAGGTGATTAGAGGAATCCCTATCAAAATCTAAATCAATATGGTGTCGGTCTCCACAAAGACAGCTCTGCATGTCAGCACTGACCCCATTTCTTCAAATTTTCCTTACCAATGCCAATATTAGATTAAGACAGAGTTGTCCTGAAAATTCCATTCCTAAAAAACAAGGATAATCATAGTACGTGTTGCTTAAAATATTCTCTGTTCCATTCTGGGTCATTTCCTTAGCTTAGTCTACCACTTGAAAGAGGAAATAATATGACAGGGCTCACTACCTCAGCAGTGGACAGTTTCAAGAACGGGTATGTTCAGTCGGCTCAAGTATTGTGCTGATACTCTGTAGTTATTTGTTTCAGTGGTTCTCAATTGGGTTGCCATAACAGAATGAAAATACAGCTTTTAGGCCTTCGACTTTTAGATAATTTGTGTGCCTTTTGATGTTAAGTGCCAAAAGTGCTGCACATGGAGGGAAGAATATATTTAAGGCTAATCCACAGTGATCCCCAGAACACAAAACTACAAATTGTATGAGAGAGCAGTATACTATGAATACCACAAAAATTGAATGCGGAGCTTTATTCTGTGCATCTAGCTAATGACTGACCACATTAAAACTAGCTGTGCTGACACCAAGAGACGAACAGCTAATCAACCCACCGTATATTGAGCAATATATGATTATATGAGAACAATTCTCTGTACACAGCAGGAAGTTCGAAAGGGAGGAAGGGATCTATTCCCAGAGTTTTATTCCCTTAAAATCTTATAGTTAGGGTTGCTACACTTTAATGGCCCTGCAGCAATGCGTTTAACAGTCTGATGTGCAACTGCTTGGCAGCTGAAGCTCTTTATGGCAAAGAGATAAAGTGTTGAGAAAAATTTCACCTGCTATATTGTGTGTGTGTGAATTTTATTTGCTTCCATTCTTCTGTAGAGCTCAAGGCGCCACATACAGGATTCCTGAGCAGTCTCCCATCCAGGCAGAGAAGTAGAGTTGCCAGTACAGCCTTGGCAAATTCCAGGTGGTTCTGAGGGGGGTGGGGTTTGGAGAAGATATGATGCTACTTCTGGGTGATGTTCTAGGAATTTCCTCTATGGTAATACCATAAAGAGATGAAATTCCTCACTATGGAGGCCATTTTCTGGTCATTTTATCTTCTGCTCCTCAATTTCTTAATGGTGGGCGGGGGGTTGGAAATGAAAGTGGGGGTTACCTGCTGTGGGTGGGCAAATGACTAGCCTACACAGATGAGATCTGGCCCTGTTTACCTTCAATACAATTGCCATGTTATAAGTTAAAATCTTCTTCCGAAGTCCTGCTCTCTGTGCCTCCATCTGCAGAGTTAGGCAGGTGATGACCAGACAGTGGGTACATTTTGTGGGTGTGCCTTATTTTTGGAACGTCTTCCCCTTTGAGACTTGCCTTACTTTCCCTTAGGTTTCAGGACACTTCTCTTTTTTCATGTTTTGAATGGATTAAATCTTTGGTACATATTTATGGTCTGCCCCTAGCCTGGATATTATTATTTTATCAATATCATTTTAGATGGTGCTGTTTGTTTCATGAGTTTTTACGCCCTGGCATGTTTCTATTTGAAATATCCTGAACCCAAATGGTAACAGAACCCAAAACGATTTCAGGTTACCATCTCAAAATAAGGATTCAGCTTTTAAAAATCAATATGATTCAATAGAAGTGTTATGAGTACACATAACCAATATCTGGAAAGTGTCAAGACCCCGGCAGTTCAATGATCAGAGACAGTCCATTGCAAAAATAGCTGTTTATTGATACGTGACAGGTCAGAGCAAGACAGTCCATGTGAAAACTGCCTTTGGTGGGCTTTTGCCCTTTTCTTATAACCCTGGTCCAAACTGTTACACATTCAAAGAAAAGCAGGAAGCAAGCAGTCCCTCCTCCCAAGACTTTCCCAGGCCCCTTGCAGGTGTGCACATAATCAGGCAAGAGCAACCTTGGTAACTCTTGAGACTAGGCCGAAAGGAATGTCTTAACTGTTACATAGAGATAGCAGCAAAGCAAAGCAGAGACTGGAAAGTGAAAGTACCTCAAGATAATAATGGCAAGAGGCTTCTTGACAGAAGGACTTTGGTACATTTGGGGTTTGTCCAGGCTTCTTGATTGTACCTTTGCCCATGGGTGAGAACATGAGACCTACTGCTTTTAGGCTGCAATCCATTTTAGCAAACTATGTATCTAGTACAGCGCTATCCTGCAACACATGCAACAGTCATGTAATGCAGGTTAGACAGAGTATGTGTGACATCATTCAGGCTATTCTCCATGAACTTGTCTAAACTTATCTTAAAGTTATATTAAGGCCTAGCTATGCCATATTTAGGATTGCCAGCTATTGGTCAGCAAACCCCTGGGAGACTGGGGTTCGATCAAAATTGTGAGGAAATCCTAGAGCGTCCTAAGACACAATGATGTCACTTCCAGCGATGCAGCCAGAGGTGACATTGCAGAATTCTACAATGACATTTCAGCCTGCCTGTTGAACAGTGTGGGGGGACCAAAGCATGACATTGTATGCCAAAGCAACCAGGCCACCCAAGTTATATTGGGCTCTTCCACATTCTCATTTTGCTCACTTATGTGTTCCTATTGTGTAGGGATTTTTTTCTTTTCCATATATGTTTTACTCCCCCTAGTGGTCAATTCAATGTTACTTTACTGCACATCCACCATAAAAAACTGCAATTAATCTGCAGGTTTTAATGTCAGACATGTAATATCAAATTATCCACTAAAGGGAGCAAAACGTGTGGAAAAGACCCCCTCCTGAAGCAACAAGAACGCACAAGAGAGGGAAATAAGAATGCAAAAGAGCCTATTTCCTTACATCCCACCTGCACCTGCCCTAGTCCTGTTGACCAGCTATATACTGGTAATTCTGTGCTTGGGGCTTAATACCCAGGCATGTAAAGGCTCAATTTGAACCCAGACCTCAGGGAGAGGGGGACTAAGCCCTCTCCATCTGTGCTATTTTCCCAGCCTGAAATGACTCCAGCAACCTGTTATATGCCCCACTGAGGAAACTTACATGAATTGATAGACTACATGTATTGTTCTCCAGTGGGGCAAATAACCTGAAAAAGCCCCAAGGAATTGCTATGTGTCCCACCTGGGGAAAATTACATGTAGTATATCAGAACAAGTAAGTTCCCTCAGGGGTTCAAATAATGGGCCAATGGAGTCATTTCAGGTTAAGCAAATGGTGCAGGAGGGGGAGTCTTAACCTTCCTCTTTCTCAGACCCACCATCCAAGCTGAAGCCTGCACACCTAGGAATTAAGTTTTGAGCACCTAACTCCCAGTGCAAATTTGGTCCAATGGACTGTAGGGGACATGAGGACAACGTAACATATAGTGAGACCCTAAAAGCTAGCATCTATCACAATGTGTCTAAAGATTTTCTGACAAACACTGGCCAGTTACGCCTACCACCTTGCAGCAGAATGAGTTCAAATGTTGCCTCCCTTCCATCCATGACTGTATTAATCTATAACACAGTGTGGGAGGCACCAGGCACCTAGCCCACAGAACCATGTGTGCTGTTTGCCGCAGTATCTCCTCATTGATGTGTAATTGCTTCCTTGGCTGCTTCAGCCCCAGAGGTAATCCAACCTGAAACAAAAAAAAAAAACTGAGTCAGTTATGCCAATCAATACACAAATCAATACACTTAATTTTCTTTTACCCTTTTGTTAACGTGCAATGGAAACAAATAATTGGATACCGACTTGAGCTGCCCAATCTAAGCGCTGTGACCCTTTTCATACTCTGTATGGTAACACAGCAACAATCCAGCCCTCTAATTTCCATTTGGTCTGTGGCACACAGATTAAGGAGTTGCCAGGCAAAAGCACAAGCAAAAAAGAAAGAAAGAAAAGGCATAATAATAAGGAAATATTCCTCATGAACGTCACTTGATTTCTTAATCACGCAACACTTGATGACTCACAGCTCAGTATTGGAGTCGATTTCATTGAAAAGTTTGCTTTGAAAGGTTTGCAAGCGGAAGGGCCTTTAAGGAATAACAGAGGCGAAAGTGATTAATAACGTTGCCAACAGGCCTGGAGCAAAACATCTCATCTGTTTCATAGAGGTGTAATGCATGGAAACGGGGCAAATGAAGCTTTTCTGGCATGGAGGCAAATAGCATTGCCTGGTAAATAACATCCCATTAAGCCTCTATCAAGGAGGAAGGACATTTTTTCCCTCCAGGTTGTTAGCAACCCTAGTGTTAATTACAACATTTTCTTCTATCCAGATTTCCACCCAAGTATATTGTAAACTCTTAGGGTTTTCTCCCCCATTTATTTATTTAGCATGTATTCCCAGCAAACAGAGGACAACAAGCACGCTCAGTCCTCAAATCTATTTATTTTGTTTTTAATATTTTTAATTCGAGGGAAGGCTCAAGGTCTCAGAAGCTAAACAGTGCTGGTACTTGGATGGGAGACTATCAAGGAAGACACTGCAGAGGAAGGCAATGGCAAAGCACCTCTGCTTCTCACTTGCCTTGAATGCCCCTCTTGGGGTCACTATAAGTCAGCCGCAACTTGATGGCATATGTATCTTTAATTTATAAACCAATATTTTCCTACCTGTCTAGAGGATACCTCAAGTTTGCAGAAATCGTGGCTTTGTCTGAAAGCAAACCAACCATTTCATTTATCTTTGTGACAGGCATAAAGTCATTAAGGTTACTTTAGAAGGAACATATTGGGCTAAGTGTTGGAATACAAGCTATGTACATTCCAGCCATTATATAGTTAACTGTTTGTTTACCTGATAGAGGAAGTGATGTATTGTGACCTAAACTCAATTGTGGGATGGTTCTTACTTTGCCCGCGAAAGTTGAGAACACAACATTGGTCAGAGAGGATGTTAGGTGTGAAATGCTTTGATCTTGTATGCAAGTTTTATTGCTCTTCTTCCTGACGAAATGCTCTTTGGGGAGAAGAACTGTGAAGACAAAGAACGTAGCCATGTAGCAAGACATAGATAGACTAGCTGGTAAGCTAGATTGTTTTCTGTTTTATCCCAAGTACCCTATCCTGATGTTTTCTAGTAAACTTTATTTCTTTTGCTAAGCTTAAGCCTCGACTCCAATTACTGCCACTCCAAACCTCTGAATTTAACATGTATTTCCTAACATTTTGGTAGCAGATGATAAAAAGATTCCAACACTAAGTAAATCTGCAGCTTTCCCTGTAGGGTTGCCAAGTCCAATTTAAGAAATATCTGGGAACTTTGGGGTGGAGCCAAACTTTGGGGGTGGAGTCAGGAGCAAGGCTGTGATGAGCACGACTGAACTTCAAAGGAAGTTCTGGCCATGAAATTGGAAGGGACTGCATGCCTTTTAAATGCCTTCCCTCCATTGGAAATAAATGAAGGATAGGGACACCTTCTTTTGGGGCTCATAGAATTGGACCCCCTGGGTCTTTCTGTTTGAAACTTTGGGGGTGTTTTGAGGAGAGGCATCAGATGCTATGCTGAAACTTTGGTGCCTCTATCTCAAAAAACAGCCCCCCCCAAGCCCCAGATACCTGGAACTCAATTCTTCAAGTGCAATGTTAGTGATGTTTATAATGTGGTGCTCCAGCGACCATTTGTTTATAATGTGGTGCTCCAGCGACCATGGTCGCTGGAGCACCACATTATAAATATCACTTACATTGCACTTGAAGGATTGAGTTCCATTGTCAATTTTGTAATTTTTTGCATTAAGCCTGTGGAAGCTTCAGAGAAACGGAGGCAGAGAGGCGCCGCCTTCATAGCTGTCTGCTACTGTTGGCTTTTTTTCTACAGCAGTTTGATTTGTGAAGAAGACTCTATCTTGCCAGTTCTTGGTTGAAACCATTTGAAGGAGTATTGGTCCCAAGAAAGACAGTGCATATTGTTGAACTTCACCTATTTTGTCCTTTCTAAGGACCATGCATATTGTATGATTTCATCTTACGTACAATTTATTGCTCTAAGTGTTTATGTTTCTGTTATAAACTTTAATGAGAATTTGTTGAGCATATTGGAGGCTGGTTCAGTCACAGCACCCTTAGGGGCTCCCTTGCTACCCACCTGGGGATTGGCATCCCTGTTTGTCTGTGAAGGATTCTGCAACACAGTTGAATCAAGCCCTGCTTTGTGCTCCACCTTTGTGCAAGATACAAGTGCCCTGAGACTGAATTTCTAAGGGAACGAACCTCATTCCTTTCCTTTTTCTTTGATTTTAGGAGAGGGTTCAAGACGGTTGCTTCAGCTGGCTAAATCCTTGGTTTACTATTTCAGTTGCTAACTCTACATTTTTCTAAGTCACCTACAGCTTGGGAAATTTGGCATAGGAATATTTGAAACAAACCAACCACTGTTCTTAACGGTTTGACCCTCATATAAACTTGTGAAAAAAGGCATGATGCAAATCAACTTTTAAAATGCTGCCACTTATTTTTAATGCACTGGTCCTGTGTTTGAAAATGAGAAAAACATATAAATAAGTTGAATTGTAACTGGGAGAAACCATTGATTATAGGGTACATTAGCACTAATGCTACAGTTAGTGTCTGTTGGATTCTTGGATCACTGAACACCCTCCACTTTGCTTTCAGCTATTAATTACCCAACCAGTCATTAACTGCTGCTAACAATTGATTTACAGGGAATTATTGCTTAAATAGCAGGAGGTATTTAAGAACAAAATACATTAAAACAAAGAGCCTCTAGATCTCAGGCGGAAAAAAAGGGGACTCTTTATAAAGAGGGTAGTTGCTACCACTCTGCAATTACACGTTGATAATCATTGCAAAATGCCGTTCTTTTCAGCAGCAATGACATTCTGTATCAGGGACCCAGTGTCTGCACTAATTAAATGATTGGAAAAGAATTATCATGATATTATCAGAAACCTAATGGAGGCTGCTAGTTTTCTACTGAAGCTGATGAGGTGATCAAAAATGTTTAATTCTAGGTAGCGGTGGTTCCAAGAGCTAGTTTGGTGCTGCAAATAGATAGCTGAACAAGGACCTAGGAGACATAAGTTTTGAACCCTTGGATTATGATCACACACACTAAATAATGCACTTTCCGACTGGATTTTACCATGGGAACTGGCAAAATCCAGTTGGAAAGTGCACTGAAAGTAGATTGAAAGTGTGTTATAGTGTCTGTGATCACAGCTTTACTATGTCATTGAAGTCTTCCAGGAGAACTTGTGCTGGTTAAACTCCCTCCCTCCCCCTCCCTCTCTATCTCTCAGCCTAGCCACCTCACAGGATTGCTGTTGTAAAGATAAAATAGAGGAAGGAAGAATGATGTGCAAGCCAATGGGTCCACTGGAGACAAAAGTGAGATTTTAATAAAAATAATAAATTTAAGATGCACCACAGATTCTCCATATGCACAAATATAATGGAGTCCTTGGTATGAGACTGGCAGTATAAAATATAGTTTCCTTCAGTCCTTATAAACAATAACAACTCCCCCCCCACACACACCTCTATTAGCTTTTATATAAGGCAAAATTGTTTGCTACTGGCGTTTCTTCCTCCTTGATAAAAATTGTACATAACCAGAATCATTTATGTTAATTAGTAATATAATAAATAAAGAGCTGCTCTGTGGAATGGGCTCCCTGAAGAGGTGAGGGGTCCCATCCTTGAAGATCTTCAGGGGGGCCTGCAAGGCCTGCTTGTTTTCCAGGGCTTTTGAGGGGGGTTGAATGACAACCATCTCCTAAAGGGGGATGGAGAGAGACATTTGGCGCTTTATATTTTATTCTGCTTTTAACTGGAATTTTCCCCCAATTGTTATTATTGTAAGTAGTTTTGAACCATGAGGAAAAGCAGGATATGACTGAACAGATTAAACAAACAAATCGATGGAGATGTAGCCATGAAATATGTTGAGAACCTGGAGTTTACCATAGCCAAGAAGCTCACTGAGTAGCACAAATAATGATCTCTCAATTTAAGCTACTTTACAAGAGTATTGTGAAAACAAAATGAGGTAACCATAGAGTTTTGCCCAAAATACCAGGGCATCACGGCACAACATCTCCGGCGTGATGATGTCACTTATGCGGGACATCAACATGTCAGGGACATTGTGCTGGGTCGTGGCTGTTGGGGGCAGAGTTTCTCCCACAGGCCAGCTGGCCACTGGCTGGTGGTGGGCAGGAGCCTGTGAAATCAGGGGATCCTCTGTTCCCACCTGGGGGCTGGCAACCATAAATTGGCCCCTGGACAAAGATTCATATGATCTTGATGCCAACCAAATTCATAACAACAACAAAAAACCTGGCTTCCTGATATGATGACTAGAATAATTAGGTAAGAAACAGCAAAGAAAAGGGGGAAGGATTATTAAAGAACAAATGTGGAATCCACAAAGACTTGCAGGGTCACTTCATTTCACCATGTATCTTCTTACCCACACTATTTCCTCTTTCCCTCCTAGCACCTCCCATATCCTCTTCTCTTTCCCCACTTCCTTCTCTTCTCCCCCTCCACCAGCCCACCAGCCTTTCTTTTATCTGCCCCCAGTCCTTATTTAATATTGCTTGATTTCATTTTTGCCCCAACTTTTCCCCAAATGCAGACCCTATCATTCTCCTCTCCTCCATTTTATCCTCACAAAAACCCTGTGAGGTAGATTAAAGTTACAAGGCCCAAGGTTACTCAACAAGCTTCAAAGGCAGAGTGGAGATTGGAGCCAGGTCTCTCATATCCTAGTCTGACACTCTAGTCCAGGGGTGTCAAACATACAGCCTATAAGCTGGAACCAGTGAGTCCAGGACTCTGATCCAGCCCACAAGCAACTGGTCATTACCTTTATTAATTTACACCTTGCCAGAGCTACACCTTGCCAGAGGCTAAGCACATTTCAGAGAGCTCTGAGAGAGAGCGGACAAGAAGGATATAAGGGTGAGGATTGGCTTTTTAAACAGCTGGGGAAATTGCTGAGAAATCTGAGTTGTGTGATTGATGAGAATTTCTGAATTTATGTGGTTGGTGGAAAACTGCTGTTTGTTTGTTTTGAGGCGGCTGTAGGTGATTGTTGCTGATTGACTGAGAGTGGCTGTATTCCTGGGGCAGACCGAGGCCCCACCCTCTTTGTATTATTAAGCTACACCTTGCCAGAGGCACGAAGGGCGAGGGCTCTTGGCCTGTGGCTCTTAGCCTAGGGGCTCTGTAAGGACCAGGAACCCGAATCCCTATTTTCCTTGTGTTCCCAATAAGGTAAGTAGAAGAAGATATTAGATTTATATCCCGCCCTCCATTCTGAAGAGTCTCAGAGCGGCTCACAATCGCCTTTACCTTCCTCCCCCACAACAGACACCCTGTGAGGTGGGTGGGGCTGGAGAGGGCTCTCATAGCAGCTGCCCTTTTAAGGACAACCTCTGCCAGAGCTATGGCTGACCCAAGGCCATGCTAGCAGGTGCAAGTGGAGGAGTGGGGAATCAAACCCGGTTCTCCCAGATAAGTGTCTGCACACTTAACCACTACACCAAACTTGCTCTCCCAGAAGGAGAGCCACGTAAACACAACAGGATTTAAAGGGAGACTGTATATTTTAAAAAGCTATCATGAATGTAGAATGCCAACAGGGGGGTGAGGGCATTCCAGTGTTTTGCACTGAGTGTCACATGTATGACCATCTGTCCACAGGACAGAAGTCTTGGGTGTGTGCTCGATGCAAGGAGCTCCTGGTCCTCAGGGAACGAGTTCGTACCCTTGAGGCCAAGGTGGCAGACCTGGAGAAGCAGAGGCAGTCAGGCACTCGGAGAAAACTCGGGGATATGTTAGATGAGCCCCACTCTGAACACGGCAGCCCCATTGCTGCCAGGGAGCATGAGGGTCAAGAGGGAACAGGGCACCATGCTGAGGACAAGGGGAATGCTTCTTCAAGGGACCTCTTCTTCAGTTGGTGAGCGGGTATCCTTTCATGCCAAGGAACCATCCCTGGGCAGGGAGGGAGGGGGGGGTCTTGGTAGTTGGTGATTCGGTCCTTAGGCAAGTAGACAGCTGGGTAGCAAAACCGCATACTGACCGTATGGTGACTTGCCTGCCTGGTGCAAAGGTAGCGGACATTATGCGTGTTGCAGATAGGCTGATAGACAGTGCTGGGAAGAAGCCAGTGGTCGTGGTGCATATTGGCACCAATGATGTGGAGAAATGCAGTCGTGAGGTCCTGGAGGAAAAATTTAGGCTGCTAGGCAGGAAACTTAAGGCCAGGACCTCCAAGGTAACCTTCTCAGAAGTGCTACCTGTTCCATGTGCAGGGCTGGAGAGACAGGCACAAATAAGAAGTCTCAATGTGTAGATAAGACGATGGTGTGGGGAGAAAGGGTTTAAGTTTGTTAGCGGGAACTGTACAAAAGAGATGGTCTCCACTTGTCCCCAGAAGGAACCAGGTTGCCGGTGCTTAAAATCAAAAAGGTGGCAGGGCAGTTTTTAAACTAAATCTTGGGGGAAAGCAGACAGGAGATGAAATGTCTCTGGTTCAGGAGGACTCATCTCAAAGACATGAAGGGTTAGCTATTACTTTTCTACTGGGTAATAGATCAGAGTTGTCCACTGAGATGGTGACAAACAGTATGGACTCTCTGCCAAAGTCTCAAGGCAACAGGAGGAAGGTTGTGGGCCTAACTTACCTGGGAAATTATAGATGTTTGTTTACAAATGCTAGAAGTGTTCGAAGTAAAATTGGTGAGTTGGAATGTTTAGTGTTGGGGGAAAACATAGACATTGTGGGAATTTCAGAAACTTGGTGGAATGAGGAGAATCAGTGGGACAGGGTGATTCCTGGATATACGTTATATCGGAAGGACAGGGAGGGAAGGGTTGAAGGTGAGGTGGCTCTGTATGTCAGAGAGGGTATACAGTCCAGTAAGACTGAGGTCAGAGAATTAGATTCCCTTCTAGAAATACTTTGGGTCGAAATAGAAAGCCCAAAAGGAAATTTAACTATGGGAGTTTGTTATCGCCCACCAAATCAAAATATAGAGGACAATTATAATATGATGGAAGGATTAAAAATAGTGGCTAAACGTAAAAACTGTGTCATAATAGGTGATTTTAACTACCCGCAGATTGATTGGGTCAATATGTGTTCTGGTCAAGAGAAAGAGATTGAGTTTCTAGATGCTCTCAATGACTGTGCTATGGAGCAGATGGTCACAGAACCTACCAGGGGTGGGGCAATCCTGGATTTGGTCCTAAGTAATGCCCAAGACCTGGTGAGAGATGTAAAAGTGATTGCATCGCTTGGGAGCAGTGACCATAACGCTATTGATTTCACTATTTGTATAAATAGGAAGTTGCCCCAAAAGACCAGCACAATCACTTTTAACTTTAAAAGGGGTAAAATCTCTGAGATGAAGAGGCATGTGAATAGAAAACTGAAAGGAAAGGTAGATGCAGTCAAAACCCTTGGGGAAGCTTGGAGACTATTTAAAACTACAATCCTAGAAGCTCAGATAAAATATATACCACAAGTTAGGAAAGGCACAAACAGGTATAAGAAAAGGCCTGCATGGTTAACAAACAAAGTTACGGAAGCTGTAAAAAATAAGAAGGATTCCTTTAAGCGGTGGAAAGCTAGTCCAAGGGAGATTAATAAAAGGGAACACAGGCTGTGGCAAATCAAATGCAAGACTGTGATCTGGCAGGCAAAAAGGGACCATGAGCAGCATATTGCAAAAAACATAAAGACCAACAACAAAAATTTCTTCAAATATATTAGAAGCAGGAAACCAGCCAGGAAGGAAGTGGGGCTCTTGGATGACCAAGGGGTAAAAGAATTAATGAAGGAGGATAGGGAAATGGCTGAGAAGCCGAATGAATTTTTTGCCTCCGTCTTCACTGTGGAAGATGAGAAGTGTTTGTCCACTCCAGAATCGCTAATTTTGGAAGGGGCGTTGAAAGACCTGAGTCAGACTGAGGTGATGAGAGAGGAGGTCCTACAACTGAATTAAAAACTAATAAGTCACCAGGTCCAGATGGCATACATCCAAGAGTTCGGAAAGAACTCAAAGTTGAATGTGTGGATCTCCTGACAAAAATATGTAATCTTTCATTGAAATCTGCCTCTGTTCCTGAGGACTGGAATGTAGCAAATGTCACCCCCATCTTTAAAAAGGGTTCCAGAGGAAATCCGGGAAATTATAGGCCAGTCAGTCTGACTTCAATACTGGGTAAGTTGGTAGAAACCATTATCAAGGACAGAATGAGTAGGCACATTGATGAACACAAGTTATTGAGGAAGACTCAGCATGAGTTCTGTAAGGGAAGATCTTGCCTCACTAACCTGTTACAGTTCTTTGAGGGGGTGAACAAACATATGGACAAAGGGGACCCAATAGATGTTCTTTACCTTGACTTCGAGAAAGCTTTTGGCTCCTTAGTAAGCTCGAGAGTCATGGAGTAAAAGGACAAGTCCTCTTGTGGATCAAAAACTGGCTAATTAATAGGAAACAGAATGAGTATAAATGGGCAATCTTCGTAGTGGAAGATGGTAAGCAGTGGGGTGCCGCAGGGCTTAGTACTGGGTCCCATGCTCTTTAACTTGTTCATAAATGATTTAGAGTTAAGAGTAAGCAGTGAAGTGGCTAAGTTTGCAAATGACACTAAATTGATCAGGGTGGTAAGAACCAGAGAGGATTGTGAGGCACTCCAAAGGGATCTGTTGAGGCTCGGTGAGTGGGTGTCAGTGTGGCAGATGAGGTTCATTGTGGCCAAGTGCAAAGTAATGCACATTGAGGCCAAAAATCCCAGCTACAAATACAAGTTGATGGGGTGTGAACTGGCAGAGACTGACCAAGAGAGAGATCTTGGGGTCGTTGCAGATAACTCACTGAAAATGTCAAGACAGTGTGTGATTGCAATAAAAAAGGCCAACGCCATGCTGGGAATTATTAAAAAGGGAATTGAAAACAAATCAGCCAGTATCATAATGCCCCTGTAAAAATCGATGGTGTGGTCTCATTTGGAATATTGTGTACAATTCTGGTCACCGCACCTCAAAAAGGATATTATAGCATTGGAAAAAGTGCAGAAAAGGGCAACTAGAATGATTAAAGGTTTGGAACACTTTCCCTATGAAGAAAGGTTAAAATGCTTGAGGCTCTTTAGCTTGGAGAAATGTCGACTGCGGGGTGACATGATATTTACAAGATTATGCATGGGATGGAGAAAGCAGAGAAAGATGTGGTGGCGGCTACCAGCATAGCCAGCTTCAAGAGGGGCTTGTATCAAAATATGGAGCAGAGGTCTATCAGTTGCTATTAGCCACAGGATATTATTGGAACTGTCTGGGGCAGTGATGCTCTGTATTCTTGGTGCTTGGGGAGGGGGCAAAGTGGAAGGACTTCTAGCTCCACTTGTGAACCTCCTTTTTATTTTTTGGCAACTGTGTGACACAGTGTTGGACTGGATGGGCCATTGGCCTGATCCAACATGGCTTCTCTTATATTTTTATGTTTATTGCCAGATGACAGAGGCTTGCTTTTGCTGGGGGGGGGGGGGTTGGAATCATATGCTAATGAGTTATGATAATGAGCTCTGCCACCTATTTTTCTACAAAATGACCCTGCTAATGAGTGAAAGTGGGAGGGTGGGCATCAGGCGGATACTTTAAGGAAATACTGTAAGGAAATAACACCAGAGAGTCTACCTTCCAAAGTTGCCATTTTCTCCATGTGAACTCATCTCTTTCATCAGTTTAATTCCAGGTGATTCTCAGACCCCACCTGGTGGTTGGCAACCTTAGTTCCCCTGGAGAAAATGGCTGCTTTGGAGGATAGAGTCTATGGCATTTTCTGAGATCCCTCCCCTCCTCAAACTTCACCCCTTCATAGTTTCCACTCCCCAAAAATATCTAGGAATTTTCTAACCTAGAGTTGATAACCCTATCTCCTTCCCACCCAATAGCCAAACTACCATTGTCTGCCCCTCTATCTTAAGCTCCGCCTCCCTGTAGCCTCTAAGAAAACTACAGCCCTTGTTTGGTGCCAGCCACTTGGCCAGGCCCACTTGCATTTGGGGGAACCTCAAGGACTTGTGGAGGAGTGCCTCAAGTTCTCCTGTACTCCCCTCCCTAAACTATTTGCCCTTTCCCTTCACCTGGCATATCATCTCTCCTTTACCTGCCTCATTCTCTACTTTTTATTTGCCTTGTCTTCAACTGTATTTTTTATTTATTTACTCAATTTATACCCCACTTTTCTCCACGGTGAGACCCAAAGAAGCTTCACTATTCTCCTTTCCTCCTTTTATACACACAACAACCCTGTGAGGTAGGTTAGGCTGAACTGGTCCCAAATCACCCAGTAAGTTTCCACAGAAAGATGAGAATTTGAAGCTGAGTCTCCCATACCCTACTCTGAAGTTCTAACTGTACATCACACTAGCTTTCACAGGGTGGCTACTGTTGAACAGTAGCAAACAGCCAGGCCTAGTTGAGTCATGGAAATCAAGTAGTACCAACCCAGGGGTTGCTTCCAGGCCTGAGGTTGCCAACCTCTAGGTGGGACCTGAAGATATCCCAGAATTATAACTGAATTCCACATGACACAAATCTGTCACCAAGGAGAAAATGACTGCCTTGGAGGGTAAACCCTATATTTGGCTGAGGCCTTTCCCCTCCCCAAACCCTGCCCTCCTCATACTCAACCACAAAATCTCCAGGAATTTCCCAGCCAGGAGCTAGCAGCTCTAGCCAGGTTTGAACCCGATGAGTCTTCTCTCAAAGGCAAAAATAGGCCAGTAAAAGACCCTGCCTCTTCCCCCTGCCTTTAACTCAGAGAAATTGAAGCCTAGATTACAGTGACTGCCTAGCAATAGCCACTGAGGGAATCAGTTGCTTAAAGCTACAGGAATTTCTTTCATCATTTTTCAGATTTCACATTTTTCTGCAAACCCAAGTCCTTTTCCAGGTTTGTCTTGCTTGTTCACAGCTCCAGGCACCAGACAGCAGAATCAGAAAGACTTCATAGCCAAGAATACTCAAGTACTCTATAAATTAAATCCAGATGAGTCTTGAATTACCTGGGAATAATCCCCATTGAATGAAGTGAGACATCAGTCTCTGTCAAAAAGCACTCAACTGGGAAAAAATACTTTAAAATGTTTCTATTCACCCAAACAAAAATGCACACTGACAAGAATGTCAAGATGCTTAATGGGGAAGAAAAACTGGAGAGATGTGAAAAGTCAGCCATATCATTCATGGAGAAGAAGCACGTTAGCTGAGTCCCCAGATGGTGTTGTAAGGTTTATAATGGTGGTGCCAGATTCCTTTTTGGTTTTGCCACACCAGACTAACACTGCACCTTTACAATCTGTGTCTATCATTGTTGACCTTCACAACTACTTACTCAGTTTTTGCCAAAATTGGGCTAGGGCTGACCAGAACAGTTGGAGTCCTAGGATGAGAATACTTCCGGATCTGAACAGGATGCCTTCCTGTCGACACCAGAAACTGCAGTCTTCTTTCTTCCAGTGCATTTTAATAATTCAGTAGTGTATTTAAAGATTCAAAGGCAGCAGTGGAAGGACTGAATTGTATTTTTAAACCCCTCTGTAAAAATGAGGACAAGGTAAACTATGTGTGCTGTAGCTTTCATAAAAATAAAATAAGAGGTTTGCTGGATTTCTGGAGCCAAAGGTCTGTCCAGTGCAACGTCTTATTTCCCACACTGGCTAACCAGATGCTTCTGGGAATCCCATCAGCAGGGAATTTAGGCAGTAGCATTGCCCTCATAGTTGCCCCTAACAACTGGGTACTCATTTTATTGACCTTGGAAAGATGAGTCAACCATGAGCTGGCTACCTGAACCCAGCTTCTGCTGGGATCAAACTCAGGTCGTGAGCGGAGCTTGGACTGCAGTACTGCAGCTTACCACTCTGCGCCATGGGGCTCTTGCCTTAGCCATCATAGCTAAAGGCTATTGATGGGCCCATCCACCTGATGAATCCATCTAACCCCTTTTTAAAGCAAGCCCTCCTGTGGGGGAGGTGAAATACAAGTTTAAATAAATAAATAAATTTCTCTACCCGAGATCCAGGACAACCACCGTCCATCAGCACAGACAGAAGAACTCACCGTCTAACTGAGCATCAGGCAGGGTACGATCCTTTACTTGATAACTCCTGCTGTTTTTCAGGACAACTGTTCACAGCCTAATCCTGAATCCCCCACTCGTTGTCATCACCTCTCTCACTCCCCATCCCCTACTGTCTCTGCCCAGAAGGCAGAACAACTGATCTTGCTTATGTGTTCCCTAGGTATTAAATACTGGGTTCGACGTGTTGGAGATCAAACATTCTTTATTGGCAACTACATACTAAGACAAGATGGTGGAGCCGAGACCCCACTTATATTCATGCAAAAGAAACACACATTTCCATACCAAATCACGGCAGTCAAGTTTCGCGCCAAAACCGCTCATTGGTTGCTGCTTCGAGTTCAAATCAATCAGAGTCTCTAGTTTTCTGCTGCTGCCTGGGTGTGTGCAAAAGCTTTCCTCAAAACATTAAATTCAGTACATAAGATCAGGTGTCTTTAAAGGCAGCACTGCTAGTGGTGGATGCTCAGTGGGGATCCCTGAACATACGCAGTGGGGGATGGGTAACAGCAACAACAGTGGCAGTGAAGGCTGCCACCCACCAAAAGACCATTCTTCACGTGATTCAACCACCTTAACTTACTGTCATGATCCAACCATGATCCATCCTTCTGCCCTGGCAGTTCCTTGGCAGTAAAAGACTATGCAACAAGATGGTTCTGAGATGAGGGGAAAGCTTTTGAGGCTGTGTTTGGGTATCATCCCTAAAAATATCCAGTAGGGATGGACGTATGTACCATCAAGCTGCAACTGACTCACATCAGCCACCCACCTCACAAGGTGTCTGTTGTGGGGGATTTAGATAAAGGAGATTATAAGCCGCTCTGAGACTCTGATTTAAAGAGGATGGGGTATAAATCAGGGACACAGATTTTTCAATTTCCTGGGGGGGAGGGGCTGGGGTCCAGCCAGAGGCATTTAATCTATTAACATCATAGGGAAAAGCAAGTGACATCACAGGGAGGGGCCGTCATTATCACTACCTACAAATTTATGGAGAAGCTCCCTCCCCATAAATTTAGGGAGCACCCTCCCAACAATGCCCATGGACTGGACCAAACCCAGGAAATGGTGGGAGTTGGCCAGTGGTTATAGTCATATCTCAGAGGTCTCTTGCTGTGTCCTATTTTTAAATTCACTTTTAGAATACAGTCACTTTAAGATCTGCAAATATACATATCCAGTTTGGTGGAGAGCCAGTTTGGTGTAGTGGTTAAGTGTGCGGACTCTTATCTGGGAGAACCGGGTTTGATTCCCCACTCCTCCACTTGCACCTGCTAGCATGGCCTTGGGTCAGCCATAGCTCTGGCAGAGGTTGTCCTTGAAAGGGCAGCTGCTGTAAGAGCTCTCTTAGCCCCACCCACCTCACAGGGTGTCTGTTGTGGGGGAGGAAGGTAAAAAAGATTGTGAGCCGCTCTGAGACTCTTCGGAGTGGAGGGCGGGATATAAATCCAATATCTTCTTCTTCTTCTTCTTCTTCTTCTTCATGTGCTCAGAGAATTGGATCCTCTGGTCCAATGTTTTTGAAACTTGGGTGGTGTTTTGAAGAGAGGCACCGGATGCTATGCTGAAAATTTGGTGCCTCTACCTCAAAAACCAGCCACTCCAGAGCTCCAGATACCCACAGATCAATTCACCAGTATACCCTATGGCAATCGATCTCCATAGGGAATAATGGAGTGTCCAGCAGACATTTCCATTCCTCCCGCTGTTTTCTGATGACCCTGAAGCAGGGGGAGGGCCTCCAAACTGAGGGATCCCCTGCCTCCAACTGGGGATTAGCAACCATATGCCTAGGTGGTGAACAATTGCCAATACACACCTACTTGGCCAAGTCTTTAAGAGTGTAGTCATTTTGAGAAGGAAAAAAAAAAAGCTTGCTGGAGCCATTAATTTTCAAAAGGATCTGATTCAGCATCCACTTAAAAGAAGGTAAACAATCACAGGCTTGAAGAAGACACAAAATATCTATCTGCCAAAAGAACCCCCAAATACTATAGCAATATGTATGCAACATAGCAATACAGTGTTATTCCTCCCCCAATCATTAACTAGTTGAACAAAGGGGGGTGGCACTACTTATATGGGAGGCTTACTCCTTCCGGGCGCTCTCGTCTCCAATGATTACTGGCATAGAGTGTGCTGGCCAGGTATGGGATGTGGGGGAGAGGTTGGCTATCTGGCTAGTGTACCATCCACCTACTGCACCAGCCAGTGCCTTACCGTCCCTGATGGTGGCCGTAGCAGGCTGGGCATTGGAGTACCCACGGCTTTTAGTCCTGGGTGACTTCAATGTCCATGCTGATGATGCAAAATCCTTACAAGTGACGGACTTGGTGTCATCCATGGTGACATTGGGACTCTCCCAATATGTAACAACTACCACCCATCAGGCCGGTCACACGCTTTGCGGCGGGAGTTACGGTGGACCAGATTACTGCCGAGGCAGTGCCATGGTCGGACCACTATGCCCTGATGGCCCGTATGGCTGTGCTGCCACAACCCTGTTTAGGCGGTGAGCATATTTCTCGCCCGGCCCAATTATTTAGAACAATTCAGATGCTTACAAACTTGCCACAGAGCAGACCAAACGATAAGGAATTGGAAAGTGGCTGTGAGGCTTTTGCAGATTTTTTCGCAGATAAGGTCCTGCTGCTCCGCCGTGATCTCCCCGCCAATCTTGACACAGTGGGCGTTTTCGCACTCACCTTCAGCCAGCGCGACCCCCCTCTTCACCGCGCAGGATCTGCGCGGATTTCGCACTAAATGCCGTGGAGCAGCCGGAAGAGCCGGAAACTCCCGTCGCAAAAGCCGCGCAAACGGAAACTGCTTTTTGGCGGTTTACGTTTGAGCGGCTTTTGCGCCGGGAGTTTCCGGCTCTTCCGGCTGCTCCGTGGCATTTAGTGCGAAATCCGCGCAGATCCTGCGCGGTGAAGAGGGGGGTCGCGCCGGCTGAAGGTGAGTGCGAAAATGCCCAGTGAGTGAACTCAAGGCCCCAAGTGCATCTTCTGGTTTGATCCTGGACCATTTCACTCCACTCAGCTTGGAGGAAGTTGACAAGGTCCTTTGTACTGTACGTCCCACTACCTGCGATCTGGTCC
Organism: Heteronotia binoei; assembly: GCF_032191835.1. Lineage (NCBI taxonomy): Eukaryota > Metazoa > Chordata > Lepidosauria > Squamata > Gekkonidae > Heteronotia > Heteronotia binoei. Next base: position 92,385,482 of record NC_083231.1, read on the forward strand.
TGTGTCTGTCCTGGTTGATATGTGCTTGCTGGACAGAATTGTGAGCCCCATTGCAGATGATTATCAACAGTTCCCTCATTGAAGGAACCTTTCCCATGCTCCTTAAGGAGGCAGTGGTACGCCCTCTCCTCAAAAAACCATCTTCGGATCCAGCCGTATTAGCAAACTACCGGCCGGTGTCAAACTTGCCCTTTCTGGGTAAAATCATTGAGAGGGCAGTGGCAGTACAGTTACAGAGATTCTTGGACGACACTTCCGTCTTAGACCCATTTCAGACCAGCTTCCAGTCAGGCCATGGGACAGAGACGGTACTGGTTGCCCTCATGGATGATCTCTTGAGACATCTGGATCGGGGCGGCTCAGCAGTGCTGTTGTTGTTAGATCTGTTGGCTGTGTTTGACACAGTCGACCACCAGCTTCTGTCCCACTGCCTTGCCGACATGGGGATTCAAGGGTCTGCCCTTCAGTGGCTTACCTCCTTTCTCCAAGGCCGGGGACAAAGGGTGGCTATAGGGGAGCAGTTGTCCCAGAGGCATCCTCTTGTATGTGGGGTCCCTCAGGGGGCAGTCCTCTCCCTGATGTTGTTTAACATCTACATGCGCCCCCTTGCCCAGATTGTCCAGAGATACGGGCTGGGTTGTCACCAGTATGTGGATGATACCCAGCTCTATCTATTGTTGGGGGGTCAGTCCAGCTGCACCCTGGAAGATCTGGACCTGGCATTGCAAGCCGTAGTGAAATGGCTCAGGCAGAGTCGACTGAAATTGAACCCAGCGAAGACAGAGGTCCTGTGCCTGAGTTGCAGTGGCCTGCGTAGGGAAATCCCCTTGCTGGCCTTTGATGGAATGCTATTAGCACCAGTGTTGAAGGTCAAGAGCTTGGGGGTGCTCCTGGAGCCTTTGCTGACAATGGAGGCCCAGGTAGCAGTCACTGCCAAATCTGCATTCTACCATCTGAGGCAGATAAGGCAGTTGGTTCCATACCTGGAGTGCGACGACTTGGCAACAGTGATCCATGCAATGGTCGCCTCGAGAATAGACTACTGTAACGCCCTCTACATGGAGCTGCCCTTGACTCAACTTTGGAGGCTGCAACTGGTGCAAAACGCAGCAGCCAGGTTGCTAATGGAGCTACTTGTACGGGAGCACATTAAATGTGTGCTGAAAGCGTTACATTGGTTTCCTGTGGAGTTCTGGATTCGATTCAAGGTGCTGGTTATAACCTTTAAAGCCCTATATGGCCCGGGACTGCCTTTCCCCATACATACTCTAGAGAGCACTACGTTCAGGGTCTCAAAATCTTCTTAAGATCCCTGGACCAAAAGAAGCTCGACTGACCAGCACTAGAGCCAGAGTGTTCTCAGTAACAGCCCCCACTTTGTGGAATGCCCTCCCAAAAAACATCAGGGCCCTGTGGGACCTGCTACAGTTCCGCAGGGCCTGTAAGACCGAACTTTTCAAACTCGCTGTGATGGAAAGCTATGGGTTAACCAGAAACTGAAGACGCACAGGGCCTGCGTCAGGTGACCTGAAGGTGGGGGCCAGAGGGCTCGGAACTCTCAGGGAGGGAAAGTGTGTGAGTGACAGCTAACTGCTGAGGCAGTCATTCAGTCAGTTGGTGTCTGACAGAGTTGGTGCCTGTCAGAAGTCTGTCAGAGTTGGAGCCTGACTGAGACGGAGAGGGTCAGTTCGTGCCTGACAGAGGCTCAGAGGGCAGCTGATTCTTTGACAGAGCTTGGGACAGTGGCGGGAAAGTCTTCAAGAGAAGAAAAGCTGACTGCAAGCTCGACAAAAATAGCCACGAGGGCTGTGTGTGGAACAAGTGTGAGTCAGTCAAGACCGAAACGGTCACAGACACCTGTATACAACTCTGGAGATCTAATGAGGTGGTTGAGGGAGCGGATGTGGGTCTGAGACACCAGAAGGGCTAGGAGTAGAGGCTCCACTTGAGGGGTGAGACTTGGCACATCATTCCCAAGAGGCCAGACCTTTGCTAGAGGTGGAGAGTGTGTTATATAGGAACTGTGAACTGGAAACTGAGAGATTCAAGAAGGAAAAAGTTTTTGTAAAGCCGGAAACAACTGAGCAAAGTGTTAGCCTGTGTAAATATCTCCCATATCCCCAAGTTAAAGACTTTATGTTACAATAAATATCTGTGGTTTGAGTTAAAATTTCTCTAGAGCCTATATTTTTGGGAAAAACAAACAAAGCTGCTGTGGTCCCCTACAAAGTGAATTATATTTCCATCAGATAACAAAAGTAAAATACCCCGAAGAGACTGAGATAAAGAGATCCAGTGAGGCCGTGAGGCGGGCGCTGCTATACTCGCCTTTAATGGTTAGGAGGAGGTGGCTATTACGTTCAGCATTGACGATCTCACTGAATTAATATAATAGAAAACAGAAGATTGCCATCTTGGTTTTTTAGTATATATGGAAATGTTTTCTAGATCTAATTTTAATATGTTTGCTAATGTTTTTAAACGTTAGCTGCCCTGAGCCTGTCGGGGGAGGACGGGATATAAATCTAATAAATAAATAAATAAAAGTTTGAGTCCAGTAACATCTTTAAGACAAAGTTTTAGCTCAATTAACATTTCTAAGAAGCTGGGGTTGTAAAGTCATTAACACCACTAACTGCTTTGCAGCCCAGAGGGAAAATCACACATGGACTCTACCACCCCATTCATGCCTTTGAAGATAATGATCTCTTCTCCTTGAAAATTTAAATTGGAAGCCCTGAAGTCCCGTGTTGGTTGCCCAGAGAGGGCTTAGCCCCCACTGGGAAAATCCGGGTGGGGCTCAAGCCCTGGAGCCCCCACGTAGTTTACGCCTATGTTATAAATCTACGGTCTTCTTCTTCTTATGGTGACCCCAGCAAGGGCTTTCAAGGCAAGCAAGAAGCAGAGGAGGTTTGCCATTGCCTTCCTCTGCAGAATCTTCCTTGCTGGCCACCCAGCCAATCACTGACCCTGCTTAGCTTTGGGGATCGGATGAGATCAAGCTCTACCATGTCACTTCCCTCCTAGCCCAATAAGTAGGAGAGCATTTTTTAAAGACATGGCCTTACTGAATGTACTCAGTGGTATCCATCAGTGCTCGTAAGCTGTCTTGAAGTTACTGCCTCCAGGCAGATCCCCAGAAGTGCATCATCCAAAAGCATCCTCCAATTATGGGATCAAAGAGGGCAAGCTGAAGAGGGGAGCGGGGCAAAGCTTTGTTTATTTGAGAAAACAGAACTATCTCGAAGGTCAAGTCAGGGCAAAAGCAGAGGCAGGGAATCTGTTCTAATGATTCCCAGACCTGCTCGTTAGCATTTGTGAAATTGGAGGCAACCCCCTCTGCCTCCCCTCCCCCACATACATCAAGCCGTACATAACCTACATTAATTACATGACAACAGAGGATGGCTTCATTAGCCGCTGACCACACAGCTGTTTCCATAGCATAATATCTCATTTAGTTAGATTAAGAACAATAAAGTGCAAATTAATATTGATTAGAAATCTGGAAGGATGTCATCTGAATTAAATGTCATGTCAATTTTTTTCATTTTTTTTTTTGTGCAAAGAAAAAAAAGACGAAGCACATTTCACAGAGTGCCTAGAGGAAGCTGTGGCTCTGCGGCTTAACAGAGGAGAAAAGCAAACGTTTTAAAAAGGCAAGAGTTGTGATTCCCAGGAGGGGCTCATTTAAAAATATAGGGATTGTTACTTAATGAATGCTGGGGCTGGGTGGAGGAGGAGAGATCTACCAGAAGCTGCAAGTAGGCAGAGAGCAATGCCTGCTTTCTTCTTTCTATCCTCCTCTACCTTTGGTGGCATGTTGCACCAAACTGTGCATTCATTGTCCCAGGGGTGGGGGGGAATCACTAAAATCTACAGCTATTTCCATTACCATGGCAACAGTTGCAAGAAAGAGTCAGGCACAGGCCTAGCCAATCAAGCAAACTCAATTTGTTTTGTTGCTTTTATTTGCTTTGTTTTTATTTTCGCCTCCTACAGATAGATCTGCATGGTCGGCTCCTGATCCAGAAAGGCTGCCAACTTTTTAGCTGTCCACTGTTGCTGTGCCTTTACCTTCCGCTTGTTGTGCAAGCAGAAGAAGCTGGGAATGTTTCTCTCCCTGCAGGGAAAAGCTTCCTCTGCTCAAGGCACAGGCTGTTTCCTGCCCAAATACTATCAGAGCATATCAGCTATAGCTTTCTTACTGCAAATTTACCACAGGGAGCAAGCAGAAAGGACACAGCTTGTCTGATTCCTTACAAGAGGGAGAAATTATCCCTGAGAATTAAACTGTGTGAGTGCAAAGCTGGCCCTGCTGAAGTTCAGGGCATCTCTCTTAAGAGCTTCCTCCGTGTTACATTGTTCCTGTGTCTGTTCTGAGGCTTGCAAACCACAGCTTTGCTGAGAGTTCTGTGTTTGGAGCTCATCAGCTCAGGTAAGATTTTTTCAGTGGGGCAAACAGCAGTTAACTGGGGTCTTTTCAGATTGCAAAAAAGCGTAGTGTGGGGGCTTAAACTGTTTCTCCCTAATAGGCATGCCAACCTCCAGCTGGGACCTGGAGTTCTCCTGGAATTACAGCTAATATCCAGGCTGCTTTGGAGGGCAGAGTCTGTGGCATTAAGCCCCTCTGAGATTCCTCCCTTTCCAAATCCTGCCCTCCTCAGGCTCCACCCATGAATCTCCTGGAATTTTCCAATCTGGAGTTGGCAACCATATTCCTTAAGTATTGTGAATTGGCTCCCAGGGCTTTTTTGTAGCAGAAACTCCTTTGCATATTAGGCTACAGCCCCCTGATGCAACCAATCCTCCAAGAATTTACAGTAGGCCCTGTACTAAGAGCCCTGTAAGATCTTGGAAGATTGGCTACATCAGGGGTACGTGACCTAATATGCAAAAGAGTTCCTGCTACAAAAAAAAAAGCCCTGGCTCCCAGTATGCATGTGGTTTGACAGGACCCATGGTGGACCTGGGGACAGTGTTAGTGAGGAAAGCTATGAGACTATTAGAAGTGGTTGGGGGGTTTAATAGAGCTACAAGAGAGTAAGAAAACATCATTCTTTAGTTAGAGGTCAAAACTGGCAGGTGTGCCCAGAGTCAATAAGTTTAATACTTCGTTGACTGGATCTTTAGTTTCTGGTGGGGCAGTGAGGAACCTCTTAGAAGGAAATCCTACCACATTCAATGAGCTTTATTCCTGAGTACACTGGATTGTATGTCAGATTGAAGCCTTAGCTGAACATTTAAGGTTTCCCTCTGCCACAGTGAGGCACTATATTCAGTGTTCGTAGCTGTAGGTCTGTTCCTTCTCACACAATTTTCAGCCATCTCACGTTACACTGCACAGTGGATGGCATGACTCATCCTCACTGTACTAGTTCCCAGCCTTGCCATCTGCTTGGAATACAGTGAACAAGAGAGAGTTAACCTAGCCAAAACGGGATATTCAAGTGTCTCAGAAATGTGATTTCTGCCACTTCTTGCCACCCAGCATGGTATTTCAGAGGATGTTAAAGAAGCCCTCTGCCTGAGGCCTTCAAATGCCACTGTCTATCAAATAGATCCCAGTAGGCAGCCGTGTTGGTCTGAAGCAATAGAACAAAGCAGTAGACAAGTGTATCTTTAAGACCAAGTATGTTTTATTCAGAATGTAAGCTTTTGTATGCTCTTAAGCAGACTTCATCAGACAAAATGGGAATGGCAAGCAGCAATTCTTAATATAAGTGGGCAGTGAGTTGGTATGTAGAATCATGGGAATGTTTTTTAGCAGATTAAAAGAATCACAAATAGGGATCTGTTTGTTACAACAAAGCAGGGCTGAAACAACACTGGAGGGTGATAAAAGCAGACTGCTGTTGTAGGTGTGAAGTGCCATAAATCTAGGTAACATTCTGGCCCTCCACCCTCCAGTGTTGTTTCAGCCGTGCTTTGTTCTCACAGATTCCTATTTGTGATTCTTTTAATCTGCTAAAAGCATTCCCATGATTCTACATACCAACTCACTGCCCACTTATATTAAGAACTGCTGCTTGCCATTCCCATTTTGTTTGATGAAGTCTGCTTAAGAGCATACGAAAGTTTACATTCTGAATACAACTTAGTTGGTCTTAAAGGTACACTTGTCTACTGCTTTGTTCTATCACTCTCTGTCAAAGTACATAGAACTGAGATAAATGGGCCAAATGGTATCACATTTAGGGAGATACTGGGAGTGCCATGACTAAGCTCTCGAACTTTTATTCTTCTTCTAAAAATATGGAGCTTTAAGCCTTCCCCTGAGCCACTTTTTGAATTGGAGCACATCTGTTTTTTCAAAGAATAAAATACTTAGGGGCCTATTCATGTGTCTCCCAGCATCACATCTGGTTTTGTTTAAGGCAGCTTCATAGGTTTACACTTCTTCCCATCCATCAGGTACAAGATAACAGCAGCACCCATTTTTTTGGCAGTATGCTTCGAATAATATTGATGGTTTGCTAAGGAAGAGATCTGAGCTCCACTGGAGCAGCCACAACAGTCTACTCCTTATTACCTTCATGGCCCACTTTCCTTCCAGTGTGACATCATGGTTAGACTCAGAACCGGGAGACTTGCATTCAGATCCCTCCTCTGGCATGGAAGCTCACGTGTGGATCTTGGGCCAGTCACTCTCTCTCAGCCTCACCTACCTCACAGGGTTGGTGTTGTGATGATAAAATGGAGAAACAGAGAATGATATTGTAAGCAGTTTGTGGTCCCTACTGGGGAGAAAAGCAAGGTAAAAATGTCTAAAATAAAATAAAATCAATAAAAGATGGCATTAACAAGACTCCCAGAAAGTTGTCTATCCAGTATGGGGACATACTAAGAACTAATGTGGGCTCAATTATGAGTCTTTCCCAGTCTGCAATTTTTAAAGCTTTTTGTTTCTGTGATGATTAGTACTAATTCTCTACTGATTTTTTAAAATAGGAAAGTTATTTTAAAGGTGTAAAGCTGCTTTGGGGACCCTGCGTGCATCTGTCAAGTGCCAGAGATTGATTCTTTTCTAAATACAGTTTGAATATTCAACAAAGATAGAGCAATGGAGTTTTGCCTTGACAAATGTGCAACATTAACATGGAATAGAGGAAAGATCATTGAATAAAAAGAAATCAAGATACCATATGACAACATCAAAACACTTGGCTTTGAAGAAAACTACAATATCCTGGAATTTTGGAAGCTGACAACATCAAAGATACCCTTGTTAAGAAAAAGACAACCAAGGACTCAGAGCACTACAAAAGAATTTGAAAGATATTGCAAACAAAATTAAAGGGAGGCAACACGGTAAAGGTGACGAAGGTGTGGACAGTCCCAGTTCTAAGCTACACAGCTGGCATTATCAGGTGGAAACAAGCAGAATTAGAAGCAACGGGTCACAAAATGCACAAGATAATGATGATCATCATTTGCTATACCCTAGAACTGATCGATTGCTGACCAAGAAAATTAGGTGGACAAGATTTCCTGAAGGTTAAGCAAACAGATGAAGAAAAATGAGCACTGAATGACGCTACACCGAGAGAAGCTTCTAGTTGAAGTATACAAGCAGGGCCAGCGTGTTGGGAGTAGGTGGAGTAGGCAGTTGCATAGGGCACTACCCCGCCCGGGAACGCCACCAGGTGCCTCTTTACTCCCCTTGCCCTTTCCCCTTCCTGGAAAGGCACTGCTTGGTTGCTGTGCTCTTCGGAGGCTTCGGAGAATGTGGTGTTTTAGCGCCACCCAGCCTCTTTGAGGTTGAAAACAGCCAACCGGTGCCTTCCCATAAAGCCAGAAGTGGCAGGTGCTGCTAAAACACTGTTCTCTTCGGAGGCTTCCAAGCCTGGAGTGGCAGAACGCCTAGCACCAGGCCTATTTACAAGATATCCTTATTTAACATTACAGAAACCAAAGATTACAAAAAGATTGAGATCAAAATTCAGTTTGACCACTGGAAGGAAAAGTACTTGCATGGGCAATATATTGAAAGACAAAGTTGATAATGAAAATGTTGGAAGAGAAGGTCTTTTTTGCTTCAGCCTCCAGAAGAGGGTTACAAAAAAGTCAGATAGACAGGACTACTGTGGGCCTTCCTTCCTGTTTACTCTTCTGGAGTCTATCACTTTGATGGGTAAACTGATAACTGCCTTCATTAACTCTCACTCCTTCATTGCCTTCATTAACTCTCACTCCTTTCCCTGTCATCCACACACAAAGAAGGTGCATGTTTCTCTCCATCTTGAACCATGGAGGCTGGATACATCCAGCAGCATCCAGTTAGCTAGAATAGGTGATCTATCTCTACCTTTTACCCACACTTTCTAGAATGTAGTTTCTTTAATAAAGTTTTCTTATTACTTTGAAACTGACAGAAAGGCTCTGTGTAATTCCATAGGTTTGATAGCCCACACACCATCCTAGAACTGCCGTATTAAATAGCCTTTGAGCACACTGATACTTTCTTCAGAATCCTGGTTGTACCAAAGTCCAGAGAATCTCAACAAAAAACACCTGGAAGTGGTTCCAAAATAGGCACTTAGAAAGAAGTGGAAGGACTCATTCTAGCTGCACAAGAACAGGCACTTGAAACAAAAAGTATGAAAGCCAGGATTCAGAAGATCAGTGATGACAGCAAATGCCGACTTTGCAAGATAAAAACAGTGGACTACATGCCTGCAGTAAAATTGCCCAAACTGATATAAAGAATGTCACAATAGAGTTGCAGCTTTGTTGCACTGCAATCTTTGCAAGAAATACCACTTACCATCAGCCAAAAATTCATGGGAGCACAAACCAGACAAGGTCATGGAGAATGATGGAACAAAGATTCTTTCAGATTTCCAATTACAAACAAAAACACCTGCAGCATAATACCCCTGATATCACCATTGTTGTTGTTTTTTTTTTTTTGGGGGGGGGGGGGGAGATAAATAAGGCAATCCCAGGAAACAGCAGAAAGAACAGAAGAAGATCACAAATACCAAGACCTATGAATAGAGTGCCTCTGTGTGAAAAAGATTACCATCCTGCCAGTTGTCAGTTTTGCTGTTGGAGCAGGGCCTAGAAGTCTCAAGAAACACCTGGACATTGTGGGCATTGAGCAAATAACACCTGCTCAGCTCCCAAAGGCAGTTGCTTGGACAGCAAGCATCCTGAAAAGATACCTCTGCAATTTTCAAGAACTTGGCTAGACCTTGAATTACAGAATGCCATCAAACAGTCAAATATCTATATTTGACAATTAATAACAGCCAAGGAGTTTTTTGTAGCAGAAACTCCTTTACATATTAGGCCACATGCCCCTGATATAGCCAATCCTTCTGGAGCTTACAGTAGGCCCTGTAATAAGAGCCCTGTAAGCTCTTGGAGGATTGGCTACATCAGGGGTGAGTGGCCTAATATGCAAAGGAGTTCCTGCTTCAAAAAAAAAGCCCTGGTAACAACAACAACATTAGTTACAGCAACAGGAGAAAAACCTTCAGGGCTGGACTGGATCTACATGTTTTTTGAGGGAGGGGGGCAAAATTAAAAAATGACGCCTCTTTAAGGGCCCATTCTATCTTATGGGCCCATAGAATAGAATGGACTCCATACCCAATTTGTTGCCTCCCCCCTCTGGAGGCACCTGGGGCAAGCACCCCCTCTGCTCCCCCCTAGATCTGGCCCTGCCAGGTAGAAGTACTTATGCTTCCTCGCAGGTGGACAGTGAGAGCTGGTATGGCATAGTGGATAGAGTGCTCTAGTAGGATTCTGTGAGATCCAGGCTTGAATCTCAAGTGCTACCATGGAAGCTTGCAGAGTGACCTTGGGCCAGTCAGATTCTCTTAGCCTAACCTATCTTGCAAGGTTGATGTGAAAAAATGGAGGAGGGGAGAACTATGTTCTGAGCTGGTTTGAGTCCCCATTAGGGAGAAAAGCTGGAAACAAATAATTAAATGCATACAGGTGTTACTCTAGCCTGACGCTGCTTGGAGTGGCAGTGAGAGAATTAAAAAAAAAGTGGTGGTGTTTGTGCTGTGCCATCATTTCTGGGGAAAACCTGGAAGTGACATCAGGTAGCTGTAGGAATCACTGAAAACTCTGTAGTTTAGCCACAGAGTTTCTGCTAATTCCTAGAGCTACCCAACAGAACTGATAGATTTCCCCAGAAGCAACACCACGGTGTGGAGGGTGCTATACACAGCCATATCTCTGCCCTAGAAACTACCATCTATTGCCAGGCATGGTCTGGCAACCTTGTACTCTGATGTTTCTTTCTCTATGCTCATTCCAGCATTTTGCATCCAAACTCCACTTTGGACCTCAAAGCCACCTGTTTTGGTACTAGTCAAGTAGATGTGAACACTGGCACCTTCTCTTAAGGAACTACACTTTCCCTGTTGTGTTATGTGTTATCTGCTAGTCACACACTTCTCATTGATTAGACAGCAGCAGCAGAACTTTGCTTCTTAAAAATGTCTATCATCGGAATCTTCTATACAGAATACTTTTGGGTAAAGAAAAGGCAACTTGTCACTTGAAATCAGATCAAGTTTTTCTTCAGTTTTAGGTATTAGTTAATGTCTGACCAAAACTGTCACCCTGATGTTCTTGGTAATGTTTTTTAATTTCATAAAGATGACAGGTTTCCAGGGTGATGATGTTGGTAGTTTAATCAGAAATGGATGTGTTGGAGAAGTTTAAAAGATAGCCTTGACCCTCACATTACCCCATCACTCAACGAAGGAAGCAATTTAATCACCATGTCTATGATCAATAGGATTATAACTAAAAAGCCAAGTACCTTTTTAAAAAGTAGCTGCATAAAAATTACATACATTTATCAGATCTAGATATGTCTGCTACAGCTGTTTCTCTTATGATCAATAGATCAGTGTTCCGTAAGCAGCTTGTATAGTACTGACTTCATCGTGCATCCTCTTCTGCATAGAACACTGCTCCAAGGCTTTTACTGCTTAAGCCAGTACTTCATTGAACGTATATACCCTGATTCAACTCTAACTACACTTTGAAGTGGCATTTCCATGTGAAACTTTGTGCCAGTTTGTGGGTGGGGACCTGCTTCTGTTGACTGGGCACCCTACTGAAGACAATGCAACACTAACCTGCATGCACATTTTAAACTGCATGTGGGTTGAATTTAGGCTTGCCAATCCCCAGGTCCCAGCGGGGGTTCTCCCGCTTTCCCAGGCTCTTTCCCACTTCCAGTCAGCTGGCCAGCGGGGGGAAAGCCCCGCCCCTACAGTCACCATGTGCCTTTCCACCTCCGGAGGCTTCAGACTCCACTTGGAAAGGCTTCCTCTTGGGATGGCATGTCTCTTTACGGCTGAATGGGGGCGGGGGGAGCAGGCACAACAACATGGCTGCTCCCAGTGGTTGTGAAAGCAGCCCAGACCCTTCGTTGGTTGCACAATCTTTTCAGAGGTTGCCTGCATAGGAAAGGTAAACTTGAACCTTTGGTTGCTCTGTGTTACTTTGAAGAAGTTGGAAGTTCAGCAACTTATGAGTAGAGATGCCAATTCTCAGGTGGGAACAGGCTAGGGTGGCCATAATGTCTGAAGGCCAGCCAGGGACACTTTGGGGGGGGAGGTAGGGGTGCGCGCGCGCAAAGCGCGTGCGCGTCGCCGGAAACAGGAAGTGACGTCACTTCCGGTGACATCATGCCACCTGCCGGAAGCAGGAAGTGACATCACTTCCTGTGACATCATTTCCCCCGCGCCACCTGCCGGAAGCAGGAAGTGACATCACTTCCCCGCGCCGCCTGCCGGACGCAGGAAGTGACATCACTTCCTGTGACATCATTTCCCCCGCAGTGCAGTTTGCAAGATCTGAAGCGCACACACACACACCAAAAAAAGTCTGAGTACAGTCAAATCTGTCTATGAGCACCATGTGCAAAACAGGAGAGCTTCCCATTGGGCCAGACATCCTTAATATGCAAATATTAGTGAGCTAAGAGGCTTCAATTTTTTTTAAAAAAAGTTATTCATAAGAGTTCTGGCCATCACATTTAAAGGGACAGCACACGTGCTTACATTTCAATATTGATCTTTATTTTAGTCACTGGTTTCCTTACCAGCCCACTCTTCAGAACTTCACTCACACCCCCAACCAAGCTAAGGGAGCAAAGGCTACCACCCACAATTCTATAGTTCACTACCCCTTTCCCTTTATAAACTGCCTTCCTAAACCATTCCATCATAGTACAGTTTTATTACCTTTATAGAAATGCCCTCCTGAACGATTCTATTTTATGCAGTTCAGGGATGACCAAACTTCAGCTCAGGAGCCACTTGTAGCTCTTTCGCACAAATTGTGTGTCTCTCAAAGTCCCCAATGCCTTGCTGGCTGGCTTGGAGAAGGCATTTATCTCTTTAAATAACTTCTTCAAACCAAGCCAGCTTGGAGAATGATTTAAAATTGCTTGCTTTCTACCTCTCTCTCCCTCCCACCATCTATTTGCCTTCCTTCCTTCCCTTGCAGCTCTCAAACATCTAATGTTCATGTCTTGCAGTTCTCCAAACATCTGACACTTATTCCATGTAGCTGTTATGTTAATCAAGTTTGACCACCCCGATATAGTTTGTGAAATGAGAGAAGGAAGCATGGTACATAAAATGCCATACACCACACAGAAAGCAGGAGAAATGGGGGCATAAATTGGTCCCTCCTCCTTTTGCCAGGGAGGAAATGGCAGAGAAAGTTGCATGCAGCAGGGAGAGGGAGGTGTACTTTGGACCTATATTCTTTAGTGCTATAGAGGTCAAAGCCCAGTCAGGTTTTAACCTGGCTGCATCCCAAAAGTCTTGTAGCTTTGAAATTAAAAGTTAGCTACTCCAATGATACAACAAGAGGCATCAATGTGTCCATGTTATGCACACTCAGACCATATCTTTCTGTTCACTGGTTTTGCAGGGTTTTTGTAATCTTTCACACACACACATATACACAAAAACTAACAAACCTGTTTAACCAAAAGGGACAATAACATGAGGTAACTTAAAAATTCTAGCCACCCAGCATGATGGCTACTTTAGAAACAATGAAGGAATCTTATTTATCATGCTTGATAGCACAAAGTGCTTACCCTTTTTACAGAAGATGGACAAAGGAAATGTGCTTGCAGCTGTGGTAATCATTACCACAGCACAGGAGGGAGGGAGGGGGAAGAGTTTGCAGCTACGTCCAGAATGTATGCCATGCATAACCACAGTGGCTTCCCTCGCTGTTGTGTCAGAAACATACAAGCCACATTTGATTTCAGAACAGAAAAGAGGTAGCAAAGCATGTTTTACTTTAAAAAACCATCTTGGATGATGGCCCTGGTGCTGATCTTGCCTGATGAGAGATCAGTAGGATTGTTCCTCTTGCGTTATACTCACATAAAATAACAGTTGATAATGTTGAACAAGCACAGAAAGCAAAGTTTCCAGAAAACTAGATCTTGGTCTCTTGGCTTCAGCAGGGACAACAACCCCTTTATTTAAATCAACAGGAGACTTAGCAAGTTTTTATTCTGCTGTGAGCTTTTCTGGCCTACAAAGCGTGGTCTAGTCCCCAAAAGTTTATGGCAGAATAAAAACTCTGTCACTTGTGGAGAATTAGTTCTCCAGTTTTGCTGCTCCATGTGGAGTATTCCTGTACACAAGGAGTGGCAAAAGCAGGGAAATGGCTACCCCCACAGAACTATTTCAGCACAGGAAAATATGTGTTATCCTCCTTAAATATTACCTCCTTAGGTTATGCAATGAGCTTATGGAGTACGCCTTTTATCACTTGCTTCCCATTGCATCCAAAATGCCTCTTTCTCTTCCTCTTGTTTCATTAGTTCCTCAGGGACCCTTGCAGAATCTCCAAATGTCCCTGCTTTGCTTTTTCCTGAATTAAATATTTAGCCATCTTCCCCTTACTGCACTTTTTCCTCCCATTAAGCTATGCGTTTTTTTTTGCCTTAGCACACTAAAAAAAAAATACTCTCAATTCCTACCAGAGTGAAAATATCACAAAACCTCTAGTCCTTGCTAAATTTCCAGTTTCTATTCCAAAACAAAACACACAGATTGGGGTAAGATTGTGCAGGCAATTCAGACATTTTACAATCCCTTCTCCCTTTCTATCAGAAAGTGCAGAAATGGTGTGTACTTTCATGCTATTTGGACTATGCCACATTTTTTTGGCAGTTTTAGTAATTAACTTTTTATTGAACTTTTTCAATATAAAAATAAACAGTAATACAAAGAAACAATAATAAATTAATAGTGCTGTAAAGACTATTGAATATAACCAAGTAATAAGCGGTTGTAAACAAGAGATAGATTAAGAAAAACATAGCAACATTATTTTGTATGAAGAAGAAAATTGATCAAGTAATTTAAAAAACAAATAATATATTATGAGAGAGTTGTGCATTTATGTAAATCAAAAACCAGTATAAATAGCAACAGAAGTAATTAGTACTGTGACTCACAGTGAGGGATACACTCCATGATAATCTAAAGCTCCTTATGAAAAGTTCGGGAGCCCCGTGGCACAGAATGGTAAGCTGCTCCAGGCGCGGGCCCAGCCAGCCAGCCGCAGGCCGGGAAGAGGAGGGGAGGCCGCGCTGCCGCCGCGCTGCCTCCGCGCGGGCCCACCCGGCCCAGCCAGCCAGCAGGCGGGCCGGGAAGAGGAGGGGAGACCGCGGATCGCCGCGCTGCCGCCGCGCGCGGGCTCACCCGGCCCAGCCAGCCAGCAGGCGGGCCGGGAAGAGAAGGGGAGGCCGCGGATCGCCGCGCAGCCGCCGCGCGCGGGCCCACCCGGCCCAGCCAGCCAGCAGGCGGGCCGGGAAGAGGAGGGGAGGCCGCGGATCGCCGCGCTGCCGCCGCGCGCGGGCTCACCCGGCCCAGCCAGCCAGCAGGCGGGCCGGGAAGAGGAGGGGAGGCCGCGGATCGCCGCGCTGCCGCCGCGCGCGGGCCCACCCGGCCCAGCCAGCCAGCAGGCGGGCCGGGAAGAGGAGGGGAGGCCGCGGATCGCCGCGCTGCCGCCGCGCGCGGGCCCACCCGGCCCAGCCAGCCAGCAGGCGGGCCGGGAAGAGGAGGGGAGGCCGCGGATCGCCGCGCTGCCGCCGCGCGCGGGCCCACCCGGCCCAGCCAGCCAGCAGGCGGGCCGGGAAGAGGAGGGGAGGCCGCGGATCGCCGCGCTGCCGCCGCGCGCGGGCCCACCCGGCCCAGCCAGCCAGCAGGCGGGCCGGGAAGAGGAGGGGAGGCCGCGGATCGCCGCGCTGCCGCCGCGCGCGGGCCCACCCGGCCCAGCCAGCCAGCAGGCGGGCCGGGAAGAGGAGGGGAGGCCGCGGATCGCCGCGCTGCCGCCGCGCGCGGGCCCACCCGGCCCAGCCAGCCAGCAGGCGGGCCGGGAAGAGGAGGGGAGGCCGCGGATCGCCGCGCTGCCGCCGCGCGCGGGCCCACCCGGCCCAGCCAGCCAGCAGGCGGGCCGGGAAGAGGAGGGGAGGCCGCGGATCGCCGCGCTGCCGCCGCGCGCGGGCCCACCCGGCCCAGCCAGCCAGCAGGCCGGGAAGAGGAGGGGAGGCCGCGGATCGCCGCGCTGCCGCCGCGCGCGGGCCCACCCGGCCCAGCCAGCCAGCAGGCGGGCCGGGAAGAGGAGGGGAGGCCGCGCTGCCGCTGCGCGCAGGCCCACCCGGCCCAGCCAGCCAACAGGCGGCCGGGAAGAGGCCGGCTGCGGTGGCGAGGGAAGGCGCCAAACTGCGGCTCGGGACGGGAGCCACAGAAAAGAAAGGTGAGAATGCGCTTCGGCGGAAGGGGGCCACACTTACTGTAGTCTCGGGGAATCTCTTTCTCTCCTCTCTCTCTTTCTTCTTCTTCTCTCTCTTTCTCTCTCTCTCTGAAATGGGCAAGGAAAGCAAATCGAACAGCTCGACTGCTGCTGCCCAGAACAAAGTAAAAAGAGAAACTACTAGAAGCAGCGCGGCTGGGAAGCGGGGGTGGGCAGCCAGCCACGTTCCATGGACCAACGGTGAGGGCCCCTAGCTGCCTGCCACGCCCCCAGACCACTTCAAGACGGCTCCCCAGTGGCTGGGCAGGCTGGCAGCTAACGTGAGCCCTCACCATTGGATCCATTTTAGCTAAACCGGGACTTTTAATGGTCCCGGGATAGCTAAGCCGGGAGGCGGGAATTTGGCCGCGGGGGAGGGACAATCCCGGGAGCCCGGGACGATCTGGCCACCCTAGAACAGGCCCTCTCACACTTCAGAGTCATCAGAAATGGATGGGAGGAGGGAAATGTCTACTGGGCACTTCATTATTCCCTATGGAGACTGATTCCCATAGGGCAGGGGTGGCCAACGGTAGCTCTCCAGATGTTTTTGCCTACAACTCCCATCAGCCTCAGCCAGCATGGCCAATGGCTGGGGCTGATGGGAGCTGTAGGCAAAAAACATCTGGAGAGCTACTGTTGGCCACCCCTGCCATAGGGTATAACGGAGAATTGATCTGGGGGTATCTGGGGCTCTGGACAGGACCAGATCTACATATTTTTGAGGGGGAGCAAAATTAAAAAATGACACCCCCTTATGGGCCCATAGAATAGAATGTACTCCATACCCAATTTGGTGCCCCCCCCTCTGTTGACACCCGGGGCAAGCACCCCCCTCTGCCCCCCCTAGATCAGGCCCTGGCTCTGGAGGGGCTGTTTTTTTGAGGTAGAGGCACCAAATTTTCAGCATAGCATCTGATGACTCTCTTCAAAATGCTTGCCAAGTTTCTAAAAGTGGACCAGGGGATCCAATTCTATGAGTCCAAAAAGAAGGTGCCCCTATCCTTCATTATTTCTAATGTAGGGAAGGCATTTAAAGGTGTGTGGTTCCTTTAAATGTGATGGCCAGAACTCCCCTTGGAATTCAATTGTGCTTGTCACAACTTTGGTTATGGCTCCACCCCCAAAGTCTCCTGACTCCATCCCCAAAGTCCCCAGATATTTCTTGAATTGGTCTTGGCCACCCTAATTGGATTTACAGTGGCAGCTTCTGATGCTCTCAAGCTTGGAAGCCAGCTGAACTTGGAAACAAGCTGGGAAGCCAGCCAAGGCATGCCCATCCCCTTAGCTGAGGTAGTGCTTCCACCACCTACTTATTTGGACATTAGAGAGGGATGTTGCTGTAACACTAAATGCAACCAAGAACCATCTAGCACTTTATGGAGTAACAAGAGTTTGGCTGGGGAACAAAGCTTCTGTGAATTGTCAGATGCATGATATCATGCTCAGATGGTCCTATGAGTCATTCCCCTCCCCACAGTCTCGAGAAATATCCACCAATGAATGCACTTCATGCGTCTGACAAAGTCCATAAACACTCATGTCACTCTGTTCTGTTTATAAAGCTGTCCTGAAGTGATCCCCAGTGTACCTGGTATCCTACTATTCCTCCACTGTCAGGTTTTTTTAAAAACTGAGTCTGCATAAGTCCATCTATTCACATATCTCTGCCAAGAAACTTCTACGGCATGACCCAGCCAAAGTGAAGCAACTGTAAGTAACATTGGTTGGACACAGGGCTTTTTTAATAGCAGGAACTCCTTTTCATATTAGACCACACACCCCTGATGTAGCCAATCCTCCTGGAGCTTACAGTAGGCCCTGTACTAAGAGCCCTGTAAGCCCTTGGAAGATTGGCTACATCAGGGATGTGTGACCTAATATGCAAAGGAGTTTCTGCTACAAAAAAAAAGCCTTGATTAGACACAATAATGGGTTGCATCCAGCAAGCCTTTTCTGTGCAGTGTATCTCAACCACTGCCCCCTCCTTGTTTCACCTTCTATCCCACATGTCTTTTGTTAACACAGGTCACATTATCTTTGGTGATCATAAGGACCACCACCTCCATTTTTGACAGAAAAACTATATGCATTCAACCCTGATTTTTTAAAAAAAAATTAATGGAAGGTGCTTCCATCACCAGATGGGAACTATTCTGCCCCACCCTGGCTAAAACACACTGAATTTATCCAGATGTTTGGGGAACTGTGGAGCCTCCTGGGGAGCTCTGTGGGCTGCAGGGAAAGGAGAGGCATAAAAGTTCCATTCCAACAATGGAAGTGCCATTCATTAGTGGAAACCAAACTTTTGATCCAACCCATTATTTTCAATGGGAGGATTAAGCACTTGCTTAACTTTCCAGCAATGACATCAATGTGATGTGTGTGTGCTTAACTTTTCCTGGATTGTGCCCATCACTTCTTCTGAATTTTTTGTTCTCTGTGGCACAAAATCTCAAGTACTGTTCTGAATCACACAGAGAAGGAAATTTTCCCATTCCTTTTTGCCACACTGCTATGAAATTATTGGCCTGTGTCTTTGTCAAGATTCAGTATATGTTTTTTTTAAAAGGAAAATGAACAAAGCCAAAGAAAAAAATCCACAGCGTACAGAAAAGGAAGTGCACATGGATCAAAAGAGCAGTGAGAAATTACCAGCAGTTAATCAAGAGTATTGATCTAGACAGCCACTAAATATCTATTTTGGTTTATTGTTCTAAGCAGATGTTCTTTCACTCATTATCCAAGGACAAGTAGACTTTTGGGTGTATTGCTTCAGTATTTCCAATATCTGAAGTCCAGTCATGATATAATCTTCATTGTATACTACTCTTCTTTTAAGAATTGGGCTGTCCAGTGATTTTTCTGCCTTATATAGTAATTGCTACTGTAATTCAGTTGGGAAATCCAACATCATACTCCAAGGCCCAAGGAAGCAAGGCCAAATTTCTGGATATATGAAGTGTATGAGGTGTTTGTAATGTTTGTGATTTTATTGGTGTATTTATGCATATAATTTTTTTCTCTTTGGTTTTCCTGAACTCTTTACAGTTTACTTTTTACCATGTAATCCAAAAAAATGTTTCATCCTTCTAATCCCATTGACTGCTATAGACTTAACGGGATCCAACTCTGTTTAGGATTGCACTGTTGGGATAGTAAAAGTTATTTATTTTAAACTTTGTTGTAAGACTCTGTCATTTCTGATAGGGCAAGAATTAAATACTTTGAAGAAAAGTATATAAACTAGAAGCAGCATCTAGTATCTTCACAAAATACTATAGTGTGGGGACCTTAAATAAACTAAACAAGGAAAATAAAAGAGAGCCAGTTTGGTGTAGTGGTTAAGTGTGCAGACCCTTATCTAGGAGAACTGGGTTTGATTCCCCACTCCTCCACTTACAGCTGCTGGAATGGTCTTGGGTTAGCCATAGCTATCACAGGAGCTGTCCTTGAAAAGGGCAGCTGCTGTGAGAGCCCTCTCAGCCCCACCACCTCACAGGGTGTCTGTTGTGGGGGGAGAAAATATAGGAGATTGTAACCTGCTCTGAGTCTCTGATTCAGAGAGAATGGTAGGGTATAAATCTGCGCTCTTCTTCTAGAAGGGGTAGCCTCTCTGTGTACTGTAGCCTTTTAAAAACATCATGGCTCTCCCAGTCTCTTGTCTAGATGGGTCCTAAGTAATTTTTATAGCCTATAACAAGCCTGCAGTGGAAAGATATTTAAAATGAAGAAGTCATGAACTATTGTGTGCATATAGTGCCTTTAAGTCACAATAAATTTATGGCAGCCCCAGCAAGGACTTTCAAAGCAAGTAAGAAGCAGAGGTGGTTTGCCATTGCCTTCCTCTGCAGAACCATCCTTGGTGGTCTGCTATCAAAGTACCAGCTCTGCTTGGCTTCTGAGATCTGATGAGAATGGGCTAAGCAAGGGGTGGCCAACGGTAGCTCTTCAAAAGTTTTTGCTTACAACTCCCATCAGCCCCAGCCATTGGCCATGCTGGCTGGGGCTAATGGGAGTTGAAGGCAAAAAACATCTGGAAAGCTACCGTTGGCTACCCCTGGGCTACACCATGACCCCTTCCCTCCCACAAACGATTACAGTGAATTAAGAAACTAAAATTTTAATTCACTTATATGTACTTCATGTATACATCTGGATTTTGAAACCCATGTCAATACAGTAAATCCAAACCAGATAAACCATAGGAAATCTGGGACTGGAACTTCCGTTTTAAAAACAACAACTCTATAAGTACATGCACAGAAAGGCCTCAACCAAGATTGGGACCATGCCCCTTTCCTAATGTAAATTGACTCTCAGAAGATGCTGTTTGTCCTGGTAGAGAAAATAGTCCTAGCTACCTGTGACTAATTCAGAATAAGAACATAAGAGAAGCCATGTTGGATCAGGCCAATAGCCCATCCAGTCCAACACTCTGTGAATTCCACATGTTAATTCCACATGTTAATCACCCTTTGGGTGAAGAAGTACCTCCTTTTATGCGTTCTAACCCGACTGCTCAGCAATTTCATTGAATGCCCACGAGTTCTTGTATTGTGAGAAAGGGAGAAAAGTACTTCTTTCTCTACCTTCTCCATCCCATGCATAATCTTGTAAACCTCTATCATGTCACCCCGCAGTCAATGTTTCTGCAAGCTAAAGAGCCTCAAGCATTTTAACCTTTCTTCATAGAGAAAGTGTTCCAAACCTGTAATCATTCTAGTTGCCCTTTTCTGGACTTTTTCCAATGCTATAATATCCTTTTTGAGGTGCGGTGACCAGAATTGCACACAGTATTCCAAATGAGACCGCACCATTGATTTATACAGGGGCATTATGATACTGGCTGATTTGTTTTGAATTCCCTTCCTAATAATACCCAACATGGCATTGGTTTTTTTTATTGCAATCGCACAGTCTTGACATTTTCAGTGAGTTATCTACCACGACCCCAAGATCTCTCTCTTGGTCAGTCTCTGGCAGTTCACAACCCATCAACTTGTATTTGCAGCTGGGATTTTTGGCCCCAATGTGCATTACTTTGCACTTGGCCACATTGAACCGCATCTGCCACGTTGACGCCCACTCACACAGCCTCAACAGATCCTTTTGGAGTTCCTCACAATCCTCTCTGGTTCTTACCACCCTGAACAATTTAGTGTCATCTGCAAACTTGGCCACTTCACTGCTTACTTTCAACTCCAAATCATTTATGAACAAGTTAAAGAGCATGGGACCCAGTACAGAGCCCTGCAGCACTCCACTGCTTGCTGTCCTCCACTGCGAAGACTGCCCATTTATACTCACTCTCTGCTTCCTATTAATTAGCCAGTTTTTGATCCACAAGAGGACCTGTCCTTTTACTCCATGACTCTCAAGGTTACTAAGGAGCCTTTGATGAGGAACTTTATCAAAAGCTTTCTGGAAGTCAAGGTAAACAATATCTATCAGGTCTCCTTTGTCCACATGTTTGTTCACCCCCTCAAAGAAATGTAACAGGTTAGTGAGGCAAGATCTTCCCTTACAGAACCCATGCTGAGTCTTCCTCAATAACTTGTGTTCATCAATGTGCCTACTCATTCTGTCCAGATAATGGTTTTTACCAACTTTCCCGGTATTGAAGTCAGACTGACTGGTCTGTAGTTACCCGGATCTCCTCTGGAACCCTTTTAAAAGATGGGGGTGACATTTGCTACCTTCCAGTCCTCAGGAACGGAGGCAGATGTCAATGAAAGATTACATATTTTTGTCAGAAGATCCACAAGTTCAACTTTGAGTTCTTTCAGAACTCTTGGATGTATGCCATCCGGACCTGGTGACTTATTAGTTTTTAATTCGTCCATCAGTTGTAGGTCCTCCTCTCTTGTCACCTCAATCTGACTCAGGTCTTTCAACACCCCTTCCGATATAAGTGGTTCTGGAGCAGGCAAACACTTCTCATCTTCCACAGTGAAGACGGAGGCAAAAAATTCATTAACTTCTCAGCCATTTCCCTATCCTCCTTCATTAATCCTTTGACCCTTTGGTCATCCAAGGGCCCCACTGCCTCCCTGGCTGGTTTCCTGCTTCTAATATACCCACCCAGTGTTGGATAGTGTGCTATGCTTGTACTATAGCAATCATTTTCATTTGGATTGTCACATCCATAAGGAAACCTAGGCCGCGGTCACACTCACCATTAAATCCATCCCTAACCCATCGCTATTATACCCCGCAGCTTTTTTACAACGAATTTCCTGATCAGACATCCCTCCATCCTTCAGTTCTAAGCAGCGTTGGTCCCGTCGCTGGTTGATCAGAGGTCTCAACCGGACCTCATTTTTGAGATGGCATTCCACACTCGTGCAAGCGCAGTACGAGGGATATTGTGCTTGGCTTTTTTTTTTTAAAGGTGCCAGAAAAGGTGGGCGATCTGCCCCTCCCCCCCCCCCATTTAAACACCCAGAAAGGAAGGGGAAGCCCAGGAGCTCTCTTTGCTGTCTCTCCGCCTGGCAGGGAGACAGCAAAGGTGGGTGATCTCCCCCCCCCCATTTAAACACCCTGCCATGGTGTTTAAGTGGGGGGGGGAGCACGGCAACTCTCTTTGATGTCTCTTCGCCTGGCGGGGAGATGGCAAAGGTGGGTCATCTTCCTCCCCTGGCAGGAAGACAGCAAAGGTGGGCGATCTGCCTCCCCCTCCCACACCATTTAGGAAAGGTCCTCTGTGCAAGCACCAGTCATTTTCGACTCTGGGGTGACGCTGCTTTCACAAAGTTTTCATGGCACACCTTTTACGGGGTGGTTTGCCATTGCCTTCCCCAGTCATCTATACTTTCCCCCCCAGCAAGCTGGGTACATATTTTACCGACCTCAGAAGATTGGAAGGCTGAGTCAACAATTGCTGGTGCAATGATATCATTTGGAGTGGGTTCTCGCAAGGAAGCTTGTGACAAGTCGGCTACAATGGAGCGTTCAAACATAGAAAGTATGCATGGGAGTCGTCGGAAGCATTCTTATTCCGGATTTAATGTACTATCAAAAAAGTCCGTGTCTCAGTCGTGGCAGTTTGGGACACAAACGAGCCAACGACCATTGCCAGATGCTGATGTTTGGACAACCGCATAAAATCTGACATGCATCTGGCTTTCATCCATGCCCATCTCGTCAGTTTATGTGCGTCTGACCTCAGCCCTAGACTGGTTTAACACTGTTTCCAGCAATGTGTGGATGCAGCCTCACATACTTTTGCAGTATTTGAAAGAACAGACTCCTTAAAAAGCCAAGTGGCTTCTTAATCATCCCTGAATAGTTACTTCTGAGAAAACATGGAATGTTGTCAGAAAATCAAAATCAAGATGAGGCATCTCTGCATTTAGCCAAGAAGCACTGAGGGCCTTAAAATTAACAGGAGCATTCGCATCTAGGCCAAACACTTGGTCCAGACTCAGAGTCTTATTGTCTCTTCTGCTTCCCACTTGGCAGCCCTGAGTACTGTTGGTGAATGAGCAATGTATCATCATCTGAAGACCATGTCTATGATAGAGATTCTTTATCCAGTGCATTTTGCATGTCCATTTCAAGCATTTACAGAAAGCATGAATGCCACCGCTATATGTCTGCAAGCACATATATCATACACGACCAGTCATCCAGGACCCAGAACAGCCTGTAGCTCCCTGGTAACTGTGCAATGTATATTCAGCACTGGTGACTTGTGGCCCAGGGACAGGGACTATCCTATCCCTCACCACTGAACGGTACTGCAGGTGGAAGGTGGTGCACTTGTTGGAAGGTGTCAGGAGACAGTAATGGAGCTGCTAGGCCACAGCTTCAGCAGCTATTGAGTGGCTCATGGAATCCAGTATAAGTGCAGGGTGAGGACATCATTTACTGGTGTCAGTTCCCACTAGTCATTCTGTAGCTGTAGAACTGTTGTTACCACTGCCCAATAGGCACTGCTCAACCCCCTTCCCTTTCATTTCAACAACTCCTAGTGATGAGGTGCAATGTTTTTTAAAAGCAGGAACACAGTTCTGGCTGGCTTGGTGTCAGGGGTGTGGCCTAATATGCAATTGAGTGCCTGCTGGGGGTTTTCTACCAAAAAAAGCCCTACTCAGCAGCAAACCTGGGTTTGCTGGTGCATGATGTTGAAATGGTCCATCGTCTTGCCTCTGCCCTCAACCACAGAATGGGAGGAGGAGGAGGAAGAGAAGAAGACCAAATATTTATACCCTGCCCTTCTCTCTGAATCAGAGTCTCAGCGGCTTACAATCTCCTTTATCTCCTTCCCCCACAACAGACACCCTGTTAGGTGGGTGGGGCTGAGAGAGCTCTCACAGAAGCTGCCCTTTCAAGGACAACTCTGTGAGAACTATGGCTGACCCAAGGCCATTCCAGCAGCTGCAAGTGGAAGAGTCTGCACTCTTAACCATTACACCAAACTACCAAAGTGACACAGAAGTCAGGATTAACAAAAGGAAATACCTCTTTACACAGCAAGTGATTAAAATGTGGAATTCACTGCTAGAGAATGTAGCAATGTCCACAGGCATAGACAGCTTGAACAGTGAATTAGACAGGTCCTGGAGGAGAGTCCTATCAGCCATGGTGACTAAAGGGAATCTCCACATTCAGAGGCAGTGCCAGGAAGCAGCACCAGGGGAAATCCTTGGCTTCTAAGCCCTGTTGTTGGCCATCCAGAGAAACTGGTTGGGCACTGCGTGAGATGGGATGCTGGACTAGATGGACCTCTGGTCCAATCCAGCAGGGCTCTTCTTAAGTCTACACACCTTGTCCTGTACTAGGGTTGCCAGGTCTTACTTGGCTGCTGGTGGGGGGATTGAGCATGCGCAGCACAATGATGTCACCCGGAAGTGATGTAATCATGCCAAGCACATCCTGTGGGGACACTCTAGCATTTTGGTTAAAAAAACCCCTCTATGACACCACAGCGTTTTTTACCCAAATGTTAGAGCATCCCCACACAATGTGTCCAGCACCCCCTATGTCCCTACACAGCTGGATGTGGAAGACCAATATCAGATAATTTTCTTTTTGCAACTGTGCAATCAGCAACCTCTGTTTGAGAAGTGAATGCAAAAATGTTCACAAGATAAATTAGAATATGTGAGCAGACTCCAACGACACACCAAGACACCTAAGTAGTACAACTCTCCAATTTAATATGCTTTCTTTTTACTACAAGCCTTTCAAAACAGGAAGTGGCTCAGCAGAAGATAAGGAGGGAGCTAATGCAGAACAGCTGTCTAATCACGCGAGAACACTGTGTGACTATGCTAACAGACATAGCTTAATTCATTTGGACACATCCAAATAAGTCACAAAATGATTGGCTCCCTGCTTGCAGCTGGCAAATAGGACATGAGTGAGTCAAAACAGCAGGTGTTTGAATATAAGTGCCTGCAACAAGGATTTCAGTACAAATCCTAAAGGTTTTCCTGATGGCAAACAGGCAACCCACTCTAATCTCCTTCAGTAATCCTAGATACAGTTGCCAGTTCAGTCCACCAGAAATGGGGTTATAACATCAGAACTCGGGGTGGTGCCTGGCACATTGGGAGGGGGCAGGTCAGATAGACGAGAGGTCAGGATGCTGTGCAGGACTGCAGTCACAAGTCAGGGAGGCAGCAGATTCTGGCCATGTGTGGTTGGTCAGGAGCAGTTGGACAAAAGCCCATTCAAGCCTTATTTCATTTGTATAGAATGAGGATAGTATGATGTTGTCACATATGCTTTCATACACATAGAATAATGCACTTTCAATCAACTTCCCAATGCACTTTAGTTTGCAAGTGGATTTTGCCATTTCACACAGTAAAATCCAATGCAAAGTGCATTGAAAGTAGATGGAAAACATGTATGAATATGCCATATATAGTGTACTAAGGAAGATGATAATAATTGGTTGGGTTCACATAAGGTTGCCAGCCTCCAGGTGGGGCATGGAGATTTCCTGCTTTTACAATTGAGCTCCACCTGGCAGAGATCAGCTCCCATGGAGAAAATGGTTGCTTTGAAGGGTGCACTCTATAGGATTGTACCATGCTGAGGTCCCTCCCCTTCCCAAATCATGTCCCCTCCCAGATCCACCCCCAAAGTCTCAATATTTTTTCCAACACAGACCTGGCAACCCTAACCCACAGACTTCCATCCAGCTCAATAATAATCATAATATTTGTATAGCATGTAAAGTGTTCAGTGCTTCGCACATATTACCTAGGTGCAGACATAGCCCTAGAAAATAGGGCAGTATTATTTCCCCTCTTCATGTTGCAATATTCTTATTTCCGAAATTTCTCAGTTCCTACTGCCAAACATTCAGTCTGCCTGAGACTTTATTCCTCTGCCAAAAAAAAAAAATCTGAGGAGGAAAAAAGCTCAAAATTTTAGATCAAACTCCAAGACCAGGTAGCCCTGATCCCAGGAGAACCCAAGAGACCCCAAACTATTCTGTTTCTTAAAGGATTTCCTGCTCAAGTCTAAATCCTGTTGGGCTTTGATCTAACATTAAAAGGGAACAC
The DNA here is from genome assembly GCF_032191835.1 of Heteronotia binoei. Taxonomy (NCBI): domain Eukaryota; kingdom Metazoa; phylum Chordata; class Lepidosauria; order Squamata; family Gekkonidae; genus Heteronotia; species Heteronotia binoei. The sequence continues at coordinate 92,411,815 of NC_083231.1, forward strand.
ATTGATCTAATGTTAAAAGGGAAGAGTTAAAATGTCAAAGGAAAGGAAAAGGAAAGGTCCCCTGTGCAAGCACCAGTCATTTCCAACTTTGGGGTGACGTTGCTTTCACGTTTTCACGGCAGACTTTTTACAGGGTGGTTTGCCATTGCCTTTCCCAGTCTTTTACACTTTCCCCCCAGCAAGCTGGGTACTCATTTTACCGACCTCGGAAGGATGGAAGGCTGAGTCAACCTTGGGCCAGCTACCTGAATCCAGCTTCTGCCGGAATCGAACTCAGGTTGTGAGCAGAGAGTTCAGACCACAGTACTGCAGTACTGCTGCTTCACCACTCTGCGCCACAGGGCCCTGAATTTGCCAAGTTATCATTCCCATTAAACAGTGCCAGAACTATTAATTATTTCTTAGGGAACTTTGCTTCCTAGCTCAGGGCTCAAGGTAGCAGTTCATTTTCATCACGAAGGCTGTTTTCTCTGAAACTGTAATCTAAAGAACCTTTTTACTAGTCAGAAAACCTGACAGGCAACCAAGAGCAGGTTATTAATATCTGTGATGGCTTCAAGAGCAGTGTCAGATTTGCTGCCTGGCTTGGGGTTTGTCTAGACGGACTGTTTTATTAGATAGCAGATGGTTTGGAAATTGTTTGCAATGTCAGGGCTAATTGACTCCAATCGGAACCCTCTGGTTTCCTAATCAGAGAAGATGAAGACTTTGAGCAGGGCAGGAGAGGAAACTCCTTTGTCTTTTTATGGGTGACAACCAGCAGGGTGGAGAAATGAGGCCACCTGCAAACAAAAGCTAGGCAGGTGGGGGAGTAGGGATGCCAGCTTCTGGGGGAACCTGGGGATCTCCTGGAATTACAGATCATCTCCAGACAACAGAGATCAGTTTCCCCAGAGAAAATGGATGCTTTGGAGGGTGGATTCTATGGCTTTGGACCTTGGTGAGGTCCCTCTCCTCCCCAGGCTCCATCCCCAGGCTCCATCCCCAGATCTTCCAGAGTTCCCTGACTTGGGCCGGGCAATCCTACCCCCAATCCCCTACTGGTGTACAAATCGTTTACTCAAGAATAGGTTAGAAACATTTAAAGGTCCTGGCACTGACAAAAAGAAGAAATGGGTATTGGCCAAAGACAACAAAATGGGTATTGGCCAAAGACAACAAAGACAGCAAAAGAGAGAAGATGAAATTGTTATGTATTGTGTTAATGGTTCTGTTCTGTTGCCAGAGCTTGAGGCAGGCACTCATTGCAACCCAGGATCCTAAAGCCTGCATCCCAATTGGACGTTCTATTGGAACCGGCCAATCAGGACACTAGGCAAGTAACAAAGTCATTCAAATGAAGGAACCTGGAGAGCAGCACAGGATTGGACAGTGCCTGCCTGTGGGGCGTGGTTTTCTCTGTTCCAAATGTATATTGTTCATTGTTGTTGCTTGTTTTGCTTGTGACTGTTCTTGCTAATAAACAAGTTGAGAAGCAGTCTTCCCTCTAAGCTGAGTTAGCATGAGCTAGCTCACAGATTTTTAGCCTCCAGCTCACAGATTTTTGTCACAGGAAGGATGACCCTAAAGCACAATAATTTACACAGTAGCTCACAACTTTAATGCCAGTAGCTCACAACTTTAATGCCAGTAGCTCACAACTTTAATACCAGTCGCTCACAAAGCAGAATTTTTGCTCACAAGACTCTGCAGCTTAGAGAGAACATTGGTTTAGAGCTGTCTGAACTCACTATTTAACAGAAATACTACCAAACAGGAAAAGGAGCAACATGACAGGAAAAGGAGCAACATGATTGGACAGAATGCTGGACTCAGTCTTGGAAAATGAACCATGTAAGCTCATTGGGTAACCTTGGGCTAATCCTTTTCTCTCAGTCTAACCTACCTCAGAGCTATTAAAAATTAAAATGCAAGAGATAGGAGGCAGACTCTGTTGGCCACCTTGAGCTCTTTGGATGAAGAATGATATAAAATGCAATATATTTATTTATTTGGTTTGTAACCCACCTTTTTCACTGAGACTCAAGACACACTACAAAATATAGAACCCAATTCATTCAGACTGTTTTGCTATTACAAAATTAAAATGCAAGAGATAGGAAGCAGACACTGTAGGCCACCTTGAGCTCTTTAGATGAAGAATGATATAAAATGCAGTATCTATTTACTTGGTTTATAGTCCACCTTTCTCACTGAGACTCAAGACAGACTACAAAATATAGAACACAGTTAATTCAGACTGCAGAAGAAGTAGAGCTGGTTTTGGTAACCCATTTTTCTGAGGAGTCTCAAAGTAGTCTATAATCTTGTTCCCTTTCTCTCCCCACACCAGGCATCTTGTAGGCAGGCAGAACTGAGAGAATTCTAAGAGAACTGTGACTAACCCAAGGTCACCCAACAGGCTTCATGTGGAGAAGTGGGGAATCACATTGGTTCTCCAAATCAGAATCCACTGCTCTTAACCACTACACCATGCTGACTCCCTGACAGCTGGTAAACAATGCAATAGTACCAAGACTGCAGAATTAAAAAAAAAATCAACTAGAAAACAGTCTAAGGTACAAATATCATAATGCAGAAAGTAGATTACAAAGATGGTGTTGTTGTTGTTATCAGACCTTGAATTCAGCAGCAGCTCACAGGAGTGCAGCTCCTGAACTTTTCTGAGGGTTCCCCCTCTTCCTCCCCACCTAGCTATCTTATCCATTGAATAGTAGGTGTAGCTGCATAACAATCCCTGGATGAGCTCCAACACCTATTTTTCTACAAAATGACCCCTGCTTGTTATCGTCGTTGTTATTTCTTCGATTTGAAGCTATCCCAGTTTGCACTGAGCTCTGGACAATGTTCACAGAGGCAGAAGATAATGCATTATAAGGATGATGATAATACAATAAGCATTCCAATAGAGTCTAGACTACAATCCTGTTTCCTTACAAAAGCATTATCCTGAGCTATTCCATTATGCCTTTCCATCGGTATTTTTCCAGTCAAGTTGGGGGACCAATCTGTGTGCTCCTATTTCCATCCCCCCAACAAAAGAAGAACAGCTGAGTTCCCCCTATGTGGCTTCACAGGCCTCCTTCTTGTGTGTATATATTCTTTTATTGTGGAAACTTTAAATAGATTTATGTCGTTGAGCTGATTTTAATAAATGCTTCTCAAATAACCACTTTTCTTTCTAAAAGTGAGTTTACTGCTGATGTTACCTGAGTAGGTCAATGTTTTTCCTTTGTCTAATATTTGTAATTTTATTGGAAGAAAAATTAGGCAATCAAGTCGCAGAAAGTTGTATTATCCAGCCACACAAATTGCATTGATTCAGATTCCAGTATCTGGTAATTGGGTCTGGCCAGTTTATTCAGGGCTGGAAGGATAGACTTGATTTAGATAGCTTGATAATGTGAGCACGGTGACCTAAAACAAGGCCAAAGAAAAGACAGAGAGAGAGAGAAAAAAACCCCTACCAGAAAATTAAACAATGTAAGAAGCTGCAGAAATAAAGAACTCTGCAGAGATTCCAGATTTCTTTCCAAACCTTACTATTGCTGTAATCGAGACAATTCAAGTTAAGAAGATCCAATTTTCCAGACTCACTACACAATTGAAATTCTGGGAACTCGGAAATAAGATCATTTAGATGGCACAGTCCTCTGAATGTTTATTTAGTTTCAGTAGACTACAGTCATAGTTAAGGGTGTTAACCTCCAGTTGGGGCCTGGAAATCTCCCACTTTTATAATTGATCTCTAAACTACAGAGATCAGTTTCCCTGGAGAAAATGGCTGCTTTGGAAGGTAGACTGTATGGCATTATACCCTGCTGAGATCCCCTCTCTGGGTTCCACTCTTAAGTCTCCAGGAATTTCCCAACCTGGGGTTGGCAACTCCAGGCTGGCTGAAAGTATGGGCACCCACCCAGGGCGCAAGCTTCCATGAGCCCCTCTATTGCATTCCTCTTCTCCTCTCCTTCCAATGTCCCCTTCCAGTTGGTGCTCCCTTTCACCATTATAGCATTGCTACAGAAAAGAATTCTAGTGCTTCTTTTGACCGTGATCAGCACCAGCAGGTCTAAAAAGAGAGTGAAACTTGCTGAGATATTGTAGGAGCCTCTGGAGCTGGCACTGCTAGGGTTGTCAGCCTCCCGGTGAGGCCTGGAGATCTCCCGCTTTTACAACTTATCTCCAGCTGGCAGAGATCAGCTCCCCTGGAGAAAATCCTGATTTGAAGGGTGGATTCTAAGAATCTATGGCATCATACCATTATGAGCTTCTGCCCCTCCCCAAACCCTGCCCTCTCCTGGCTCCACCCCCAAAGTCTCAAGGTATTTTCCAACACAGACCTGGTAACCCTAACAGCAGAACTCAACTCTCTTGAGTTCTGTCTCCACCACTGCATTGAACTATAATCTCCAGTCGGGAAATAGGAGACTGTTAGACCTTGCCAGTTGCTAATCAAAAGGACTTTGTCTTATGCAAGCATATTAGAAAGTTTATTGAAATAGCACAGTGCAAAGAGCAGTTCTCTACATGAGGTGTCTTGCCAGGAATAACCATAAGAACATAAGAGAAGCCATGTTGGATCAGGCCAACGGCCCATCAAGTCCAACACTCTGTGTCACACAGTGGCAAAAAATTTTATATACACACATACACTGTGGCTAATAGCCACTGATGGACCTGTGCTCCATATTTTTATCTAAACCCCTCTTGAAGGTGGCTATACTTGTGGCTGCCACCACCTCCTGTGGCAGTGAATTCCACATGTTAATCACCCTTTGGGTGAAGAAGTACTTCCTTTTATCCGTTTTAACCTTTCTGCTCAGCAATTTCATCGAATGCCCACGAGTTCTTGTATTGTGAGAAAGGGAGAAAAGTACTTCTTTCTCTACTTTCTCCATCCCATGCATTATCTTGTAAACCTCTATCATGTCACCCCGCAGTCGACGTTTCTCCAAGCTAAAGAGTCCCAAGCGTTTCAACCTTTCTTCATAGGGAAAGTGCTCCAGCCCTTTAATCATTCTAGTTGCCCTTCTCTGGACTTTCTCCAATGCTATAATATCCTTTTTGAGGTGCGGCGACCAGAACTGCACACAGTACTCCAAATGAGACCGCACCATCGATTTATACAGTGGCATTAAGATACTGGCTGATTTGTTTTCAATTCCCTTCCTAATAATTCCCAGCATGGCGTTGGCCTTTTTTATTGCAATTGCACACTGTCTTGACATTTTCAGTGAGTTATCTACCACGACCCCAAGATCTCTCTCTTGGTCAGTCTCTGCCAGTTCACACCCCATCAACTTGTATTTGTAGCTGGGATTCTTGGCCCCAATGTGCATTACTTTGCACTTGGCCACATTGAACTGCATCTGCCACGTTGACGCCCATTCACCCAGCCTCAACAGATCCCTTTGGAGTTCCTCATAATCCTCTCTGGTTCTCACCACCCTGAACAATTTAGTGTCATCCGCAAACTTGGCCACTTCACTGCTCACTCCCAACTCTAAATCATTTATGAACAAGTTAAAGAGCATGGGACCCAGTACCGAGCCCTGCGGCACCCCACTGCTTACCGTCCTCCACTGCGAAGACTGCCCATTTATACTGACTCTCTGCTTCCTATTACTAAGCCAGTTTTTGATCCACAAGAGGACCTGTCCTTTTACTCCACGACTCTCAAGTTTTCTAAGGAGCCTTTGATGAGGAACTTTATCAAAAGCTTTCTGGAAGTCAAGGTAAACAACATCTATCGGGTCGCCTTTGTCCACATGTTTGTTCACCCCCTCAAAGAAATGTAACAGGTTAGTGAGGCAAGATCTTCCCTTGCAGAACCCATGCTGAGTCTTCCTCAATAACCCATGTTCATCAATGTGCCTACTCATTCTGTCCTTGATAATGGTTTCTACCAACTTTCCCGGTATTGAAGTCAGACTGACTGGCCTGTAATTTCCCGGATCTCCTCTGGAACCCTTTTTAAAGATGGGGGTGACATTTGCTACCTTCCAGTCCTCAGGAACGGAGGCAGATTTCAATGAAAGATTACAGATTTTTGTTAGAAGATCCACAAGAACCCTACCAATTCAAACTGTCACTAAAATACCTAAAAGACGCAGGCATTTGGTCTTGCCCCTCCCTTTCCCACAGAGTAACATAAACATACTACATCAACCCATAGACAGACTCATTGGTTAACATCTCTTCTTAAAGATAGATCCAAGTGGGCAGTCATGTTGGTCTGAAGCAGTGGAACAAAGTAGGAGTCAAGTTTTATTCAGAATGTAAACTTTCGTGTGCTCTGAGCACACTTCATCAGCCTGATTCCTCATCTGATGAAGTGTGCTTAGTGCACATGAAAGCTTACGTTCTGAATAAAACTTGGTTGGTCTTAAAGGTACAACTTGACTATCTCTTCTTGAAGTTGCTTCTTGCTGGATTATGAGACTAGGTGTGAGATTTACTCCTTCCTTGGAATTCCATTCCTGTTACCCATGACAACCAGATAAGAGTTTATTACTTCCCAAATTACAAAGCATTCTAATTCAAGTCAGCTAAATATTTGCCAGGATACCTGATCAAAGCATAGAGGAAATTCAAAGTAAATTGGGGCTTTTTTTGAGGCAGAAGCACAGGAATTCAGTTCCAACTGACTCGGTGCCATGGGTGTGGCCTAATATACAAATGAATTCCTGCTGGGGCTTTTCTACCAACCCCCCTGTATGAAACAATGGTGACATCATGGGGTGTGGCCTAATATGCAAATGAGTTCCTGCTGGGTTTTTTCTAAAGAAGAAGAAGATAATGATGATGATATTGGATTTATATCCCACCTCCACTCCGAATCTCAGAATGGCTCACAATCTCCTTTATCTTCCCCCCCCCACAACAGACACCCTGTGAGGTGGGTGGGGCTGAGAGGGCTCTCACAGCAGCTGCCCTTTCAAGGACAACCTCTGCCAGAGCTATGGCTAACCCAAGGTCATTCCAGCAGGTGCAAGTGGAGGAGTGGGGAATCAAACCCAGATATGAGTCCAGGCACTTAACCACTACACCAAACTAGCTCTAACCCTAACACCAAACTAACCCTAAAAGCCCAATTATTATACAAGTCTAAAATATAGGAAAGCCCCAGAGTACAGAATACAGTACCAATCATGGCAGGACTCTGACAGAGGCTGACCCCACATCTCTAGCCTTTGCCAGTTGCTGGCCCTGGTGGGTGTCTGAGCATGCCAATCCCAGATGCCAGCTCTGTATAAAGGGTTACAACCTTACTTAACCTCAGTTACAAAATGAAGTTTTCCAGTCTTTCCACTACAGTACTGGTCAGTCACTTTGCCAGTTCTCACCGGAAATATTCGTTTTTAAAAGGTCACTTATCCAAGTGAGGAAAAGATGTTACTATAAACCTGAACCTGAGGTTTTCCATCTGCTTGCCTTTTACTTCCTCCTTAATTAATATAAGGAATCGTCTTTCAAAAATTTAGACTTAGACCCACAATGCCTCGTCAGCTCCTTTATTCATTTCAGTGGAATCAGTCCATGCAAACGAATATGACTAGTGCAAGCTAGTCTGGAGGGTGGAGCTACATAAAGGACGCAGGCTGGATGGGGCCAACAGCTGAAGATGCACAAATGCAGAAGCAACAATGCAGGAAATCAGGATATGATTGAAATGATGGAGATTTTGTGGATGTTTTCTAGGCAGGGAAGAAAAGCCAAACATTCATTTGCAAAGAACTATCATTTTTTAAAAAGCTTCAGCTTGGGGGGCACACAACGACTTTCAGGGGGAAAGCTGTGGCCCCCCCTCCCTGTGCAGTCTCTATTTTCTTTCCTTGCCAGTTCCTGAGCTCTCACCCCTCCACACACACCACCTTCAACTTAGCTTTCCCTCTTAACCACCCTCCAAAAATGATTATTTCCACCCTCCTTCTGTTGTCCCACATCCTTTCCCCTTCCCACATCTCCCTTCCCCTTGCTGTCCCCACAGTCTCTCTTTCCTCTCCCTTTCCCCAACTCTTAACTTCCCTCCTCTTTCTTGTGAGGTCCACCCAATGCTGCAACCCACATGGCTGCTCCCCCACTTTTCCGCTTGCAAGTTCTGTGCACATGCAGATGTCGCATTTACTATTTGGGGACATCATAACATCCTCTCACATAACATAAAATCCCACCTCAAAGGAAAGGATGCTGTCAACTAACTCCATGCTTGAGAGGAGATGAATGGAGTATAACTGCAGAGTCTCAGTTACTGCTAACAATTAAGAAAGATACTTTTACACATTGGCCTTCTACTTTGACATATTTATTGCTCCACTGTTTTAAGCCCATAATTAAATTCAAACATATTGTGACCTATAAACTTAGCTTGTGATTGCTATCTAATCTTTGCATATGTCAAAACATCTTCAAGTTGCATGCTAATTTGCTGTTCACCTAGGTAGAGGCATATAGCCAGCGCCGGCCCATGAGCACTGGACACCCCAGGTAGGCTTGCTGGCCGCCGCCCACCCACTCCCCCGCCACGGCCGCCCTCCTTCCGTTCACAGCACTGCAAGGTGTCAAGTCGGCTGAATTCAATAACGAGTCTCTTGTTAAAACAGAGTTGCAAGTTTATTGTAATCAGAACTGAAGACCATGACAGAGATTGAAGGACTGAGATACATAGGCATTAAACCAGCATTTAAGGTATAGATCAAAGGATTCCTACAGGGAGGGCAATCTATGCAATACATTTTCGCACTCGGGTGCTACTCCCTTCATTCCCAGCCTGAGACCTTGCCGCCCCATCCTCCCACAGACATCCAGGCTGGGAAGGTGCCACTATCTTGTTCACATGTTAGCATTTCAAAGCAGACTACACAACAAAGGCCTCTCTAAGGAGGGGGTAGGGAAGATAGCTAGCAGCATTCGGTGTTCATTGTGAAACTCCCAGACTCCTTCACTTCAGAACCAAACTTAATGTTTTAGTTGGGAAAATCATAGCAGGCTTGACATACTGCCCCCCCCTAGGCCCCCCCTGCCGGGCGGGCCCGCGAGGATGGCGGTTCACATTTTTGGCTCAGTAACTTGGGCCCCGAAAGGCTTCGGCACTCCCCCTTCGGGAGGAGGGTTGGCGAATCTTGTGAGTGCCATTTGGACGGCTCCGGGCATCGGCGCAGCAGGCTGCAATGAAAAACAGGGTGGACTTTACCAAGAGCAGGGAGGAGGTCGAGTTCTACCATCACTGGGTTAATTACCCGCTTGATCTTAAATGGCCCCAGGAACTTAAAAGCCAGCTTTCTAGACGGTTGTGCCAGGGGCAGGTTTTTTGTTGACAGAAACACGGAATCCCCTACCTTCAAGTCCCACACTGGCACATGGTTTTTATCGTACTGTTTTTTATATGCCTCTTTGGCCAGCTTCAGGTTTTCTTGTATAGCTGGCCAACACTGACTGGGACCTTGCCACCACTGTTCGAAACTTGAGCCCGTCAATCCCTCCCCTCCTGGTAACATGGGGATCGGCTTCCCCTCATACCCAAAGACGGTTGCAAAGGGAGACGCTTTAGTAGAGCTATGGGCGCTGTTGTTGTAAGCGTATTCTGCAAAGGTGAGGAGGTCCATCCAGTCGGATTGGCGTAGGCTGACAAAGCACCGTAGGTATTGCTCTAGCACCCCGTTCACTCTCTCTGTCTGTCCGTCCGTCTGGGGGTGGTAGGCGGAGCTCAACCCTTGTTCCATCCCCAACAGCTTACAAAACTCCCGCCAGAAGGTGGCAACGAACTGAGGCCCCCTGTCGCTTATGACCTTGTCTGGGATGGAGTGGTGTTTGGCCACATGATCGAAAAATAAGGCCGCTAACTTCTTGGCCGTGGGCAACTGACTGCAGGGGATGAAGTGGGCTTGTTTTGAAAACGTGTCCACTACCACGAGTATGACTGTTTTTCCCCGGGAGGATGGCAGCTCGACTGTGAAGTCCATAGACACTATGGCCCATGGCCGTTTCGCTGTTTCTAACGGTTGCAGGAGCCCCGGGGTTTCCCCCCCCCCCTCTTTTTTGCCATTACACACACAGGGCAACCGGCCACAAACTCTGAGACATCTTTCTTTAGGGACGGCCACCAAAACTGCCGGTGCACTAAGTGCAGGGTTTTGACGTAGCCAAAGTGCCCTGCTAGTTTGGAACAGTGACACAGTTGAAGAATTTCTTTTCTTAACGATTCCGGGATGTATAGTTTCTCCCCTTTGTACCAAAGGCCGTCTTTTCTCTTTTGCACCCCCTCTGGCCGCCCACCTCCCTCCCGTTCGGCCTCTAGGGCGATGCGTTCCTTACTTAGCCCGCTCAATTCCTTTTTCCTCTGCGAGCGGGTGGTGACCATAGCTGCTACTTGTGTGGGGGGGATTAGGGAATCTACCACCTCCTCCCTCTGACTTTCATGCTGTGGGAGCCTGGACAGGGCGTCTGCTAAAAAATTTTGGGTCCCCGGGATGTGCTTCAGGGTGAAGTCAAACTTGGAGAAGAACCCCGCCCACCTGATCTGTTTTTCACTCAATTTCCTTTTCCCCGTTAGCACCTCCAAATTCTTATGGTCCGTCCAGATCTCAAAGGGCACCTTGGCTCCCTCCAACCACGACCTCCAAGTCTTTAGCGCAAACATGACAGCGAAAGCCTCTTTGTCCCACACCGACCAGTTCCTCTGTTCCTCCGAGAACTTTCGTGAGATGTAGGCGCAGGGTCTTAGTTTCCCCTCCCCATCTTTCTGCATGAGAATGGCTCCTACGGCGACATCGGAGGCGTCGCATTGGACCATGAACCCCTTCCGCTCGTCTGGGTGGCTTAGCACCGGCTCGCTTGTGAATAGTTGTTTGAGCCGGTCAAAAGCCGCCTGACAGGTTGGTGTCCAATTCAGCCGGGCCCCGGGTCGCTTCGCTTCCTCCCCTTTTCCCTTCGTCTTTAGGAGATCGGTCAGGGGTAGGGCGATTTGGGCGAACCCCTCAATGAATCCCCTATAGAAATTCGCGAACCCGAGGAAACTTTGGAGCTGTCTGCATGTCCTCGGGGGGGCCCACTCTAGGACTGCCTGCACTTTGGCTGGATCCATGGCCAGTCTGTCCCTAGACACCCGGAAGCCCAGATAGTCTAGTTCCGTGCGATGGAACTCACATTTGGACAGTTTGGCATAAAGCTGGTGCTCCAGCAGGGTGGTCAACACTTCCCTCACTAGCTTTACATGGGACTGCTCTTCTTGAGAATAAATAATGATGTCATCAAGGTACACCACCACCCTCTTGTACAGAAACTTCCGCAATACATCATTTATGAAATTCATAAACACCCCCGGTGCCCCCTGCAGTCCAAACGGCATGACCAAGTATTCAAATTGTCCCATCGGTGTGTTAAACGCCGTCTTCCACTCATCCCCCTCTTTGATGCGCACCCGGAAGTACGCGTCTCGCAGGTCCAGCTTTGTGAAAATTTCCCCCCCCCGCCACCGTGCCTAACAAGTCTTTGATGAGGGGGATGGGGTAAGCATTGGACATGGAAATCGCGTTAATCCCGCGAAAGTCAGTGCAAAGCCTAAGACTATTGTCCTTCTTCTTCCTAAACAACACTGGGGCCGCGTGGGGGGCCGTCGCGGGTCTGATGAACCCCCTTTTCAAGTTTAAGTCTAGGAACTTGCGCAGCTCCTTCTTCTCAGCCCACCCCATTTGGTAGAGTTTGGCTTTGGGAAGGTTTTCCCCAGGAATCAGTTCTATCGCACAGTCTGTGCTCCGGTGGGGGGGCAGCTGGTTGGCCTCCCGCTCACTAAATACTTCCATCAAGTCGCAGTAAGCGTCCGGGACGTGGTGCACCTCTTCCACCAGGACGCACGCTCTCTCTCAAGCGGCCGGCGCTCGTGGCCCCCACGCCGCTTGCCAAAGATGTTGGCTGCAGCCTGGGTCGGGGAATCTGATGGTCTGGGCTCTCCAGCGAATGAGGGGCTCGTGCTTCTCCACCCCACTCCCAGGACCACGGGGTAGCCACAGGCGGGCGCAATCACAAACGTCTCTGAGTCCCAGTGGTCCTCAATCCCCAGTGGGCACGGTTCAGTTTCTTGCGTGCAGGGTTCCCCCCCCCCATCACTGACTCGTCCATCTGTTCAAAATGCATGGGGTGGGGCAGCCGCAAGCATTCCAACCCCAGGGCCTCCACCACCTTGGGGGAGATTAGCTCCCTATTACAGCCCGAGTCTATGAGGGCTCGGATCTGCAGGAACCTTTTTAGTTTTGGGTTCAACAGCTTGACCATTATAAAATACAATCTTCCCGTGGGTCTCACCGTTAGTGGTGCCTCCTCCCGGTCGACCTGCTGGTTGGCACCGTTCAAAGCAGGTCGGTGTCGTTTCTCGCCGGCTCCTCTTCCCAAGCCAGCTCGGCCAGCTCCGCGGACAGACGCACCTCTTCCTCCCAGCCTGACACCTTGCCGCCCCATCCTCCCACAGACATCCAGGCTGGGAAGGTGCCACTATCTTGTTCACATGTTAGCATTTCAAAGCAGACTACACAACAAAGGCCTCTCTAAGGAGGGGGTAGGGAAGATAGCTAGTAGCATTCGGTGTTCATTGTGAAACTCCCAGACTCCTTCACTTCAGAACCAAACTTAATGTTTTAGTTGGGAAAATCATAGCAGACTTGACACAAGGCATGGAAGCTGATAAGGAGCAGGATCAGTTCCAGCTGCATTGAAGCTGGTAAGGAGCAGGGTTGGCTTGGCTCGGGGGGGGGGGGGCAGGGAGCGCGGCGCTGGCTTGCAGCACTGCAAAGGGAGGGAGGAGGGCAGCAGTAGGGGGGGGAGAGTGAGGCAGGTAAATTCAGCGTTTGCCATGGGCACCGGGGGGGGGGGAGCCCAGTTCGGTACCCCTCATTTCCCAGCACCCTAGGCAACCACCTAGTTTGCCTAGTGGGCGAGCCAGCCCTACTTATACCCTATGTATATGAAACATTAACCACCATTTATATCTATATATGAAACATTAATCTCCATTTCTATGTATCTGCAGAAGTGTGCCTGCACACAAAAGCGCATACCTTGAATGAAACTTTGTTGGTCTTAAAGGTGTCACTGGACTTAAACTTTGTTCCACTGCTTCAGACCAACACAGCTGCTCACCTGCATTTTACTATTTAGGGTTTTAAAAATCCCTATTCTAGGTCAAAATCAGATTTTTTTTTAAATCGCATGGGGGCCACATACATTGATATTGGACAAAAAGGATCAGAACCAATTCACTCTGGCTGCTGTGCGATTAACAACTGGGTGTGCGTGTGCACAACCTAAAAGCATTCATAATCAGTCAGTAAATGTGTCAACTGACTTCCTCCATTATTTTTGCTAGCTTTATCTTTTGATATTTAAAACATGCAGCAACTGAAGGAGCATAGCATTAAGCAGCCAATGATATCAGGGCAATCAAGCTCTCCGGAGTTAATACTAGTAATTTATTTAGCACATTTTGCCAGTATGAGTAAATAGATATTTTCTGTACAGTAGAAGCTAATGACTGGTGATCGCTGCACATTGCCATAGAAACTAGGAAGAGCTCATCCATAAATCAAAGGTTACAAAGCGAATACACTCCAAATGTGTCATTAGAGACTGAAGTCACCCCAGATCCATTCCTTTGCAAATGCCCTGTTCCTTTGAACCAAGAGCGTCTTGGGGGTGTGAGTGCCGTTAGAGAAGGATTTATCTGCAAAGTGTTCTACAAGACAACTGACTAGATTATGCGTATTTGTGGTTATGTTTGCAAATGTCAGCCTGAATGACAGCCCAGGCTCTGTGGGATGAAAACCAGAGCGCTGATGAGTCATTGTGTATGATGCTGGTTCACACCGGAGTTGTTTGCTGTACATACTGAGTATGTGTGCAAATCAATAAAAGAGACACAGGAAAGGTGAGTGTGGATAGCAATAGATTGCACAGTGTGCGTCACATCCAGATTCATGGGACCTCGGGCCGTTTCACCAGTCCCAGTGGTTAAACTACATTAAAGCATTTCTAAGACCTGGAAAGCAAGAGAAGCTGAAGCTCTAGTGTAAGGAAAAGACTGCTGGACAATTATTAAAAAAACCCAAACACCTCTGACTGTCATAAAATGCTGATTTTAAGCATGTGTGAAACTTCATGGGGAGGCTGATAATGAATTTTCCCATCTCCAGTTAATTTGGTTCTTCCAGAGCAGGGGTCCCCAATGTTTTTTAACCAGTGGGCACCTTTGGAATTCTCACACAGGAGTAGTGGGCACAACTACAAAATGGCTGCCACTGGAGGCAGAGCCATGCAGATGGAGGAAGCTCAAGTGCAGGGGAGAAGAGGGGTATTTTAAAAAAAAATACACTGGGAAAGAGGAGTGACAGAGAATAAACCAGCACTGTGGTGGCAACTCCAACTGAATCAATGTTATTTTGATCCATGTAGCCAAAGATCTCCAGTGACCAATCAAAAGCCATGCTGGACAAGAGCCCTACCTGACCCTATCCCCCTTCTAAAAAGTTGGTGGGTGACAAGAAAGGTGCTAGTGAGTGCCAGGGATCACATGGGCATGATACTGAGGATTCCTGTCCTAGAGAAGAGTTGCCAAAAAGGAGATGAAACCCACACCTTGGATATTACTGTGCTTTTTCTTTAAAAATCTTGAAAACTGCCTTGAGTTCATGGAGCTCATATGGAGTATAAATATTTTGTTGGGGGGAGAGCCATGCAGACTTACTTGGGCTTAGGGTTGCAAGTTCCAGGCTGGGAAATACCTGGCAATTTGGAGGGTGGCGACTGAGGAGGGTGGGGTTTGGGAAGGGGATAGATTTTTATGGGGTATAAAGTCCACCTTCGAAAGTGGCCATTTTTTCCAGGTGAACTGATCTCTGTTGCCTGAAGACCAGTTGTAATCTCAGGAGATCGACAGCCATCGCCTGGAGGTTGGCCACCCTATTTGGGCTGATGCAGGACTCCCCCACCTCCATGTCAGCCCCAGGCAACACCCACCGACAATGCCCTCATGGGACCCTAAGTTGCATACTAGTCCTATCCCTTAAAGGTTTAACACAAACCCCCGTAGAGGTCACAAGTTCTCTGTGTTGATTTTAAAAAAATATTTCATTGTCCAATAGTCCCAAATGGGTCCCAAAAAGCCAGTTCCAACAACAAGCAGTTGACTATTAATGTGGCTTGTTTCATGGAAAACTTCCTCAAGGTTCGGAATAGCAGTGTTCTCAGAACCAATGTGAATACACACAGTAGGAGAAGGCTTACAAATGACATTTGATCCAAATTATCAGTCACAAAAAGTTCATTAGTGCAGTGAAACGATCCAAAGCTATGGAGATGAAACGATCCAAAGCTATGGAGACCCAACAGGAATCATCTCGACTCCGTCTCCATGTTACTGCAATCAGGGCTTTTTTTTTTAGCAGGAACGCACAGGAACACGGTTCCGGCTGGCTTGGCATCAAGGTGTATGGCCTAATATGCAAATGAGTCCTGGCTGGGTGAAACAATGGTGATGTCAGGGGGTGTGGCCTAATGAGTTCCTGACTGCACTAATGAACTTTTTGCAATGTTTGCACTTGGACTATTGTTGTGTGACAATCTAAGAAATTGTAATCAGGGGTGGAATTCTAGCAGGAGCTCCATTGCATATTAGGCCACACACCCCTGATGTAGCCAATCCTCCTGGAGCTTACAAAAAAAGAGCCTTGTAAACTCTTGGAGGATTGGCTACACCAGGGGTGTGTGGCCTAATATACAAAGGAGCTCCTGCTAGAATTCCACCCCTGATTGTAATATGATATTTTTGCATGAGCACTTTATTAGGGTATCATAAATAATATAATAAAGGTTTTGAATTTTCTTATTCCTTCTGTGATTCTCTCTCTAGTTTGTTCAGCCTCCAGGTGGAGTCTGGAGTTCTCCAGGAATAACAACTGATCTCCAGACTACTGAGATGAGGTCCCTTGGAGAAAATGACAGCTTTGGAGGGCAAGACGCTGAAGTTGGGTTCTTATTCCCAGTTCCTTATTCACAGACTGTATGCAACACATTCATACTGAACCGCTTTCTTTCTCAAAACGTCACACTCCATAAACTTCACTCTGAAATCTGCAGGAATTTCCCAGGCCAGAGTTGGCACAGCTACCAAAGGTGGATCCCTTGGAGCAGAACAGCTGAAGTACAACAGGTGCCTGGAGGTTGGCAACCCTAGGGACTAGTGAAATAAATCAATAAATATACAACTTTTTTACCCTGTGGAAAGTTAATTCCTGTGACCTGCTGCATACATTGTTCACCTTGAGTATGCCACATAATATTTCTTGTTATGGGCAACACTGAAAGTCTTCCCCCCCTTCAGCATTACTCTTTGGCATTCTACTGCCTACACACTATATTTTTCCAGGCAAAAGGGCTAGAAGCCTGACTCCCTAAAAGAGAAAGTTCAGATTCTGCCCTTCTCCTGTACCCAATTTAAACATACAGACAACAATCAGTTGTGCTGCTTGTGACAATTTTCTTCCTTTCCTTTTTGTTTTGTGCAGCAATAACATGAAATATAAAATTACCAGGGATTACGTAACTCAATAAGTTCAGGTAATGATGTAATGGCTTAAATGTTAGTAAGTCATCCTCATGTTGGTGGACACCCCATCCAGCATGTGAAGGGGCATCCATTTCCTCAGAAGAAAACGAGCATGCTCTAACCAGCCATCCCACTTTGTACTTTCAGTTCAAAGTCTCAGATGGATTTCCCTATGCTGTTGCTAGGAAACCAAGAAACTGTCTAACAAGGGCTATATTGACTGTGAATTTTTTCTCCAGAAAAGCCTGCTTTGTTATGGTAAACATAGTCTCACCAAAAGTGGGTGTTGCAGGATTTTTTTAACAGATTGGTGGCAGTGGGAAAATGGAACACACTGTGGGGGGAAAGAGGGAAATTAGTATCCCACAGCTGCACACTGTTCTGTGCAAAATGCTTTCACATGGAGCATTTGTGCAAGTGTCAGACATTAGGACCAGTGAGCCTCAAGCTACAAAAGGACTATGGTGACTCCCACACTGATACATTTGAGTCCAAATGGACACTTGAACAGCTCATTTCCTAACCATAGTAGTACATCTCTCTATTAGCAAAGGAACACTTCATGTACCTTTCCTCCATTGTCCATTTTAGTGGTGATGGAAAGTGCCATCATGTCATAGCTGTCTTATGCCGGCCCCATAGGATTTTCAAGGCAAGTGACAAACAGGGCTGGTTTGCCATTGCCTGCCTCTGCACAGCAGCCCTGGACTTCCTAGGAGTCTTCTATCCAGTTTCCAAGATCTTACAAGATTGGGCTAGCCTGGCTCATCCAAGCCAGGGTTTCCAGTTTAGTGCCACAGATGAATTAGCTTCATAATCAGTATTGTGTTACACCAAGAGAATTAGTGACAGAGAGTCCTCCTCACACAAAACAGCAAGGCTGTGCTGAACAGTGGCCATGTTGCATGTTCCTTTCCATCTACAGCATCTTATGTCACTGCCCACTTCAGATTTAAATGTTCTTGGCTCCCAGGCCAGCTGTAATAGTGAAAGTTTTCTGGGCATTCATCTTTCCATGCAAATGAGGTAGAGGAACAATCTCAGGGACAAATTTCAGAGTTCTGATAAGTTTTTAATGTTGCCATATGTTTACTTTTGGTTGTTATCCACTCAGACTGAGTAAGTAAAGGAGTGGATTATATACATTTTTGAGGTGGGGGGGGGACAGTTCTTGAAATTGCAAGTATTTGTCTTGGACTCTGATAAGTGGAGGTGATGACTGAAATGTACCAGAAAGTATCGGGTGGGGTGCACCAAAAACTCAGAAGAATGTTGCAGTTAAAGCCAATAAGGTTCAATAGTAGTTAACAGAACCTTTCCTATACCATTTGCCAAGTTTCATCAGAAAAATTGATTTAGTGGCTGAACAGGCACATTCTGCTTCATATTCAGGTTAAGACTTAGAGTTATGTCTGCAAGGATGACTATAATGTTAGCAGAATTAGTGACAGAGAGTCCTCCCCACGCAAACAGCAAGGCTGTGCTGAACAGGCAGTAGCTTGATAGGTGAAGCCATGTTGCATGTTCCTTTCCATGGCCATGTCGAGATAATACTTTTAAGACTACATTCAGCTGCCATGACAAACCATAATTTATAAACCATAGTCAACTTTGGGTTTAGGGTGATGTCTGAATGCAGACTGCCCAGTTTGTTTATGGGTGATAAATTGGGATTCTAAACTACATTCTGGATAGTTATGATTTATACCAATTATGATTTATTATGATGTCTCAAACATTGAAACCTTCGTTTATTATTACCACCACCTCTCTTTTCTTCCTCAATACAGAGAGTGTAGCAACAGCAAACCTGGTGGCTCCAGTTGCATTCAGCTGTCAGTGGTACTTTCTCATCCTTTCTGCCTTCTCTCCATTCCTCCACCATCAAACAGCAAAGGATTGGGATGAAAGATCTTAGGTCACTTACACATGTTTGCCTTGGCTTGGATGCTATTGGGAGTGGATTTTTTTTCTTGCTTCCCCACAACATCATGGTGCTTCCATGCCACGCCCCAGATTTTCCCCATCTTTCCTCCAATCCTACTTTGAGAAATAGTGTAGAACACCTGTAGTGTACAGGGAGGTTCAAACAAAGACCCTTTGTTGGAGAGGCTCCTTGCAACTGCAATCAGATTGACCACCCTTGCTGAGCCAGCCAATCAGGTTATATCTATTTCATAGTTGGCCAATGGTAGCTCTCCAGATGTTTTTTGCCTACAACTCCCATCAACCCCGTTTGGTGTAGTGGCTAAGTGTGCGGACTCTTATCTGGGAGAACCGGGTTTGATTCCCCACTCCTCCACTTGCACCTGCTGGAATGGCCTTGGGTCAGCCATAGCTATCACAGAGGTTGTCCTTGAAAGGGCAGCTGCTGTGAGAGCCCTCTCCAGCCCCACCCACCTCATCGGGTGTCTGTTGCGGGGGACGAAGGTAAAGGAGATTGTGAACCGCTCTGAGACTCTTCGGAGTGGAGGGCAGGATATAAATCCAATATCTTCTAACCCCAGTCAGCATTGCCAATGGCTGGGGCTGATGGGAGTTGTAGGCAAAAAAAACATCTGGAGAGCTACTGTTGGCCACCCCTGATCTATTTGAATGAAGCCCGTTGTTTGAGAGGCTCCTTGTAGCTACACTCAGAGTGGCTGCCCTTGCTGAGCCAGTCAATTATGTAATATTCATTTGAATGTGGATTCCGAGTGATTTGAAGGCAGTGCCTGGGGGTGGTGGGAGGCGTTGGAGAGAGGAGGTGTTCATAATGCTATAGAGTCCACCCTCCAAAGGTGCCATTTCCTCCAGGGGTCTCTGCAGGCTGGAGATCAGTTCTAGTTCCAGCACCAAATCCCTGCCCGGAAATTGACGAGCCTATGTTCAAAAGGTTTCTGCCTCTGCATATGGAAGTCTCCTGGTGACTGGGAAATCTGTGGCTGTGGGATATCCCCATTCCTCTAATGAAAGCCAATGCCTCTTTATAACTCAGAAGTTGCCTCCCTCTCCGCTGTTAGCCGAGACAGGCAGGAATCAGTGGGAGAACACAGCTGACTTTAACACCACTTTCCTCTACATTCCTGAAGGTAGCCTGGCAAAAGAGGCCCTTGTTTTTGTGCTTTCCAACTGCACAATCCCTTTGTGAGATACTCCTGCTCAGACAATTACAATGTCGCCAAGCTGAAGAGTGGGCTGCTCACCCCGGAGTTATCATTTCAAGCTGTCATTCCACAGATGAAGAAACAGAGTGGTGAATCATTTGCCATTAGAAAGTTTCCTTTTCGCAAACAGTGGGAGCACAATTTCTGGCAGTTAAAAAACAAAACAAAACAGAAACTTAATTTCTGCCAAGACCAAAGGCTCACCAGCAGGTCACAAAAATCACCTTGGCAAGGCATTTACTCTGCCCACACAAAACAAGAACAAAACAGGATTATTATTCATCTCGGCTACGTATTAGCACCATCTAGTGTTCTTTGGATGCATAAAAATAGCCAATGAACTTGGAATGCTTTATGCTACACTTTAACATTGTACTTTCTTCAATGCCCACTCAGAAGAACCAGTTAAAGTGATAGACTAGAACTGGGAAGACCTGGGTTCAGATCTTCAGTAGGATAGCCATGGACTTGTTTCAAATCTCCATTTAGTATCACTGCAGTCACTCTCATCCTTACTTAGCTCACAGTGATGTGAGCATAAAATGAAGGGCAGAAGAACTACGTGTGTTGCCCTGAGCTCCTTGTAAGGAGAGTGGGATATAAATAGCTCGATCTGAGTCCAATAGTACCTAAGAAACTATGACATTAACCATTTGCTGACTAAAGACTTGGTCAGTCTGTTTGATTTTCTGATTGGCTACCTTTTAAAAGTGACATTCACTTTTCTTCCTCCCCCCCTTTCCCTCAGCTGTACTGCTGCTGTAATCAACAAAACTAAATATCTTTGTGGTAGCTCACTGCCAAAATAAAAACAAAACTGTATTTTAAAATCAGGCTGGCCTATACCCTTTTTGGGCTGACACTGTTTCAGGGGGTGTAATGTCTTTATTTCATAAATTCTCAGAAATTCAGGCACCACAGCTTTTGAACAACAAACAGAATAGATCTTTATTCACGCAAGCACAGGCAGGGTTGGGATATTTACACAGGACAGTCTTTTCTTTTAGCTCAAGAGGCTTCACTTTAATTTACTCTAGGCAGATGTTATACTGGTATAGCTTATGCAGCTACTTTGATAGTGGCTCTGAGAACATACAAAGTTATTCCACTTCTCCTGGTAAAATCTCCTGTTGTTCCTAAGAATCTCTTAGTCTGGACTCCTAGGTAACCTCTATGATTCATGAGAATTACTTCAATTTTGCCTGACCTATGAGACTGTCCTTGTCTCTACCCAGGCCCTTTGGCAAGCCCTTCCAGACTCCTAGTCTTTTCTCAACCAGGGTAAAACCTTTCTCTGAAAAGTGTGTGTGACTCTTTCAACACCAAGAAGCTTTCCTGTTTGAGGCTCCTTTTATTTAATTACACTCTCTCAGCAGAATTCAGACTCTAGTTTCCCCTCAAATTGGCTGCATCGTTACAGATCTGCTCTCTAAATCTGAACACTCTGACCAACCTTCTCAACTCACTCATTGCTTTTTTTCTTCCCCCCCCCCCATTCCTCAGAATTCTAAGTGATCTGACATCACATCACAGCTCTTAGTCATGTGACCTAGCAGCTCTCTTGATTCCTTGCTGCTTAGCTAAAAGCTTTGCAGTCCATCATAGAAACCAACAAGATTTTTAAGGTACAAGTATTTGGAATCCCACCAGAGATCTGGAAGCATGGGGGCACAGTACTACATAGCACACTTCACAAAGTACTTGTCACC